>NC_140581.1:16572875-17221117 GCF_964204655.1 Triturus cristatus
CAGGAGGTCTTCATTTACAGAAGACCGCAAAGCACTGCCATAATCCATGCGACTGATGATCAGTCCTTGAACTAATGGTTTCCTAGCTTCGATCGTTAGCCATTTAAAAGCTTTGCGTCAATTTCGCATAATGCCGAAACAGGAACCAACTAGGTGATTGACCTGATCTTTCATAGACAATTTATTGTCTATTTGGATGCCTAAATTCCGGACTGATTGTTTTGGCTCTGGGCAGGATCCCAGAGTTTGGGGCCACCAGTCATTAGACCAATGTTCGTGTGCTTTGCAAAAGAGGACTATTTCAGTCTTTCCTCTGTTTAATTGGAGATGGTTCAAGTTCATCCATCTGTCGATGTGGGTCATATAATTTTTAAAGCGTGTTTTCGGGTAAGTAGGATCCGGGCTGAGGGGGATCAGAACCTGAGTGTCATTGGCATATGACACGACATCAAAGCCGTAGGATCTGATCACCTCGGCCAACGGAGTTACGTAAAGATTAAAGAACGTCGGGCTTAGAATAGAGCCCTGAGGTACTCCCATCCTTACAGGTCTGTTACTGGAAACAATGTCGTCAATCTGAACAGCAGTGACTCGGTCAGTTCGATAGCTCCTCAGCAATTTGAGGGCTTTCCCTCTGACACCAATCTCCCAGAGTCTTAGATCTAAAATGCTGTGGGAGATGTTGTCTAAGGCAGCAGACAGGTCTAACAGGAAGAGAATAGATGATTGTCCTCTGTCCAATGCTAGCCTGGTGTAATCTGTGACTTCTACCAGTGCTGTTTCAGTACTGTGTACGGCCCTAAAGCTGGACTGTGACGAGTCCAGGAGACCATGATTTTCTAAGTGAGTGACGAGCTGTCTGTTGACCAGCAACTCAAGCATCTTCCCAAAATAGGGGAAGAGTGTTGGAGGGAGGACCACCGGGGAGTCGGGGGGACTACTCCGGGGCACCTTCCTGCCGCAAAGTTATAGCCGAGCGCCGCTGAGAAGCCTCCTAGGAGAGGTCCTTCTCCTATGATCGTACTAGGCCCAGCAACACCACCACACAGGACTCCGTATCAGTTGCTTATCTTGGTTCTTTATATAAAAAGGAGCACGTTCAATATTTACAGTGGGATCGAGTGATCCAAGAAGAGTCTCAATGTCTTTGGAGGGATAGGGTAGCGGGACAGTCTTAGTACCAGCAAGGTACGGGAAGGCTCTGCGCCAGACCTTGGGTGCTGGTCTCAGAGCGGCTCGGACGTGGAGAGCCGCGACGGCGTCAGCAGGGCTCGGTGGTAGTTCCGCTAGGGTCGAGCTGCGACACAGTCAGCAGGGCTCCGGTGGTAGGTCCGCTTCGGTCGAGCCGCGACGAGGTCAGCTGGGCTCTGATGGTACGTTTCAGCAAGGTCGGGCCGCGACAGCATCAGCAGGGCCCCAAAGTTCGTGAAGATCTTGTAAGCACGATGGAGCCGCGACGTCGTCAGCAGGGCTCAGAGTGTGGTTTCAGGAAGAGTCTTTCTCCGTAGGGTCAGCCGCGATCCGATCAGCAGGGCTCTTGACTCCGGGATACAACGGGTTGCTTCCTAAACGGTGAGCAACCCGTAACACTGTTGGGAGTGTTCCTGTGTACCCATAATTTATCTCTAAGGACACCCTTAAGGCGAAGACCAGTG
This sequence comes from Triturus cristatus, assembly GCF_964204655.1. NCBI lineage: Eukaryota > Metazoa > Chordata > Amphibia > Caudata > Salamandridae > Triturus > Triturus cristatus. The sequence goes on from NC_140581.1 coordinate 16,574,531, forward strand.
TCAACAACAGTTTGGGCACACTCCCTAATGAGCCGGTTCATGCTCTCCACTAGGCCATTGGCCTGTGGTGAGTAGAGGGCTGTGTGATGGCGGGTGATAGAATGGTCTTTTAGGAAGTCAGTTATTTCCTGAGAGGTAAATTGCACCCAGTTGTCAGAGACCAAAATGTCAGGCACCCCTTCAGAGGGGAATACATCCATCAAAAATTCAATAATGTTTTTGGAAACAACAGAACTCATATGACATTTAGAAGTGTAGTCAACCAGGACAAAAACAAACATTTCTGCGGGGCTAATACCTCGAAAGGTCCAACAATATCGACGGCTAATTTGGACTAGGGTCGTTCAGGAATAGCCACAGGGGAAAGCGGTGATGAGCTGACTTTCCTGGACTTGTCATTGGCAGCACAAATGGTGCAAACCCTGACAGCCTCCTCAACATGCTTGTCAACCTCTGGTCACCAGTAGGACTCCCTGACTCTTGCCTTGGTTAAACTATGTCCTAGATGGCCCTTGTGTGCTAAATTAATACTTTTTTCTCTGAGGGAGTGAGGAGGAAGTAATTATCCTCTCTGAAGAGCTCACCCTCAATAATGTTTAACTCATCACGAACATTCCGATATGGTTTGTCAACACTAGGAACATCAGAAATAGCAGGCCAACCATTAACAACAAACTCCATTAGTGGTCCCCTGGAGTCATCGCAAACAGCACCGGCTTCCCATTTTTGTCTGTTGAGAGCACATTCCCTTACCCAAGACACAGCACATTTAGAGGAAATGTTATATATTTTTGAAATCGGCATCCTAGAAAGAAAATCTGCCGGGATATTCCTGAGACCGGGTAAGTATTCAATAGTAAAGTTATACTCCCATAGTCCCTCAATCCATCTTTTAATCCTGGGAGTAGTGCTTTCACCATTCCTGCACGCAAATATGCGTACCAGGGGCTTGGGGTCAGTATGGTCTAGAAATGGCAACCCCCACATGTAAAACCTGAACTGGTTGATGGCCCACGAGCCAACGTCTCGCGCTCGATAACAGAATAGCGCTCCTTGGCTCCCTTCAGCGAGCGTGAGGCGAAACCAATGACCTTCTCGTCACCATCAACCATCTGGGACAGGACGGCACCCAAACCCCGTAAACTGGCATCGGTGGTGATGGTGTTTTTTCGTACATCAAAGTGGCCTACAGCAGGTCTCAACCTCACCCTAACCCCTCTATGGACTAAGATTATCAACAGCTCACTAAACAACGGACTGATGCCCAACTGCCTCAAACAAGGCCAAGTCACCCCCCTTCTAAACAAAACAGATGCGGACCCAAATGACCTCAAAAACTTTAGGCCCATCACCAACCTTCCTTTCCTAGCCAAAATCCTGGAGAAAGGTGTTCTCTCCCAACTGAACCAACACCTGGAATCTAACAACCTACTTGACTCACACCAATCCGGGTTTAGGAAGGGATGCAGCACAGAAACCGCTATACTGAGCATTACGGACGACATTCACAACTCCTTTGACTCCAACAGATGCTGCCTACTTGTCCTCCTCGACCTTTCAGCTGCTTTTGACACGGTTGATCACAAACTTCTCTTAGACGCCCTACAAAAATGTGTCGGAGCAGATGGCATTGTCCTAAAATGGTTCTCCTCATTTCTACATAACCGCTCCTAACTCATAAAAATCAAAAACTCAATGTCCGACGCCTCCCCCTCAACTCGAGGTGTCCCTCAAGGCTCAGTCCTCATCCCCACACTCTTCAACATTTACATGGAACCGCTCACTGCCATTCTAAAACAAGCTAGCATCGCCTACCACCTCTATGCTGATGACACCCAACTCTACCTCGAGATCTCCTCCCTCAATAACATCCTCCGCCTCAACTCCACCCTTTTAAAAGTAGAAAATTGGCTAACTATTAATCACCTCAAACTCAACCAAGAAAAAAAACGAAATCCTTGTCTTCTCCAATCACGAACAACCCCCTCAGATCCAAGAATGGATAAACAACCTTGACTCCCTAAACTGCAAACTCACTCCAGCAAACACAGTCAAATCACTAGGGATCTCTCTAGACTCAAGCCTCAACAGGAGCTCGCATATCAAATCCACAGCAAAAGGCGCCCTATACAACCTAAAACTCAACAAATCAAACCTTTCATACCCCCAAATGACCTAAAAACAGCAACCCAATCCCTAGTTCTGTCCAGACTGGACTATGGCAATGCCACACTAACTGGGACAGCAAAAACACATACAGCCCCCCTGAGAGCCACCCTAAACACAGCAGCAAGAATGGTCTCAGGTACCAAGAAACACAACCACATCACCCCTGCATTACAGGCCCTAAAATGGCTACCCATCGAAACACGCTGTGCCTTAAAAACTGCCTTTCTCACCCATAAAGCCCTGCACACAGGCAAACCGGACTAGCTAGCTGCCAAACTCACAAAAGCTGGACAATCAAGAAACCTAAGAAGCTCCAACTCGCTCCTCCTAATCCCCTCAAAGAGACACAAACAAAAAGCCCTCTCCCGCTCTTTCTCTGGGAATGCCCCAAAAATCTGGAACTCTCTCCCTACCCACATCAGGACTAATCCCTCCTTCACGATCTTCAAGAGACAACTAAAAGAACTTCTCCTCAACCGCCATCTCTATGCATCTGGCCAATGACCTCGATCTTTTTGGCCACCAAATCACAAATGATACTCGCTGTACTGTTTTTGTTTATGTTTTTCTATTCATTTATGTTGTAAAGCGCTCTGATACCCCGGGTCTTGTAAGAGCTATATAAAACTCCGCAATAAATAAATAAATAAATAAATCTCACCTTTGACCTTAAAAGCAATTTCGCAGTCTTCAGGCCACTTGAAATCAACCCCTTTTTTTAGTAATACTCTTTAGGCTTATACCACGCAGGCAAAATTGTAAATAAACAGAGTAAAACTCAGACAAGCCAAGGAAAAACTTAACTTAGTCCTTGTTTGAGGGAGCTGAAGCCTGCAAAATTGCTTCAGCAAGGTCAATGTCGGGACTGATACCCTCGCTAGAAATAGTGCACGCCAGATAAGATACAGAAGTGACCCTGAATTTACATTTTTCTCTCTTGAGAGTAAGCCTCCGTTCTAGGAGCCTTGATAACACTTTGAACAACACCTCATCAGGTTTGTCTCGATTCTGTCCAAAAACCAGAATATCAATCAGTCAATTCCAGATAGAACATCCTTCCTAATTCTCTGGAAACACGCAGCAGCGCTCGCTACCCCAAAAGGCATCCTCACAAACCTATAGGCACCCAAAGGTGTTACAAATGAAGTTAGGGCCTTAGAGTCCTCATGCAGCATGACCTGATGATAGGCCGACAACAAGTCCATAACGCTGAACAAACAGGCGCCTCTTAATTGCGTCAGGGCTTCGTTAATGTCGAAACAAATGCAGTTAAGGCTTCTCAAATCTACACACATCCGAATCTTTGTGCCTATATACTTTGGGGCCAAAACAGTGGGGGCTAACCACTCAGAAAATTCAATCTTCTCTATAATACCCAGTTGGAGCAATCTATTCAATTCCTCTTGCAGTGGTTTAATCATGAGGTTTGGGACCTTCTTGACTTTATGTACAACAGGAGTTGCACTGTCTTTTAAGATTCTCTTGTGATTGAAGCTTTTAAGAAGTGCTAGATTTTCACTAAAGACGTCCGGGTACTTTTCTGTAATATCCTGATGATCACTGTGGAGTGTTAGCAACATTACTTGGTTGGGAGCATTTGGATCTAAAATGATTCCAAGATCTCGTTTGTGTCGCCAGCCTAAAAGGTTGTCTCCACGCTTAACATAGACTTTGCCAACAGTCTCTCTGCCTTTAAACAAAATGGTTTGGATAGAAAATCCGACAAGGTCAATACTCTGCCCACCAAAACCCATTGGGTTGATGTCGGGAGGTAAGAGTATCCTTGAAAACAGGAGTGGCCTCCCAAAATGTGTCACTAATTAAAGTGTAAGGCGAACCAGAATCGGCAAGCACAGGAACTAACACATTGCAAACAGTTATGTCACATTTTGGCAAGGAGAGACTACCAGTGTCAACATCTTTAACGTCGTGAACTGATCTGTCAAAGGCATCAGTGATGCAGTACATGGTTTGCTGTGACAATTCTTTATTATCGATCATGCTTACTTTTGCATTCCTGCACATGCAGGCATTGTGTTGGACCTAACGTCCTAGAGGTAGCTTGGCTCCGGTAGAAAGGCTTTACTCAGAAACGCATATTGTGCTTGCATCACACCCAACTCACACCTTAACGCAACACCACTTAAAAAGGAAAAAGAAAGGACACTACACCGATTGATTTTAAAGTTTACCAGAAGTCTTTAGCTTTCCTTCTCAAACGTGGTTACTCAATTTCCCATTTCAGGATAAAACATTTCCTTACATTTCAGGATAAAACATTTCATTACATTTCAGGATAAAACATTTCATTTGACAGTAACCGTTCCTTTGATATTAACTCTAGCACAGCAGATATTTAAACACTCTATGTGGTTTCCACCCTGCGCCTTGACTCTGGAGGGAATATTAAAATCCTCACAGACTGCGCTCTGAAGAACACTCACCTATTACACAATTCAGATTATCCTCTAGTCTAAACGGTGTTCTCCTGACAGCTGGTTTCGCTAACTGCTATGCTTCCTGACTCTTAGACTGTCACTAACAATCAACTCCTTACATTTAGATATTAGCTGGACAACGAAAGTGCTGCTGGCAGTCAATTAGTTATATCCAGGCAGTTTACTTGTAAGTTACTTTAACACCGGGGCTAATCCATCCCAGTTAGGCAGTACACATGAACGCTCGCTGTTACTAGAGCTCAACCTGCTATTCAATTAACCTAAGTCACACGCCTGGTTGTGCCAAGGTGCAGGTATTTACAACTTGCCCCTGGCTTCCCCAAGGAACAACAACCGGTTCTAATGGGTCTCCATCAGGCCTTTAAAACGTACTCTCCTGTACCTTGTTCTCTCCCCCTTTCCCGTGTTATGTTGCCCAGCTTACTGTATACACCTTGGGTCCTCCTTCTGGATAGGTCAACTATGCCGGGAGGTGCGTTCCCTCACTTTGTGGAACGGAGCTCACTGGCCAAAAAGGGAGTCCTCTCTAGAGGGGGTGGAAACAGCGCACACCCTCCGGCCACCTCCCCCAAGGGGTTCCCTATGGTGTGGTCTCCCCTCGTTGACGGAAGCCTCTCTCTTCCGCTACCTCACCAATGCCGATCCCCTGCTTCTTAGCGGACTCTACCGGCCAGGCGCCGTCGTAGGCAGTCTCTTCGCTCCTGCTGGGAGGCGCATCCGCAGTTACCAGGAACAGCGCGTCTTGCGGGGGCGCGGCCTCCGCTCTCGTCCGGCAACAGTGGGGCGGCGCTATGGCCCCTCTCACGTGACTAGGACAGCGGCTTCAAGGCCTCACGTCCCTCACTTCCTGACTGCAGTTCTCCTCACTCTGACAGACGCGTCGCCCGCTCGCCAGTCACACACACATGGGCCAGTCTCTCACATCAGGCCTCTCGGCGACAGCGGACACCCCCTGAGGAGACCAGGTAACCTCACGACCTCTGGGTGGTGGCGGCAAGGGTTCCAGGAAGGGACTCGAGGAGAGGGGTGCTAAAGTTAAGGGTGCCGGGTTCACGCCGGAGCAGTTGAGAAGGCCAACCAGGCTCTTAGTTATTGGACTCGGACACCTCCCCTCTTGTCAGGGATGGTGGCAAATGCCAGGCCAGTCCGACTGAGAATCCCAGGTAACAGGAATGAGAGTAAGGTAGCTCCAGGCGGCGACTCTTCCCCCTGGTCCAGAGTTTCAGGGATTCCAACTACCTGGAGGCCCCCCAAGGTACGATGACCTTCAAAGTCATTGGCTGCGTTCAGGGACCAGTCAGAAGGTTGAGGGTGGTGTCACTGATGAGGGAAATCGCGCAGACCCTAAGACCTGTCCATTCCCTATCTAGCGCAGCCACCTCCCCACTCAGGTGCCTTACTCCTGACTACCTCACAGCTCAACTCCGTCCTAAAATGGCCGCCCAGCCCTCACCTCTATTTATCACCTGGGGCCTGACTGGTAACGATTCGGGGAACTCCCACATATACTGGGAAGATGGTCTCCTTTATAGCGAACCCAAGGCTCCGGTGCATGGATCATCCCGGGCCTTGGTAGTTCCCCAGCGTTACCGAGCCTTCCTGTTGGGATTGGCTCACGAAATACCCTTGGCAGGACACTTGGGACAGGACAAGACCTTCGCTCGACTTGTCCCTCATTTCTACTGGCCTCAGATGAGGAATACGTCCGACACTTTTTGTAGGACATGTGTAACCTGCCAAGCTAGTGGGAAAACAGGGGTGAAGCTGAAGGCTCCCCTGGAACCACTGCCTGTCGTTGGCACCCCCTTTGAAAGGGTGGGCATCGACATTGTTGGGCCATTGGATCCACCAACGTCTGCCGGTCACAGGTTTATCCTGGTTCTGGTGGATCATGCCACCCGGTACCCAGAGGCTATTCCCCCGAGGACCGTTACTGCACCTGCGGTGGCACGGGCTCTGATGGGGATTTTCACCCGGATGGGGTTTCCCAAGGAAGTTGTGTCGGACAGAGGTACCAACTTCATGTCGGCATATATGCGGGCTATGTGGAAAGAGTGTGGAGTCACTTACCGGTTCTCCACCCCTTATCACCCCCAGACCAATGGTCTGGTGGAAAGGTTTAACAAAACCTTAAAGGGCATGATCAGGAGTCTGCCCGAGAGCCTGCGGAGGAAATGGGACGTCCTCCTACCTTGTTTGCTGTTTTCCTACAGGGAGGTACCACAGAAGGGAGTGGGCTTCAGCCCCTTCGAGCTGTTGTACGGACACCCTGTGTGTGGACCCCTCAGCCTGGTGAAGGATAGATGGGAAAAGACTCCCAGAAAACTTCCCCCGGATGTGGTGAGCTACATGCTGGCCTTTCGTAGCCAAATGGCTAGGTTGTGGAAGCAAGCTTCTGAAAACCTAGAAGCCAGCCAGACGGTCATGAAGGAATGGTATGACCGAAATGCTCACCCGGTGGAGCTGGAGCCTGGCCAGAAGGTGTGGGTGATGGAACCTGGAAAGCTTAGCGCCCTCTAGGATCGCTGGTCAGGCCCCTTTGAGGTGATTGAGAAGAAGGGTAAGGTCACCTACGTGGTGGACCTTAAGACCCCGAGGCAGCCCCATCGGGTGCTCCATGTCAACCGCCTCAAGCCTCACCAAGAGAGACCCGAGGTCACTTTAATGATGGTGACTGATGGGTCAGAGGAAGAGGAAAGTGAACCTCTTCCTGATCTTTTTGCGTCCCAAGAGAAGGATGGGTCGGTGGAGGGAGTGATCCTCTCACCATCCCTAACTCCCGAACAGCGGAGAGATTGCCGCCAAGTTTTGGAGCAGTTTGCTTCCTTGTTCTCACTTATCCCGGGAAGGACTCATCTGTGTACCCATGATGTGGACACAGGGGACAGCCCACCTGTGAAGTCTAAGTCCTACCGTTTATCGGATAAGGTGAAGGCTAGCATCCATGGAGAAGTAACCAAGATGCTAGAGCTGGTGGAAAAGTGGAGTTGCATGGAATGGAGTAAAGTGGCGAAGTGCCGAGAGTAATGGAGTGGATGTTCACAGAGTGGAGGGTCGTAGAGTGGCACAGAGTGATGTTGCCAGTGCTTCATTTGTAAAACAATGAGTGCCGGTGCCCCTAGCTCTGGCCAGAAGCCTGCGACTGTCAGCACCGAGAATACCAATGCAAGAGGAAAAATGAGTCTCGGTCCCCCAAAAATGAATGCCAGTGGGCCTCACAGTCAACCACCGGCTCAAATTAATCACGTGTTGTGAGGCAGCGTTGGAGAGAGGCAGCGTTGGAGAGAGGCAGCGTTGGAGAGAGGCAGCGTTGGAGAGAGGCAGCGTTGGAGAGAGGCAGCGTTGGAGAGAGGCAGCGTTGGAGAGAGGCAGCGTTGGAGAGAGGCAGCGTTGGAGAGAGGCAGCGTTGGAGAGAGGCAGCGTTGGAGAGAGGCAGCGTTGGAGAGAGGCAGCGTTGGAGAGAGGCAGCGTTGGAGAGAGGCAGCGTTGGAGAGAGGCAGCGTTGGAGAGAGGCAGCGTTGGAGAGAGGCAGCGTTGGAGAGAGGCAGCGTTGGAGAGAGGCAGCGTTGGAGAGAGGCAGCGTTGGAGAGAGGCAGCGTTGGAGAGAGGCAGCGTTGGAGAGAGGCAGCGTTGGAGAGAGGCAGCGTTGGAGAGAGGCAGCGTTGGAGAGAGGCAGCGTTGGAGAGAGGCAGCGTTGGAGAGAGGCAGCGTTGGAGAGAGGCAGCGTTGGAGAGAGGCAGCGTTGGAGAGAGGCAGCGTTGGAGAGAGGCAGCGTTGGAGAGAGGCAGCGTTGGAGAGAGGCAGCGTTGGAGAGAGGCAGCGTTGGAGAGAGGCAGCGTTGGAGTGAGGCAGCGTTGGAGTGAGGCAGCGTTGGAGTATGCATATGTGGAAGCGCATTGCTATTAGAGGGACCACATTTTCTTTTAAAAGTAAGGTCACATGTACACACACATACAGTTTTACGAATAAAACTATACAAATCACAAATAATAACGCCTGGAGATGGCATCACCTAGTGAATTGATTTGTTTTCATCATATTAAAATATTTATTTGCCCGCACTTCAGAATTAAAAACAAATGTGCTTTTTTTTCTTCTAATTCTGATATATTCTGAAATATCTGTATAGTTCATTTACTGATATTTACATTTTGTAGTGTGCTATAACATCCTGAAGTTTAACTTTCTCACCCCCAGTACCCAGCACCACTGCCGCATAAATCCTCTCACTTTGCAGTCAGAGAAAGAAAAGGTAACACCAACCTCCCAGGGCGACAGAGGAGCGCACTAGACCCCCGCCACTGAGAGCAGAGCAGAGGCGAAAAAATAAAAACAACATTTACAGGTCTGTTTATTGCTCATTGACTTCTGAACTCCAGCACGACTATTTGGGGGGTACTTCAGCACCCCCTACTCCCATACTTCCAGCGTCTATGGAATAGGAATGAAACTACGAAAGAAGATTGTTTAAGTGATAATATTCGTAAAGAGCACGGACCCAAATGAATAAACTTGCAGACAGAGGATTGTTCCACACAGGCGTGCGCCATTGAGGATTGAAGTAGCGAAGACAAGTAGAATCAGTCAAGCACAAAGGTCGGCAGAAGGAAATCTTTTCACAGACATACAGCACACTTGCTTCTTCCTGAACCAGCATACAAGGTAGACAACTAAAAGCACACACACTCGGAGTGAAAAAGAGTTCCCAGAAAGCGAACACTCGTGGAAGAATGCAAGGAGCCAGTCAGAGGTGGTAAACAGGAGGGACAAAGACATGCTGGACTGTACAGAAAAATGCAGACCGCAAACAGAACACAAGCAAATGTGAGTTGCAGAGCACAAAGCTAATGGTAAGCAATGGACAAAATTTCGTCCCAGGAAACCTTTCAACATGTCCCCAATATGTCTTTGCAACTAGACAGTTGCACCGTCTGGTAGGGTTCGACCTAAAAAACAACGTACGGTAGCGTAACCATTCGAGTTTGAATTCAAGTTGTAAAACCGCCATGATGAAAGAAATGGGAGACACAAAAATTTCTCTTTAAAAATCTTCACTGTCTATTTGATGGGTGCTACTTAATTGTATCCGACAGTACTGATGTGTATTATAGAGTTGTACATTTAAAAATTCTCATTAAATGAGTTCTAAAAAACGTAATTAGGTCAGTTATAGCAAAACATTAAGTAAAGGAGGCGTGAGTAGTAAGGAGGCAGTATACGTTAGCAGTGCTGTACCCATGTTTACTAAAAGGCAATATAAATGAGAAAAGATATTCAACTCATCAGTTACTTGGAAGCGGAGCAAAGACTGGGGGGGCGGCTCTCTATGGGGTCAGCCGTGTGGTACCCAAACGGGTCAATCAATCAGTAGAGCGCTTCTCGCCAACTATGAGGGCATCCAGGCGCTGGGTCAGGCAGCACAGTCCATCCACAACCAGTGGTTACACGTAGAATCCACCAGGAAAGACCAGCGTGAGGGGCGGCGACATGCAAGGAAGCGCTTGGAGTTTCACCAGGGTATCTGGGCACTCAGTCAATGAGCACAGGGCACCTCCAGCCCCATCGGTGCAGCCTCTGGACAGATACAAAGCGGTCCATGGTCATGACCAAGGCGCCCACAACTGCCACTACCCATTGGACGTTATCTGTGGCCGGAGTCTTGCACTGCACCCCACCCTGTGAACTATCCGCAGAGTCAAACCTCCAATACACTGCGCAGGGCTCAGTCGGCGCCGCTTTACCTGGGTGGCGGCAACGTCTTGGCGTAGCTTCACTTTTGGGTGTTTGGCCGCTTCCTCTGTGTCCACGTCTTCAGTTCCTGCAAGAAGCAAAGAGACTATTAAAGAATCAGAAGGACCATCAAAACAAGGTCCAAAGTGACCACAATAAAGCACGGAGCTGATTAGCAGATATTCCACAAGAAAAGCAGCCAAAATCACAGAGAGTCCATTTATAAAGGAAGGAAGAAAGTCAGAAGTGTCTCCGGCTAGAGTCACCCATGCTCAGTGCAGGAACTTACAGAACCCTGCACAAGGGCTGCGCTGCCTACTCCGGTATACGAGTCCCATGCACACCTCACTGACACCGGCACTTCTAGACTGAAGGTTACCTCATGCTTTGCATCAGGGGGCCCTTCCTGACAAGCCCCCTCCCACCCCCAATGATGCAATGCTCACAGGGAGGGTGGCCGCTGACACCTCAACACTGGACTGCAAGCATGCCTCCTTCTGGCCCAACGTATGGTGCTGGGAGTGGGGGGGGGGGGGGGGGGGGGACCAGCCTCCAAAGATGCAATGCTCACAGGTAAGGGTGGCCGCTGACACCTGAACACTGGACTGCAAGCATGCCTCCTTCTGGCCCCAAGTATGGTGCTGGGAGGGTGGGGGGGGGGGGGGGGACCAGCCTCCAAGGATGCAATGCTCACAGGTAAGGGTGGCCGCTGACACCTGAACACTGGATTGCAAGCATGCCTCCTTCTGGCCCAAAGTATGGTGCTGGGAGGGGGGGGGGTGGGGGGGGACCAGCCTCCAAGGATGCAATGCTCACAGGTAAGGGTGGCCGCTGACATGGACTGCAAGCATGCCTCCTTCTGGCCCCAAGTATGGTGCTGGGAGGGGGGGGAGGGGGGGGGACCAGCCTCCAAGGATGCAATGCTCACAGGTAAGGGTGGCCGCTGACACCTGAACACTGGATTGCAAGCATGCCACCTTCTGGCCCAAAGTATGGTGCTGGGAGGGGGGGGGGTGGGGGGGACCAGCCTCCAAGGATGCAATGCTCACAGGTAAGGGTGGCCGCTGACATGGACTGCAAGCATGCCTCCTTCTGGCCCCAAGTATGGTGCTGGGAGGGGGTGGGGGCAGCCTCCAAGGATGCAATGCTCACAGGTAAGGGTGGCCGCTGACATGGACTGCAAGCATGCCTCCTTCTGGCCCCAAGTATGGTGCTGGGAGGGGGTGGGGGCAGCCTCCAAGGATGCAATGCTCACAGGTAAGGGTGGCCGCTGACACTGAACACTGGACTGCAAGCATGCCTCCTTCTGGCCCCAAGTATGGTGCTGGGAGGGGGGGGGGGGGGGGGGGGACCAGCCTCCAAGGATGCAATGCTCACAGGTAAGGGTGGCCGCTGACACCTGAACACTGGATTGCAAGCATGCCTCCTTCTGGCCCAAAGTATGGTGCTGGGAGGGGGGGGGTGGGGGGGGACCAGCCTCCAAGGATGCAATGCTCACAGGTAAGGGTGGCCGCTGACATGGACTGCAAGCATGCCTCCTTCTGGCCCCAAGTATGGTGCTGGGAGGGGGTGGGGGCAGCCTCCAAGGATGCAATGCTCACAGGTAAGGGTGGCCGCTGACATGGACTGCAAGCATGCCTCCTTCTGGCCCCAAGTATGGTGCTGGGAGGGGGTGGGGGCAGCCTCCAAGGATGCAATGCTCACAGGTAAGGGTGGCCGCTGACATGGACTGCAAGCATGCCTCCTTCTGGCCCCAAGTATGGTGCTGGGAGGGGGTGGGGGCAGCCTCCAAGGATGCAATGCTCACAGGTAAGGGTGGCCGCTGACACCTGAACACTGGACTGCAAGCATGCCTCCTTCTGGCCCCAAGTATGGTGCTGGGAGGGGGTGGGGGCAGCCTCCAAGGATGCAATGCTCACAGGTAAGGGTGGCCGCTGACACTGAACACTGGACTGCAAGCATGCCTCCTTCTGGCCCCAAGTATGGTGCTGGGAGGGGGGGGGGGTGGGGGGGGGGGGGGGGGACCAGCCTTCAAGGATGCAATGCTCACAGGTAAGGGTGGCCGCTGACACCTGAACACTGGATTGCAAGCATGCCTCCTTCTGGCCCCAAGTATGGTGCTGGGAGGGGGGGGACCAGCCTCCAAGGATGCAATGCTCACAGGTAAGGGTGGCTGTTGACACCTGAAAACTGGACTGCAAGCATGCCTCCTTCTGGCCCCAAGTATGGTGCTGGGAGGGGGGGGACCAGCCTCCAAGGATGCAATGCTCACAGGAAAGGGTGGCCGCTGACACCTGAAAACTGGACTGCAAGCATGCCTCCTTCTGGCCCCAAGTATGGTGCTGGGAGGGGGGGGGACCAGCCTCCAAGGATGCAATGCTCACAGGTAAGGGTGGCTGCTGACACCTGAACACTGGACTGCAAGCATGCCTCCTTCTGGCCCCAAGTATGGTGCTGGGAGGACGGGGGGGACCAGCCTCCAAGGATGCAATGCTCACAGGTAAGGGTGGCCGCTGACACCTGAACACTGGACTGCAAGCATGCCTCCTTCTGGCCCAAAGTATGGTGCTGGGAGTGGGGGGGGGGGCAACCTCCAAGGATGCAATGCTCACAGGTAAGGGTGGCCGCTGACACCTGAACACACTGGACTGCAAGCATGCCTCCTTCTGGCCCCAAGTATGGTGCTGGGTGGGGGTGGGGGGGGGGGCAGCCTCCAAGGATGCAATGCTCACAGGAAAGGGTGGCCGCTGACACTGAACACTGGACTGCAAGCATGCCTCCTTCTGGCCCCAAGTATGGTGCTGGGAGGGGGGGGGGGGGACCAGCCTCCAAGGATGCAATGCTCACAGGTAAGGGTGGCCGCTGACACCTGAACACTGGATTGCAAGCATGCCTCCTTCTGGCCCAAAGTATGGTGCTGGGAGGGGGGGGGTGGGGGGGGACCAGCCTCCAAGGATGCAATGCTCACAGGTAAGGGTGGCCGCTGACATGGACTGCAAGCATGCCTCCTTCTGGCCCCAAGTATGGTGCTGGGAGGGGGTGGGGGCAGCCTCCAAGGATGCAATGCTCACAGGTAAGGGTGGCCGCTGACATGGACTGCAAGCATGCCTCCTTCTGGCCCCAAGTATGGTGCTGGGAGGGGGTGGGGGCAGCCTCCAAGGATGCAATGCTCACAGGTAAGGGTGGCCGCTGACACCTGAACACTGGACTGCAAGCATGCCTCCTTCTGGCCCCAAGTATGGTGCTGGGAGGGGGTGGGGGCAGCCTCCAAGGATGCAATGCTCACAGGTAAGGGTGGCCGCTGACACTGAACACTGGACTGCAAGCATGCCTCCTTCTGGCCCCAAGTATGGTGCTGGGAGGGGGGGGGGCAGCCTCCAAGGATGCAATGCTCACAGGAAAGGGTGGCCGCTGACACCTGAAAACTGGACTGCAAGCATGCCTCCTTCTGGCCCCAAGTATGGTGCTGGGAAGGGGGGGGGGGGGGGGGCAGCCTCCAAGGATGCAATGCTCACAGGTAAGGGTGGTCTCTACACTTCTAGGACTCCAGCTCGGTAGCTCAAAGATCACTCAGGCACCCTTGGGCGCACATGCTCAAGAGTAACCTGGCACAAAGTGGTCTCTTTTTGGTTACATCTAGATTTAGGGGTGTAGCACAGCGTATCACAAGACGTCCTGGCCTGAAGGAACGGAGGGAACACTGGGTGGACGCGGAAGTTACCTGTCAAATGGGAAGAACAAAGGCCACAAAAAGAATGCAGAGAAGACCCAGTTACCCACTTTGCACATCTGTCTCGGTGGCGCTCCCGGGGCAGGGCAGAGAGGAACACATGGTAGGGTCGTTTCCCAGGTCCTCCAGTAACAGAGTTTGGTGCATTTCATAGAGGAAGACTTTGTCTAGTGCACGAAGTACCCAACCACATCTATAGGAGATCATACTCTCGTCCCATAATGGGTGCTGTGCATTTACTGAAGAGTATGCCTATAAGGCGTGAGGCTGTCCCAGAAAGACTTAGTCCCACTGGAAGAAAGAAATGGGTTTGATCTAAACAAAGGGAAAGCACACGAACGCAAAGTAGACAACATTGGTGGACATCGACAAAAGCAGGTGAGATATGCCTAGCTCCATCAAGAATGCATTGTATGAATTGATGCCTAGATTGTGTTGAAAATAATAAAACGTTTTTTACTTAAAAAAAAAAGCTTAGACAACGAAGACTGTAAGGGCCTCTGTCACTCAGAAGCAAGAAGAGCAGCAGGATTTCCCTGAGGAAATGAGACGGCACCCAAGAGAGGGTTGAGATAACCCCGAAGTGACGACCAGGAAACCAAGATGCCTCCTGCACCCGCTCCACCTAGCTCACTTTCAAGGTCTGCAGCAACCATCTAGCTGCCAGTAACTCGCTTATCTCATGCAACAGAGGCCGTTGGTGGTTTTGGGAGTCGACAAGATGGATACAATACATCAGAAGCCAAGTCGAAATTTGCAGCTTGCATGGTAGCTTTGATGGAACGGCTTGAGGCCAATTGTCTGCAATGTAACCCGGAGACACGGAGGTCCAGCTGTTTGGGGCCAACTACTTGCCCGGATGGTCAGGAGCAGGGCCGAGTAGCTGCACCTTCCCTCCTCCCCCCATGGAGGTGGCTAATGTCCTAGGGGTGCACATGGAACTCTTCTTTCCTTAAAATTTCAGATCACAAAAGCTGTTAAGACCTGCAGGCATTCCTCCTCACTAGACTATGCACATATGTTTAACCTTGAGGTTCCAGACTACCTGGTACAGTGACTGTAAATGGTACAAAACTGGAACGGGTGCCTTTTTTCTCAGATGCATCACTGAGAAGAAAATATTCCAAAAGAAACCGAAAACACTAGTGTCCAAACTGAAGGGTGGTGAGGAACTCCTGGGGTCGCCTGCCTTACCACCAGGACACATTTGTAGTAGCTGCACACTTTAGAAATTCCTTCATTTATTCATTCATGTAATGATGAGGAGCTGAGTAGTAATACACCAGAGGTTCCCCACCTCTGGTCTCAGGCTGCAGCCAGCTAGAAATCAGATTTTCTAGGACTAGCTCAATTTTCTCTGCTCACCACAACACTCCATAAGCTCCAAGCAGGAGGTGTAGGAATCCTCTCCATGTATGTGCACATCACAAAAGACAAGGCCAGGCAAAGACCATGCACCTCATTGGCTCCCAACCTAACTCCGGCTCACAAGCTGGAAGATATTTACTCAACTTGTAGAACAATCAAAGTAGAAGAGAATGCAAGATACTAAACTATAGGTACAGGGCTGGTGGGGTGCAGAACCGCCACGGATGGGCTCAAGGAGAGGGGTGCTCAGAGTACAGTACACTCAGATGTAGGTCAGCGATGTTCAGAGAAGAGCGCACACCCGCTTGATTCAAGCTATGCGTTTAGGTGGCAGCAGACACTTCTGAATAAGGAGGCAAGGTGACCAAACAATCCTCAAGGATGGGGAGACGAAGACTACCGACATCAGGAATGGTAGCACACGCAAGAGACCGCGCTACAAAGCACCAAGACCGTGTTAAAAAGCACTATACATATCTCATGACTTCTTGTTACAGATCAAGCTACTGAAGTGAGACACTGGCTCCCAGCCTCTCAGATAGAAGACAGCCAAGAACCAAGTGTAATCTCCCCCCCCACCCGAGAACCAAGTGTAACCCCCCCCCCCCCCCACCCGAGAACCAAGTGTAACCCCCCCCCCCCCCCCAACCAAGTGTAATCCCCCCCGAACCAAGTGTAATCCCTCACCCCACCAGTTCAAGCACTAGTTGAGGGCACACTCACTGAGATGGGTTCAGGAAGGTCTCCAGGATAAGGGGGGGCGGGGGGGGGGGGAATGGGCACTACCCAGTTCAAGCATCAGATGAGGCCCCCTCACTGAGATGGATTCAGGAAGTCCACCAGGACGCGCACTCCCCAGTTCAAGCATCATTTGAGGCCCGTCACTGCGATGGATTCAGGAAGGCCACCGGGGTTGGGGGGGGTGCACTCCCCAGTTCAAGCATCAGTTGAGGCACCCTCACAGAGATGGATTCAGGAAGGCCACCAGGACAAGGGGGGGGGGGGGGCGGTGCACTCCCCAGTTCAAGCACCACTTGAGGTCCGTCACTGAGATGTATTCAGGAAGGCCACCGGGAGTTGGGGTAGGGGGGAGAAGGGGGGAGGGGGCGGTGCACTCCCCAGTTCAAGCATCCGTTGAGGCCAGTCACTGAGATGGATTCAGGAAGGCCACCAGGACAAGGGGGGTGCACTTCCCAGTTCAAGCATCAGTTGAGGCCCCTCAATGAGATGGATTCAGTAAGGCCACCGGGGAGGGGGCACTGCCCAGTTCAAGCATCAGTTCAGGCCCGTCACTAAAATGGATTCAGGAAGGCCACTGAGGTGGGGCGCACTTCCCAGTTCAAGCACCAGTTGAGGCCCGTCACTGAGATGGATTCAAGAAGGCCACCAGGACAAGGGGGCGCACTCCCCAGTTCAAGCACCAGTTGAGGGCACCCTCACCGAGATGGATTCAGGAAGGCCACCAGGGGGGGGGCACACTCCCCAGTTCAAGCACCAGTTGAGGGCACCCTCACTGAGATGGATTCAGGAAGGTCACCGGGGGGAGGGGAGGGGCGCACTCCCTTGTTCAACCATCAGTTGAGGTCTGTCACTGAGATGGATTCAGGAAGGCCACCGAGACAAGGGGGTGCACTCCCCAGTTCAAGAATCAGTTGAGGCCCCCACACCGAGATGGATTCAGGAAGGCCACCAGGACAATAGGGGTGCACTCCCCAGTTCAGGCACCAGTTCAGGCCCCCTCACTGAGATGGATTCAGGAAGACCACCGAGGGTGGGGGCGGGGGGCGCACTCCCCAGGTCAAGCATCAGTTGAGGCCCATCACTGAGATGGATTCAGGAAGACCACCGAGGGTGGGGGGGGGGGGGGGGGGGGCGCACTCCCCAGGTCAAGCATCAGTTGAGGCCCCCTCACTGAGATGGATTCAGACAGGCCACCGGGACCAGGGGTGGATGCAGGGAGCGCTCTGCACACCTCTACTCTCAGCAGTTGTCATGTTGTGTGTCTGCCCCACCAGAGGGACCACTTCAGAAACGTCCACCCGAGCACCGAGGCTCCGGGGGGCATCAAAGCAGACCTGCAGGGGGCGCCAGGAGCCCGGGAGAACAGCAGGTCCAAATAATAATGTGCCCTAGTATCTAAAGACCCAGAAGTAACAATCGATTACACCCAAGTAAAATATGTACAAGAAAGGAGAGAACAGAATTATTAACCGCACATATAAACATATAGATTCATAGGAGTGTTCACAATGACACACGCATCGCTGCGTAAATCATCATATAGGCACGGACCTATACATCAACTGATATTCAAGTAGTAAGGTAACCATGGCATGCGGAACCGATGAGATCCTCAAACACGCTCAACTGGGAACTGAGGGTGTGTGCAGGATGAAAGCAGTGCGACGTATAAGCATTAACGCAATCCCTTACAGACGGCCGCCATTTATCTGCCGCTTTTCCATGTGGAATTCGGGGATTTTATTGTACAAAATGTAAAATATATATTCTGTTAAAATAGCCCACGAGACTCTTGAACTAGTCGCAAAGCAGAACTTTAGAAATCTGCACGACTGACCATCCTTCGAATTTTTGAGGTGTTCAGAGATTTAAATAGCAAGAAGGTTTTACTGGCTTTAAACCAGCAATGACGAAGCACTCGTTTTATCTGTACCTCAGAATACAAACAGCCGGTGAAGTACATGCCGTCCCAAAAAAGGCAAGCAGCGACATCTGAGCGAAGGAGAGGAAACAAACAGCTCACAATCTGGCACAGGCTCGAAATGGAACCAGTTGCCAGCAACAAAAAAACGCTGTCAAATATTGGCCGAGAAGATGCAAGTTATTACTGTTCCAAACTCGGAGTGTAGGCCACAGGCTTACAAGGAGGGCTGCTTCAAAGAACGGAGCTGGAGAAATAAGTACAAAAAACAACAGTTAAACAAAAACAGGGTGAACTGGTACAACATCTGCCAAACGTTCAATGTCTCAGAGGCATTGAAATTGTTTGTGTACCAGAAAAGGGCTTGAGCCCTGAGAAAGGCCTAACCGTTCAGCGCCGCCACTTCGGGCCACAAAGCAGTGAAACCAAGGAGCCAATACCAGGGACAGCTGAGACCCCACAGCGTTGTATTCCACCAGGACATCACCCTCGAGGTGGACACATCGGCCAAATCTGCAACAAAATGCCTAAGTTTGTGCTACAGCGTTGGCACCAAAAACCAGAGCATAGATGGGGGGGGGGGGGGGGGGGGGGGGGCAGGTACAGAGCGGCGGTATCCAGCCAACTGCCCGGGCAGTGTGCGCAGCAATCGGTCTCATGCGAGTGCCAACAACCAAACCATGTGGGCATCTTGGACCAGGGGCCGCACCCCCATCGCAGGGCCCCGAAGACAGGTGCGGGACCCATGCAAGTGCCAACAACCAAACCATGTGGACAACTTGGACCAGGGGCCGCACCCCCCCGCTTTCAAAGGAGCCAAAAGACAGGTGCTGGACACATGCGAGTACCAACAACTAAACCATGTGGGCATCTTGGACCAGGGGCCGCATCCCCATCACAGGGTCCCGAAGACAGGTGCGGGACTCATGTGAGTGCCAACAACCAAACCATGGGGGCATCTTGGAACAGGGGCCTCACCCCCATCATAGGGCCCCGAAGACAGGTGCTGGACACATGCGAGTGCCAACAACCAAACTATGTGGGCAACTTGGACCAGGGGCCGCACCCCCCCTATCAAAGGAGCCAAAAGACAGGTGCAGGACTCATGCGAGTGCCAACAACCAACCTATGTGGGCAACTTGGACCAGGGGCCGCACCCCCCCCTATCAAAGGAGCCAAAAGACAGGTGCAGGACTCATGCGAGTGCCAACAACCAAACCATGTGGGCAACTTGGACAAGAGGCCGCACCCCATCACAGGGCCCCGAAGACCAGTGTGGGACCCATGTGAGTGCCAACAACCAAACCATGTGGTAATCTTGGACCAGGGGCCGCACCCCCATCATAGGGCCCCGAAGACAGGTGCTGGACACATGTGAGTGCCAACAACCAAACCATGTGGGCATCTTGGACCAGGGGCCGCACCCCCATCACAGGGCCCCGAAGACAGGTGCGGGACTCATGTGAGTGCCAACAACCAAACTATGTGGGCAACTTGGACCAGGGGCAGCACCCCCATCCCAGGGCCCTGAAGACAGATGCAGGCCTCATGCGAGTGCCACAGTCAGACCATGTGGGACATCTTTAATAAAGGCGTCGGGAGCCATTATCTGCAACCATTTTCCAAAGAGTGTCTCCGGCCATTCATTCAACAGGACACCACAGCACGTTGCATCCAATTCTGGTCCCCGCTGCCGCTCTACCGATTCCCCTTTAAGCCCCTCTGCACTATCTGCGTGTTGGTATCGGGTGTTCGGGCACCTCTTCTGCAGGACATCTTGGGCGCTGCTCTGGAAAACGCTTCCGCTGATCTTCAAAGGAGCGTCCGTTGCTTCCGATGTGCAAACAGACGCTGCTCCAAAGTCAAATGTGGCTAAATCGTTATTTATCAATTAATGTTCATGATTAGTCCATTTATATTCACACTTCAGCCTGGAGCTCAAAAGTATAAATATAACACGGACACGCCAAGTCCTGCACACAGTTCGATTCATTTGCAGACAATGCAGAGCTGGAATGGAAATAAAGACAACATCAGGCGTATCAATGAGGCACCTGGGAGAGCGATCCAACCCTTCTTAGGGAGGCCACAGAGGCCTCCTGAGCTTAGGGTGGAAAAGGACAACTCCTGAGGATGGAGCAGCCGGTCCACCCAGACCATCTCTGAGATGACACATGGCCAGCAGAGACAGATAGGAAGGACGCAGATCTCACCCGCAGGGGTGATCACCAGAGCACATGCACCAGTCCCCGCTCCCCTGAACACAACACGAATACCGCAGAAGAATAACATACTAGAAGTGCAACTTCTGGCCAACGCTCGCCATGGGCCAGAAAAGAGTTCCAATGTTGAGCTTCTGCTCACTTACCATAAGTTAGGTGGCTTTGTCTCCAAATTGCAATGTTTAATACCAATAACTAGATTTAGAAAAATCTCATCAACACTTCTCTGGTAACAATAAACACACTGAGCACACACTGTGATGCATGCGGTCCAACGCACACTTTGCAGGACTGCACAATGGAGACATCACCACTCACAGCCTTCATGTCACCCTAATCGATGAAACTGGCCTCTCTCCCAACTTCATACTATCCCTCAGCATCCCAGGGCCACGACCACTGCCGGCAGACCTCTGAATCTGTAGAACATCAACGTCTGCAACTTCCAATCACTGTACTCTTCCTCAGCCTATGATAAACTGCTGAGGTCAAACAGTTTGACGCTTTACCAACTGACACAAAACACACCATCCTGAACTTTATCTGCAGCGCAGAAACAACAACCTCTCCTGCCACTCATCACAACTCAACTGGACGCTCATCCACCATACTCTTTAATCTTCTACACTTGAGACGTAGGAACAAAGGTCAACCAAAACTGTCCAACCAATAGTCATTGTAATTCAAGAACTTTCCCATCAAAGCACCTCCAAAAAGGTTTATTTAGCCTGCTCAACACATCTAATCCAGATGGAGATAGACTCCCGACTCTTGGACAAAGCAGCAGCCAACAGTACAATACACCCAACAGGACCCTGAAGACATCCACAAGACAAGCAGCCAAGCAAGAGCACCCAAAGAGACCCAGCTAGAAGACCACCAATAGGAGGAATGAAGGAACCCACAAGACAAGCATCCAAGCAAGAGCATCCAAGCAAGAGTACCCAGCAGGACCCTGCTTGAAGACCACCAATAGACAAATTGAAGAAATTCATAAAACAAGCAGTCAGCCAAGAGCATCAACAGGACCCTGCGAGAAGACCACCAATAGAAGAACGGAAGGGATCCACAAGACAAGCATCCAAGCAAGAGCAACAACAGGACCCTAGAGACATCCACAAGACAAGCAGCCAAGCAAGAGCACCCAAAGGGACCCTGCTAGAAGACAACCAATAGGCGAACCGAAGGAATCCACAAGACAAGTAGCCAAGCAAGAGCAACCAATGGGAAAATGCTAGAAGACCACCAATAGAAGAAATGAAGGAATCCACAAGACAAGCAGCCAAGCAAGAGCACCAAATGGGAAAATGCTAGAAGACCACCAATAGAAGAAATGAAGAAATCCACAAGACAAGCAGCCAGGCAAGAGCATCAACAAGACCCTAAAACATCCACAAGAAGAACAGCAAGAGCACCCAAAGGGACCCTGCTAGAAGACAACCAATAGGCGAACCGAAGGAATCCACAAGACAAGCAGCCAATCAAGACCAACTAACGGGACCCTGCTAGAAGACTACCAATAGAAGAACTGAAAGAATCCACAATACAAGCAGCCAAGCAAGAGCACCCAATGAGAAAATGCTAGAAGACCACCAATAGAAGAACTGAAGGAATCCACAATACAAGCAGCCAAGCAAGAGCACCCAATGGGAAAATGCTAGAAGACCACCAATAGAAGAACTGAAGGAATCCACAATACAAGCAGCCAAGCAAGAGCACCCAATGGGAAAAAGCTAGAAGACCACCAATAGAAGAACTGAAGGAATCCACAATACAAGCAGCCAAGCAAGAGCACCCAATGGGAAAATGCTAGAAGACCACCAATAGAAGAACTGAAGACAGCCACAAGACAAGCAGCCAAACAACAGCACCCAACGGGACCCTGAAAGAAGACCACCAATAGGAGAACTGAAGAAATTCATAAGACAAGCAGCTGGGCAAGAGCATCAACAGGACCCTAAAAACATCCACAAGAAGAGCAGCCAAGAAACAGCACCTAAAGGGACCCTGCTAGAAGACCAACAATAGGAGGACTGAAGGAATCGACAACGCAAGCAGCCAAGCAAGAGCATCAACAGGACCCTCAATACATCCACAAGACAAGTAGCCAAGAAAGAGGAACCAACGGGACCCTGCTATAAGACCACCAATAGGAGAACTGAAGACATCCACAAGACAAACAGCCAAGCAAGAGCACCCAACTGGACCCTGCTAGAAGATCACCAATAGGAGAACTGAAGAAATTCATAACACAAGCAGCCAGGCAAGAGCATTAACAGGACCCAGAAGACATCCACAAGACAAGCAGCCATGCAAGAACACCCATCAGGACCGGTTAAAAGACCACCAATAGGAGAACTGAAAAAAATCATAAGACAAGCAGCCAGGCAAGAGCATCAACAGGACCCTGAAGACAACCACAAGACAAGCAGCCAAGCAAGAGCACTCAACAAAACCCTGCTAGAAGACCAGCAATAGGAGAATTGAAGGAATCCACAAGACAAGCAGCCAAGAAAGAGCATCCAAAGGGACCCTGCTAGAAGACCACCAACAGGAGAACTGAAGGAATCCACAAGACAAGCAGCCAGGCAAGAGCATCAACAAAACCCTGAAGACATCCACAAGACAAGCAGCCAAACAAGAGCACCCAACGGGACCCTGCTAGATGACCACCAAAAGGAGAACTGAAGGAATCAACAAGACAAGCAGCCAAGCAAGAGCACCCAATGGGACCATGCTAGAAGACCAGCAATAGGAGAACTGAAGGAATCCACAAGACAAGCAGCCAGGCACGAGCATCAACAGGACCCTGAAGACATCCCCAAGACAAGCAGCCAAGCAAGAGCAACCAACGGGACCCCGCTAGAAGACCAGCAATAGGAGAACTGAAGGAATCCATAAGACAAGCAGCCAAGCAAGAGCACCCAACGAGACCGGTTAGAAGACTAGCAGCATGGTGTGGAGTCCAAGGAGCCTGTAGAGCTTGGAGCAAACGTAATGCAAATTCCCTGCAAAACCAACATTCAAAGAGACACCACAGCATATTCCACCCCCAAATGGAACTCTCTGTAAGGCAAGTACTCGAACCATGGTGCTTGGAAAATAAAGTCCAGTCCTGCAATGTGTAAAGGGGCATGCAGCAAGGCTGATCTTCAGGCTAGAAGGAATACAACAATTCCACACTCCATCCTTATGTTCTCCTCTTTCCTCAGTTTCAGTATAAATAAAAGCACTCCTCCCTCTGTTCATCTACTTCAACACTTGGTAGTGTTCTCCATCCTGCTCTCAGGATCTCTCCTTTGAAACTCCCTTGAGAATAAGAATAAAAATCGCCAGCATGTCAACGGCACACCTATTACTTAGCATTCAATAGAAGTTAGAGGGCTCTGATCTTACCCCATCCTGGAGTACTTCATCCTCAGAGACTGATCCCAGCTGTGGAATAAGGCCTCTTCTGTTCCTGATCATCAGCCACACACAGCCATAACTTCCTGTCCCTGTGTGAGGTCAGACTCCTCCTCCTGTCACTCACAGCCTCCAGCAGAGCTTCCTGCCACAAGAGTTCCAGAGCAGCAAGCATCAGCCACGGAGAGGCGCACGACCTTTACATGGGGCCCCTCCCCCTGGTCAAGAGCAGCACTGGACTGCTGTTCACTTGACTCAGCACGGACATCAAAAAGAGGTTAAATAAATGAGCATGCGTCTATTAAAAGGTTAATTGCAGTTAAAGAAAGGAAGGAACTACGGTGCCCCTCCCCATGTATCTAGTAAAACCTTCATTTATAGACATTCTGCAGCAAAAGTGTGAAAGTAGCATAATGCAAATAATTCAAATAGTTATTTCATTAAAATTCAGATCCCTTTCATTTAAAAAAAATCAGATTAGCAGTGCATTGAGATGCATTTTATTTTTTAAAAGGGATAGTTTTCAAACATGAATTTAGAAACATTCATTCTTTCCCCCGCCCTGATAACCATGCCAAAAGTGTACTAAGAGGCAAGTCAGTTGTTATGTGCACTCTGAGGACTGTGGTTTCTATTATACATAAACATATAGTGTACTTCTCAAACACAGGAGAAGGTTTTGTACAGCACCCGTCCCGAAGTCATGTATTTCAAGGTCATGTGTGATAATAAAGTCAAAGGAGGTGAAATGAAATAAAATAAATTGCCTTGGATCACATAATTTGGTTAAGTGGAGAAGCCGAGATTAATTCCAAGTTTTTGGTTTCACATAATGCTATTCAGACAATAAATGCATATACTTAGCTTCCCTTGCACCCACCTAACCATCAAACCCTCCCCGACCGCCACCCTGCTGGCATCAGTTGGGCCCTTGGTCACATCACAGACAACATGGTGTGGCCCCTGGGAAAATGCTTGCCTGTACCCATGGTTTAAGGTGACCAGACGTCCAAGATTTCACCCTACCAGTGCTTAATTTGAATCAAAATAAGTGCAGGGCTCTCGTCAGGACACCACTGCAGCTTGCACCACACAATGCCCCTGCCAGGGCTCTCGTCAGGACACCACTGCAGCTTGCACCACACAATGCCCCTGCCAGGGCTCTCGTCAGGACACCACTGCAGCTTGCACCACACAATGCCCCTGCCAGGGCTCTCGTCAGGACACCACTGCTGCTTGCACCACACAATGTCCCTGCCAGGGCTCTCGTCAGGACACCACTGCTGCTTGCACCACACAATGCCCCTGCCAGGGCTCTCGTCAGGACACCACTGCAGCTTGCACCACACAATGCCCGTGCCAGGGCTCTCGTCAAGACACCACTGCAGCTTGCACCACACAATGCCCCTGCCATGCTGCCAGTGACACTAACAACGCAACTGCTGCCATCACACTCCTGCAAGTGTGACAATTCAGACTATTCCAAAGCCATAACAAGCATTTGCAATGCAATAGGTCTCGCATTCGCGCGAGTTTAAGCTATTGGCATTGTAAATGACAATGCATTTTTATTTATGTGTTATAAACCAAAACCTAAATAAAAGGTATTGTCACTTACAATGCCAAGAGCTCAGGCTCGCGTAAATGCAAGACCGTGTTGCATTGCAATTGCTCGTTATACCTTGTAACACTGTCTGGGAAAATATATCACCTTAATGGTACCAATTTAACACCCAAAATGCAGCAATAAGCAACGGAAAGATGACCAGTCAACATTTGTGAAGGGCCTTCTGGTGCCCAGCAACATATCGCCATTTTTTTTGTAACTTTTGATCCGTTTAAGGTAGAAACCGTCTGAGTTAAAATCTGCGGATTATGCAGCAGGTAATGGAGTATGCGGCAAATGTGGGAAACCCATAAGTATGCGTAAAAAATGCACGGCCGCAGAATCGCATATTTCGATGCTGCCCGCTGTAAATACTGCATCCTGCCATTAACTCCAAAAATAATAGAGCAGTGGAAACCGAGCCCTGAAACACCCACCTCGATTGAACCAGTGTGTGTCTCCATTGAAAGCACCGGCTCGTTCATGTTCCTCTCAGCCCACTTAAGATCATGCCAGACACAGGAGAAATGTTGTCATACATAAACCTATGTGCGTATACATCAAAAACTCCCCTTCAATTGAGCGAAGTCGTGCCGGCGATTGTTCCGTAAGTGCACTGCGTTAGGTAGAAAAAGAAATACGGCTGTGGAGGAATCGTGCACTTGTCCTGACCCCCCTGATAATAAACACTACCAACTAATGGAAGTTTGCTGGTAAAAGAGAAATTGATGTTCCTCTAGTGATAACAAAAACACTAAATGAAAATGCAAGTCTTTTTCATCAGCGAGGCCAACATAGTAATGACCGCATTCCAGGCCAATCAGAAACATAAACAAGGAGTATTACCATTTCTGTTAAAGGTCCTTGGCAAACCAGAAGCCCAGTTGTGTGAAGGGCGACACGGGCAATCACAATTCACCTCAAGGACTAGTTTGCGCATTTTCGTGACAGCCATCAACAACGGGTAGATTGGGGGAGGGGAGGAGACGAGAAGTTGCGTTACTTCTGGCACCAGACACTAAGAACAGTTAAACAAACATGCCCAACGCATCTGTACTTTGTGTGACAGCTCGTGGCCTCTCGCTTGGAAGAGTTGTCTGGTTCAGGCCTGTCCCGAGGGCCCCTCACTCTGTTGTTAGTGTTTACTAGTACTCCCTTGAACTCTGACAACAGTCCCCAAGAGAAGTGACACGGCACGACACTTAGGGAGAAACCAACGAGAGACTGCTTGCCAAGTGCACAACTTGTTTCGCTTTAGATGTCAGAGAAGTGGTAGCCGAAAGAAGAAACGTGGGCAACTTCACAAATAGAATGACGGGCGGGAGGTGGGGATGGGGGAGTGGGGAGGGAGGCGTCGCACAAGGAGATTAAATTGTGACAAAAACAGGAAACACAGCGGTGGGTGGGAGGTAGCACCGCGATCCGAGTCAACGGAAATAAAAAACTGACATTGGGCGGCGGCGTGTCTTTGTTTCGCTCGTTGCCCTGCCACTTGGCCCACTCATGCAGGTGGCCCTTCTCCAGGGCACCATTGAAGAGCACGCAGAGCTCAATGTTACCCTGGAAGTAGGCGCGGGCTAGCACCACCAGGTAGCCCAGCATGTGGTTCAACTAGCCACCTGCTCACCCAGTCGGAGTAGAAGCTGCCGCTGAGCCGGTGCAGGAAGTTGTCGGCATCGATGCTTCCTCTGCACGACAATACATCTCGCCAAGATGAGCAGCGCATGCGCTGCATCCGCTAGGCGAGACCTAAAAATGGCTCCGGCAGCAGGGAATAGTAATTTTTAATGTATATAAATATTAACTGTTGTTGTGGTCCTCCTAGAGGCAGACTATCACAAGCGACGGTGTCGACAATTATGTGCTGGTGCTGAGCACCAGAATCCACCGGCTCAAATTAAGTACTGTACCGGACAGACACAGTTTTCAGTGGGGTATCTCAATACTTTTCCTAATTTTAAACTCCTGTCCCAGCACGCGCCTCTGGTAATGTATTTGTTTCTGTCAGGTAGAATAGAAGGAGGTGGGCTGCATGCTCCCAGCAGAGGAGACAGGGCGGGGAGTAGGAGCGGGGTGCTCAGGGTGGAGGTCCGATTATAGATAATGGTAAATAAATATAGCTGTGGAAATAGAGAATATAGATCTTCATGAATTCTTTTTAGTCTGGCCAGATCTAATGATAGCAGAGTTGCCTGCACCCCAAGAGCCTTTGCAATAACATATTACAACAAGAAAAGAAGCCACCACTGTACCAAAATGAGCTGCAGTAAGACAAATCACCAAGCAGGGCAATCACCCCTGGAGTGGCAGCCACACTGCTGGGCTGAGAGCAGAGCAACCACAGAGAAGAGGATGCTTACCACCGTCAGCAGTGCAAGGAAGACTGCTGTAATAACAAACAGGTCCTGCAGCAGAGGGCCACCCCAAAATCCAGTGGTAATAGCGGCAGAGTGCGGGAGTAATACCAGAGGAACTGCCCAGAGGGGGCACAATAATACTGCGCTGCACACTAGGGGTAGGAATGAGCACACCCACAGGAAGTACACCAGCCTAAACTACTCCTACTGCTGGAGTAATACCAGAGGAACTGCCCAGAGGGGGCACAATAATACTGCGCTGCACACTAGGGGTAGGAATGAGCACACCCACAGGAAGTAAACCAGCCTAAACTACTCCTACTGCTGGAGTAATACCAAAGGAACTGCCCAGAGGGGGCACAATAATACTGCGCTGCACACTAGGGGTAGGAATGAGCACACCCACAGGATGTACACCAGCCTAAACTACTCCTACTGCTGGAGTAATACCAGAGGAACTGCCCAGAGGGGGCACAATAATACTGCGCTGCACACTAGGGGTAGGAATGAGCACACCCACAGGAAGTACACCAGCCTAAACTACTCCTACTGCTGGAGTAATACCAAAGGAACTGCCCAGAGGGGGCACAATAATACTGCGCTGCACACTAGGGGTAGGAATGAGCACACCCACAGGAAGTACACCAGCCTAAACTACTCCTACTGCTGGAGTAATACCAGAGGAACTGCCCAGAGGGGGCACAATAATACTGCGCTGCACACTAGGGGTAGGAATGAGCACACCCACAGGAAGTACACCAGCCTAAACTACTCCTACTGCTGGAGTAATACCAGAGGAACTGCCCAGAGGGGGCACAATAATACTGCGCTGCACACTAGGGGTAGGAATGAGCACACCCACAGGAAGTACACCAGCCTAAACTACTCCTACTGCTGGAGTAATACCAGAGGAACTGCCCAGAGGGGGCACAATAATACTGCGCTGCACACTAGGGGTAGGAATGAGCACACCCACAGGAAGTACACCAGCCTAAACTACTCCTACTGCTGGAGTAATACCAAAGGAACTGCCCAGAGGGGGCACAATAATACTGCGCTGCACACTAGGGGTAGGAATGAGCACACCCACAGGAAGTACACCAGCCTAAACTACTCATAATGCTGGAGTAATACCAGAGGAACTGCCCAGAGGGGGCACAATAATACTGCGCTGCACACTAGGGGTAGGAATGAGCACACCCACAGGAAGTACACCAGCCTAAACTACTCCTACTGCTGGAGTAATACCAGAGGAACTGCCCAGAGGGGGCACAATAATACTGCGCTGCACACTAGGGGTAGGAATGAGCACACCCACAGGAAGTACACCAGCCTAAACTACTCCTACTGCTGGAGGAATACCAGAGGAACTGCCCAGAGGGGGCACAATAATACTGCGCTGCACACTAGGGGTAGGAATGAGCACACCCACAGGAAGTACACCAGCCTAAACTACTCCTACTGCTGGAGTAATACCAGAGGAACTGCCCAGAGGGGGCACAATAATACTGCGCTGCACACTAGGGGTAGGAATGAGCACACCCACAGGAAGTACACCAGCCTAAACTACTCCTACTGCTGGAGTAATACCAAAGGAACTGCCCAGAGGGGGCACAATAATACTGCGCTGCACACTAGGGGTAGGAATGAGCACACCCACAGGAAGTACACCAGCCTAAACTACTCCTACTGCTGGAGTAATACCAGAGGAACTGCCCAGAGGGGGCACAATAATACTGCGCTGCACACTAGGGGTAGGAATGAGCACACCCACAGGATGTACACCAGCCTAAACAACTCATAATGCTGGAGTAATACCAGAGGAACTGCCCAGAGGGGGCACAATAATACTGCGCTGCACACTAGGGGTAGGTATGAGCACACCCACAGGATGTACACCAGCCTAAACTACTCCTACTGCTGGATAGCCGCACAACTCTACCTCAGCAATACCACAACATGAGCAGCAGAATACATTGCAATACCAGAAAGAACTGAAATATTGCTATATTTTAATAATTTGACATCTTGCTGTGATAATACCACATTTTTAGCATGGCGTAGTTCTGAACACATGCCACAGTGAGAGTTGCACATTCTGCTGCAATATTACCACAGTAACAGCAGCACACACCACTGAAGCAACACGACAGTAAGGGAAGCCCATAGCGCGGCAACATGGCCGCAGTAACTGCACAATCCCATGCAGTGATACCACAGTAACAGCAGCACACACCACTGAAGCAACACGACAGTAAGGGAAGCCCATAGCGCGGCAACATGGCCGCAGTAACTGCACAATCCCATGCAGTGATCCCACAGTGACAGCAGCACACACCACTGAAGCAACACTACAGTAAGGGATGCCCATAGCGCGGGAACATGGCCGCAGTAACTGCACAATCCCATGGATTGATCCCACAGTAACAGCAGCACACACCACTGAAGCAACACTACAGTAAGGGATGTGCATAGCGCGGCAACATGGCAGCAGTAACTGCACAATCCCATGGATTGATCCCACAGTGACAGCAGCACACACCACTGAAGCAACACTACAGTAAGGGATGCCCATAGCGCGGGAACATGGCAGCAGTAACTGCACAATCCCATGGATTGATCCCACAGTAACAGCAGCACACACCACTGAAGCAACACTACAGTAAGGGATGCCCATAGCGCGGCAACATGGCAGCAGTAACTGCACAATCCCATGGATTGATCCCACAGTAACAGCAGCACACACCACTGAAGCAACACTACAGTAAGGGATGTGCATAGCGCGGCAACATGGCAGCAGTAACTGCACAATCCCATGCAGTGATCCCACAGTAACAGCAGCACACACCACTGAAGCAACACTACAGTGAGGGATGCCCATTGCGCGGCAACATGGCCGCAGTAACTGAACAATCACATGCAGTGATCCCACAGTAACAGCAGCACACACCACTGAAGCAACACTACAGTGAGGGATGCCCATAGCGCGGCAACATGGCCGCAGTAACTGCACAATCCCATGCAGTGATACCACAGTAACAGCAGCACACACCACTGAAGTAACACTACAGTGAGGGATGCGCATAGCGCGGCAACATGGCAGCAGTAACTGCACAATCCCATGCAGTGATCCCACAGTAACAGCAGCACACACGACTGAAGCAACACTACAGTAAGGGATGCCCATAGCGCGGCAACATGGCAGCAGTAACTGCACAATCCCATGCAGTGATCCCACAGTAACAGCAGCACACACGACTGAAGCAACACTACAGTAAGGGATGCCCATAGCGCGGGAACATGGCCGCAGTAACTGCACAATCCCATGCAGTGATACCACAGTAACAGCAGCACACACCACTGAAGCAACACTACAGTAAGGGATGCCCATAGCGCGGGAACATGGCCGCAGTAACTGCACAATCCCATGGATTGATCCCACAGTAACAGCAGCACACACCACTGAAGCAACACTACAGTGAGGGATGCCCATAGCGCGGCAACATGGCCGCAGTAACTCTACAATCCCATGCAGTGATACCACAGTAACAGCAGCACACACCACTGAAGCAACACTACAGTGAGGGATGCCCATAGCGCGGCAACATGGCAGCAGTAACTGCACAATCCCATGGATTGATCCCACAGTAACAGCAGCACACACCACTGAAGCAACACTACAGTGAGGGATGCCCATAGCGCGGCAACATGGCCGCAGTAACTGCACAATCCCATGCAGTGATACCACAGTAACAGCAGCACACACCACTGAAGCAACACTACAGTGAGGGATGCCCATAGCGCGGCAACATGGCAGCAGTAACTGCACAATCCCATGCAGTGATCCCACAGTAACAGCAGCACACACGACTGAAGCAACACTACAGTAAGGGATGCCCATAGCGCGGGAACATGGCCGCAGTAACTGCACAATCCCATGCAGTGATACCACAGTAACAGCAGCACACACCACTGAAGCAACACTACAGTAAGGGATGCCCATAGCGCGGGAACATGGCCGCAGTAACTGCACAATCCCATGGATTGATCCCACAGTAACAGCAGCACACACCACTGAAGCAACACTACAGTGAGGGATGCCCATAGCGCGGCAACATGGCCGCAGTAACTGCACAATCCCATGCAGTGATACCACAGTAACAGCAGCACACACCACTGAAGTAACACTACAGTGAGGGATGCCCATAGCGCGGGAACATGGCCGCAGTAACTGCACAATCCCATGCAGTGATACCACAGTGACAGCAGCACACACCACTGAAGCAACACTACAGTGAGGGATGCCCATAGCGCGGGAACATGGCAGCAGTAACTGCACAATCCCATGCAGTGATACCACAGTAACAGCAGCACACACCACTGAAGTAACACTACAGTGAGGGATGCCCATAGCGCGGGAACATGGCAGCAGTAACTGCACAATCCCATGCAGTGATACCACAGTGACAGCAGCACACACCACTGAAGCAACACTACAGTGAGGGATGCCCATAGCGCGGGAACATGGCCGCAGTAACTGCACAATCCCATGGATTGATCCCACAGTAACAGCAGCACACACCACTGAAGCAACACTACAGTGAGGGATGCCCATAGCGCGGCAACATGGCCGCAGTAACTGCACAATCCCATGCAGTGATCCCACAGTAACAGCAGCACACACCACTGAAGTAACACTACAGTGAGGGATGCCCATAGCGCGGGAACATGGCCGCAGTAACTGCACAATCCCATGCAGTGATACCACAGTGACAGCAGCACACACCACTGAAGCAACACTACAGTGAGGGATGCCCATAGCGCGGGAACATGGCAGCAGTAACTGCACAATCCCATGCAGTGATACCACAGTAACAGCAGCACACACCACTGAAGTAACACTACAGTGAGGGATGCCCATAGCGCGGGAACATGGCAGCAGTAACTGCACAATCCCATGCAGTGATACCACAGTGACAGCAGCACACACCACTGAAGCAACACTACAGTGAGGGATGCCCATAGCGCGGGAACATGGCCGCAGTAACTGCACAATCCCATGGATTGATCCCACAGTAACAGCAGCACACACCACTGAAGCAACACTACAGTGAGGGATGCCCATAGCGCGGCAACATGGCCGCAGTAACTGCACAATCCCATGCAGTGATACCACAGTAACAGCAGCACACACCACTGAAGCAACACTACAGTGAGGGATGCCCATAGCGCGGCAACATGGCCGCAGTAACTGCACAATCCCATGCAGTGATACCACAGTAACAGCAGCACACACCACTGAAGCAACACTACAGTGAGGGATGCCCATAGCGCGGGAACATGGCAGCAGTAACTGCACAATCCCATGCAGTGATCCCACAGTAACAGCAGCACACACCACTGAAGCAACACTACAGTGAGGGATGCCCATAGCGCGGGAACATGGCCGCAGTAACTGCACAATCCCATGGATTGATCCCACAGTAACAGCAGCACACACCACTGAAGCAACACTACAGTAAGGGATGCCCATAGCGCGGCAACATGGCAGCAGTAACTGCACAATCACATGCAGTGATCCCACAGTAACAGCAGCACACACCACTGAAGCAACACTACAGTAAGGGATGCCCATAGCGCGGGAACATGGCCGCAGTAACTGCACAATCCCATGGATTGATCCCACAGTAACAGCAGCACACACCACTGAAGCAACACTACAGTAAGGGATGCCCATAGCGCGGCAACATGGCAGCAGTAACTGCACAATCACATGCAGTGATCCCACAGTAACAGCAGCACACATTGCTGCACGTGCTGACTTCACTATGGGACGCACAGTCTCCTGAGAGAGGCAGGCACTCCCAGACTGTACCGGACGACACATCCAGGAGTAGGCAATGCGAGGTAGAGGGATCACATACCCTACTGCCCGGGAGCAGGGACCTCACTGAGCGGCAACACTCGGGTCATCCCCTGGAAACTCACCTTCCAGGCACTTCCTACTGAGTCGGAAAGCGGCCGCGAGGCCCACAAGCCTTCACGACTAAAATTAGACTAAACCCTCTCCTGGCAGGCGGAGGAGCATCAGCAGCCAGGAACTGGACACACATCAAGTCTTACATCACAGATCCTTTCAAGAAAGCTATCAAGATTAACCCCCCCCCCCTTCCTCCACACCATGCAGGCAAGTACCCACCCAAGAAGGGCCACACGAAGCCCGTTCAAAGATAGCAAGACCCTGAGACCCCTGTAAGTGAAAGGCTAGGGGACACGATGCAACGGACCACCTACCCTGCAACACAGACACACAAGATCCAGAGACCCAGGTGAAAGAGATAAGAGGAGCTGCAGGAACCCATGAGCGCTAACCGCGGGACCTGGAAACACAAGATCCATAACCCACAGAGACAGCGGAGACCCATGGGGTCAATGCCCTACAACTAGAAGAGGTAGAGAGACCAGCTCCAGAGACCCTCGTAAAAGAGATAAGAGGAGCTGCAGGAACCCATGAGCACTAACCGTGAGACCTGGAAACACAAGATCCATAACCCACAGAGAGAGACAGCAGAGACCCATGGGGTCAATGCCCTAAAACTAGAAGAGGTATAGAGATTAGATCCAGAGACCCATGTGAAAGAGCTAACAGGAGCTGCAGGAACCAATAAACTCTAACTCTACGAGATAGAAACACAAGATACAGAGTGTCTAATCAAAGAGAGCAGACATGACACGCAGCCAAAGGTCATAAACGCTAACAGGAGGTGCTTCAGGGAGTCCAGGCTGTCTAACCCTAGAAGATAAAGACACAAGACAGAGCGTCCCCTCAAAGTACAGAGCAAGGAGCCAAGAAACTCCAACCTTATGAGCAAAAGACACAAGACGGATACTACGCAGATGTGCAAGAAGGAAACAGATAGGGTCCCTGCCTCCAACCCAGAGAGACTAGGGCACGTGTTCCAGAGCTCTCGTAGAAGAGACTAAATGAATCAGATGTGACCAAGACACGACTTGGAGGCAGAAGAATGGTTAGTCATAGCCCTCCCACCCAGAGAGCAGGACACACAAGATCTAGGGCAGGGGTCTCCAACGAGTAGCTCGGAGGCTACTGGTAGCTCACCAGTACCTTCAAAGTAGCTCTTTGAGGTTAAGTCAAACCCAGTATCAATTTCAGAGAGTAGGTGCCTATTAAAGAAGGCAGCACTGATCATCTCAAGACCCCAAGAGTGACAGTCAGCCAAACTTATCACAGTAACTCATACTAACACTCAAACACACACTGTGCTGGCTTATAGGACCTGCTACATGACAGTCTGTATCCAATCTCAATATAATTAAGCCACAAGGAGATTGACCATGTTGTAGTCCTTCCTTTATCAGTCACAACATGTGTGTGAACAGTGCACCATCAAAAAAGTATGGCAGCTGTAGCCTGAGCTGTAATCAGTGCTGACCCACCAAAGTGCGGGACTGCAAGAGTCAGAGTGAAAATGTGTCAGTTAGATGCATGATCAGCTCAAGACCTGAGGAAAAACAGGGTATGATCCAGACCAGAGAAAATTAAGAGATTCATCAACATTTATATGTGTGCCCATAATAAACACTATTGCTTCCTGAAACTATGCCTGGTGCCAAGAATCGCCAAATATATATGCTAGCAGCCCCATCATAAGAGTGTTATATTTGGCATAATTGTGTCCATTCCTGACATAATAGTGCCAGTGGCATAATAATAGTCATCTTTCACTATTTTAGTATTTTTGGTCTAGTTGTGGTATGCTGGCAGCCATCATTGATCTACTTTGAGCATGACTGGCCTATATGTACCTATTCCTGGCATATTAATGGTCATGAATCATATGTGGTCTTATCCCGGATCCTTCTGGTTTCCAGCCTTGGCACAACTGTGGCCCTAGTATAATGGGGGCATTACTGGCATAATCCAGGCATCCATGGTGCTATGGTGCACATCCATTATGATATAATGGGGTAACCCACAATTGTCCATGGTCCTGGGTAACGATTGGTATAGGAAACCATGGTCCTAGACTTCTTTAAAGCTACAATTCAGTTATGAAAAACATTCATTAGTCAAAGGGCATCCGGTACATATAGAATTAGCATTGTATCATTAACGCACCACCATTTTCTTTACAATGCAAACCAGTATATCGACAAAGGTACAAAATATCGCTCCAATAGTGACTGTTTATTATTTAGTTACTTTTATAACAGATCACCATATTCAATGCTCCAAATAGAGAAAGAGGTTGCTCCAAGGGGAGTGTGAAAAAGTAAAGTGCTCGTGAGGTAGGACAGATATAAAGGAGGGCAATCCAAAAGGCAAATTCAATAACCTATCAATTACACATTCTGGTATCCTTAGTAAAACTGGTCGTGGTTCATAGTGGCACCAGTTTTACAGATAGGCCTTTCCCTTATGGATTTACAAATATTCATTTCATGATTTTCTGATAATGCACAGAGAACATTCATCTGTGAAAAGGATGGCTGGGATGATATCCGGTACAGGCCCACTGGGGGGGGGGGGGGGGGGGGGGGGGGGTGTTGACGTTTCGACCGTGGTGCAATGAGGGTAATTTATATCCCCTGCAGGCGGGTCTTCCTCAGGGGCTTTATCCTGACTGTACCTCACCCTATGTTGCCCCCCCTCCCCCCTCTTCCTGAGGAAGACCCGCCTGCAGAGGGTGCAGTGGAAGCTGCAGAGGGTGCAATAGAAGCTGCAGATGGTGCACTAGAAGCTACAGAGAGTGCAGCAATGCAAGCCTGCAGAGGGTGCACTAGAAGCTGCAGAGAATGACAGAGTGCACTAGAAGCTACAGAGAGTGCAGCAATGCAAGCCTGCAGAGGGTGCACTAGAAGCTACAGAGAGTGACAGAGTGCACTAGAAGCTACAGAGAGTGCAGCAATGCAAGCCTGCAGAGGGTGCAGTGGAAGCTACAGAGAGTGACACAGTGCACTAGAAGCTACAGAGAGTGCAGCAATGCAAGCCTGCAGAGGGTGCAGTGGAAGCTACAGAGAGTGACAGAGTGCACTAGAAGCTACAGAGAGTGCAGCAATGCAAGCCTGCAGAGGGTGCAGTGGAAGCTGCAGAGGGTGCAGCAGTGCAAGCCTGCAGATGGTGCACTAGAAGCTGCAGAGGGTGCACTAGAAGCTACAGAGAGTGCAGCAGTGCAAGCCTGCAGAGGGTGCACTAGAAGCTACAGAGAGTGCACTAGAAGCTACAGAGGGTGCAGCAGGGCAACCCTCCAGAGGGAGCAGCAGCGGGAGCAGCAGAAGAAGCCTGCAACAGGAGAAGCCTGTAGCGGGTCCAGCAGGAGAAGCCTGCAGCGGGTGAAGTACAAGCCTGCAGCGGGTGAAGTACAAGCCTGCAGCGGGGGGTAGTAGAAGAACCCTGCAGCAGGGGCAGTAATAGAACGCTGCAGCGGGTGCAGCAGGAGAAGCTTGCAGCGGGTGCAGCAGGAGAAGCCTGCAGCGGGTGCCGCAGGAGAAGCCTGCAGCGGGTGCCGCAGGAGAAGCCTGCAGCGGGTGCCGCAGGAGAAGCCTGCAGCGGGGGCCGCAGGAGAAGCCTGCAGCGGGTGCCGCAGGAGAAGCCTGCAGCGGGTGCCGCAGGAGAAGCCTGCAGCGGGTGCCGCAGGAGAAGCCTGCAGCAGGTGCCGCAGGAGAAGCCTGCAGCGGGTGCCGCAGGAGAAGCCTGCAGCGGGTGCTGCAGTAGGAGAAGCCTGCAGCGGGTGCTGCAGTAGAAGAAGCCTGCAGCGGCTGCAGTAGAAGAAGCCTGCAACGGCTGCAGTAGAAGAAGCCTGCAGCGGCTGCAGTAGAAGAAGCCTGCAGCGGCTGCAGTAGAAGAAGGCTGCAGTAGAAGAAGCCTGCAGCGGCTGCAGTAGAAGAAGCCTGCAGCGGGTGCAATAGAAGAAGCCTGCAGCGGGTGCAATAGAAGAAGTCAGCAGCGGGGGCAATAGAAGAAGTCAGCAGCGGGGGCAGTAATAGAAGCCTGCAGCGGGGGCAGTAATAGAAGCCTGCAGCGGGGGCAGTAATAGAAGCCTGCAGCGGGTGCAGTAATAGAAGCCTGCAGCGGGTGCAGTAATAGAAGCCTGCAGCGGGTGCAGTAATAGAAGCCTGCAGCGGGTGCAGTAATAGAAGCCTGCAGCGGGTGCAGTAATAGAAGCCTGCAGCGGGTGCAGTAATAGAAGCCTGCAGCGGGTGCAGTAAGAGAAGCCTGCAGCAGGTGCCGCAGGAGAAGCCTGCAGCGGGGGCAGTAGAAGACGCCTGCAGCGGGGGCAGTAGAAGACGCCTGCAGCGGGGGCAGTAGTAGACGCCTGCAGCGGGGGCAGTAGAAGAAGCCTGCAGCGGGTGCAGTAGAAGAAGCCTGCAGCGGGTGCAGTAGAAGAAGCCTGCAGCGGGTGCAGTAGAAGAAGCCTGCAGCGGGTGCCGCAGGAGAAGCCTGCAGCGGGTGCCGCAGTAGAAGACGCCTGCAGCGGGGGCAGTAGAAGACGCCTGCAGCGGGGGCAGTAGAAGACGCCTGCAGCGGGGGCAGTAGAAGATGCCTGCAGCGGGGCCAGTAGAAGAAGCCTGCAGCGGGGGCAGTAGAAGATGCCTGCAGCGGGGCCAGTAGAAGAAGCCTGCAGCGGGGCCAGTAGAAGAAGCCTGCAGCGGGGGCAGTAGAAGAAGCCTGCAGCGGGGGCAGTAGAAGAAGCCTGCAGCGGGGGCAGTAGAAGAAGCCTGCAGCGGGGGCAGTAGAAGAAGCCTGCAGCGGGGGCAGTAGAAGAAGCCTGCAGCGGGGGCAGTAGAAGAAGCCTGCAGCGGGGGCAGTAGAAGAAGTCTGCAGCGGGTGCAGTAGTAGAAGCCTGCAGCGGGTGCAGCAGTGCAAGCCTGCAGATGGTGCACTAGAAGCTGCAGAGGGTGCACTAGAAGCTACAGAGAGTGCAGCAGTGCAAGCCTGCAGAGGGTGCACTAGAAGCTACAGAGAGTGCACTAGAAGCTACAGAGAGTGCAGCAGTGCAAGCCTGCAGAGGGTGCACTAGAAGCTACAGAGAGTGCACTAGAAGCTACAGAGGGTGCAGCAGGGCAACCCTCCAGAGGGAGCAGCAGCAGGAGCAGCAGAAGAAGCCTGCAGCAGGAGAAGCCTGTAGCGGGTCCAGCAGGAGAAGCCTGCAGCGGGTGAAGTACAAGCCTGCAGCGGGTGAAGTACAAGCCTGCAGCGGGTCCAGCAGGAGAAGCCT
Organism: Triturus cristatus; assembly: GCF_964204655.1. NCBI lineage: Eukaryota > Metazoa > Chordata > Amphibia > Caudata > Salamandridae > Triturus > Triturus cristatus. The sequence goes on from NC_140581.1 coordinate 16,613,479, forward strand.
GCAGCGGGGGGTAGTAGAAGAACCCTGCAGCAGGGGCAGTAATAGAACGCTGCAGCGGGTGCAGCAGGAGAAGCCTGCAGCGGGTGCCGCAGGAGAAGCCTGCAGCGGGTGCCGCAGGAGAAGCCTGCAGCGGGTGAAGTACAAGCCTGCAGCGGCTGCAGTAGAAGAAGCCTGCAGCGGGTGCAATAGAAGAAGTCAGCAGCGGGGGCAGTAATAGAAGCCTGCAGCGGGGGCAGTAATAGAAGCCTGCAGCGGGTGCAGTAATAGAAGCCTGCAGCGGGTGCAGTAATAGAAGCCTGCAGCGGGTGCAGTAATAGAAGCCTGCAGCGGGTGCAGTAATAGAAGCCTGCAGCGGGTGCAGTAATAGAAGCCTGCAGCAGGTGCCGCAGGAGAAGCCTGCAGCGGGGGCAGTAGAAGACTCCTGCAGCGGGGGCAGTAGAAGACGCCTGCAGCGGGGGCAGTAGAAGACGCCTGCAGCGGGGGCAGTAGTAGACGCCTGCAGCGGGGGCAGTAGAAGAAGCCTGCAGCGGGTGCAGTAGAAGAAGCCTGCAGCGGGTGCAGTAGAAGAAGCCTGCAGCGGGTGCCGCAGGAGAAGCCTGCAGCGGGTCCCGCAGTAGAAGACGCCTGCAGCGGGGGCAGTAGAAGACGCCTGCAGCGGGGGCAGTAGAAGACGCCTGCAGCGGGGGCAGTAGAAGACGCCTGCAGCGGGGGCAGTAGAAGACGCCTGCAGCGGGGGCAGTAGAAGACGCCTGCAGCGGGGGCAGTAGAAGACGCCTGCAGCGGGGGCAGTAGAAGACGCCTGCAGCGGGGGCAGTAGAAGAAGCCTGCAGCGGGGCCAGTAGAAGAAGCCTGCAGCGGGGCCAGTAGAAGAAGCCTGCAGCGGGGGCAGTAGAAGAAGCCTGCAGCGGGGCCAGTAGAAGAAGCCTGCAGCGGGGGCAGTAGAAGAAGCCTGCAGCGGGGGCAGTAGAAGAAGCCTGCAGCGGGGGCAGTAGAAGAAGCCTGCAGCGGGTGCAGTAGAAGAAGCCTGCAGCGGGTGCAGTAGAAGAAGCCTGCAGCGGGTGCAGTAACAGAAGCCTGCAGCGGGTGCAGTAACAGAAGCCTGCAGCGGGTGCAGTAACAGAAGCCTGCAGCGGGTGCAGTAACAGAAGCCTGCAGCGGGGGCAGTAATAGAAGCCTGCAGCGGGGGCAGTAATAGAAGCCTGCAGCGGGGGCAGTAATAGAAGCCTGCAGCGGGGGCAGTAGAAGAAGCCTGCAGTGGGGGCAGTAGAAGAAGCCTGCAGCGTGGGCAGAAGAAGCAGCCTGAAGCGGGGGCAGTAATAGAAGCCTGCAGCGGGGGCAGTAATAGAAGCCGGCAGCGGGGGCAGTAATAGAAGCCTGCAGCGGGGGCAGTAATAGAAGCCTGCAGCGGGGCAGTAATAGAAGCCTGCAGCGGGGGCAGTAATAGAAGCCGGCAGCGGGGGCAGTAATAGAAGCCTGCAGCAGGGGCAGTAGAAGAAGCCTGCAGCGGGGGCAGTAATAGAAGCCTGCAGCAGGGGCAGTAGAAGAAGCCTGCAGCGGGGGCAGTAGAAGAAGCCTGCAGCGGGGGCAGTAATAGAAGCCTGCAGCATGTGCAGTAATAGAAGCCTGCAGCGGGGGCAGTGCAGCGGGGGCAGTAATAGAAGCCTGCAGCGGGAGCAGTAATAGAAGCCTGCAGCGGGAGCAGTAATAGAAGCCTGCAGTTGGTGCAGCAGGAGAAGCCTGCAGCGGGTGCAGTAATAGAAGCCTGCAGCAGGAGAAGCCTGCAGCGGGTGAAGTACAATCCTGCAGCGGGTGCAGTAGAAGAAGCCTGCAGCAGGGGCAGTAATAGAAGCCTGCAGCAGGGGCAGTAGAAGAAGCCTGCAGCGGGGGCAGTAATAGAAGCCTGCAGCATGTGCAGTAATAGAAGCCTGCAGCGGGGGCAGTGCAGCGGGTGCAGTAATAGAACCCTGCAGAGGGGGCAGTAATAGAAGCCTGCAGCGGGGGCAGTAATAGAAGCCTGCAGCGGGGGCAGTAATAGAAGCCTGCAGCGGGGGCAGTAATAGAAGCCTGCAGCGGGGGCAGTGCAGCGGGTGCAGTAATAGAAGCCTGCAGCGGGTGCAGTAGAAGAAGCCTGCAGCGGGTGCAGTAATAGAAGCCTGCAGCGGGGGCAGTAATAGAAGCCTGCAGCGGGGGCAGTAGAAGAAGCCTGCAGCGGGGGCAGTAGAAGAAGCCTGCAGTGGGGGCAGTAGAAGAAGCCTGCAGCGGGGGCAGCAGAAGAAGCCTGCAGCGGGGGCAGTAATAGAAGCCTGCAGCGGGACAGTAGAAGCTTGCAGCGGGTGTAGTAATAGAACCCTGGAGCGGGGGCAGTAGAAGAAGCCTGCAGCGGGTGCAATCTCTTGGCATCACTATCGACAACACCCTAACCCTTAATGTTCACATCAAAAACTCTGCCAAAGGAGCCCTCTTCACTCTCCGTCACCTCAAGAAAATCAAACCATTCATACCCACCGATGATTTCAAACTCGTAGTTCAGTCGCTTATTCTGTCACGTATTGATTACGGTAATGCCATCCTTAATGGAATCCAAGGTACACCTAGCTCCAATCAAAGCTGTGCTCAACCCTGCTGCCAGGCTCATCACGGACTGCAAACGCTTCGATCATATATCCCCGGCTCTCAAATCTCTTAAACGGCACCCTATCGAAGGAAGATCTGCCTACAAAACCGCCTGCATTACTCAAAGTCCTCCACCAAAACACTCCGCAGTACCTCTCAAAGAAACTCTACACTGCGGGCTCCACTCGACCTCTGAGAAGCACCAACACCCTCCTCCTAATCCCACCTCTGCATAAAAAGAAAGCCACACAGTCTCGCTCCTTCTCTGGCAATGTCCCTATTATCTGGAATGCCCTCCCAAAAATCCTGCGCTGTAATCCCTCCTATGCTAGTTTCAAAAAAGACCTCAAAACCCACCTCCTCAATTATTATTGGGGTTCCTAACCTCTGTCCTACTCCTGATCTCTTATCAATCATACTATATTTGTTCAGTAATTATCTACCCTGTTCTCCTGTTCAACATTTACCTTTTTACCCTATGTGCCTTACACTATCCTTATCTTGTAAAGCGCTCAGATACTTCTGGGTCTAGCCAGCGCTATGTAAAACCTTCAAAATAAATCAAATAAAATAAGCCTGCAGGGAAGCAGCCGCAGATGCTGTGGTGACTGCACCCCCTGCATGACCCTGGCATCACCGGGCATCCACCCAGCCCTGCCAGGATGCTCCCAGCACCTCGGAAGAAGCGCTGGCACTTTAAACGGAACAGCAGAGGGCGGGAGGTGTTTAAGTGCTAAACCCACTTGAGATTAAAGGAGGCTTGGAGGGGGGGGGGTGAGGAGAGGGGGGTGGCGAGGCTCCAGGGCAGCATTCCTGGCCGCGCCGCTGCCATGCTGCTGGCACCGGTCCCACCTGTCACTGGCACGGCCCCCCGCCCGGCCACCAGCTCCAGGGGCCCGGATCCCGACACACAGGGCCGCGTCACCGTCCTTGGGGAGACCGGAATGCTCAGAGCCAGATCCACAGAAGAATGTGCCCTGGTATGTGCGAAAATACAAATATCGCTCCAGAAAGTGAGTGAGTGGGAGGAGCGGGCGCAGCCCCGGGCTCCGGGAGAAGGGTCAGAGTTTCCACAGAGAGGAGCCGGGCCCTGGCAGAGAAGACATGCCGCAGGTCGTCAGCCAGAGACAGGGGGGCAGGAAGGGGCCCTGCACCAGCAGAGAGCACCCCTCAACCACTGCCTCCGGCGCACAGCCAGCTGAACGAGGCTGGGAGGTCCCGTCACCCCTGGCATGAGGACAGAAGGATCCCTGTAACCCCAGGACAGTAGGATACAGCCAGCAGGCACGGGGACAGAAGGATCCCTGTAACCCCAGGACAGTAGGATACAGCCAGCTGGCACGGGGACAGAAGGATCCCTGTAACACCAGGACAGTAGGATACAGCCAGCTGGCACGGGGACAGAAGGATGGATCCATGACAGTAGGATACAGACAGCTGGCAGGGGGACAGACGGATCCCTGTAGCCCCAGGACAGTAGAATACAGCCCGCTGGCAGGGGGACCCCGGGACAGTAGAATCCAGCTAGGAGGGGGACAGAAGGATGGATCCAGGACAGTAGGATACAGCCAGTTGGCAGGGGGACACATGGATCCCTGTAACCCCGGGACAGTGGTATACAGACAGCTGGCAGGGGGACAGAAGGATGGATACAGGACAGTAGGATACAGCCAGTTGGCACGGGGACACATGGATCCCTGTAACCCCGGGACAGTGGTATACAGACAGCTGGCAGGGGGACAGAAGGATGGATCCAGGACAGTAGGATACAGACAGCTGGCAGGGGGGGGACAGACGGATCCCTGTAATCCCAGGACAGTAGGATAGAGACAGCTGGCAGGGGGACAGAAGGATGGATTCAGGACAGTAGGATACAGCTAGTTGGCACGGGGACACATGGATCCCTGTAACCCCGGGACAGTAGAATCCAGCTGGGAGGGGGACAGAAGGATGGACCCAGGACAGTAGGATACAGCCAGCAGGCACGGGGACAGACAGATCCCTGTAACCCCAGGACAGTAGAATACAGCCAGCAGGCACGGGGTCAGACGGATCCCTGTAACCCCAGGACAGTAGAATACAGCCAGCTGGCACGGGGACAGAAGGATGGATCCAGGACAGTAGAATACAGCCAGCAGGCACGGGGACAGATGGATCCCTGTAACCCCAGGACAGTAGAATACAGCCAGCAGGCACGGGGACAGACGGATCCCTGTAGCCCCAGGACAGTAGAATACAGCCCGCTGGCAGGGGGACACATGGATCCCTGTAACCCCGGGACAGTAGAATCCAGCTGGGAGGGGGATAGAAGGATGGATTCAGAACAGTAGGATACAGCCAGTTGGCACAGGGACACATGGATCCCTGTAACCCCGGACAGTGGTATACAGACAGCCGGCATGGGGACAGAAGGATCCCTGTAACCCCAGGACAGTAGAATACAGCCAGCTGGCATAGGGACAGAAGGATGGATCCAAGACAGTAGGATACAGACAGCTGGCATGGGGACCGAAGGATGGATTCAGGACAGTAGGATACAGCCAGTTGGCACGGGAACACATGGATCCCTGTAACCCCGGGACAGTGGTATACAGACAGCTGGCAGGGGACAGAAGAATGGATCCAGGACAGTAGGATACAGTTAGCTGGCACAGGGGCTGACGGATCCCTGTAACCCCGGGACAGTGGAATACAACCAGCTGGCAGGGGGACAGAAGGATCCCTGTAACCCCAGGACAGTAGAATACAGCCAGCTGGCAGGGGGACAGAAGGATGGATCCAGGACAGTAGGATACAGCCAGCTGGCACGGAGACAGGCGGATCCCTGTAACCCCAGGACAGTAAAATACAGCCAGCTGGCAGGGGGACAGAAGGATGGATCCAGGACAATAGAATACAGCCAGCTGGCACGGAGACAGACGGATCCCTGTAACCCCAGGACAGTAGAATACAGCCAGCTGGCAGGGGGACAGACGGATCCCTGTAACCCCAGGACAGTAGAATACAGCCAGCTGGCAGGGGGACAGAAGGATGGATCCAGGACAGTAGGATACAGCCAGCTGGCACGGAGACAGGCGGATCCCTGTAACCCCAGGACAGTAGAATACAGCCAGCTGGCAGGGGGACAGAAGGATGGATCCAGGACAGTAGGATACAGCCAGCTGGCAAGGAGACAGACGGATCCCTGTAACCCCAGGACAGTAGAATACAGCCAGCTGGCAGGGGGACAGACGGATCCCTGTAACCCCAGGACAGTAGAATACAGCCAGCTGGCAGGGGGACAGACGGATCCCTGTAACCCCGGGACAGTAGAATACAGCCAGCTGGCAGGGGGACAGAAGGATCCCAGTCAACAGAACAACAAACAATGAAGACTGTGCACCACGAAGTGGGCAGTAATGATGGTGGTATGTCCAATGCTCTTAGTATTGTTAACTTATCATCAACAACTCTAACCAAAAATGAGACTTCTGTTTTATGCAAGGGTCTCAACTTCTGTATGACAGATAAACCATTGTTCGAGAATGTACATCTGGATTGAAGTTCGTTCGTAAACTTAAAAAATAATTTGCAGATCATCCATCTGTAAATGTAAATGTAAATGTGGGTGTACTTGTAAAGCGCACTGTGACTCCATGGAGTATCCTGGCGCTGAAGACCGCTGGGGAACCCGTCCTGGTTTTCCTTGTGAGATAGTCCCTTCCTGGGTATCTCCAAGGTGAAACCAGGCATCCCCGGCGTCTGTGGGGGGCCGTTGTAGAGATGAGGCAAGCTTAATGCCCAGAGTTGCCGAGTGTGTTCCTGGTTAGAGTAGGTACCGAGGCGAGAATTATCAAGTCCGTTTTGACCCTGGTCCACGACCCTGCCGCGTCGGGAATTGAACCCTGGTCCCTGGCCAATTCTCTGCTTACGGGTCTGCCGCCTCTACCCAGTGAGCTACACCTCTCCATTTTTCTGTACCAAATACCAGCTGTGATTCAGAGTTCGCAATCTCCGATTAGATGGAGAAGATGATTCTGAAGAACTAATTGAGTTTGCCCAAGATCTTAACATCTGTGAGGAATTAACTGTACATAGTGGCTTACGCCAAAAGTCAAAGTTTATCCCCCCACTATCACAAACTCTGTAACTGACGAATTTGCAAATAGAGTGACACAGGAATTTTATAAACTTGAGGATGAACATGTTATGAGCAATAAATGTATACAACAAAATCTGACTAAGCAGGATAAAGACTTTTTGCAATCGATCAGAGATTATGTCAACATAGTGCTACTTGAAGCAGATAAAGGGGGCAACATTGTTCTAATTTTCGGACTGACTATCTAGCGGAAATTGATAGCCAAATTCGTCATAGCGAATGTTATGAGAAACTTAGAGGTAACCCCACTGCAATGATCGAAGAGAGGATCAATGCTCTGTTAACGGACTGGCACGAGTCCTGTCTCATTACGGACTTGGAATATAGATACCTACTTGCACAAAACTCTAGGCATCCCTGCATTTATGCACTTCCAAAAGTGCATAAAGGGGTCCCTTTCCACCAGGGAGGCGATTTATATCTGGCAATGGGGGCTCAACAGAAAGAATTGCAGAATATGTAGATACCTTTCTTCAGCCTTTTGTTGTGAACTTACCATCCTATCTTTAAGATAGTCTGGATCTAATCTGCAAATTTAGAAGATTTTAGATGGGAACAGGATGCCTTTACATTTGTGACTATGGATGAAGAAGGTTTTTACACCTGTATTCAGAGAGATTGGGGACTAAGAGCATTGAAATTTTATCTCTACAAACGCAGTGTTAAGCATTTAAAACATAAGCAAATACTGCTGGACATGTCTAAACTGATACTAACTCAAAATGCTTAAATACACAATGGAGAGTGGTTTTTCGGGAGCCTCTTCCATACTACGTATGCTGCCTGAATAATCTTAAACCGAGTCTTTTTATGGATTACCATTAGAGATGGAGGTAGCCACAGAGGCAATGTATTTAGGTGTGCTTATCTCTACTAAAATCCAAGATATACCAAGGATTAATGTCGAATCACTGATTGTATCATCAAATAATACTCTGGAGCGTTTAAATAGGCTGCATCTATCTCTATATGGAAGGGGTAATGTCCTAAAAATGTCAATTTTCCCGAAATTCCTGTATCTGTTTCGGGCTATTCCAATCCTGTTTCCCAATATCATTTTTAAGAGAATAGAGCGAATGTGTTCACGGTTTCTTTGGGGGTTTCGTCGCTCTAGAAGGGCGTTGAAATGGTTATATCTGCCGGTAGAGCGGGGAGGTCTAGCCCTCCCTAACTTTTATGTTTACTATAGCGCTACGCTGCTCCAATTTATGGGTGTGTTGGTATCTGGGAACACTGTGGTTCTGGATCCCGCTTTTTCCCCCATCTATCTATAAATGGTGTTTGGGAGAATCGGCGCGAGGGTTACTACTTAAAATCCTGGAGCCAAGTTACTATAAAAAGACTCGGTTGAGATTATTCAGGCAGCATACGTAGTATGGAAGAGGCTAAGGAAACAACTAGTTATTCCTTGTATCACGTGGTACACACCTTTAGATTCGTATGCTTTGTCATCTACCGTATGTCATGATTCGGTTATGAGGAGGTGGTCACAGCATGGTATAAGAGTAATTGGGGATTTACTAGAGAAGGGTGTTATTTTTTCCTTTTTGACACTCCAAGAGAAATTTGGGGTTGGTAGGTCTGATTTTTTAAAATATCTTCAACTTAGAAGTTTCTTGCAGGCTGCAATTGCGAGGGGGAACGGTCAGGTGTCTCAGATCCAAATATCGGAGTTGTTAAAAGGGAAATCTAAAATAGGTCAAATATACAAGGAAATTATCTTAAAAGAACCTGATGATATCCGTAGATTTGAAGCAGCGTGGGAGGGAAAATTGTCATTAACCAATCTGGATCTTCAGTTGGTATTGAGGACCGCTAGCTCTATTTTGCTTTCTGGCAGTCTAAGAAGTCAAGCTTATATGGCCATGTTTAATTTATACTATACGCCAGCAAAGATTGCAAAGTGGAAGGCGGGAAGGGGGACGAGATGTGCCAGAGGTGGTCTCTATGGGGAAGATTCGATACATATGTTTTTCTCCTGTCCTTCGCTTCATCAACTCTTATCGGATATTGAATGTTTTATGTTAGGGTCCCTAGGTATACCGATGTCTGTGACTGCACCTTTGGTTTTGTTCGGGATAGAATTTGGTATGGACTCGGGGAGGAAATTGGTACCCCATAGAGGCCTAAAGTTCATGTGTATGGCGGTTCTGAGGTTATGCATAACCTCTCAGTGGCTCGATCCTGAACCCCCGTCATTTGCTAACTGGAGGGCTAAGCTCATCTCAATTTACAATTTGGAAACCGCCCTATACAAATTAAAAGGTATGGCAAGGAAAAAACTGGGGGCTGCAATATGGGAGCCGATAGGTAACTGGGTATAGTAATGTATCTTAACGATTATTATTAGCTATATGTCTGCAAATTATGGATTATCTATGTTGGATTATAGCTCTCTGTCTGTATATGTTCCCGATCTAAGTTTTTTTTTTCTTTCTTTTTCTGTATAATATGAATTTTGATTAATTATTTGTGACCTCACTGAACTGCTCAAAAAAAATAAAAAAAAATAAAAAAAAGGAGAGTGGTTTTTACAAAAGCAGGGCACCGCCATGGGCTCCAGGTCTGCTCCATCTTATGCGAACATTTTTATGGGCTTGTATGAGATGGAGCATGCCTGGGACTCAGGTGCAGGTGAATGGATGGACAACATCCTGTTTTTTGGCAGGTACATCAACGATGTACCTGATCTGGAAGGGCAGTAATGAAGAGCTTGTAAGAGCTTGTAGTCTACTGTCCAGGTCACCCTGGGACAGTAGAATACAGCTTGCTGGCACTGGGACAGATGGATCCCTGTAACCCCAAGACAGTGGTATACAGCCTGCTGGCACGGGGACAGAAGAACCCCTGTAACTTTGGGATAGCAGACTGCAGCCAGCTGACACAGGGTGGAACGATCCTTGTAACCTCAGGACAGCAGAAATCAGCCACTAACACAGGGATAGAAAGGTCCCCCTAAACTCCGGATAGGTGAACACAGCCAGCTGACACAGGGATAGAAAGGTCCACGTAAAATACGGATAGCTGAATGTAGCCAGCTGACACAGGGATAGAAAGGTCCACGTAAACTCTGGATAGCTGAACACAGCCAACTGACACAGTGTTAGAAAAGTCCACGTAAACTACGGATAGCTGAATGCAGCCACCTGACACAGGGATAGAAAGGTCCACGTAAACTCTGGATAGCTGAATCTAGCCAGCTGACCAGGGATAGAAAGGTCCACGTAAACTCTGGATAGCTGAATGCAGTCAGATGACAGGGATAGAAAGGTCCACGTGAACTCCGGATAGCTGAATGCAGCCAGCCCACAGGGAGAGAGATCCCAACAACCCCACCCTCAGGCAACGCACACAGCACAGTTGGATGGTGAAGGAACTCGAGCAGCCAAGGCGTACAGGTGGTGCAGGAAACAGGGCTCTGTGCACCACATGGCGTAGGTGGCACCGCGTCCTCGAGAACACTTGGTCCAACGAGGCAGCAGGGGGCTCAGCGACAGCCCCCTGGACTGGGGCTTCATGGTCTCTGGAGCTAGCCTGTGGGCTGAGGGTGGGCACATCTTGCAGATGCTTTGCATAATGCACCGGGGCCTCGTGTGCTGCAGCCGTTCTTGCAACCAGGCTTCAGTGATGGTGCCTGCCAAGGGTCCGAGCTGCCAGCCTAGAATAGGAGGACCGACAGGCCTGGTCCATAGTGCCTGCCAAGGGTCCGAGCTGCCAGCCTAGAATAGGGGGACCGACAGGCCTGGTCCATGGTCCCACGGTGTCTGCCAAGGGTCCGAGCTGCCAACCTAGAATAGGGAGACCGACAGGCCAGGTCCATAGTGCCTGCCAAGGGTCCGTGCTGCCAGCCTAGAGTAGGAGGCGCGACAGGCCTGGTCCATGGTCCGAAGGTGTCTGCCAAGGGTCCGAGCTGCCAACCTAGAATAGGAGGACCAACCGGCCTGGTCCATAGTGCCTGCCAAGGGTCTGAGCTGCCAGCCTAGAATAGGGGGACCGACAGGCCTGGTCCTTAGTGCCTGCCAAGGGTCCGAGCTGCCAGCCTAGAATAGGAGGAACGACAGGCCTGGTCCCATGGTGCCTGCCAAGGGTCCGAGCTGCCAGCCTAGAATAGGGGGGCCGACAGGCCTGGTCCATAGTGCCTGCCAAGGGTCCGAGCTGCCAGCCTAGAATAGGAGGACCGACAGGCCTGGTCCCATGGTGCCAAGGGTCCGAGCTGCCAGCCTAGAATAGGAGGACCGACAGGCCTGGTCCATAGTGCCTGCCAAGGGTCCGAGCTGCCAGCCTAGAATAGGGGGGCCGACAGGCCTGGTCCCATGGTGCCTGCCAAGGGTCCGAGCTGCTAGCCTAGAATAGGGGGACCGACAGGCCTGGTCCATGGTCCCAAGGTGTCTGCCAAGGGTCCGAGCTGCCAACCTAGAATAGGAGGACTGACAGGCCTGGTCCCATGGTGCCTGCCAAGGGTCCGAGCTGCCAGCCTGGAATAGGGGGGCCGACAGGCCTGGTCCATAGTGCCTGCCAAGGGTCCGAGCTGGCAGCCTAGAATAGGAGGACCGACAGGCCTGGTCCCATGGTGCCTGCCAAGGGTCCGAGCTGCCAGCCTAGAATAGGAGGACCGACAGGCCTGGTCCCATGGTGCCTGCCAAGGGTCCGAGCTGCCAGCCTAGAATAGGAGGACCAACAGGCCTGGTCCCATGGTGCCTGCCAAGGGTCCGAGCTGCCAGCCTAGAATAGGGGGGCCGACAGGCCTGGTCCATGGTCCCATGGTGCCTGCCAAGGGTCCGAGCTGCCAGCCTAGAATAGGGGGACCGACAGGCCTGGTCCATGGTCCCATGGTGCCTGCCAAGGGTCCAAGCTGCCAGCCTAGAATAGGGGGACCGACAGGCCTGGTCCATAGTGCCTGCCAAGGGTCCGAGCTGCCAGCCTAGAATAGGAGGACCGACAGGCCTGGTCCATTGTGCCATGGTGGCTGCAGCTAATCACTGCCTGACCCCTGTCCTGGAGGAAAGGACACCGACCAATGAACTGGGGACAGGGCAAAGAGCGGACAGGCATCAGGGGCGCGAGACACACAGCAGCAAGCTGAGCACCAGGCTTAGCAGGGACAGAGAGGGCTGATGCATGGGAGGCAGCGGACCCCGTGCCGGCTGGTGACGTGCGCTTCCTGCGCCCCCCTCTCAGGGGTGCACACTCTGCTGCTGAAGGAACAAGGGGTTACACAGGAGGAGCCCAGGGTCCAGGCATCCACCGATCTCTCAGAAGGTACCCTTCTCCCTCCACAACCCACTAGTGCCCAGAGCCTCTCCCCACAGGCACAGCCCAGTAGCAACGAGGGTTACAAGCAGACACACTGAGGAAGGAGAGGAGAAGTGGTGGGGGGAATAATCGAGGAGCCGGAGGGAGGAAAGAGGAGTTAGGAGAAGCCAGAGGGGACGGGAAGGAGACAGCACAGAAAGGGTCCTATGAAGAAGCAAGCATAGGCAAAGCCCATGGGTCTAGCCTTTTAATAAGGGAAGGGCTTAGTAGCAGCTGGGTGACCTTGTGTGGTGCCACAGGTCTCCTAGGGGAAAAAACAACATCTTGGGCTAAACAATATGGAGTGTGGAAGTCTGCCTCGTCCACTAACCAAACTGCACTTCCAGAAGAGGTTTATAAAAAGACGTTACAGGATGAAGTTTGTGCTGCATGTGGCGAGCTTAACAGGCATGCACAGCAAAACACTGAACAGTAAATACAAAGAAACGGTATTTTTGTTGCATCCTTAAGACATGGGCATCTATATATTGTAAACAAAACAAGCATTGGCATAGCCAATAGGTCTCGCCTTTGGGACCTCATAAGTGTTTAGTTATCCAGCACAATATCATCGGTGCAACAACATCAACTGTTGCATGGCTAAACAGTTCTAAGGTCCCAAAGGCAAGACCTATTGGCTATGCCAATGCTTGTTAAGAGTGCTTGGTCTGGAAAAGCACAAACTTAGGATTCAGAACATAACAGTGGTTAGGGTTGACTTTAATAGGAAGAATTTATGTCTACCCAAACAAACCTTTTTTGGCAAGGTCAGGGTAATGAAAGACTGGGGAAAAAACGTCACTTCCCACCTGTACCATGCAGTTTGCATGAAGGGCCTTGAAGCAGTTCATTGCTCACTGTGCTAGATTACAATTGGAACTTACGAATTGCACAGTAACAAAAGAATCTCTGCGACAGAAGCAGTAACCCACTGAGCTATGCACAGCAAATATTGTCCTTTGAAATGAATTGTACACATTCTTTGCAGTATGCACATTATTAACCTTCTGCTCCCTCAAATGAGTCAGAACTGCCACTAGGCAAAACTCCAATCTCTCTCCAGCAGGTACATTAAACACCAGAGTTAACAAAACACTTTTATTGTTGCCCGAAAACTACTGAATATACAAGGACCTTTGCAGTGCTTTTGAAACTGCTGCACTGCTACAAAACCGGCCCCCACTAACAAAATCGGCCGCACCCTTTCAGCCTCCTAGGGAAACGCCGATGCCTGGTATGGCCAGTCCGGCCTTGGGATCAACCAATGTAATGGTCTCTGAGCCAGACTCGGCAGCCTATGAGGCATCTTCGACGGTCACTGTATTCACTGAAGGGTAAAGTCCCCGGGCTCCAGCCCCATGAGGGAATAGCCTCCCAGAGAGGTCTGCGGTATCTCGCATATCAGCGCCTTTACAATTCCTCGGGGGTATTTCCATGAGCCTGGAAGCTGCTCGAAGCCCTGAGCGTGAATCAGAAGGGGCCCCTGCTACTAACGGGGAGTTCCTCTAGGCAGGGAAAGAATACACTGTGTAAACTCCTGGGGCACCTCAACATTAATAAATCACATCACTATAAGCATTCTCTAACACAACTAGAGACAGACACAAGCTGTGGATATTACAAAATACAAATAGGATTTTTCGTCTGCTCGAAGCAACACTTGTGCTGCTATCTGCTACTGAGTGCCACTCGGGCTGTACTTTCATCATAAGTGCTGTGCCCTATAGTTCCTTCCACTGCTTGCAGTGTTTAAGGCTGAGTGCCACTCGGGCTGTACTTTCATCATAAGTGCTGTGCCCTATTGTTCCTACCACTGCTTGCGGTGTTTAAGGCGGGGTGCCACTCGGCTGTACTTTCATCATAAGTGCTGTGCCACTTTAGGCATGCTCTATAGTTCCTTCCACTGCTGGCGGTGTTTAAGGCTGGGTGCCACTCGGCTGTACTTTCATCATAAGTGCTGTGCCACTTTAGGCATGCTCTATAGTTCCTTCCACTGCTGGCGGTGTTTAAGGCTGAGTGCCACTCGGCTGTACTTTCATCATAAGTGCTGTGCCACTTTAGGCATGCTCTATAGTTCCTACCACTGCTTGCAGTGTTTAAGGCTGGGTGCCACTCGGGCTGTACTTTCATCATAAGTGCTTGTTGTGTCCTACTTTAGTGTCGTGTGTCTCGTGGTTTCGAGTGTTCCTAAGGTGAGTGTGTGTGCGTGAATGGAATGTCATAGTCTCTGTGACATTCGGGTTCGGGGAGTTGCTGTTAGTCTGGATGAGGATGTAGAGGTGTTTCCTGGCGCTCACCTGTTTCATATTATTGTTCTTAATAAAGAGCTAGTGACTTACTACGAAGCGTACCGACCATCACTTCAATTGGCGACGATGGGGATTGGAGCAGCGGCGTGCGAAGGTTTTAAAAAAAAAAAAAAAAAAAAAAAAAAAAAAAAAAGAAAAAAGAAAACGGAAGAAATCGATACATTTCTGAGCCTTCTTCTCAAGTATTGGCCATCGGGACGGACGACGGTGGACGGGAACAAGGAAAAAAAAAAAAGCAGGAAAAGGAACTTGTGTCTCACTTGTCTGTCCAGAAGAGTCGTGGACGGTTGGAGGGTCCGCGCTGTTGGCGAGATACAAATCGCTGGGAGATTCCGGAACGGTACGCGCGAAGCACTCCTGACGTAAGAGGAACATCGGGACACGTCAGGAGCATGCGCAGTGTTTAGGAATACTTCTACGCGGCCACGCAAGGTCACGTTGCGTGACCCAACGTAGCGGCCATTTTGGTTTATTCAATTTCAGCGTGGTTACCTAGCAACACGTTCGTACGGCGAATTATGATAGGGTCCATGGTGCCAAGGAGGTGGATATTGAGGTTGGCGATTGAGGTTGGCGATTGGGTACGGGTCAGGAAACCGTTCAAAGTTGTTAAAGGAGAGAGTAAATTTGAGTCACCTCGGCAAGTTATGGAGGTTTTGAGGAATTCGGTTAGGTTAAGTGATGGGAAGGTGTGGAATCTGAAAGACATTGCTGTGGTTGGTGGTCAGGATGGTGGTAACCTTGTGGAGGATCCGAGGGAAGATTTCGAATGGGTGGAAGATGTATGGGAACATGAGGTGGTTCAGGAGGATGAATTATGTCAGGGGGGTGCCAAGGACACTTCTTCTGTTACAGAGGGGGAAGGGTCTATGTCGTGTCAGCCAAGCATGGTACCTTCACAGGAAAATGTCACATTACCTTTACAGGGGGATGTTGTTTCTGGTGATGGTGGCATGGGGGTAGGAAAAAGGAAAAAGATTTTGCCTAGTTGGCTTAAGGAGTATATCGTGTAGTACTGTTGTTTTGGTTTGGTGTTCTTTCTGTGTTTGGGGATATAAGCTGTTTTTTTTATTGTGTTTGTGTTTTGGTTTGTTGGTTGTTTGTTGTTGTGTTAAGGGGGGGGATGTGTTGTGTCCTACTTTAGTGTCGTGTGTCTCGTGGTTTCGAGTGTTCCTAAGGTGAGTGTGTGTGCGTGAATGGAATGTCATAGTCTCTGTGACATTCGGGTTCGGGGAGTTGCTGTTAGTCTGGATGAGGATGTAGAGGTGTTTCCTGGCGCTCACCTGTTTCATATTATTGTTCTTAATAAAGAGCTAGTGACTTACTACGAAGCGTACCGACCATCACTTCAGTGCTGTGCCACTTTAGGCATGCTCTATAGTTCCTACCACTGCTTGCAGTGTTTAAGGCTGAGTGCCACTCGGGCTGTACTTTCATCATAAGTGCTGTGCCCTATAGTTCCTTCCACTGCTGGCGGTGTTTAAGGCTGAGTGCCACTCGGGCTGTACTTTCATCATAAGTGCTGTGCCCTATAGTTCCTTCCACTGCTGGCGGTGTTTAAGGCGGAGTGCCACTCGGGCTGTACTTTCATCATAAGTGCTGTGCCCTATAGTTCCTTCCACTGCTGGCGGTGTTTAAGGCGGAGTGCCACTCGGGCTGTACTTTCATCATAAGTGCTGTGCCCTATTGTTCCTACCACTGCTTGCGGTGTTTAAGGCTGGGTGCCACTCGGGCTGTACTTTCATCATAAGTGCTGTGCCCTATAGTTCCTTCCACTGCTTGCGGTGTTGAAGGCTCATGATCAGGGCCCAAGCCTCGTGCTGTTCCCTCCTTGCACAATGGAAGTCTGTGGCTCCTGAGTGAACTCCCCTCCGCAGCAGCTTCCACTCCAGATCTGCACCACCTTTCGCGGCTTCTAGGAGTGCTCCAAGGGAAAGATGCAGATCTCTGCTGCTGAAAAGAGCTGCCTCCACTGCTCTGCTTCTGTTCTTGCTGTAACTGTTGGGTGAATTAAAAGAAAGAGTTGCTCTACGATTGGGCTACTTTATGTGAGGGAGGCCTGCACTGAAACACCAGCTCTATCTGTATATGTGTTTGTGTGGGTCCCTTTTGTTTGTATTCTTATGTACATGGACATCTTACATTACTGCTGCCTGCTTTATACTTGTTCTGGGGCTTTCTGTTTGGCCCGGTCTTTATAGGCTGACAAGGTGCAGAGCACGACTCACCCACATAACTAATGCAGTCAGTCATTGTGCATTTTGAAAAACACAGGGCCTCATTTATTATATAATTATGTGAAATGTATCAATTCATATCATATACATATATAATCACATTTTTGCATGCTTAAAATGTTGCAAGACCATGTAGAAAAAGAACATGTATAAAAGTGCTCCCTCCCCAAGAGCCTCTTAACCCACTGAGGAGTGGTCCTAGACCCTCAAAGAACCTGTCCTCCACCCCAGACCGGCCCTCCCCACTCACAGAGCCATCGGCGAGTGCCAAGGGCGCCAGAGTTGGGGTGGCAGACTAATCACCTAGCTCCGACCGTCAGGCGAAATCCTAACAACCTAGAAAGACAAAAAATGTTACATGTAACTTATTGGCTGAAAAAGTACTAACTGTGTTAACATTGCACATTCATGTAAAATAATGAAATTAACACCGGTTCCGAGTTAAAAATCTCGAAATCACTTTAAGTGAACACATTAAAAAATGGAGACCGGTTTGGGTGGGGCATTGCTCCAAAGACGTCCGAGTTCCAGGGTGCCAGCACAACAAAGAGGGCTTTCCCTCTTTGTCTGGGGCCTTTGTATTCCCTCCTGTCGTCCAGAAGTGCAGGGCGTTCCTGTGCATTACAGAGAGGGGCCGGCAGCCCCCAAACACAAAGCGACGTCACTGCCACCAGCCCACCTGGAAGAGAATTGCCCTCCCAGATTGTGAGTTACCTGAGGCTCGGTGGAAGAGGGGTCCGCCCCCGGCACGTGCACCCTCAAGTCCACTGCTCCGCATTGAGGGTGCGCTCTTTGCGTTGCTGTAATGTACCTGCTGTGTGCGCGTGCCATGAAACTTTGCAAAACCGGTTGATAATCACTGTGTGGCTTGAGACAATATTTTCACTGTGCAAAAACCAAAAACGATTGGCATGTGTTGCATGTTTACTTTTAACCTCAATCTGTTTCCGCCAAAGGGAAAACAAAGACCTGTAATGCATGAAATATTCACGTTGGTGGCACTTGTTTGGTGCTGGTGCGTCATACGTGATGCAGCGACTCTTATATGTTGGAAATGATTTATGCGTTTGACAGCAGGACTTGAGAATCTGAGCTTGAGGTGTAAACTGACCCATCACCAACCCATAAGTCGACGACTTCTCTTGATAAATGTGTCAACGCCCATACTGTATAGCAAGACCCTACACCGTACAATGGGTGGTGACTGCGGTGGCATTAATGTTGCTCAATGATGGACGCTATTCAAATACCATGGTAGGCACTTCAGAAGCAGAGCGGGCCTGTGTTCGTTTGCGCTGCCCAGCGGCACTGACAAACACATTTGCTCTAATGGTTCATGCATAATTGATGCCACTAAACAAGACAGGAGCAGCATTGGGCCACAGGGGGATTGTCTGAAAGACTGCAGCACAAACCACACAGGAAGAGTGATAATAACTTAATGATGATGTCCTCCTGCTGTTATTGGTCTGGTCTGGTCTGGTGAGGGGCTCTCGCAGACACTCTGGCGTCTGCTGTCAGTCCGCGATCAGGGGGTGCATACCACCTTTTCAAGCGCAGCAGCCCCCCCCCCTCCCCCGTCCTAGACATTCAAGATTAACACTTCCCTAACCTGAGACTGGAATGCAGCCTGCCCTCCATCTGGCACACTGCACGCCGCTTCTGCTAATTAAAAACAGATGGCACCCGGCCGCGCTGCTGCTCGCTCCAGAGCTCCCTAGGCCATGGGAGAGAGAAGGCGGGACATGCACCCGCCTTTGGCCAATTGCGTGCATGCAAAGGCCAATAGTGGGTGATGGAAGAAAAAAAAAGCACACACACGCGCGTGTGCGTGTGTGTGTGTGTGCGTGTGTGTGTGTGTGTGTTCAGAGTTTAAAACCCTTACTAAAAGCCTTGCAGGGCAGCCCATGCATGCTGGCTCAGGCAAGACCTAAAAATACAATAGGTTAGTGTCATACTTTCTGCTCAGCCAGTGTGAGTGTGGTGTGGAATGTTGGATGAGGGAGGCTGCGAGTTGGTGTATGGGCTGAGCAGCAGGAAGGCTGCTCCTGTACTTCTCCTGATCTTACCATCATAATAAATACTACCTAAAGATACCCTGGAGTTGGATCATCGTTCATTCACAGCAGTTAGCACGACTGTAAAGTAAAACACATGAATGGTACAAGGGAGAATAGTGAACAGCACCATCTCTTTGAGAGAATCTAAATAAATCAAACAGAACGGAATAAAGCACCGGAGCGAGCACGGACAGCACAGTAAATATGGCAAACGCTGATCGTCCAAACCCAACTATGAAGCAAAATAACCACCCATAAAATGCATCCCTTGAGGGAGAGCTTATCAAAGCCATGGCGACCCGAAAAGAAACACCAGAAGACCAATGTCTGAAGGGAGCGGGGCCACGGCACACTTCTCTGTACTTCTAGCAATGAGGACATGACCTACAGTTGGTCAAGCTGACCCAGGAAAGACCTAAAAAGGGACACATCAGAAGAGCCAATGGGGAGTAACTAGGAGAGAAGGTGCAGCACGAGAGGCGCAGTTTAGAGGGTCAGACATGAGGAGAAACTACAAGAAAGGAGCAATCAAGGGTGTGTGACCTGAGGAGAGGCTAGGAGGCAGAGGGGGGCGACCAAAGGAGAGGCTAGGAGGCAGAGGGGGGCGACCAGAGGAGAGGCTAGGAGGCAGAGGGGGGTGACCAAAGGAGAGGCTAGGAGGCAGAGGGGGGCGACCAAAGGAGAGGCTAGGAGGCAGAGGGGGGTGACCAAAGGAGAGGCTAGGAGGCAGAGGGGGGCGACCAGAGGAGAGGCTAGGAGGCAGAGGGGGGCGACCAGAGGAGAGGCTAGGAGGCAGAGGGGGGCGACCAAAGGAGAGGCTAGGAGGCAGAGGGGGGCGACCAAAGGAGAGGCTAGGAGGCAGAGGGGGGGGCGACCAGCGGAGAGGCTAGGAGGCAGAGGGGGGGGCGACCAGCGGAGAGGCTAGGAGGCAGAGGGGAGCAACCAGAGGAGAGTCTAGGAGGCGGAGGGGGGCGACCAGAGGAGAGGCTAGGAGGCAGGGGGGGGGGGGGGGGAGACCAGAGGAGAGGCTAGGAGGCAGAGGAGAGGCTAGGAGGCAGAGGGGGGGCGACCAGAGGAGAGGCTAGGAGGCAGAGGGGGGCGACCAGAGGAGAGGCTAGGAGGCAGGGGGGGGGACCAGAGGAGAGGCTAGGAGGCAGAGGGGGGCGACCAGAGGAGAGGCTAGGAGGCAGAGGGGGGCTGAAGGAGGAAGAAAGGGGCAATCAAGGGTGTGCGATCAGAGGAGAGGCTAGGAGGCGGAGGGAGGGCGATCAGAGGAGAGGCTAATGCAATCCGGGGTGAGCTTTGAGGTGCTGGTCCCACACATTTCAGCCCCACCCCCTTTTCTTAAAGATTAGAAACATTTCCACAGCCCGTCTGTTCGGCTGCAATCCCTCGAGTTGGCCTTAAATCCAGTTCACTGCTTTCACAGCATCCGCTACATTTTTGAAAGCCAAGAATGACGCCGCGCTCGAGAATCCACTTTTCTTTTTCATTCACGCTCAGAGCTCGGCGTCACCGTGAAGTCACGCTCTTACAGACTGGTTTACTGCAACCACTGCTGGTGTGAAGTTGTGAGATATATCAGCTTTTTTAAGTGTTGTTGCATCAAAATGTTGTCTATTGAGAAAAATCGAATAAAAAACGTTTTTTGAAGAAGCAGGGAGGAGACGTCCTGCAGCTGGAGTAGAGAGGAGCAGTCACACCGAGCTTCGGGAGGGGGCAGGAGGTAGTAAGGGGTTGTTAAGATCAGAGAAGCGTAGGGTGAAGGGTCATAAGGGGTTGGTAGGGTTCAGTGACTAGAAAATCTTTTTTGTAAAAATCTGCAGATTATGCAGCAAATTACTCAAATGCTGAAAATGCATAATTTGGAATTAAACACTGCGCCGACAGAACGGCCTTCAGTGCAGTGGAGTGGGAGGTGTGCCCGCTCAGGGTTGCTGCTGGGCCTTGGCGTCAGGCCTTCGGTAGCTCTCCAGACCGATGTCCGAGGGAATCGCAGCTGTCCGTGGACACCCGTTCGGAACATCAGTGGGACCTCGAGCCAGGTTTAAAGCGGGGAGAGAGGTCTTGGATTGGAGGGTGGGGCTCTCTAGGGGGAAACAGCATCTTTGTTCTGTGCCCACCATGAATCCAGACAGTCCTACAGTACATTTTATTTTAATTATTTTTTATTCATTTTATTTAGTGCATTTTTATAAAGCGCGGACATTACCCAAAGGTGTCAGAGCCCTGTACAATAGAGCTAGTTACGTTACAAGAGAAAAGGGGTAGGAAGGCAGGAAGTTAATCATCTCAAAATGAACCTGGACCGGGTCGGCCCAGCTAGAAGGGTCCCACTAGACAGAGGGTCCCAGCACAGTCCGTTCAAGGGGGTCTAAGGCAGTGGCCCGGCTGCACTGTGGACACAGCGACGGGCTGGCTGCTTCCTAAGGCAGCACCACAGCCTCTGGCCGGGAGCTGGGCAGCAAGAAAGCCACCTCTGCCCGAAGCAGGCTGGAGGGGGGGTGGGCAGGGAGTCCTTCCAGGCACAGCACAGACGGCCACTCTTGGAAGCATGCTAGCCTCAAAATCAATCGATCAGAAATCCTCTGGACAGCACACAGCTGCTTCATCAGAAGCTTCCAGGCGCTCAGGCTAAGCTAGACCGACCCCCAAATGCTTCAAGTGCAGGGGTTTCGCCTTCACCAAACAACCTGCTTGGGGCACTTCTTCCGGCCAAAAGGCAGCAGACTTACCAGCAGACCACCAGGCACTACACGGGACGCTGACGCTGTGTGTTCCCCTCGCCGCCACTTTCCATCGTTGGCCGCAGTAGGGGGGGGGGGGGGGGAACTACAGCTCCCGACATCCTCTGCTTCCAACCGGACTTCCTTACGGGCAGCTGCGCGCCCGGAGGCGCTACATAAATAGAGGCTCCCTCGGTGGAGCGGGGGGCACTTCTTCCGGCCAAAAGGCAGCAGACTTACCAGCAGACCACCAGGCACTACACGGGACGATGACGCTGTGTGTTCCCCTCGGCGCCACTTTCCATCGTTGGCCGCAGTAGGTGGGAACTACAGCTCCCGACATCCTCTGCTTCCAACCGGACTTCCTTACTGACAGCTGCGCGCCCTGAGGCGCTACATAAACAGAGGCTCCCTCGGTGGAGCGGGGGCACTTCTTCCGGCCAAGAGGCAGCAGACTTACCAGCAGACCACCAGGCACTACACGGGACGCTGAGTGTTCCCCTCGCCGCCACTTTCCATCGTTGGCTGCCGTAGGGGGGGGGGGGGGGAACTACAGCTCCCGACATCCTCTGCTTCCAACCGGACTTCCTTACGGACAGCTGCGCGCCCGGAGGCGCTACATAAACAGAGGCTCCCCCCGCACCGCGGGACGCGCGCGGGCGCCGCCGGGCTGAGCCCGGGCAGAGGGCGGGCCGTCTGTGGCTGAGGGAGACCGGGCCCATCCTCCAGGTCTCCTGTCCTTGCTCCAGGACGGTAATGTGACCATTTGCTGTTGACTGTACTTCTACTGGGTTCTCAAGCGTATAACATACTGTTAGCTTCACCTTACGTTCTATACTGTTCCCATACCACCTGCTAATGGCAATGTCGACCCGGTCGGGTAGGGGAGGTGCTTCTGGCGGGCCATCAGTGAGTGGCACTTTAGACCATTTTATAATTCGCGCTTGTTCTGTACTTGAAAAAGAAATTGCCCTCACTGAACGCCGTCTGTCCCTTGACGCGCACTACGATAAACGCTCTTCAATTGGAAAGATTGCTTCCGCTGTTTCTCCTGCCCCAGATAAAATTTTACCCGATGGAACGCCATTGGGACTCTCACAACACATGTCACCCACTGTGGCTGTGCCTCTTGCGAGACCCATAGCCCATGGCTCACACTCACAGCTCAACTTATCATATTCTCCTCTTTTCCCTACCTCATTAGTTGTCTCTGAATCTATTAATAACACATCTCCTTCCCCCGAAATTTGTGTTTCCCCCGAACCATCTACCCCAGCAGGACCGAACCCCACTCTAAGTAAAAGTAAAAGAGTGGGCAGCGGTAACATTGAGGACCACACAAAAGTCCCCAAGAAAAGCAAAGGGAAATTGCGTAACATTCTCGAAAAGAAAGCAGGTCGTACAGTTTCTTCTCAACCTCACCACCAGAGGTCTAGACCAACTCTCGTACAGACCCCAAATTTAGTTCCCACAAACTCTGCTGAGCAGCGCCCTTCATATTCTGATTCGATAGAGGTTCCAGAATTTCAACACCCCCTTATTGATCAAATCAAGTCACTTATTAACTCCCTTCTATTACCTCTGATGGATAGAGTGAGAATACTGTCCGAGAGGCTTGAGAAGTTTGAACAGTCCTCCTTGGACAACTTCTTCTCCCTTAAATCTCTAATCAAGCTGCACTCAAAAATGGGCCAAGAAAATTGTGCAACCAATGACCCCTACCAAATTATACACGTTGACCCTGCTCCCAAAATTGCTCCATCACACCTAAATGCGGCCTCACGCCCAGGGGTAAAGAATGGAATTATTTTTCCTGGTACTAAGTCCCCGGCATCTACATCTCAATTGGGTACATTATCCAAGGGGAAGAAACTATACATTGCTTTAAGCGACAGCCCCGTTATTTTTGAAGCACCAGGTTGCGCGGCAAAACCTGCGCAGAACTCTTCCAAACTACTTAGTAACGACCCAGCCCAAGACCACCTGAATGGCGTTGCCTGTAACCCTGGGGAAAAACTACCTCACATTAATCTTCCACCCGAGTGCCAGCCCTTTGTTGCTGTTTTAACAGGTGTTCCACACCTTAAAGCTGGTAAGTCAGAATCTTTTACTGAGCTAAAAAACAAGACGACATACTGGCTGAACATTAATAGGCCACTCCCTAGGCACCTGGATGGTCATGTTCTTCATGTTAGGAGGGTTTCTTGGGTGGGGAACAGACCAAAGCAATCGTCTGGTGATTGCGTCATTATAAATTTTAGGGATCCCCATGTAACCAAGCTAATTTGTAATAATGGACACCCAGGCTCTAATACCAACGGGATAGAATGTTTAGACTCAAGTCAATTTTATTCTGACCCTGTGTACTCCTATCATTCACCCCCCCCCCCCTCTTCACCTGCCTCAGGATGAATATTTCATGGGAAATTGGCCTCCTTGTGGAAATGTCCACCTTCCTTTTGTCCAAAATAGGTATTGTGCCCCTTATGGGCGCTATGGTTCCTATTGACATGAATTCTCTTTTTCTGGGGACAAAATTTATCCCTCTGCAGGAGCCCAAAAAATTAAAGATCCAATTGCGCTTATCGCTCCAACTGAGGAATTTCCCCAAAATATCCAGCAGTGTAGCCTGCAGTCTACCTCTTTTCATCAGGCTAGCAACTGTCCTTTGCCGTCCTTTCCATATAACTCTCTACAGGATTCTTCCAACTCTCCTGGTCCCATCACAACGCAAGATATAGCAACTGATGCTTCCTCTCTTAAGGTTCTTAGTTGGAATGTAGCTGGTCTTTCCAGCAAACTTGACCTTCCAGATTGGAACTCCTTAATAACGCCTTACTCCATTTGTATCTTCCAGGAGACATGGAGTACAGTGCCCCATCACATGGTCGGTTATACCACTTTCTTTATACCGGCCATCTTACCATTAACAGGAAGAGGTCGCCCATCGGGCGGTCTCCAGATTTGGGTTAACATCTCCATTGGGTGCTCTGTAAGGCAGGTTTGTACTGTTTCCCCTGACATTTTAAAACTTACTTTAAAGGGTTCCCATGGAAGGAAGTCTCTTGTGATCTATAACGTCTACGCCAGGGGTCTTAGCGGTGGAGCATTATCGCCTGTGTTTCCACTCCTTGAGGGTGAATTGCGCAAGTCCCACCATACGTCCCACCATACATCCCATATACTAATAGCTGGCGACTTCAACTGTTCCTATGAGCCTCTCGCCTCATTGGATCTTCCCGACCTTTTTGAGGATGACTTTTTAACTCCTATAAAGAGATGGATGAAAACAGCCATATTTTTAAATACTATGACCCTTGAGTTTGGATTAAGGGCTACAAATGGCAGAACACCTTCTGACCTTCAAGGTACGCACACTTACAATAGGACCAATCATACATCTCGGATCGACTATATACTTCTTGATCTTAATCTCTGGGCATATGAGGTAGATATGGAAATAATCCCCTCACACGATAGCGACCACAATCAGCTATCTCTCAGTATAAAATCACTATGGGAAGATATACGTGGGTTTCTGCCCTTTCCACTAATTAGCACTATGCAAACCCATGAGGTATGTCCCGCCAACTGCGAGAGACGCCTTAAATGGCGTAACGTGAGCCTAGATGATGTAAAAGTTGATCTGATAAGATCAATACTGCAGGAAGTGCAAGTCGATCTGGCCTTACTAAGTACCCACGAGACTCCCTTTGATAAGGCTTCTTTGGTCTTTCAAGATACTATAAGCAAGCTGGGTAATTTATTCCGTATAGAGGGTAAAGGTGGCCCACCAAGCGGTGTGATAAAACGCACCCCCACCGATGGGTGGTATACACCAATTTGCAGGAAGAAAAAATCTGCCCTAATTGCGGCCATTAAAACTAGGAGCACATCAAGATCCAGTTGGCTAGGAAGGACTATAAGATTACTGTCTCTAATGCCAAAAAACTCTGGGAAGAACAGTATTGGCAGACACTCAGAGAGGCTTCTCGCAAACGAGACTCTGGCTCCTTCTGGGAAATAATTAGATCCAAAACCAGACCAGCCCATGTACTTTTAACATGTAACATCACGAGCATGGCCTGGTTCCAACATTTCTCTAAACTCTATTCTTCCCGGTCGGAAGATTTGGGAACACCCTCTATTAAAGACGTCCCCCCCTTGTGAAAGCTTTGAACATTACTCCTTTCACTGAAAAGGAAGTAGTCTTTGCCATTAAGTCTATTGTTCCCCTGAAGGCAGCTGGCCCAGACGGCATTCCTGGCGATGTTTTAAAACTTGACCCATCTAGATGGGGGAAGCTTCTTTCTACCTTAATCAATGCCATCGATAATGGTGCCCCGGTCCCCGAGTCTTGGAAGGAGGCGGAGGTTGTTCCCATATTTAAAAAGGGAGCCAGAGACGATCCAGCGAATTATCGCCCGATCAGTCTTATTGATTCATCTCAGAAGGTGACTGGGAAAGTGATTTTGGAGAGGATTTTATCTTAGGCAAATGACAACAATATCCTCTCAGACTACCAAGCAGGCTTTAGGGTCGGGACAGGCACCATAGAGCAGGCCTTTAGACTGTTTCTCCTTTATTGGAAGGTCGTATTTCTTGGAAAGGGTAGTCTCTATCTTGCCTTTATCGACCTGAAAACAGCTTTCGACCTTGTCCCCCGCGATACTTTGTGGCGTGTTTTGGCCAACATGAATATTCCTCCTTACTTGTTGGGCTTACTGATGAAATTACATGATGGAAATTATGCCCAAGTGCGATGGGGGCCTCAGGGCCAGAAAACGGAGAGAATCCCAGTGAACAGGGGCGTCCGCCAGGGATGTGTTCTTGCCCCTACCCTATTTTCACTTTATGTGAATGGTGTAGTGGATCATCTGAAAAAAGTCCCTTCTGATGCACCATCCCTGGCGGGCGACCGTATTCCAACTCTCCTGTTCGCGGATGACACTCTCCTGATATCCAAATCACCAAAGGGATTACAAATCCTGCTTGATAGCTTTCAAGCTTTCTGTAGTGCTAGAGGCCTCATTATAAACACTACCAAAACCAAGTACCTAATCTTAAATCCACCTAGAAAGTTAGGGCGGCCCCCAGTTTTGAATTCGGTTACTCTTGAACGGGTAAAAGAATTCGATTACTTGGGTATTCGCATTACAGACACTATGTCCTGGTCATCCCATTTGCGAAAAATGTTACTAACCCACAAGAGGGTTACGGGCGCCCTCCTCGGGGAGCATCGATCCTCCACGTCCCGGCCAATAGCTCCAGCTCTGGACATATATAAAGCAAAAGGTGTGAGCTCGGCACTTTATGGTGCCGAACTATGGGGCCTAACTAACATTGACGAGCTTGCCAAGTCTGAATCTAGCTTTTATAAGGAACTGTTGGCACTTCCACAGAGCACCCCTCTAGTTCCGTTACTAATGGACCTAGGGTGTCATTCAATGAAAGACCTGGCAAAAGTACGCCCCCTACTCCTATGGGCCCGGATTTGGCGGACCCCTGAGCTAGCTAAATACGCGGAGGGTTTATCTGATATATTATCCATCCCTTCTTGGCATAAAATTAAATGGTTGAAAGATGTCAAAGCTCTACTTCTTGATCTCGGCCTTAAAGATGCATGGGATAATAAAACTTCTCCCCCAAAAGCAGAGCTCAAGAAACTTTACTGGAGTTGGGTGATTGCAAAAAGAAATTCTAGCTCCCTTAGTGGCAGTAGAACTATTGAATTCCTCACGATTAAAGATGTAGTGTGCTACGAGCCTTACCTCGATATAATTCAAAAGCCGTATGACCGATCCCTCTATCTTAAGTTTAGGATTGGTACTCTCCCGGTTCGTGAGCTGACTGCACGCTGGAAACCACCTTCCCAGACATCACCATACTGCCCTTTTTGTGAGTCCATAATTGAATCAATTGCACATGTTTTATTCGCATGCCCGAAATACAAAATTCCAAGATCTTATTGGCTTAATCCTCTATGTAAAACTCTGGGAACACGTGACCATCGCATAGCCCTGCGCATTCTGAAATCAGATGCTCGACCTCTCCATGTCTGCGCTCTGTCGAAATTCTTGAGGTGGTCCTGGCTGTTAAGAACTAAAGCCCTTGTAGCCCTTAGTTAAGCTGGATGATTGATTCTCCCTTCTGTATATATTCTCCTTTTATATTGTCTTATTTATTATGTCTATATGTACTTTTTTAAACTTTTGCTGCTTATCTTGGGTTGCATGATTGCTACTGCATTTTTTACGGTTTGTGCTCACTTTGTATGTTACATTTGTATGTGCTTTTTAAGATATGTTTTATCGAAATAAAGCTTATTTCAATTCAATTCATAAAACCAGCGGCGGATAATTGGAGGAA
The DNA here is from genome assembly GCF_964204655.1 of Triturus cristatus. Classification (NCBI taxonomy): domain Eukaryota; kingdom Metazoa; phylum Chordata; class Amphibia; order Caudata; family Salamandridae; genus Triturus; species Triturus cristatus. Next base: position 16,641,226 of record NC_140581.1, read on the forward strand.
CTCGAGGCATTCCCCTACCGGTGCAGCCCGCACCGCACGCACACAGACGCCCAAGCTACATGCAAACACAATACTGTAGTATCAGGAACGAAACGTCAACAGCCACAGGAAGGCTAGCCGAGCCCTTATTGGCGGTCAGTAGTACGACCCCCCAGCACCTTCAACCCTCACCCCAACCTTCTATCCTCCCTTCCCTTCCCTAGGTTCCATTAACCAGGGATGCCACACACCGGTATCAATACACACAAAACACCCTAAAGCAACAAGATATGATATGGAAACACAAATTATAAAGAATACATAGTATTCATAGAAACAAATGGACAGTTATGCCAACATTGAATAAAGAACAACATTACATATTCTTTACATTTTCGGACATTAAATCCCCTGACGTTCTCCAATCCTGGCGCTCCCCAATCATGACAACCACTAGTAAAGTATTTCAAACTCCCTCACCCGACACATCATCGCTCTTATTATCATATCATTACCATAACGCACCAATGTTTCACCACTTTCCAAATTCCCTTGTAATGCAGAAATTCTTCTAAGGGCCCAAATTTCCCCACTATCCAAACACACAGCCTTACCGCAAACCTCAACCACTTTTACGGGATATGACCACTTGGACAATTGCAATGTAGGAATATTTAATCTCAACAAATAACCAATTTTTAGCTTCTAACATGCGGGCCCACCTCTCTTAAAGGAACGCATCATCGTCCTTTGGTGTGCATCCACCCTCTCTTCAATCCAACAAAAATCAACTATGACATCAGGTCAATTTAATTTCCTAATCCACCATGAAACAAGCTACATTCAGGGTTTCCTACATCTCAACACTTCAGACAGACGCATGCAAGTAACGGAATTGGTAAAGGTTCTATACGATCACAATATGGCTTGTAATGCCATTTTCAAAGGTAATCTTCTTGCTAGCTGTTAGACCTGGCATCAATGCCGTGGGTTTCCCCTGTATTTCTGCCTTTAGCTCCTGTGTTTTTGCTGTGCGTTGGACGTTGTTTTGCTGATCTAGATGCTTTGGGCACTTTGCCACAGCTGTTCAGTGTCAAAGTGCAGGTGCTCCCATTGTTAATTGTTGTTAAGGACTGGTGTTTCCCTGATTGGTCTATTTGGTTTGCTGTTAAGTCCCCAGTACAGTGCACTGTGAGCGCCCAGGGCCTGTAAACCAAATGCTGCTAGTGGGCTTGTAGCAATGATGGTGCCACCTAAACAAGCAACCTTGCAACAAGGTCTCAGGCCTGCCACTGCAGAGCCTGTGTGCAGTCTAGTACTGCCATATCCACCTGCCAAGAGCACCCACATGCCATGCCCCAACCTTCCCCTTTTTTTTTTTTACATGTTAGCCACCCCTAAGGTATGCCCAAGGTATGCCTGTGGACAGGGTGCAGTGTATGTGAAAGGTAGGACATGCACTTGTGTGGCAAGTCCTGATAGCGAAATACTGCCAATTTCGTTTTTCAATATTGTAAGGCTATCTGTCCCCATACGATAGAATGGGGAGTTTGCTTATAACATCCTACACGCATAACTGCCCATGGAAACAAGATAGGAAAGTAAAGTTTGATATGCCTAAACTCTGAATGTTTAGCATCTTTTAGTGAGGGTCATTTTTGCATTCTGGGTTTGAAAATACCACTTTGAGAAAGCAGGTATTTTCTTGCCTAACGATCCAGTGTGTCTCTGCTAGGTTGTGTATTGACTGTCAGGCTTTGGAGTGACAGGGGCTGGTGATGTGCATTCTATTTAGACAGCCACTTGGGAGGTGAGATTTGTCCTGCCTTTCTAGGGTGAGTCACAGCTGGGCTGAATAGACCTGGACTGCATTCAGAGTAGGGGGGGGGGGGGGGGAGATTTCTTTCACACCTGAAAGGACCTGGTCTGGAAAGGACACTGCTATCTCCACCTCCTGCCAGGAAGCTGCACCAGAGAGGAAGGAACTGGTTGTGGCTGAGCAAAGAGCTTTTTTGCCTCCAGAGAACAAAGGATTCTGTATTATAAAAAGAGGGGCCCAGACTTTTAGATCACTTCTGGAAATCAAGACGAACCTTTGCCAAGGAGAAGAGCTGGAGAAACTGAGGAGTACTGCCCCTGTGCGGTTTGCTGTCTCGGGTTGGCCTGTAGTGGCTACTTTCTGCCAAGGAAAGGGAAAAAGGACTTTTCTGTTTGCTGTGTCCCCTGTTTGAGGAAGATCTTCAAGGGCTTGAAACTTACCTTGCCTCTCCTGTTCTGAAGTCTCAGGGGCACAAAGACTTCACTACCACCTCCCCTGAACTTCCTTGATGGGAGTTATGACCTGCAAAGAGGTGTCTGCTGTTATTTTAGACCTGTGGATGTTGTTTGCCACTGGGAGCTGGGAGAGTAAAGCAATTTCGAGAAGCGTGAGGCATCCGCACCAGTTTCTGACGCATTGCAAAAGAAATCATCGCAGCGCCTGCCTGCGACTCGAGAAATTGCCGTACACCACATCGAGTGCACCGATCTCCGAAGTCCAAGATCACCGCACCGATTGAGACACAAGCCTCGCTGTGCAGCTGCAAGAACCCACACATCGTCCCGGATTGTTGCATTGCATCAAGGCTCTAAGTCTGTCGCATCGTTGGGGGATGCAGTGAGAACCAGATGCATCACCTCCCCACGCAGTAAGAAAAAGACCCATCACCTCCCCTGCGCAGCAGTAAGGACCCAACGCATTACCTTCTCTGAGTGTAAGGAACAGAAGCATCACCTTCCTTGCGACCCTTTTTGTCTGTGTGTGCGACACATCTAAGGTACTTTGTGTGAAAAGTGTTGCATCTGCAATGTGCTTTGAACTAAACTATTTCTACCATTTGAAAGTCATATTTTTATTACTGTAGTGATGACTTTTGTCATTTTTTTGTCTTGTTTGGTTTAGATAAAGGTTAGTTATTTTTAGGTCTCGGCTGTCGAAAGCAGCGCATGCGCTGCTCTCGACATTCGAGAGCTTCTTGGTATCAATACAGATTACGAAGCTCTCAGAGGCGGAGTTGAAGCCCCGCCCATCTTTTTAATTTGCCAGTGTCATCTTCAATGCAAAACGCTAGCTTCGGATTCTAAAGGAGTCTTTTTAGTCCCTCCTTGTTGCCGCCTTGTCTCCTTTTGGCCCCGCCCACCGGGATTGGATTGTTTACTGGCGGACTTACACGTTCTTCTTCAAAAGCCTGGAAGCACTCTTTTTGTTTTTCATTGTTATTTACGTAATTGCACAAGCGCAGTCCGTTTCGACCGCGCTTGTAACATTGTAACTTGTTTATTTCATTGATTTGCCGCGCGGGCCACTTTCACTGCGCTTGTTTATTTTCATCGAGTCATGCACAAGCGCGGTCCACAACGGTCGCGCTCACTTATTTACTTTTTTTTCCCTTTCCTGCCTTCTCTGAGACAGTGCGTGGATGCGAGACCTCCGTGCCCCTACAGAGGGCCTGCACAGAACAGTAGCAGCAGCCTGCTGTGCCTGGTCTGCTAACTTATATGTGCATACTTTCGCTTTTTTTTCTATGCAGCGTGTGAGCGCGCGGCATGTTGCGCAAAGTAGGGCTCATAAACCCAGCTCACTGCAGACACCAGCGAGCCGGTGAGGTGCGAGGCTCCTTGGGGCTTGTAGCGGAAGCATGCTCCTTGCATAAACAAGAGGGCTTGGACGTCTGCTGGAACATGCTCCCACCAGCCATTGAGTTGTAGATTCAAAGACTGGGAGCAAGAATAGAGAAAACGGTTCAAGAGGCTGGAGTGCGTGTGGCGGACTGCGGGCTGGATGCAAAATGAGCAATAAGTAAGGCAGGGGACGGGCGGGAGGGAGGAGGGGGCTCGTTGTGATCGCTTTAGTAATCAGAGCCAATAGCGAGCCCAGCCTGTGATAATACCATCGGTGCAGCGGCTGCGAGGAGGCAGAACGGAGTTTGCACTGCCCCTTCCACCGCCCAGCCAAGGAGAGAGGCACTGACAGCAGAGCCGAGACAAACCACATATGTGAAGTGTATTTGCTGAGCATATAAAAACAAAATATTGGTTGCATATTGTTTTAAACTAGAATTGACAGTTGTAGTACTACGGGTCTGTTTGCTTTATATTTCTGGATAGATAATGTGCCGTGCTGTGCAGCACCAGTGCCATGCGGGCTCTTAGCAAAACTGAAAAAAATATGTAAAAGCTTATACTAACTTTCAGCAGCAACTTGTACATATGTATATGCCATGCAGACCCTCGAATCTTAAGCCATTAAGCACATCACCATGGACGGCGATTGCTTTGCAGTTTTGAGAATCGTTTTAATGTCATGAGCCTTGCCAGCACAGAGGTGCCCTCTAAGGCAGTGTTCATTGACTTTACCATGGAATGCATAAAATGTTCTGAAAGGGGAGTGCGAGAGAGTTGGCCTCTGTCACCTTGACAACTTGTATGAAGCCCCGTGTGTTTGTTTTCTTTTATAATTTTTTCCGTTGCTGACCTCTCCCTGCGCGTGCCTGCCCGGAACAAGCACCTTTGCACCCCCTCTGCTTTGGTAAATAATGTCTTCTGGTGTGATTATACAATCCTGCGTGGGGTCCGGTCCAAAACCATTGTGGTTTTCTTTTAAACGAACAGGAGCTGGAAAATAGTTTGTAATCTCTTGGCGCTAAAAAACCTAGCTTAGCTGTAACAATTTGTTCAAGCGATAGCTCTGACCACATTTTTGTTATGTAGACGGCCTGACGCCTCTACTTTTCGTTACCTACACCTATTGAGGTGAAGTGTTTTGCCAAAGATCGCACGGCTCAAGCAAGGGCGAATGCTGGGATTGGAATTCGGGTCCCCCGGTGACACGATCGATAATTTAGCAGTTACCACATAAATGCCACCTCCCTAAGTCTTCCGCATTGCTTATGTATAAAGTGGTATAATGCAGTGATGGGAGTGCAACATTTCACTGGACGTGGATGCTTTCCAGAACATTCTGGAAAATATTACGCTTTGCCTCTCAGAATCCTAGACTGGAACAGGATATATAGATATTGGTAACAGGGTGTGACGCAATAACGATAGCCAGGCATCGTGAGTTTAAGTAATTTCGTGTTCTGGGGGTTATGCTGGAGAAAACAAAGTATTCTTTTGGAAACTGATGTCACCAGAAGCAAAAAATAGTCATGACTGAAAGAAGTCTCTCAGGATATTCCTGGAAGTGCATTATGGATCCATTGTTCTAGGAGTCTGATTCTAGGAGACTGAATAGGTATAACAAATTACATCAAACAGATTTATAGTACTGTTAGTGCCAAAGTCTAAATAAGCATTAAAAATTGAATAGGTCTCGCCTTTCATTAAGTTAAAGCCATTTGCTTTGCTATACAATATTATTAGCAAAGCAAATGGCTTTAACTTAATCAAAGGCGAGACCTATTGCATTTTCAATGCATGTTCTAAACTGGTGTGGTGTCCATTTGTAGTGTTTTCACTGTTTTAGAGTATGTGTTCACAAATGCCAAATGCTTTACACACTGCCTCTGTGATAAGCCTGTTTGCTCCTGCCAGGAAACCAAGAGGGTGAGCAGGGGTTATTTTAGAAGTGTATACCCCTTACCCTGACTAGAAGCAAGGGTCCCTATCTGGACAAAGGTACCTACCTCTGCCAACTAGCGACCCCCATTTCTAACACTAGCTAATTCGACTCCTTAACTACTGTGTTAAACCTTTCCATTTGGCCATTAGCCTTGGGATGATAATTGGACACCCTCTTGTGCACCATCCCACACCTGTCCCAAAAACTCTCAAAATCCTTACTACTGAACTGGGAACCATTGGCTGGCACTAATTCTTCAGCTAATACTACTCCAAAACTAAATGAAACCCTGCTTGACTTGGCATCTTTTGGTGTGTTTCCCCTGTCTTTTGCTTTCTGACCTCCCGGTTTTGACTCAGATTTTGCTGGTTTAGTGTCTATGCACACTTTGTCACTGCTATTCAGTCTTAAAGTGCTCCTGTTGTAAATTGTTATGAATTGGCGATTCCATGATTGGTCATTTGATTTACTAGTCAGTCCCTAGTACAGTGCACTGTGTGTGCCTAGGGCCTGTAAATCAAATGCTGCTAGTGGGCTTGCAGCACTGGTTGTGCCACCCACACAGGCAGCCCTTCAAAAGGTAACTCAGACTTGCCACTGCAGTGTGTGAGCAGTCTAGTACTGCCATGTCAACTTGGCAAGTGCACCTACTTGCCAGGTCCTAACCGTCCCTTTTTAGGTCTCGCCTGAGCATGCGCTGTCTGCGAGGCTTCTAGTAAGGACTTTCAACTCTGACCACACGCTCTTGCGTGTGCTTTTTTTTTTTGCTCACACGCTATTGGCCTTTGCGTGTGTCTTTCTACGGTGTGACTATCTTAGAGCCAATTTCTAAATGTATAGATCACTTCTTGAAGCCTTTTATCAAAGATGTCCCGTCATATTTGCGTGACACTACAGATTTTATTACTAAGATTGAGGGCACCCCATTCGAAGACCAGATACAAATAATGGCGACATTCGATGTCACATCACTCTACACGCAGATACCTCAGGATGAGGCGTTGCAAGTGATGGAGCTATACTTGGATAGCAGGGAGCGCCCACATAGGGTTCCCACCTCGTTCATATTACAACTGGCAGGGGTCACCCATAAAAAAGAAGTACTTCAGATTTGACGATCAGTTCTTTATGCAGGTAAAGGGCACCGCCATGGGATGTCCATATGCACTGGAGATGGCGGTGCTCTTTATGGCCCAATATGAAAAAAGGTACATAGAACAAAATAATCCCTTTCAAGGAAACATACTGCAGTGGCAACGATACATCGACGACATCTGGGTCCTGTGGCAGGGGAGCCAGATGGAATTGAATTAGTTCCACGAATAATTGAATGCCCGACATCAAGTTCTCTGTAGAATGGAGTTCAACAAAAATGACATTCCTAGATGTTGAGGTCTCCCCCCTTGACAAGTGTTTATAACATCTCTTTATAAGATAAAAACAGACAGGAACACTATACTGCACCACAAAAGCGCGCATCCAAGAGGCCTCAAGGAAAACCTACCTTATGGGCAACTATTAAGGATTAGGAGAAATTGCACAATGGTATCGGAATTTGAAAAAAACATGCCACCTCTTTTTGTAATGAGTTGACAAAAAGAGGGTACCCCAAAAAGCTGCTCAGACACTCCACAAAAAGAGCGAGATTCACACCACGAGAAACCCTCCTCACTGTCAAAGAGAAGAAACCCCGAGACAGGTTAGTGTGTGTATCAACATTTGGCCCTCACACAAACAAATTTAGACAAACTGTTTTGAAGAACTGGCACCTCCTTGAAAACCTAGAATGCCCTTTTCCCAAACCACTATTTGCAATGAAAAAGAGCCAAAGTATTGGCCAGCAAATAGTCAGAGCCGATACCTCCCTACTCAAACAAAGAAGTGAATTATTAACACAATTGAACTTGAAACCTATTGAAGGTCATCACAAGTGCGGCAATTGTGTTGCTTGCCACTCTACAATAGAAGGTACGGAATTCATCTACAACAATATCAAATGGAAACATCATGATTTCACTAATTGTAGAACCAAGAACGCGGTATACGCCATAGTTTGTCCATGTTCTAAAATATACATAGGCAAAACAAACCAACAAGTCAATGCTAGGATCACACAACACAGATCACAAATAAGGAAAAAAGTGTAAATTGCACCAATGGTAGAACATTTTTGGGAGAAATCTCACAGTGAAAACGACTTCAAATGGACTATACTGGCGGTCATTAAGACTTCTAAACATCAAATTGATATTGATGATGCGCTACTTAGAAAGGAGGTTACCTCATCCTTAAGTACAACTGTACACGGATAGGTCTTAATAGTATGTCAGAGTTATCAAAAACGTAAACTACTGCACCCAGAATGCATTGCAATGGTTTTTCAAGGTCATAGGGTCCTATTGGACAACACTCAGGAACTGTAACTCCCAAGCACATGGATACCATATTAGTTTGAACAGCGAGAACAAACTCCATTGCTGGCCAAACAAAGAAGGAATTGAAAGCAATTGCAGAATAGAGATATAAAATGAGGTAAGCGGAAAAAGATAAAGATATGGCAGCAATAGCTTGCCAAAATAGACATAGAACGATAACTAGTAACCGCGTTCTGAAATATATTTCCTGCAGAGTATGCGAGTGAAGTTAAAAAAGCAAGCCCCGTAATTGTAAGGAGAGGCTGCAACAAAGATTTGAAACGCTGAGTGCACAGCTGGTCGTGAATGCCCAGCCAGAAGGTACAATATATAACGAGTCCATACCGAGAGAAAAATAGAATAAGGTAAACTTTGTTCCTCTAATGCAAAGCGCACCATTAAGCCTGTTTATTGTTTATAGGGCTGCAACTGCCACCACACAACATTGATAAACGGACTTAAAAAGAAAGAAAAGTAGGAGGCAGCTGCCAACAGCATAAACATTTAAATAAAGCAATACAGATGCACAACAATGATGGTTTCTTCTGTTTCACACAGAACTACGGTCTACTGTGAACAATTACCTGCTGGTTTAAAATATGCAAAGAAGAGAAAGATAAATAAGAAGCCCAAGGTAAATGACCCAACCACTATTAATGAGACGAGTAAATCAAAGGCAAATAGAAAGAAGCCCCTTGTAACAATTGTTTTATGTCACACACCCTCACAGAAATCGCCATTGCTGTTTAAATACAATTGCCCTGATGAGTCTCCTGGTACTTCGCGCCCAGGAACAGAAACGCGTCAGCAGATAAATATACAGAGGGTCGCTGAATAATTTAAACTTGTGATCAGAGAGAAAAATCTCCAGTTTTTCACAAAAACCTAACGTGCCCTGTATAAGATTGGATATCGAATATAGATATTAAAGAGTCTTAAGAATCATAGCCAAAAGCATACCACCAATAGCCATATATGTATTGGATGTCTTTTTTGTTAAAATGTTTTTACATGTAAAAAGTGTTTGTGATATATATTGTAACGCACATTTATGTCTTATTGAAGTGTTTGCTAAATAGTTTTGAGAACAGCACATTTATGTTTTATTTAATTGTGTTTGTAAATTGTTTTGAGAACAAGGATGTATTTATATGACACGACATGTCTTTTTTCAGATTGAAAGAAATAACTAAATAAAAACAGTGATAAAAGGTGAAAATAAATACACCGGTTCAAACTAAAATCAATGGGTTTGGCTATTTAGCAAAGACATTTAGCTTTCAAAATAATGTGAGTCACAGGCACATTCTTTTGTAACAAGTTAAAGTACGGCCCTGCTTGTGCCTCGCCCCCTTGGGCCTAACTCCTCTCTTTTTCCTCCTTCCTCCTTTCTAAGAAAGACAGCACGCAATTGGCCAAAGGCGGGTGCATGTCCCGCCTTCTCTCTCCCCTAGCCTAGGGAGCTCGGGAGCGAGCAGCAGCGTGGCCGGGTGCCAGCTGCATACCTCACATTCCTTACAGTGATCGCGCACCGCGCTTGTTGTAGTGTGATATCGAAGAACTTCTGGTTGTAGCACCAGAAGTGCACATGAGCCTTCAGCTTTTCTGCCTCCCTGGGCAGATTTTCTTTCTCCACAAAAGAGGAAATAAAAGTAAGAAGGAGAGCCGCTTCACTTCTTTTGACAAGGTCACCAACATTAAATCTTCCTTTAGCTTTTGGGCTACCATTTGCAACCCGTCCTCTTTTCTCCGTGTGCTAAATGGTAAGGGATGTTTCTTTGATGTTACTTTGATGTTAGTGGAGGAGTGTGGCTCAATGGTTAGAGCGGCAGACCCTGAAGCAGAGTTCTGGCCAGGGAGCAGGGTTCGATTCCCGCCTCGGCGGGGCTCAGGCTCAATTTCCTCGGACCTGTCTATTCTCGCCTCGGTGCCTATTCTAATCACGGGCCCCACGCTGCAACTCTGGGCAATAGCTTGCTTAGCCTCCACACCGGCCCCAACAGCGCTAAGGATGCCTGGCTTCACCCTGGGGGTGCCCAGGAGTGGACATTTCACAGGGAAAGCCAGGAGGGGTTCCACAGCGGTATGAGTATCAGCGCCAGGAAACCGCAAAGGCGACACCGCAAGGTGGCCATCTGGTGACAGTGCGCTCTATAAGTACCTTGACATTTACATTTACCGCTTTACGTCCAAAGGAACCCGTAAAGTGCATGCAGAATACACCGCCTGCACGCTAGGACCCTGGCATCAGGATACGGACCGTCCTGCTCACATTCATTCACTACCACACTTTGAATTTGCAAGCGATGTGTATTAATACGGATTATAAAATGGTAACATATGTAAGCTATGTGGGTTTCACTTGCTTTACCCGCTCCCCAAGACTCTGAAAGGGAGAATTTATGTTATACAACTTTACGTGCAAACTCTATGTTGAAAGCCTTGCATGGTGTATGTATATTTTATTAACTCATGATCTGGAGGCCAGAAGTCAAACAACCAACCTGTATCCTCTGTGTTTCTTTTGCTCCTGTAAAGGGGACGCCCCATATGCAAATAAAGATGAGTGCACTGTCCCAGAGGGACCCACGGGTGTCGGCGAAGATTGCAAGACAGGAGGCACTTCCTTCCAGGACCAGCATCACTGTGCATTATGTGGCAAACCAGGCATGCTCTCCATCTAGCACGTACAGCTGTCATCGTCTTGTCACCCCCTCTATGTGCATACAATTAGCAGTGGACTTCCTTTCATTCCTCGGTCTGAAGTACCATTTGTAAACTCTTATTATAGTACAAATCCGCTATGTAACCTGCATCCTGTGCTGTTGAGTGTAATCAGTTATGCGGTTAGCTTGATGCATTCATTCAGTACAAGTTCATTTCTGACACTTATGTGAAATGCCTTTCATTTTCTTGCAAATAAAACACAAACAAATGGACTAGTTAGACGATAAAAGTTTTTCTATTTCTACAAAATGCTGTCTAGTATAGAGAAAAACTCATGCATTTGGCATGCCTATCTTATGTCTTCTTTGATGACGAATGGTGTTAATCAATACTGTTTTTATTCCCTTGATAGTTGGGATTGATGTCTTGTTTAGAGAAAGTTAGATGTAGCGTTTTGTAGAGCATTGTTTGTGTGTTTTAATATTGCGATTACAGTATCCTTAAAGTTTGCTGGTGTCTGCAAAAAGAAAAGAACTGTTGTGAGCTTATTAATGGCTGTGTCATCTGTATAGCTATAGTACCCTAACAGCGCTACCAGGCTAAAGAAGTGGGGTCAGGGAGCTACATAGCTTATATGGTGACAAGCAGACCATTTTGGGGTACCATTTGACATGGCCCTAGGACTATTCTAATAATGATTCCCCTAGTGACTTTTGCAAATAACCATATTCTGTTACAGATATTTTGATGTAATCGCTTACTTGTACACTCTTTGCATGCTATGCACTATTATAGTAAATTGTAAATAGGTGCTGCCGCTCGCTCTATGAACCGTTAGTATTGAGTAGGTTGGTTCCATTAGGTCATGGGTGCTCACAAACATTTTCCCAGGGGGCCACAAAGTTTGGTCTTTGGTGGGACCGAGCGCCGCACTAATACCAGCGAGGGTGGAGGGTGTAAAGTGGGTGTAGAGGAAGCGAAGCATGTTTATCTACTGGCTGAACTACTCAATTGAGCCATGTGAAACCAGAAAACATGGGATGAATTCCCCAGGCTTCTCCACTTGACCAAATTGTGTGACCCTGGGCAATTGTTTTTTTTAAATTTCCTTCCTTTTTTCTTCATTATCACACATAAGAGGACCTCAAGATACATGAATTCAGGATATGTGTTGTACAAAGCCATCGCCTGTGCTTGGATGTAATCACTAATGACCTTATAGTCAGGGTAGGAGTATGGGAAGCATGAATGTTTCTAAATACATGTTTGAAAGCCATCACTTAAAAAAACAAGCATTGGCATAGCCAATAGGTCTCACCTTTGGGACCTTATAAGTGTTTAGTTACCCAGCACAATAACCTTGGTGCAACTACATCAACTGTTGCATGGCTAAATACTTACAAAGTTCCAAAGGCAAGACCTATTGCCTATGCCAATGCTTGTTTTACATGCGAGTCACCCATAGGATAGGCCCATGGTACCCGTGTGGGCCAGGTGCAGTGCATGTGTAAGGTAGGAAATGCCCGTATGTGCGTGGCATCTCCTGATTGTGAAAAACTGCCAATTTAGTTTTTCACTATTGAAAGGCTATCTGGCCCACAGGAAAGCATGGGAGTTAATTTATAACATCTTATAAAGATAACTTTCCATTGGGACCAAATAGGAAAATACAATTTAGTATGCCTGAACTCAGAATCTAAAGATGCATCTTTCAGTAAAGGTGATTTTTTACATTCTGTGTTTGAAAATACCACTTTTAAAAAGTAGGTATTTTCTTGCTCAGCCATCCTGTGTGCCTATGGATAGGATGTGTATTGACTGTCTGGCTTTGGAGTGATAGGGGCTGAGGATGTGCAGTGGCTCCAAAGAGTCTGGATGAGTCAGGGCTGGGCTGAATAGACCTGGGCTGCTTTTAGAGTAGTGGGAGGAGATTTCCTTGAACCTGAATGGGCCTGGTCTGCCCTCCACAAGGCTGTCTCCACATTCTGCCAGGAAGCTGGGCCAGAGAGGACAGAACTGGTTTTGACTAAGCACAGACACTCTCTGCCTGAGAGGACAAAGGAATTTGGGGTATAAATATTGGGGCCCAGACCCCAGAACTTTAGAACTCTTTTGGAACCAAGAAGACTGCCAAGAAGAAGAGCTGGATTAGATGAGAGGAGGAACTACCACTTTGCTGTGCGCTTTGCTGTGTTGACCTGCAGTGGCTGCTTCTGTCTTGGGCAGCGAAAGGACTGGACTGAATATACTGCAATTTATTTTTGTGAGTTTCTCCAAGGGCTTGAGGTAGAGCTTGCCCCCTGTTCAAGAAGTCTCAGGAACAGCAAAGACTTCAAGTTCTTTTGCCATCAGAATTTGATTTGGAATGGTACACCAATAAACTTCTTATTCTAGAATGAAGAAAGTAGTCATAAGTATAGGTGTTCCTCTTTATTTTTTCTGTTCTGATCTTTTAAATTTTCTGTTGCTACACAGTTGGCATTGTGACGATTGCTACAGGTTTGTGGCACAACTGACGGGCTATCAAACCTGAAGGCCTTACATTGGGAGCATTATTAAAGGAAGGTCTTATTGAAGGTTGATCTTCACATACATGAAGGAGGAATCTCATGAACGTGTCGTACAAATGTTATTGTAATTATTCCGACATCCAACTGAACGAAATACGTTGGCTGGATGTTTTGTATGGAATTAATAGATCAGAACAGAAAAAAATAATAAAAAGGAACACCTATTCTTACGACTACTTTCATCGTTTTCAGATAAGAAATTTATTGGTGCTCCATTCCAAATCAAATTCAAGTTTCTACTCTGCGTTGCAGTTGTACTGAACGACGGCAGGTACAGAAATTGTTGTGGACATACGAATTGAACAAAAGGAAACAGAGTGAAGTGCAGTTTCTATAGTACGCCACTGTGGTTGCTCAAGTTTTGTTCTTCTGCCATCCGCACTGGAGACTGTGTGTTTTGTGCTGCAACAGAAGAAAATGCAACCTGACGCAGTCTACGACACTACTACCGCCTCCGTGTCATGAAGGCACTGCAGAGGGCACCGTCACCCTGGTCTCACCGACGCCCAACGCCACCTACCGAGATGCTGTTTGAACCACGACCTGTGGGCACTGCACATCGCACTACCTCGTTTCACGACGCCGCCTTGGTATCCCAGACGACGACACTCCACGCTGACAGACGCCGCTGCTTGCACCGTGGTTCGATGGCACTGCTCTAAAGTTATGAGACACACCGTCCTCATCCCGCACCGCAGCCTTGGCCCACCGATGCCAGCGCCAGACTCCTTTCGTCAGCCGACATTAGCGCTGCTTGCACCGTGACCTGCCAGCACTGCGGCGAGCACCGCATCACTTCGCACCCCAGTCCCGGTCACACCAATGCCACTGGACGACCGTCACCGAGCTGCTGCCTGCACAGCGACCTGAGAACACTGCACGCCGCACCGTTGCACTTTGCACCGCAGCCTGGCGGCGCTCTCGACTTAAACCGCAAGGAGGTCCATCTGCAACGCGTGTGACTCCAAGGGCCCGACGACTCCTACACCGACCTCTGGAACAGAAGCCTGCAGATGCCGGCTCTTCAGGACTCATCGAGAGGTCACAGACGCCCTAAAGGTACTGTTTTGCACGTCTTCCCAACACCGTAGCTGGCCCGCACTGCCACGGTCAGCCAGAACTGTATGGATTTGTTGTTCACGACGCCGTGATAGCCCCAGATGGAGCTATCAACTCCAATGAACTGTATTTAAAGTCTATTTTTGGGATTATTACTTTAGATTGCTGAGAACTGTATGGGGGATTTTCATTGTTTTTGGTCTTGTTTTGGATATATAAAAATATTGGATATTTTTCTAAACTGGTGTGGTTTCCTTTTGTAGTGCTTTCACTGTATAACTGTTGGTTATGTGCAAATGCTTTTCACACTGCCTCGAAGATAAGCTTTACTGCTTGTGCCAAGCTACCAAGGGAGTGAGCAGGTGTTTTTTTTTTTTTTGAGGAGTGTAACTCCCTTATCCTGACAAGAAGGAAGGGTCCCTATCTGGATAAAGGTGCAAACCCTTGCCAACTTGAGAGCCCCATTTTTAACACACCCCTAGAATTTATTCTCTCATACATCTCAACCTCTTGCCATTTTGAAAAATAGTCTATTAACACAACAGAACTTAACCGAGTGTTACGTGTAGAAAGGACTGTTTTAACTTTGTACCTACCCTAAATTGCTAAGTTTGCATATTTTTTTTACTGCTGAATGAATTTTTAAAAAAACGATTTGTATTGGCCTGAATTTGCTCGAAGTTGCATTTCTAATTAGAAGGAAAATTGCCACTTACGTTTGCCAATAGATTATCTTGGCGGGAGCGCCATTTTAGGGGAAGAAGGTTGGCGTTCTAGTCGCTTGCTACTTCCTGGGGGGAAAAGCTTAAAAGCCAATGCAGGGCCGGACGCGCGCACGAAGGCGCGCCTAAGGCAAGGCCATCTGCGTCCGTCCGCGACCAGGGGCCATAAATACTGCTCAATTTTTGACCATTAAAAATAAACCCCTCATTTATACATCAGAGGCACTTGTAGCTATAGGAGACACTTTTAGTTCTGATAAGGCATGTATAAAAGCATCTCCTGAAAAATGTAAAGGCCCTTTCTCCTGTAAACACTGTAAATGGGGTAGCTGTGATTTTCAACCCCCTCACCCAGAGAAAACACCTAATCCTGCACATAATATGCAGGATCTAAACTGTATTTATTTCAACTCTAGATCACTTCCTAAACACAGTATCGAGATCTGGGAGACATTGGATGATCTACGTCCAGACTTGGCTTTTGTTACTGAGACCTGGCTTGATGAGAATATATAAACCAAAGAAGTCTGATGGTCGCACATTCAAGAGAGACAAATAGAAACCATGCAAGAGGCAGGAAAGAAGCTTTAAAGTGCTGTCTGACTATAAAGGATTTCCATCAACAACCAGTGATTGGCCAGTATCATCATCGGGATATCCATCCTTCCCACCACTATAAACCTCTCCAACAAGAGGTGTTCCATGTGGTATAGGTGTCAACCGGAGCACCTGAATGTAACCCGGGAACGGGAAAAAAGAAGACAGCAAAGATCCCTGGCTTAGTCAAAAAAAATATATATACCAGAAATCTAACTGAACAATTGATTGAGAAAAAATATCCAAAAAGTTTGATTAAAAAAGCTTTCAAACGGGCCTCCAACAACAACAGGGAGGCTTTAATAGAACCGCCTTTTGAAAAACCTCCAATAGACCAGTTAACCTTTGTCCACACTTTCAGTACTTTAACCAATGGGATCCAAAAGTGTGTGAAGAAACATTGGCGTCTTCTAAACTCATGTAAAGAAAAGATACAGTTACCCTTATTTTCTTTAAAGAGAGGAATCAACCTTAGAGACAAACTGGTTCACACAAGACCTCAAGAAGACAGACCACGTCAAATTGGTACATTGTGGGATTTACCAGCGGTCCAGGGACACCACCCTTGTGGTACATGCTCAATCTGCCCACAAACTAAACATTCCAAATCTATAGACATTGGCACAAAGACACCGTGGGAACAAAGGACTTTTACTAATTGTAATAGTGAAAATTTGATTTACCTGATCGAATGCCCATGTAAATTTCGATATGTAGGCAGGACTACCCGCAAAGTTAGACAACGTATGCTTGAGCACAAGAGTACATTCAGATGCAAGAAAATGAATACCAGGTTAACACGACACTTTCTTGAGGCCAATCACCAAGCCAACGATTTTACTTGGACTGTTCTAGAAAAACCTTTTGTACCGTCTCATGTCAGTGATATATCTCATTTTTTGTTCCATAAAGAACAAAGATGGGTTTTCAAAATTCACAGTGACTTAGAAGGCCTAAACGATGGTATCCCTTGGTCTTCCTTATGAGGCAAACTTTTTGCAGTTTTGTTTTCACATTCTCTTAACTGCCAACATATGCTCATCAGCATAAATACTGTAATGGCATGCATTTTCATGGCTTTTTTTGCAGTAGACCAGTCGACGGGGTACAGTTCCATTTTTCCACACGACCCAGCACAGACCGTTGCGGTTATTATTATTTATTATTATTATTTTTTCGAACATGCGGCAGCTCGCACACTGTTTTATAGATCTAGGTTAATACACATACATAAAACGTGTACTCATACGAAACGCTCAAATTATTTTCCCTCCTCTCTAATGAAACTTTAAATAAGGTGTTATCCTTAAATAATTGTTTATGAGAGCAAGTCTGGGACCTCTACACATAAACCAGCCTCTTGAATAAACTTTTTGTGGATTTGTTAAAGTTTCCCCCACTGTCATGATCGATAAAGCTGACATTTTTCAAAAAACTACTACTTCCTAGTTTGCTCACGTCATTTTGTAGTTTTTTAACGTTACTACACTAGGATTGGTCACTTAGTTTCTACCAATGACGTCACAGGATGGTCATTGGCCGATTGATCTACACGTAATTTTACGTGCTCCGTGGTTGTTTAAATGACCACGATTCAGGTCTTCGGTTACCTCCCAAACGGCTCAGACATATCTTGAGGTACCGACGGAGAGGTAGGCAAACGACTTCTCTGCAAAAATGAGTTTTGTATACAACTTGTCGCGCGTTCTGTTATGAGGGGTGGATAACTAGTGCGTGCCTAAGTCTCTTTTGGATTTTGCCCGCAGCCTACCAAATGGACAGTTCAGTAACTATCCCTAGTACTGTCACACTGCTGTAGAGCTTGCTGATGCAGTTTTGTTTATAGGCACTTAGTTTTGAAGCAAACGGTGCACAACTGAACAGACGCCCGAATTGCTTTTGATTGTAATATTCTATATCGTCTTTCTGCTTGGGGAGTTTTTAACAGGGTATTTGAACGGTTGTCCTGTTTTCTGGATCCTAAATGCGATCCCTTAATACCGATGACTATTGGTACAATACTAACGAGAGGTCTCTTTCATCTCTAACCACATTGTCGCAACCCTTCCCTATATTTTACAGGGCGGGGCCTCCCTTAACCTGAGTCAGCACCGGGTGAGGTGAGGCTTACTCCTCGTGCTAATCAGGTAAGCACTTGGAGACATGTTATTGGTCTGGTCCAATATATACTATCCAATCTTGAGAGCTAATGATTAAACTTGCAAATGTGTTTTCTTTTCTTTGTTGTGCACAGATAATTCATATATACTGGTCGCACGAAGAGTTATACACCACGAAGGTTGTATTTTATGCACTTACTTATTAATTTTTGTCACATTCATTGTTGCAGTAGCAATACAAGTATATTATAAGGTCCTGAAGAAAGCCATTTGACCATGGGGTCAAGAAGGCTGAAACATGTCGACCGTATTGTCACACAGCCTATTTGTTAAAAGCTGTTTTTGCACCGATTTTTACTCAAAGGATTAGTAGGAATATCTTGAATACAATTCCTTTTCTCCTCTAAATCCTTTTTTAATATTCACGTTTCTGCACTGCACCTTTCATATATCATTTCTGGTATATATATTTTTTTTGACTAAGCCAGTGATCTTTGCTGTCTTCTTTTTTCCCCTTCCCGGGTTACATTCAGGTGCTCCGGTTGACACCTATACCACATGGAACACCTCTTGTTGGAGAGGTTTATAGTGGTGGGAAGGATGGATATCCAGATGATGATACTGACCAATCACTGGTTGTTGATGGAAATCCTTTATAGTCAAACAGCACTTTAAAGCTTCTTTCCTGCCTCTTGCATGGTTTCTATTTGTCTCTCTTGAATGTGTGACCATCAGACTTCTTTGGTTTATTAGTTACTGAACAGGGGATTGAGTCTGTTGTTTGGTCTTTAAACAATCCCTTGGACCCTCCCTAACTGTTTTCAAATTGATGATAATTTCCCAGACATTGTCACTGCCTTACCCTTAGGATATAACATTTTACAACAAAATAGGAAGGGCGATAAGAGAGGAGAGGGGATAGCAATTTTATATAAAGACCACCTTACCTGTATTCCCATTACGGTCACTAAAGCAGGCACACATGAGATTCTAGCGTTCTCAGTGTCTGTGGATGACTATAAACTATTTGGAGGGGCGGTCATTTACAACCCGCAAGGACATCAGCCCGGATTAAGCACTAGTCTATTAACGTAACTTCTCCCTCTCTGCTTAAAGCAAAATGAGTTTCTAGTTACAGGAGATTTTAATCTCCACTATGAAAAGCCCACAAACCCAGGAGTTAAACATCTCGATGATGATATGGCTATAATGCAACTATTCCAAAGGATCACTAAACCAACCCACGTGGCTGGCCACATCCTTGATCTATTGTTCTCCAATATAGAATCTATATGTATTCAGGAAATTAAACCCTTACTCTGGACGGACCATTTCCTAATTTCCTTTTCCTTCAGTTTATCTAAACATACACCAAAGTCTAAGATAAGGGGTCAGTCAAAGTCTAGGGCCTGGAATCAAATCACGGTGGAATCATTCAGTGCCATCTTCCCTTGTATCTCTGGGCCTTTGTATCAAAATCCTATAAACACAGTTACACAGTTACAGCAAGACATTGAAAAAACACTTGATCAGTGTGCGCCTAAACTCACTCGGAAACTAGCCACTAAAACTCAATCTGAAAAGTGGTATAAGCCGAATTTAAAACTTATGAAAAGAGTGCAGAATTAAGGAACATAAATGGAGACTTCCCAAGACTAGCACAGATAGATGTATCTATTTAGCCAAACAAAAAACTTACCATGGGGCTCTAAAAGAGGCCAAAATTAAGTACTACACAGAAAGAATTGAAGAAACGGTAAGTTCATCTAAAGAACTTTATAAAAATAATTTGGGAACTTTGCAAGCCCACCCTGTTGTCACAATCTATGCACTTTCATTTGAGAACTATGAGCTACTCAACAATTTTTTTATTAACAAACTGACAAAAATTTACACAACTTTTATTCCCTCAAATAATGAAGACACCAAGGTTTGGGAAAACTTAGCTCCTCATCCTGCGGCTCACAACCACCTAGATAGTCTGTCACCATTCTCCGAAGAACAAGTGGCTAAAGCCATGACAGAAGTTAAGGCAAGATCCCCATTAGACCCATGCCCACACTTCATTTTCTCTCGTCTAGTCTCAGTGCTGTGTCCCCAAGTTACTAAAGCCCTTAATCGTTAGAGCTTGCTTCCTTTCCAGATATCTGGAAAAAAACAGTTGTTTTCCCCCTTTTAAAGAAGCAAGGTCTCGAAATCTATGATCCAGCCAACTATAGACCAATCTCCCAACTACCATATTTATCGAAGGTTTTAGAGAAATTGGTTAACAAACAACTTACGGCCTTTATCGAATCCAATAATCTACTTGATTCTTCACAAACGGGATTTAGGGCCAACAACAGCACTGAGGCTACTCTGCTAGCTGTGTCAGATAATATTAGGTCTTTAGTTGACCAGGGTAAAGCTGTAGCACTGATCCTTTTGGACCTTACTGCGGCTTTCGACACTGTATCCCACAACAAACTATTGCGAATTCTGCATGAACAAGTACTTTGTTCAAAAGCTTTAGAATGGTTCGCGTCTTTTCAAATGGGTCCTTATTCCTCCACTGCTAAGAGTATTGATTATGGAGTGCCGCAGGGAGCTACTCTGAGCCCTACTCTTTTCAATATAAATGTTTCTTCCTTAGCAGATATCAGCAGGAAATGGGGCTTTGATATATGCTCCTATGCTGATGACACAATTGATAATTCCTTTGTCCGACAGGCTGACAAAAGTAGATACTAAGGATAATCTCATCAATTGTCTTACTGAAATTGCAAATTGGATGTCTGGACATTGCTTAAAACTCAATGCCGGAAAATCAGAAATCTTACTTTTCGGAGGAGCTCAAGCAATTTGGGACAATAGTTGGTGGCCCCAGGCATTGGGAACCGCTCCTGAACCTAGGCAGGCTGCCAAGAATTTGGGCTTCATCTTTGATGATGCTTTATCTATGCAGAATCAAGTACGATCACTATGCGGAAAAAGCTTTGCCACATTAAAACTTCTTAGAAGACTTTTTCCATGGATCCCTCTAAATTGTAGGATGACAGTGACACCGGCACTTCTTGTGAGTAGGCTGGAGTATGGCAATGCATTGTATGTGGGCATGGCTGACTATCTTTTTACCAGACTACAAGTGGTCCAAAATGCCGCTGCCAAACCGATATGCAACAAGAGTAGATATAGTTCAGCCTCTTTCTGTATGAAAGAATTACACTGGCTACCTGTACGCCAAAGAGCCAACGTTAAGCTCATGTGCTTTGAACATAGAACGCTATACAAAACAGGTCCCCAAATCCTACATGGAAAATTAAAATTTCATGTACCTCTGTGCAATCTGAGATCCCGCCATCAGGCACTGGCATCAGTCAAGCGTACGACTAAAGCCAGGATGGGCGATCGATCGTTCTCAAAATTAGTGCGGTCATTTGGAACAAACTCCCTCCAGAATTACGCCTGACTGAAGAATACCTAATGTTCAGAAAAACACTAAAAACACACTAATTCCCTGGTTACTAAGCTGTTAACTGGAATCTTTCTTTGCCTGCACTCAGTTCTGTTTCAGCGCCGGGATGTCCCTTGGGATGAGTGTTGCGCTCTATAAATAAAAAAAATAAAAAAACAGCGAAAGCAGATTTCTTAGGCAACACTGCAAATTAACCCAAAATATCAATTCCCAACCTCCTCCATGAACTAGCAGCACACTCAACACGTTTCAACTCCACAACACAAGGTTTAGTCGACTTGCCACTACCAGCACAAGGAACACAATCCCTCACCTAAGCATGAATAATGCAATTAATACCTGGCCACCAACAAAATGTTCAAAACTCTCAGTTTAGTAGCAGACAGAGCAGGATGCCCTTCATAAGCCAAAGACAATATTTTCCTCCACAAATTCTGGGGAGGAACTACCTTGTCACTCCTCACCATGAAGCCACTGCAGATTATCAATTCATTTCTAATTTTATAATAAGAAGCTAAACCCTTGCTTAATTTACTTTCTTCCAGTGATCTATCCTTTAAAAAGTATTGTACCTTTTTTCCATATTCTATGGGACTGCCCACACATACACGACTACGGGGTGAAAATCGCCCGCCAACTTGGGAGAGCGGGAGGGAAATCCCTTGCACCGTCACCCCAGCTGTGCCTACTTAACATGTGGGGCGTCTGATCTCACGCAGGCGGAACGGGCATGGGCCTCTATGGGTTTTATTATAACGAAGCGGAACATTGCACGGCACTGGGGGGTGGCCGCGGTTCCGCGCCAGGCTGACTGGGCGAAAGACATGGATACTACCAATGGTGGCTGAAAAATCAGTATTCAAGAATAGAGGCTGCCCCCAAAAAGTGGGACCAGAAGTGGGGGAAATGGAATAGATACAGAGGGGACATCTGCATCTCACCAACGGTGGAGCTCCGGAGGGCCAGAGGGGCACTGATGGCCCAGTTGATGGTGGAGGCGCTGGCTTCTCCCCCTTAGGGGTAATATTCTGGGTCTCTCCGTCCCCCGATCCCTGTACACTGTTGGTTTGCACCCGATACTTGACTTGACCGTTCATCATTTCCAGGCAACGTATGATGTATTATTTTTCATATGGACCCACGTTTAGTCATGGGTTGAACAGCATTATGTTGCAGGCATATCTGCATGGGATGGGGTATCAATCACAGTGACTATATATTGTATGTACCCGTCTTTGGTTGGTGTGAAAAATAAAAAATAAATTACAGAAAAATGTTTTTATTGTACCCAATTCCATCTTCGTCACTCAAAAAAAGACTTCTTGTTTTCTTCTTCTGAAATCATACTTTGCACACCAATAAATTCACACCCCTCTTCTACATTATCAATAGTGTAACCTACATCACACTTTGGTGGCATGGTTCCATACAAATTTAGAATAGAACTCTGTCAGACCCAGAAATTATAATATTTGGTGCAGCAGCATGCACACTAGTAAAGACACAGGGAGTAATACAGAAAGACGAAGTAGCAGGTAAAGAAGGCTTAGAAAGAAGTAAATAAGAGGAAGCTAGAAACGGAACAAGGCACAGAGAAGATAGAGAGAGATGAGTGTACAGGGAGATGTGTCAGGTCTGAGAAAGGAGGGAAGAAGCAGCGAGTGTAATTTCTGGAAGAAGATAATTCATCCGCCTTGGGGGGGGGGGGGGGGGGGGGGGGGGAGAGCAGTGTGAGCAGTGTTAGCTTCTCCCGACACTATGGTGTCTACACTCACCACTGGCCCCATCCTGGCTGTGGAACCTCTCTCGCAGCACTGGCCCTCCACACACTCCACCTGCACACTCTCCCCCTGCTCCCTACAACTCTCCCCCTGCTCCCAACAACTCCCCCCCCTGCTCCCTACACGCTCTCCCCCTGCTCCCTCCACGCTCTCCCCCTGCTCCCTCCACGCTCTCCCCCTGCTCCCTCCACGCTCTCCCCCTGCTCCCTCCACGCTCTCCCTCCACGCTCTCCCCCTGCTCCCTACAACTCTCCCCCTGCTCCCTCCACGCTCTCCCCCTGCTCCCATCAACTCTCCCCTGCTCCCAACAACTCTCCCCCTGCTCCCAACAACTCTCCCCCTGCTCCCAACTCTCCCCCTGCTCCCTACAACTCTCCCCCTGCTCCCTACAACTCTCCCCCTGCTCCCTACAACTCCCTCCCTCCACGCTCTCCCCTGCTCCCTACAACTCTCCCCCTGCTCCCTACAACCCTCCTCCTGCTCCCTACAACTCTCCCCCTGCTCCCTCCACGCTCTCCCCCTGCTCCCTACAACTCGCTTCCTCCACGCTCCCCCCTGCTCCCTACAACTCTCCCCCTGCTCCCTCCACGCTCCCCCCGGCTCCCTACAACTCTCCCCCTGCTCCCTCCACGCTCTCCCCCTGCTCCCAACAACTCTCCCCCTGCTCCCTCCACGCTCTCTCCCTGCTCCCAACAACTCTCCCCCTGCTCCCTCCACGCTCTCCCCCTGCTCCCTACAACTCCCTCCCTCCACGCTCTCCCCTGCTCCCTACAACTCTCCCCCTGCTCACTACAACTCTCCCCCTGCTCCCAACAACTCTCCCCCTGCTCCCAACAACTCTCCCCCTGCTCCCAACAACTCTCCCCCTGCTCCCTACAACTCTCCCCCTGCTCCCTACAACTCTCCCCCTGCTCCCTACAACTCTCCCCCTGCTCCCTACAACTCGCTTCCTCCACGCTCCCACTGCTCCCTACAACTCTCCCCCTGCTCCCTACAACTCTCCCCCTGCTCCCTACAACTCTCCCCCTGCTCCCTACAACTCTCCCCCTGCTCCCTACAACTCTCCCCCTGCTCCCTACAACTCCCTCCCTCCACTCTCTCCCCTGCTCCCTACAACTCTCCCCCTGCTCCCTACAACTCTCCCCCTGCTCCCTACACGCTCTCCTCTGCTCCCTACAACTCTCCCCCTGCTCCCTACAACTCTCCCCCTGCTCCCTACAACGCTCTCCCTGCTCCCTACAACGCTCCCCCTGCTCCCTACAACTCTCCCCTACAACTCGCTTCCTCCACGCTCTCCCACTGCCACCTCCAGCGCTCTCCCCCCTGCCTTCTCCCTTGCCCTCTGCGCCCCTACACTCTGTGCCCCTACACTCTGTGCCCTTCTCCATACACTCCCTCCCATCTGCTCCTTACACTCCCTCTTCTGCTTCCTATACTCTCTCCTCCGCACCCTACACACTCCTTCGTTCCCTACACTCTCCCCTCTGCAATAGACCTGCTACTCCCTTTCCATTACAAACTCCGCTCATCCACAATAAATGCCACCCTATTTTCTGAAACTTCGCCCAAAGTCCCTCCTTTCTCCATGTCGCTTCCTTGTATCCCTCAAGTTGGCCCCCACCCCTTAAAGGCTTCTCTTCATTACTCTCTTTAATCTGATGCGGATGCCCCCCGCAGGCTGAGCACGTAATGGGCAGAAGATCACAAGTGGCGTCAAACGAGCGTCGCCTGACCCATCTTCCTCACTGGGAGCCACACCCTCCCCGGAGTGTGTGTGTGTGGGGGGGCTGGGCACCGCCCCTCCGTCTCTGCTATAGATAGGACACTGTGCCCCTGACCCCACGACCCCAGTGACCCTCGGAATCCAGCTGTTGCACATTCCTGACTGCAGAGCCTGCCAGCACACACTTCCGGCCCCGCCCAGGGCAGGAGAGAAGAAAACGGACAGAAACCATCCACGACTGACCAAATATGGAATGAAGGGGCCTCGTCTCAGGAATCCTGCAGTGTAGTGTGTGTGTGTGTGTCAGGAGAGGGGGGTTGGGGGGGGGGGGGGTTAGCCCTAGAGGACAGCCTGCTGCAGGGAGGGCTGGGGGAGAGACCTACAGAAGCTGGGGGAGCAGCCATAGAGAGGGGAGTGTGCTACAGGGAGGGCTGGGGGGAGCAGCCATAAAGTGGAGAGGGTGCTGCAGAGAGGGCTGGGGGGGGGGGGCTTGAGAGGAGAGGGTGCTGCAGAGAGGACTGGGGGGGAGCAGCCATAAAGAGGAGAGGTTGCTGCAGGGAGGGCTGGGGGGGGGAACAGCCCCAGAGAACAGAGGGTGCTGCAGAGAGGGCTAGGGGAGCCATAAAGAGGAGAGGTTGCTGCAGGGAGAGCTGGGAGAGCAGCCCCAGAGAACAGAGGGTGCTACAGGGAGGGCTGAGGGAGCCCTGGAGAGAAGGGGCTGCAGGGAGGGCCGGGGGAGCCGAGAAGAGGGTGCTGCAGGGAGGGCTGGGGGAACCGAGAAGAGGGTGCTTCAGGGAGGGCTGGGGGAGCCCTGGAGAGCAGAGGGTGCTTCAGGGAGGCGGCGGGGAGCAGTCCTAGAGAAGAGATGGTGCTGCAGAGAGGGCTGGGGTGCAGCCCCAGAGAGGAGAGGGTGCTGCTGGGAGGGCTGGGGTGCAGCCTCAGAGAACAGAGGGTGCTGCTGGGAGGGCTGGGGGGAGCAGCCCCAGAGAGGAGAGGGTGCTGCTGGGAGGGCTGGGGGGAGCAGCCCCAGAGAGGAGAGGGTGCTGCTGGGAGGGCTGGGGGGAGCAGCCCCAGAGAGGAGAGGGTGCTGCAGAAAGGGCTGGGAGAGCAGCCCTAGAGAGGATAAGTTGTTGCAGGAGGGCTGGGGAAGCCATAGAGAGGAGAGGGTGCTGCAATGAGGGCCGGAGGAGCAGCCCCAGAGAACAGAGGGTGCTTCAGGGAGGGCTGGGGGAGAAACCTACAGAAGCTGGGGGGAGCAGCCATAGAGAGAAGAGTGTGCTACAGGGACGGCTGGGGGGAGCAGCCATAAAGTGGAGAGGGTGCTGCAGAGAGGGCTAGGGGAGCCTTGAGAGGAGAAGGTGCTGCAGGGAGGGCTGGGGGGAGCAGCCATAGAGAGGAGAGGGTGCTGCAGGGAGGGCTGGGAGAGCAGCCCTAGAGAGGATAAGTTGTCGCAGGAGGGCTGGCGAAGCCATAGAGAGGAGAGGGTGCTGCAATGAGGGCCGGAGGAGCAGCCATAGAGAGGAGAGGGTGCTGCAGAGAGGGCTAGGGGAGCCTTGAGAGGAGAGGGTGCTGCAGGGAGGGCTGGGGGGAGCAGCCATAGAGAGGAGAGGGTGCTGCAGAGAGGGCTAGGGGAGCCTTGAGAGGAGAAGGTGCTGCAGGGAGGGCTGGGGGAGCAGTCCTAGAGAGGAGAGGGTGCTGCAGGGAGGGCTGGGGGAGCACCCCACAGAGGGGAGGTGCTACAGGGAGGGCGGGGGGGGGGAGGGCAGTCCTAGAGAGGAGAGGGTGCTGTAGGGAGGGCTGGGGGGGGGGGTACCCTAGAGAAGATAGGGTGCTGCAGGAAAGGGCTGGGGGCCCTAGATAGGAAAGGATGCTGCAGGGAGGGCTAGGGAGCAGCCCCAGAGAGGACAGAGTGCTGCAGGGAGGGCTAGGGAGCAACCTAAAGAAGGGAGGGTGCTGCAGGGAGGGCTGGGGGAGCACCCTATAGATGGAGGACGCTGCAGGGAGGACTAGGTGAGTAGCCCCAGAGAGGAGAGGGCGCTGCAGGGAGGGCCGGGGGAGCCGAGGAGAGGGTGCTGCAGGGAGGGCTCGGGGAGCACCCTAAAGAGAGGAGGATGCTGCAGGGAGGACTGGGGGAGCCACCCTAGAGAAGAAAGGGTGCTGCAAGGAGGGCTAGGGGAGCCCTAGAGAGGAGAGGATCCTACAGTGAGGGCTGGGAGAGCAGCCCCAAAGAGGGGGGGGGGGGGGGAGAGAGAGAGGATATTCAAGGAAAGAATGGATGTAGTCGCTGCCCCGGATGTAAGGAAACCGAGGGTCACTTTTTGTTCGCCTGTCCCCAATACAGAGAACCCCGCTTAAAATGGTTAAAACCCATTTTTAAACGTATGTCATGTAAAAAATCCTCGGATGCTATCTGGGCTCTAAAAACAAACACCACTGATTTTATTGTGATATGCTTGGCTAAGTACTTAGGCTGGGCATGGGCAATCAGAGCTAGGAGGAACTTAACTGTCTCTGGATCATAAAGTACAATGTGTATAGTGTTTATCTGTATATGTTCAAATCAACCCCTATGATCAGCTATATCCAATATTTTGTCTCAATAATGGTTTAATAATTTTTTTAATTGTATTTTTTTTTTTTTTTTTTTAGACTGATTGTATACTTGATAAACAAATTGATTTTTATCTTTCTAGCATGAATTTGTATAATGTGGAGATTTTGATACTATTTTTAAATACTTGTTTAAATTGTCTTTTATGATTTTATCATCGAAATAAAGACATAAAACCTGGATGTCATACACGATAGTCAGTGTGGCTAACAGTAGGTCATAAAATATCATAGGAAATGGATTATGTAAAACGAACTGATGGCTGTAGAATCGTTTCACTGACAGTAGAGGGTGCACTTTCAACACTACTCAGCAAAGCCTCCATGGAAGAAGCTTCGATACTGATGCGAGGATGCGCCTCACTGGTCTGAACCTCAGGCTCTATGCCATGGGAGGTGTCGGGCGGGTTGTACACTAGTGTAATTCACACATATCCCCCGATCTGTCTAGTTTGATTTTCATTACACCTATTGGGACCTGATGAGACCCAAGAGAGGAATACATACGTTGAAACCTCAAGGGACAGGTCACTTGATATATTAACGTAACTAATAGAGGAGAGACAGGAGTCAATCAATCAATCAATCAGGGCATTGTAAGCGCGCTACTAACCCGTGGGGTCTCAAGGCGCTGGGGAAGGGGGGGGGGGGGGGTCAGCAGTTCCGTTTAGCCCAAGAGCCAGGTCTCGAGTGCCTTCCTGAAGGTGTTCAGGGAGGGGGGGCGCGTCTGATGTCGAGCGGGAACACATTTCAGGTCTTGGCCGCGATGTGGGAGAAGGATGGGGTTTCGGCGAGGGTGGCGGATCGGAGGTTCCTATTGGGTACATGGAAGGTGATTCGGTCGTTGAGGTATTGGGGTCTGGTGTTATGTAGGCATTTGTAGGCATGGGTGAGTACCTTGAACATGATTGTCTTCTTGACGGGGAGCCAGTAGGTGTTGGCTGATGTGCTCGTGTCAAGGGATACCTAGGACGCGTCTGGCAGCGGTGTTCTGTATCGCCTGGAGCTTGCGGATTAGAGACTTGTTTATGCCGGCATAGAGGGCGTTTCCATAGTCCAGTCTGCTGGTGAGGAGTGCGTGGGTGACTGTCTTCCTTGACTCAGTGAGGATCCATTTGAAGGTTTTATGGAGGATACGGAGGGGGTTGAAGCAGCTGGACGAGACAGTATTGACCTGCCGCTTCATGCAGAGGGAGGAGTTGAGATCGATGCTGAGATTTCTGTGGGGGTCAGGTGGCTACAGAGGTCGGTGGGCTACCAGGTGTTGTTCCATGCCGATGGGGTGGTTCCGAGGACGAGGACTTCGGTCTTCTCTGAGTTGAGCTTCAGGCAGCTGTTGCTCATCCAGGTTGCGACGTTCTGCATATTTTCCTGGAAGTGGAGTCTAGTGGTGGTGGGGTCCTTGGTGAAGGTGAGGATGAGCTGGGTGTCGTCGGCGTAGGATACTATGCTGAGGCCGTGCTGTTGGACAATGGTGGCGAGGGGGGCTGAGCGAGGATCCCTGAGGCACTCCGCAGTTAATTTCCGTGGGTTGGGAGAGGAAATGTGGCAGTCGGATCCTTTGACTTCTGCTGGTGAGGAACGATCTGAGCCAGTCGAGGGTGGTTCTTTGTATGCCGGCGTCATGTAGTCTGGCGAGGAGTGTGCGGTGGGAGACTGTGTTGAATGCTGCTGAGAGGTCGAGTAGGATCAGAGCTGCGCTGTGGCCTTGGTTGAGGAGGGTGCGGACGTTGTCTGTGGCGGTGAGTAGGGCTGTCTCGGTGCTGTGGATGCTGCAGAATCCAGATTGGGAGGGGTCGAGGATGGCGTTGTCCTCGATGAACCTTGTGAGTTCTGCGTTGACAGTTTTCTATGCGACTTTCGCAGTGAAAGGGAGGGGCAAGATGGGGCAGTAGTTCTTGAGGTCCGTCGGATCTGCTGAAGGCTTCTTGAGCAGGGGCCTGACTTCTGCGCATTTCCAGTCGCTAGGGAAAATGCCAGTCTCGAAGGTGGCGTTGATGGCGAGTCGTAATTCTGGTGCTATGGCGGTGGCGGCTCTAACGTAAATGTGTGGTGGACAAGGGTCTGTGAGCCCCCCCACCCCCGAGTGGATGGCTTTCATGGTCGAGGCGGTATCTTCGGTAGTGATCGGTGA
This sequence comes from Triturus cristatus, assembly GCF_964204655.1. Classification (NCBI taxonomy): domain Eukaryota; kingdom Metazoa; phylum Chordata; class Amphibia; order Caudata; family Salamandridae; genus Triturus; species Triturus cristatus. The sequence continues at coordinate 16,670,658 of NC_140581.1, forward strand.
CCAGGAGGAGACGGTAGGTTGGCTGGTGTTCTCGGATGACGGGATGTTTGCGGAAACATGTGTGGTCGTTGAAGTTGTCGTAGAGGTTTTTGATCTTCAGGTGGAAATAGGATCCGAGCTTGTTGCAGAGGTCCTGGAAGAGGTGATGTCCATGGCTTCGCTGGGGGGTTTGGTGAATTCCTGGATGATGCTGAAGAGTTCCTTAGAGTTGGCGAGGATTTTGTTGTGAATGAAGGTTCTTTTGATGGTTCTGATGTGTTGGTGGTATACAGTCATGGCGTTCTTGTAGGTGGTGTGCTTTTCAGGTGTCTTCTTGTTTCTCCAGTTCTTCTTCAGGAGTCTGCATGGGCGCCTGGCTTCTTGGAGGTTGGTGGTGAACCACGCGGCTTTACAGGGGAGTTGTCTGTCGGAGTTGCGTAGAGGGGCAAGTTTGTCTGCGCAGTTGGAGATCCATGTGTGGAATTCTCTGGCTGAGAAGTTGTTGTCAGTTGGAGAGGTAGGGGTATTGTGGTTAAGGGTGGAGCTGAGCTGCTCTTCAGTGACAGCTATAGTTCCTTCACGGGGATGGAGAGCGAGTTTGGGCAGCTTGGGTTTGTCAACGTGAAAGTGTGCGCAGTGGTGGTCGATCCACTGGGGTTGCGTGGTGTGGCTGGAGTGGACGCTGTTTCCTCCTGCGAAGATGGGGGTCCAGGGTGTGTCCTGCCTTGTGGGTCGGTGTGGTGACTAGTTGTTTCAGTCCAATGTAGGCAAGGTTGTCTCGTAGGGTGGTGGAGTTGGGGTCACAGGGGTTGTCGAGGTGGCAGTTCAGGTCACTGATTAGTATGTAGTCCACAGAGGTGATGGCTTGGGGTGCGATGAAGAGGGCTCGTGTTCCAGGGGGTTTGTGGGCGAGGGTGCCGCGGAGTGTGGAGTTGGGGCTGGTCTGGACCTGGAAGTGCAGGTGTTCGGCAGCGGGGAAGATGTCGCTGGAGGTGGACAGGCGGAGGGACTTTGTGTGCGATGGCGAGGCCTGCTCCCGAGTGGTTAGGGTGGTCCTTCCTCTGGACCTTGTATCCATCAGGGATGGCAATGGCAATGTCCGGGGCGGAGGAGGCGTTGGTCCAAGTTTCTGTAAAGAAGGTGACGTCTGGTGAGAGGGTGTCCAGGAGGATCCAGATCTCCAAGGCGTGTCTGTGCAAGGAGAGCATGTTGAGGAGGATACATCTTCGGTGTTGGTGGGGTTGGCAGCAGGAGAACTGGCCGTGGGTCGTGTTCGGCTTGGCCTGCTGGCAGTTGTTGTTTCTTCTGGGGTTGAGTGTGAGGAGTGTGGCGGAGTCATAACGGTGGATGGTGTGAGATCCAGGGTCCCAGACGCTGGTCGCGGTCAGGGACAGGCGCAGACAGGCTTTCCTTTGGAGCGCCTTCAGCGCGCCAGCGGCGCGACCGCGCAGCCTCCGCCATTAAGTAGGGAGGGAGGTGCAGCTGGGAAGCAGGCGCGCAAACTGACAGGGGCAGCAGGCACAGGGAACAGGCAACTGAACCTGGGGGGAAATGGGCAACAGGATCAAGGAGCAAAAGACATCCAAAGTGACAGGCAACAGGCAATAAGCAGCAAGGCAGGCAGACAGAAACCAAAACAAACCAGGCAACAATAAAACAGGCAATGGGGAACAAGCTTAAGGCAGAGTTAGGTGCACACAAAGAGACAGAGCCCAGCGGTCTCGAACACCTACCAGGTGGAGGCAAGCAGGGTCAGTGGCGAGGCACAGCACTGCAGAGCTGCTGGGGAAGAGCAGATCTCAGACCAGAGGTCAGGCGAACATGCAGACGCCTGGAGAAGTACTGGAGAAACATCAAAACCACAAGAACGCCATAACGGAATACCACCAACACAGTCAAATCTGTTTTAATGAGAGTTTATATGCACTGATTGGGAGTATACCCTAAGTGGTAGATTCAATATTTCCACACCGGGTGCATGACGGGAACCATTAGCATGACTACGGTTCCAGGGCCATATAAGGTAGTATGAGGCAATCACCGGAAATAAGAATGACACGGAGAGGTACTGCTGGGATGCTACTGTGGATGTGGGAACAGGGACGGTCTATCCAGTATCGGTCACATCGCTAAGCACAGAATACAGGCCGTACTGTCCCGCCTGGATCCCATAAATGTCCTACTCAGATATGCACAACGGAGGCTGCGCTCAGCGCGTTATCGGCTCTCGCTTCTTTCACAGGGATCACATCAGACATCTGATGTAAATACGGCTTCCTGATTGGCAGAGAGAGTAGTAAGCAGACCAGAGAAGGAGGTCCTGCTAAGTATGGATGGGCAGAATGAGTCCGGATTTTGGAGACTGACCTTCTGGCTTCTGACAGACTGATATTGGAAGCGGACCGAAGAAGAAGTATCCACCAGGACTGAGTGACCAGCGGTATAACGTTTCGATCACAGACACCATTGCCGGAGTTTTAGGAACAGCTGCTTACTATGGGGATATTGTCGAGAGGAGGCTCCAGAACTGCGGCTCTAGCGACACGTGCAGGTGTAGGAACAGAGCTATGGACGACGGATCTGAGGGGGACTTTTGATCTTCCTTTAGTTACAAGGATGATGGCTCATTGGTGGCCTATTGTCAGCCTGTCTATAAGGCATACACAAGTTGGTAAATTGAGCTGTTGGAATGGGCATTTTGTGTACACGACCTTGAGTGGCAACTATTTGCATAAAATCCACCAGGGACTCAAGGCACTGGGTACGGGCGATGCCATGACTTGGGGCCTGGACACAGAAGGAGGGGGTTAGTAGGTTAGCAGACTCGGCTGAGCCTTAGACTAAAAAATTGCGACTGAATTAGTTTTAGGACGTTCGTAGGAATAATTGTAATAATGTGATTTTGAGTAAAAGAGGATTATTGCAGATTGTCACCCCTCATTAGCCATCTTCAGACCAATCACTTTTTATATATCATGTACGGGATTTTGGATGTAAGAGGAGTGGTCTCAACTTAAACTAGCCCGGATTCAAAAATGATTGGTTGCAGATGAGAGGTCTAAAGACACAGATCCGGGCTGTGCACTCACTACAGGTCATGACTGAATACACAAGTCCGGGCTGGGCACTCACTACAGGTCATGACTGAATACACAGGTTCGGACTGGGCACTCACTACAGGTCATGACTATGCACTCACTACAGGTCATGACTGAATACACAGGTCTGGGCTGTGCACTCACTACAGGTCATGACTGAATACACAGGTTCGGACTGGGCACTCACTACAGGTCATGACTGAATACACAGGTCCGGGCTGTGCACTCACTACAGGTCATGACTGAATACACAGGTCCGGGCTGTGCCCTCACTATGGGTCATGACTGAATACACAGGTTCGGACTGTGCACTCACTACAGGTCATGACTGAATACAAAGGTCCGGGCTGTGCACTCGCTACAGGTCATGACTGAATACAAAGGTCCGGGCTGTGCACTCGCTACAGGTCATGACTGAATACACAGGTCCGGGCTGTGCACTCGCTACAGGTCATGACAAACAAGTTACTTACCTTTGGTAACGCTTTTTCTGGTGGATACAGTATCTGCCTGTGGATTCCTCACCTTGTGATTCCTCACCTTGTGAATATCCCCTGCGCTAGCATTCCACGGAATTTTTCCTAGCTCTCCACGCCGACGTGGACGTCAATTCCACGGCTCCGCTCGCGAATCCGTATGACGTCACCTGAGCCATAAGAGAGCCACGTCGGCGTGATGACGTCAGTTCCACCCATTTTTTTTCCGTGCCTCCGTGGCGAACAGAAGGACTGACACAGACCCAAGTATACATAGTACACAACATTTGAACCAATATATACAGCACAAAGTCAAAAAGGAAAGCTAAAAACCATCAGCATTTCCTATAAATGTACTAGACAGAAAATACAAAGAATAAACAACCAGTCAAAAAAGGGATCTTTTTAGGTATACAAAGGTGGACAACGGGAAGGCGGGTGGGTCAGTGAGGAATCCACAGGCAGATACTGTATCCACCAGAAAAAGCGTTACCGAAGGTAAGTAACTTGTTCTTCTGATGGATACATCTGCCAGTGGATTCCTCACCTTGAGAATAGATTCCCACAGCAGTCCCACTCCCGGCGGAGGGTGTCCACCTTTCCTATACCAAAAAGTCCTGCAAGACAGAGCACGCAAAGTGGCCCTCCCTCCTCATCTCAGAGTCTAAGCAATAATGCTTTGCGAAAGTATGGAGGGAGGCCCAAGTCCCGGCCTTTTCAAATGTCTGCAACTGGAACACCCCTGGCCAAAGCAGAGGTGGAAGATTTAGCTCTAGTAGAATGAGCTCTACTACCCTCAGGTGGAACCTTACCAGCCAGGGCGTAGCAGATCTTGATGGTTAGGATGATCCACCTGGACAGAGTGCGCTTGTGCACAGCTTTGCCTTTTGAGTGTCCAACATAGCCCATGAAGAGCTGATCTTCCAAACGTATATCTTCTGTTCTGTCCAAAAGAAAGCTTACTGCACTTTTAGGGTCCAAGCGGTGAAGTCTCTCCTCCTCCTTGGAAGGGTGAGGGGGGAGGATAAAACACAGGGACAGTTATGGACTGTCCCAAATGAAATGGAGCAACTACCTTAGGTAGGAAAGAAGCCCTGGTCCTGAGGACCATCCTTTCAGCATGCAAGGATAAAAACGGAGGTTTAAAACTAAGAGCCTGAAGCTCACTCACCCTCCTTGCTGAGGTTATGGCTACAAGAAAGACCATTTTAAAGGACAACAGCCTCAAAGGACAGCTATGAAGGGATTCAAAAGGGGACCCCATCAAAAAAGTTAAAACAAGATTAAGGTCCCACTGCGGCATTACAAAGCGAGTAGGTGGAAACCTATTAGTAAGACCTTTGATAAATCTTAAAACAATAGGAGATTTAAATAGCGACGGCTGATCCGGAAGACACAGAAAAGCAGAAAAGGCTGATAAATAGCCCTTAACTGTCGCCACAGCGAAACCCTGCTGAGCCAAGGAAAGAGCAAACTGAAGCACATTTGACAAGTGGGCCTTTAAAGGGTCAATGGATCTCTCTCCACACCATTTCACAAACTTAGACCATCTATAGGAATAAACTGACTTAGTGGAGTGTCGCCTGGATGATAATATAACATCCACTACGTCCGGTGGGAGAGAGAAAGAACTCAGGTTGCCCCGTTCAATCTCCAGGCATGAAGGTGCAGGCTCTGGAGGTGGGGGTATAGAACCTGCCCCTCCAACTGCAAGAGGAGGTCTGCCCTGAGAGGGAGATGGAGCGGAAGGTGAAGTAGATCTGTGTACCACACCCTTCTTGGCCAATCCGGGACGATCAATATAACTTGGGCCTGGTCTTGGCGAATCTTCCTCAGAACTCGAGGAATCAAGGGTATGGGAGGAAACGCGTGTAGGAGTTGTGAGCCCCAACTCAACTGAAACGTGTGCCCCAACACCCACTGCATCGGAAACTGGAGACTGCAGAATGACAGGCAATGCGTGTTCTCTTGAGTGGCAAACAGGTCCACCCGAGGAGTCCCCCACGTACGGAAGATGTGTTGAACTACCTCTGGATGAAGCCTCCACTCGTGGTCGGCGGAAAACTGTCGACTGAGACCGTCTGCACGTACGTTCAGCACCCCAGCTAGATGATTCACCATCAAGCAAATCCGATGATCCTGAGCCCAGGACCAGAGTTGCAAAGCCTCTCTGCGGAGACGGTACGACCCTACTCCTCCCTGCTTGTTGACATACCACATCGCGGTAGTGTTGTACGTCAGGGACTGAACCGAATGACCACGAAGGGAAGGGAGAAAGGCCTAGAGCGCCAAACGTATCGCCCGCAATTTCAGAAGATTGATATGAAGCAATCTTTCCTCTGGAGACCAAAGACCCTTGATCTCCAGATCCCCCAGATGAGCACCCCACCCTAGGGTGGAGGCATCCGATATCACTGTGGCCACAGTAGGAGGAGGATGAAAGGGCTTTCCTTCAGACAGATTGCCCTCCACGCTCCACCAAGACAGATCCGCTGCAGCTTCTCGGGAGATCCTGACTGACTCCCTGAGATCCCTGTTGTGCTGATACCACTGCCTGCGAAGACACCACTGGAGCGCCCTCATGTGCCAGCGTGCATGGTTGACCAACAGAATGCAGGAGGCTAATAGACCGAGCAGGCGAAGAACATTCAGAACTGGAACAACCGCTCCATTGTGAAATAAAGGGATCATCTCCTGAATGGCGAGCATTCTTTGTGGAGGAGGAAATGGTCGACACACAGTAGTGTCCAGAACCGCCCCTATGAACAGGTTGCGCTGAGAGGGCACCAGGTGAGATTTGGGCACATTGATCGAAAAACCCAAGTTGAATAACAGATGAGATGTTACCTGCAGATAATGCTGCACCATCTCTGGCGACTCTGCTTTCAGTAGCCAGTTGTCCAGGTAGGGGAAAACCGGAATCCCCCGACCTCCTGAGATGGGCAGACACCACCGCCATCACCTTGGTGAAGACTCAAGGTGCAGTAGTAAGACCAAACGGGAGGACCGCATACTGGTAGTATTGCGACCCAACCGTAAAACGGAGATACTTCCTGTGCGACTTCAGGATTGGGATGTGGAAATACACATCCTGCAAGTCAATCAACACCATCCAGTCTTCTTGCTGCAATGCCTGAAGAACCTGAGCAAGGGTTAGCATCTTGAATTTCTCCTGCTTCAGGTAAAAGTTCAAGACTCTGAGGTCCAGGATCTGACGCAATCTGCAGCCCTTTTTGGGAATCAGGAAATACCGGGAGTAGCATCCCGGAACCCTTTCCTGCTCTGGAACCACCTCTATCGCACCTTTTTGTAGCAATGCAAGAACCTTCTTCTGCAGAAGAAGCAGATGGTCCTCTGAGCAAAAACCTTGGCAATGTGGGTAAAGGGGAGGAAATTCCAGAAAGGGAAGGGCGTACCCATTCTCCACAAGGTTTAAAACCCAAAAGGTCCGTCGTGCCCAATTTCCAACCTTGCAGAAAGTGGGACACCCGACCCCCAACAGGCCCCACATGATCCAGGATGGGTGATCTAGGGCTGCTTCCCTGTAGCATCATTGTGAGCAGACGAGGCTGAGGAGGAGGAGAGATTGCGGCCAGAACCACGTCGACCCCTTTGTCTTCCTCTATAGGACTTATAGAGTGGATTTTACTGCCGTTGCTGCTGTTGAGGTTGACGGAAGGTGCGAAAGGAAGACCTTCCAAATCCCATATACTTTCTGAAGCCAAAACCCTTCGACTGGGTCTGCAATCCCAAGGATTTCGCAGTCGCCCTGCTATCCTTGAACCTCTGTAAGGCAGAATCCGCTTTTTCTACCAAAAACTTTGTCCCATCAAAAAGGTAAGTCAACAAGAATGGCCTGAACATCAGGCGAAAATCCAGAAGAGCAGAGCCAAGCCTGTCTTCTTGTGGCTATGGAAGAACCTATAACTCTGGCAACAGAGTCAGCCGTATCTAAGCCTGACTGGTTTACCTGCCTAGCTGCAGTCTGAGTGTCTGAAAGAAATTCCATGAAGCAACCCTTCTCCTCATCAGGCAATTTGGGGGCCAATTGCTTTACAGAGTCCATTAAAGCGTGAATGTAGCGGCCCAACAAACAAGTGGCATTAGTTGACTTCAGTGCCATTCTTGCTGAAGAGAAAACCTTTCTAGATGACTGTTCAATTTTCTTTGAGTCTCTGTCAGCTGTAGCTTGTGGAAATGCCCCCGAAGATTGTTTGGAGCAGAATGTTTGCACTACCAAACTCTCTGGGGATGGATGTGAAGAAAGGAAGGTCAGATCACCTGGAGCTACTCCATATCTTCTAGCCACAGCCCTTGAAACAGCAGGCGAAGAAAGTGGCTTGCGCCAAACGTCCATGATAGGATACAGGATGGCCTCAGTAAAAGGCAACAGAGGCTCAACAATTGAGGAAGGCGAATGTAGAACCTCCGTCAATAAGTTAGGCTTATATTCAGCAGAAGGCAACTGCAAGTCTAAAAGCTCTGCAGCCTTCTTTATTACCAAATGGTAAGGAGCCAGCTCTTGAGGCAGAGAAGACCTTGAAGAAGAAAGTTCCCACTCAGGAGTGGTGTCCAATCCGCTTGCCTCCTGAATTCCTTCGAACTCATCCACTGAGTCGTCTAATTCACCTTCCTCCACATCCTCTGCACGATACTGCTCCTCTTCTATAAGCCTCTGAGCCTCTCTCCATGAACGAATCCGTGGACTCTGCTTCGGCGGTGCCGTTCGTGGAGTCGACTGCGCCGATGGAGTATGCGGCGTCACACGCGGCACAGCTGGAGCCAGTGTCGAGGGAGGCTCCGACGAAGGCACACGATCCAGACGAGGCCGGGAGGAAGGCTCTCCAGACGGCACCGGAAACTGCCATGACGGCGCCATCGGCATGAAGGGCATAAATGGTGCCTGAGCATAGTGTTGTGGCACGCCCAAACTGAATGCCAGCGGACCCACGGGACCTGAAGGTTCTCCAGATGGGAAGGCTGCTCTATGAAATACTTAATACATGGCATTTAAAAAATGTGACGGATCCGCCCCTGGAGCCGGGAATTGCGGGTATGGATTCAAACCTGTATCCAGCCGGGGAGTAACCGGCGCCGACTGATCCTCTACCAGATCCACTGGTTCACCTTCAGGCACAGGAGAGAGTTCAGCATCTTGATCCGGCCCGGCGTCGGAAGATGGTGAATCACTCGGCGCCCGAGACTGCGCCGGTGTTACCTTAGGCGAAGGAGAATTCTCCAGTGACACGAGGGGAAGGAGAAGGCAAAACAAAGTCCCTACTGCGACATCGAGGTGAAGGCTACTTCGAAGCCCTACCCTTCGAACGGCGCAGAGATTCAGGCTTCCTCTTTTTCTTATGTCTTCTCGACTTCGACGAGTGCGAAGTCGCCGACTCTGGCTTCGACTTATCTCGCTTGCGACCTCTACCTTCTTTCTTCGCCTTTGCCATAAACAGCTTCCTGCAACAGGAACCGTCTTCCACGTCGTGATCTGACGACAGACACCATAAGCAATCTTCATGGGGGTCAGTGATGGACATGTGACCCCCACATTCCCTACACGGCTTAAATCCTGACTTCCTCGACGAAGACATCAGTACTTTAAAAAACAGTAACTTACAAGTTAACAACATAGTAACTCTTCAACCAAGGAGAGTGCTAGAAAACCATAATGCGTCGACGGCGCGGAAATAAGGAAACTGACGTCATCACGCCGACGTGGCTCTCTTATGGCTCCGGTGAAGTCATACGGAGTCGCGAGCGGAGCTGTGGAATTATGACGTCGGCGTGGAGAGCTAGGAAAAATTCTGTGGAATGCTGGCGCAGGGGATATTCACAAGGTGAGGAATCCAAAGGAAGATGTATCCATCAGAATGAATACACAGGTCCAGACTGTGCACTCACTACAGGTCATGACTGAATACACAGGTCCGCACTCACTACCGGTCATGTCAGTGCACAGGTCCTGGCTGTGCACACATGCAACAGGCAGAGGTTCGGCATGAGAGGGCCCCATCCCACTGGACTCCCCACCCCCTCGATGATAGCACGGTCTGCACACCAGGTTCCCGTCACCACGTCTTGCACACACACAGTGGTCAGTCTTCACCGCAGCTGGACGCTCCTGTCAATACCCCGCGCCCACCCCTCGGGCACCACATACAGATGACTGTGAGAAGTTGGCCTGGTATATGCTGTTCACTAGTTCTAGTGACCACCTTGTACCATGCCAAGCAACCCTTATGGTGTGGTTGTAAGTCAACCTTTTTGGACTAGCTGCCCTAGTGGTAGCGTAGGCTAAGCAGTCTTTGAGGCTAAACTCGTGATGCGTGTTAAGCAAGCTGTTTTACCAATAGTAACTCCCTTTTATACCAATGAAAGGACACCACACAGATATATATTCAAAATATATATGTATTTATTTCTCAAAGTAACCCCTAGTCTCTTTATGAGCACAGGAGCACAAATCGTCAAACAAGATTATCACAGAATACACAGAAGTTGCACTTTATATGGATAGGCCCTGGTGGCCACTCGAACCATATACTAAAATAGTGGTATAAGTACCACGAACAGAAAAGGGAAAAGGCCTAGGGCCTCTAGAATCGCTGGGCCTACAAGGAGCTAACGTCAGTTAGTGACCAGGAGGTCCACGGGTGGCGTGTGCAGAGCAAATAGTCACACGCGTGCTCCCATAGGTTTCAATGGGTGCGTAAAAAGTACAAAGTTACTGCAAAAGGAATCTTCCGGATGACCTAGGAACTTAAGATTTGGAACACAGGCACTAGAGATGTAATACTACACTTGGGCACAGGAGTGCCAGCTTTACCTCACCCACAGGAAGCGGGTGCATAGGCCTCGAAGTGCGTCGGGTTTCTTCTATCGGTTCCGTGGGGCCTGTAGACAAAAGTGCTGCAGGCGGTCGGTCGGGAAGAGATGCAGTGGATCCAAGAGTGGATCGGAGATGTTGAAGACCTGTAAGCAGAGGGGACAGTGTTCACAGTCACTAGCCAGTGACCAGCGTGGCACCAGGTGGGTACCAGGCGATGTCGGGTGCAAACAGGAAGGAAGGTGTAGCTTGACTCTGCAGCCACGTGGTCCCTGAAGGTCGACGACGTCCAGGAGTCGGCTCACGAGCTGTCCCACGCAGACTCTCGCTGTCGGCGGTGTCGGCGACTTGATCGAAGCAAACAAGCCTTGGCAAAAGCAATTGTTGTGGGCAAGGAGTTTAAGCTGATGGTTCTGACCAGCAAGGTCAGAGGAACTGCTCCTTTGGAGGGGAGCAAGGGCCAGTCTGGAGCAACCAGACCAGCGGTGTTTGTCGTAGATTTCGTCGCCAAGATGGCCACTAGCCAGCGGGCCAGCAACCGGTTAGGCGCGTCGAGTGGCAAAATGCAGAAGGGCCCCACGCAGATCGTGGAGATGCTGGAGGGCTCACCTTTGGTGCAGATGCTGCTCGAGGGTTGGGCTTCTCAGGACCCAAAGCACAACTTGGAGGGAGCCTCGGTTGTTGCACTGGTCAGCTTGTCGTGGTCGTTTCAAGATGGCTGGCTCCACGTGTCTCGGTGCCTCCACGGGTCTCCTCTTTTCAGGGACTGTGGATCGGGCGGTGAGAGGTCTGGAGGTCCAGGTCTTGTCAGTCTCTGGGCTCGGGCTCCGGCGGGAGGCGGCGGCAAAGCAGACGTTGATTCGCTGGATGGTGCTTGCGTTAGCAAGGTGGTCACTCCCTGACCACAGGGGAGATTGGCTTCAGTCCTCTGTGCAGCAGAGCGTCAAAGTTCCCGTCTTCTTCTTAGTTTTAAGTTGATTCCAGGATGTCTGAAGTCTTAGGACACAGCTCCTACCTTTATTCGGATTCTAGGGGCCGGACTACCTGCTAGGTCCCTCCCTATGGGTGGGACCAGGAAGGGGGGTGGTTACACCCCCAATCCTTTGTCCAGCTCGCCCCAGGCCCGGGACTGGTGTGCCCCAGGACCGGCTTGAACTGGCATATGCACCGAGGCTCCTTGTGAGCCACAGGCATGTCTGGTTTCTTTCAAGCCCTACCTGACCAATACACAAAATCCTGTCTGGGGTGGTGCACGCACCTCCCCTGGCAGGAAACCCTTTGTCCGCACCTCCCAAGCTGGAAGGACTCCCAGCAGCAGGAGGGCAGACTTGTGTCTGTGGTGGCAGCATCCATTTTGTGGAGCTGAGGCTATGTCTGATTTTACCCGGGTTTCAGGTACTGTACATGTCGTGTCCCTCTAGAAGGGTGGAATGCTAACCCCGTCGCCAGAATTGGCGAGGGGTTAGTATTCCAATTCGTATGACACCTTACTCGACATGTTTTGATAAAGCCAAACCAAAGATAGCATTTAACCGCGAGGTTCATAATGCACTTAAGAGTATATGGTATGACGATATCTGGAAACAGTAGAAGGAAGTTGTTCCGACCACTGCAGACAGGCTCAGCTCATGCCAGAGCACCATCTCACATGGAACCAAGCACTCTGCCTTCAGGATTGTTAAGGCCTGCCATAGGAGTGACTTATAGGTTACCAGGTGTCCCATTTAAGGTTAGGTATAGCTATACTACACCTAAGTAAGAGGTGATTACACCAACTTACCCCAGCTGAGTGATCAGCCAGTTGTGTCAAATTGTTAGGCCAAACCTGGGGTGGCATAATACATGCTGCAGCCCTTGGCAGGCCTTGGGTACACCAATGCCCTGGGTACCTAGTGTACACTGGTACAGGGGCTGACAGGGTGATCCACTTCCAATTGGTTATGCACCTAGGGTGCATAGTTTTAATTTAGTAGAGAGAACAGCAGGCTGGGGGTCTGATTGGCAGGCCCACAGCCTCAATATGTCAAAAACCAGTGAAGCAAAAAGCAAAAATTTGGGGTGACCATAGGATAGCAGACCCTACTCTCCTACAATGACCAAGGCACAAGGTCCCACGGCAGCAGCATTAGCACCCACACTGAGTCCGGCCCGGCAGGCACAAAGACATGCTTGTCCTCCAGGGAGCAGGATACCGGCGACACCCGCAGAAGCAGCATTTAATCCTCGGCAACCAAACGGGATCCAAGAGACTGTCAATAGGGCACCATATGCGGGGTGGATGGGGGCTGGCGGGAGGGAGGGGAACCAGCAGACACCGGCCCCGGTGGGACCCACCTAATACACAGCAGGTAAACCAACAGACACCGGCCCCGGTGGGACCCATCCAAAGCACAGCAGGTAAACCAGCAGACACTGGCCTCGGTGGGACCCACCCAATGCACAGCAGGTAAACCAGCAGACACCGGCCCCAGTGGGACCCACCCAATGCACCGCAGGTAAACCAGCAGACACAGGCCCTACTGGGACCCACCCAATGCTCAGCAGGTAAACAAGCATACACCGGCCCCGGTGGGACCAAAGCACAGCAGGTAAACCAGCAGACACAGGCCCTACTGGGACCCACCCAATGCACAGCAGGTAAACCAGCAAACACCAGCCCCGGTGGGACCCACCCAAAGCACAGCAGGTAAACCAGCAGACACCGGCCCCGGTGGGACCCACCCAAAGCACAGCAGGTAAACCAGCAGACACCGGCCCCGGTGGGCCCCACCCAATGCACAGCAGGTAAACCAGCACCAGTGGGACCTAGCCAATACACAGCAGGTCCAGCAGACACAGGCCCTACAGGGACCCACCCAAAGCACAGCAAGTAAACCAGCAGAGACCGGCCCCGGTGGGATCCACCGAAAGCACAGTAGGTAAACCAGCAGATACCGGCCCCGGTGTGACCCACCTAATACACAGCAGGTAAACCAGCAGACACCGGCCCCGGTGGGATCCACCCAAAGCACAGCAGGTAAACCAGCAGATACTGGCCCCGGTGTGACCCACCTAATTCACAGCAGGTACACCAGCAGACCCCTGCTCCAGTGGGCCCCATCCCAAGCACCGCAGGTAGACCAGCAGATCGCGGCCCCAGTGGGCCCCATCCAAAGCACCGCAGGTAAACCAGCAGACACCGGCCCTAGTGGATCCCACCTAATGCACAGCCGGTAAACCAGCAGAAACCAGCCCCAGTAGCACCCACCCAATGTACAGCAGATAAACTAGCACCGGCCCTAGTGGGACCCACCTAATACACAGCAGGTAAACTAACAGACACCGGCCCAGGTGGGCCCCACCCAATGCACAGCAGGTAAACCAGCAGACACTGACCCCAGTGGGACCCACCCAATGCACAGCAGATAAACCAGCAGACACTGGTCGCGGTGGGAGCCACCCAAAGCACAGCAGGTACACCAGCAGACACAAGCCCTACAGGGACCCACACAGGGGCCAACAGGTAAGCCAGCAGACACCGGCCCTACTGGGAGACACCCAAAGCACAGCAGGTGAACCAGCAGACACCGGCCCCGGTGGGCTCCACACAATGCACAGCAGGTAAACCAGCAGAAAACTGCCCCAGTGGAACCCACCCAATGCACAGCAGGTAAACCAGCAGACCCCTGCCCCAGTAGGACCAACCCAATGCACAGCAGGTAAACCAGAAGACACCAGCCCCAGTGGGACCCACCCAAAGCACAGCAGGTAAACCAGCAGACACCGGCCCCGGTGGGCCCCACCCAATGCACAGCAGGTAAACCAGCAGACACCGGCCCTGGTGGATCCCACCCAATGCACAGCAGATAAACCAGCAGAAACCAGCCCCAGTAGAACCCACCCAATGCACAGCAGATAAACCAGCAGACACCGGCCCTAATGGGACCCACCTAATGCACAGCAGGTAAACCAGCAGAAAACGGCCCCAGTGGAACCCACCCAATTCACAGCAGGTAAACCAGCAGAACCCTGCCCCAGTTTGACCGACCCAATGCACAGCAAGTAAACCAGCAGGCACTGGCCCCAGTGAGACCCACCCAAAGCACAGCAGGTAAACCAGCAGAAACCGGTCCCCGTGGGATCCACCCAATAGACAGCAAGTAAACCAGCAGACACCGATCCCAGTGGGACCCACCCAATGTACAGCAAGTAAACCAGCAGACACTGATCCCAGTGGGACCCACCCAATGCACAGCAGGTAAACCAGCAGAAACCGGTCCCAGTGGGATCCACCCAATAGACAGCAAGTAAACCAGCAGACACCGATCCCAGTGGGACCCACCCAATGCACAGCAAGTAAACCAGTAGACACCGATCCCAGTGGGACCCACCCAATGCACAGCAGGTAACCCAGCAGAAACCGGTCCCAGTGGGACCCACCCAATGCACAGCAGGTAAACCAGCAGACACCGATCCCAGTGGGATCCACCCAATGCACAGCAAGTAAACCAGCAGACACCGATCCCAGTGGGACCCACCCAATGCACAGCAGGTAACCCAGCAGAAACCGGTCCCAGTGGGACCCACCCAATGCACAGCAGGTAAACCAGCAGACCCCTGCTCCAGTGGGACCTATCCAATACACAGCAGGTGAACAAGCACACACTGGCCACCGTGAGACCCACCCAATGCACAGCAGGTGAACCAGACACCGGCCCCTGTGGGACCCACCCAAAGCACAGCAGGTATACCAGCATACACAGGCCCTATTGGGACCCTTGGATGTCACATATGGTTGTAATTGTAGGCCCGTTCTTGTGGAATAATCAATGTAGAAAGATCCATGTGATTCCGGACGTCAAGACTGCAGTTAGAACCCGAGAACTCAGAACCGGACTTGAGCGACCTAAGTTTACGATGTGATACCCATTGGGGGTCCCTTTGGGGGCGGGGGGGGGGGGGGGGGAGGGGGGTTACATTGTGTGAATTGTAATATAAGATCTGATCTGAACATATTTCAATTTACACCTTGGAATGTACATGGATAGCGCGAGGTATGTGATGTTAACCAAGGACTATCAATCATGATGATGTATCGCTCGATTTTTGTCCTAATTAATGATAATAAATAAAAACAAATTTTTTTAAAAAAAAGACTGGAGTTACAAATAGCATCGCAACGAATAAGTGCATACATATAAAAGTGAGGATGGAAGCCCGTATGCATCAGATAAGTATAGATGGATCCCTAACAATTCAGGCTGGTCGGTATAGAGTCATATAATCCATCCCGAAAATGTAATGCTTACATGGACATCCCAGAGCCACACCGAAGTCAGAGAGACTAACGGAGCCCAAATAGAACAAGCATTTGCAATGCAATAGGTCTCGCATTCACGAGAGTTTGAGCTATTGGCACTGTAAATAAATGCCTTTTATTTATGTTATGGGTTTAAAACATAAATAAAAGGCATTGTCATTTACATTACTAACAGCTTAAACTCTTGCAAATGCGACACCTATTGCATTGCAATAAAGGACCTTCGACAGTTTGTTAATGTCAGAGGAAGAGATCGGCCTGCGACATCTTCAAAGTAGTGATAAATTGTGCAGTTAAGATGTGTAAATGTTGTAAATTACACAGACACAACGTGTGAAGTGAGCTACATATGATCTGAGCTATAAACACTAACAAAGCGCACCAACACCTTTCGCTCTGTGATTACACTGTCGCGGCTCAGGAGGAAGAGCGGGAGTGGTGGGGGGGGGGCTATTTCCTCCCCCCTCAAAGCAACTAACTCGAGCTCCCTCTGAAAGGAACCCAAGTACCTCAAAGCATCTAACCCAAGCTCCCTTTGTAAGTAACGCAAGCACCTCAAAGCATCTAACCCGAGCTCCCTTTGTACGGAAGCCAAGCACCTCAAAGCATCTAACCCGAGCTCCCTTTGTAAGTAACCCAAGCACCTCAAAGCATCTAACCCGAGCTCCCTTTGTACGTAACCCAAGCACCTCAAAGCATCTAACCTGAGCTCCCTTTGTAAGGAACCCAAGCACCTCAAAGCATCTAACCCAAGCTCCCTTTGTAAGGAACCCAAGTACCTCAAAGCATCTAACCCGAGCTCCCTTTGTACGTAACCCAAGCACCTCAAAGCATCTAACCTGAGCTCCCTTTGTAAGGAACCCAAGCACCTCAAAGCATCTAACCCAAGCTCCCTTTGTAAGGAACCCAAGTACCTCAAAGCATCTAACCCGAGCTCCCTTTGTAAGTAACCCAAGCACCTCAAAGCATCTAACCCGAGCTCCCTTTGTAAGGAACCCTAGCACCTCAAAGCATCTAACCCGAGCTCCCTTTGTAAGGAACCCAAGCACCTCAAAGCATCTGACCGGAGCTCTCTTTGTAAGGAACCCAAGCACCTCAAAGCATCTAACCCGAGCTCCCTTTGTCACCCAGTGAGTGTAAAGGCTCGAAGCAGAGGAACCCCTAGACATGCACACCAGTGAAAGAAGCGACAACATGAAGGCACCAGCCGGACAAGAGGAGACAGATCTGGGCGCGTGGAGAGGAAGCACAAGTGATGAACTAAGAGGAGCCCATGGGGAGGAGGCACTAGCGAGGGAACCCAAGCACCTCAAAGCATCTAACACAAGCTCCCTTTGCAAAAAACCCAAGCGCCTCAAAGCATCTAACCCTAGCTCCCTTTGTGAGGAACCCAAGCACCTCAAAGCATCTAACCCTAGCTCCCTTTGTGAGGAACCCAAGCACCTCAAAGCATCTAACCAGAGCTCCCTTTGTAAGGAACCCAAGCACCTCAAAGCATCTAACCCGAGCTCCCTTTGTAAGGAACCCAAGCACCTCAAAGCATCTGACCGGAGCTCCCTTTGTAAGGAACCCAAGCACCTCAAAGCATCTGACCAGAGCTCTCTTTGTAAGGAACCCAAGCACCTCAAAGTATCTGACCCGAGCTCCCTTTGTCACCCAGTGAGTGCAAAGGCTCAAAGCAGAGGAACCCCTAGACATGCACACCAGTGAAAGAAGAGACAGCATGAAGGCACCAACCGGACAAGAGGAGACAGATCTGACCAGAAACACCAACTGCAGAGAGGGAGAGAGCACCACAGGGTGACCAAGCCAACGCCCCTCCATTTCCAAATGGCTGCCTGTGCCCTCTGCCTTCCCCCAATCCTGCACTCACGCTGGTCCTCGGGCCTCACAATGAAGATGCCGGACATAGCTGCAGCTGGGAATAGCCACATTACAGCCCTGCTGTAGTTACCAATGACTCAAGAGGTTATATGAGGGTCTGCACCTGTGCACATGAGCCCAGGGAGGGCGACGGTCTCGCTGTCGCCATTCACGAGACACAGGTCACACTTGTGAGCCGATGCCTCGTTATCAGAGGCCAGAAGGCAGTTCACAGGACACCAAGACCCCTTGCACATGCCTCTAAACACAGCACACACATAAGCTGAGATGGAAGCCACCCACAGTTCACAGCAAACTCCCTCGAGCCCTCAGTCACCGTCCGACCCATTAAAAAGAGCCATGCCGAGGGGCACACACCTCACACACTCACGCAAACAAAAGGCCCCTCTCTTTATTCATACACTGACTTTGAAGAGGGTGCGTGCGTGTGCGCCTGCTTGTTTGTAGAATGAGTACAGACCAGTGTTTTGAGGGCACAAAAGGTTGGACGGTCTTAACTCATTGGGAGGGGCAGCAGTGCTATCCAAGCACGCATCTCAGGAAGGCACACACGGAGTACGAACATGCATGTAACCATCTCAGGAAGGCACACACGGAATACGAACATACATGTAACCATCTCAGGAAGGCACACACGGAGTACGAACTTGCATGTACCCATCTCAGGAAGGCACACACGGAGTACGTCTCACACACATGCAGGTGGTGCGCACAGGTACCCTCAACAGACTCGAAGTCACAGCAAAGGTAAGAGGCGGCCCAGCAGGAAATCACCTCAAGGCCACTGTGCGCCAACCACACCAAGATGTCACCACCACTGTGAAAATACCGGGAATCTCCAAGGAAAAGCTGCCCCCCCCCCCCCCAACCCCTGCCCCCCGGAACAGGACTCAACCGCTGTGCAAGTGTCACCTCAGGATGAGACAACCGCTGTGCAAGTGTCACCTCAGGATGAGACAACCGCTGTGCAAGTGTCACCTCAGGATGAGACAACAACTGTACAAGTGTCACCTCAGGAGGAGACAACGGCTGTGCAAGTGTCACCTCAGGAGGAGACAACCGCTGTGCAAGTGTCACCTCAGGAGGAGACAACCGCTGTGCAAGTGTCACCTCAGGAGGAGACAACCGCTGTGCAAGTGTCACCTCAGGAGGAGACAACCGCTGTGCAAGTGTCACCTCAGGAGGAGACAACCGCTGTGCAAGTGTCACCTCAGGATGACAACCACTGTGCAAGTGTCACCTCAGGATGAGACAACCACTGTGCAAGTGTCACCTCAGGATGAGACAACCACTGTGCAAGTGTCACCTCAGGATGACAACCACTGTGCAAGTGTTACATTAGGATGATACACAGTCCTAGTGCACGTGTTACACCAGGCACTGTACAGAGGTGCAAAAGTTTCATTCTGTAACATGAACTCACAAGCAACTCTTCTGCAGGAGTCCCACCAGGACCCCAGAGATAATCATTGTGCAATAGCCCCTGCCAAGGGGCAAGGAGTGTCCGAAATCACTGCACAAGAGCCGCTGCCATCAATATGCAGGAGGAGACAACCGCTGTGCAAGTGTCACCTCAGGAGGAGACAACCGCTGTGCAAGTGTCACCTCAGGATGACAACCACTGTGCAAGTGTCACCTCAGGAGGAGACAACCGCTGTGCAAGTGTCACCTCAGGAGGAGACAACCGCTGTGCAAGTGTCACCTCAGGAGGAGACAACCGCTGTGCAAGTGTCACCTCAGGAGGAGACAACCGCTGTGCAAGTGTCACCTCAGGAGGAGACAACCGCTGTGCAAGTGTCACCTCAGGAGGAGACAACCGCTGTGCAAGTGTCACCTCAGGAGGAGACAACCGCTGTGCAAGTGTCACCTCAGGATGACAACCACTGTGCAAGTGTCACCTCAGGATGAGACAACCACTGTGCAAGTGTCACCTCAGGATGAGACAACCACTGTGCAAGTGTCACCTCAGGATGACAACCACTGTGCAAGTGTTACATTAGGATGATACACAGTCCTAGTGCACGTGTTACACCAGGCACTGTACAGAGGTGCAAAAGTTTCATTCTGTAACATGAACTCACAAGCAACTCTTCTGCAGGAGTCCCACCAGGACCCCAGAGATAATCATTGTGCAATAGCCCCTGCCAAGGGGCAAGGAGTGTCCGAAATCACTGCACAAGAGCCGCTGCCATCAATATGCAGGAGTCATCTCACGATCTTAGAATCACTGTACAAGCGTCACCCAAGGATAGTGCACTCATTGTGCAAGAGCCCCAAGGATGCTACGGAGACTCACGAGTGTGACCGTGCACAAGCTCCATGGATTCCTCGGAGACTCACGAGTGTGACCGTGCACAAGCTCTAAGGATGCCTCGGAGACACACGAGTGTGACCGTGCAAGAGCCCCAAGGATGCCTCGGAGACACACGAGTGTGACTGTGCAAGAGCCCCAAGGATGCTACGGAGACTCACGAGTGTGACTGTGCAAGAGCCCCAAGGATGCTACGGAGACTCACGAGTGTGACCGTGCACAAGCTCCAAGGATGCCTCGGAGACTCACGAGTGTGACCGTGCAAGAGCCCCAAGGATGCCTCGGAGACACACGAGTGTGACTGTGCAAGAGCCCCAAGGATGCTACGGAGACTCACGAGTGTGACTGTGCAAGAGCCCCAAGGATGCTACGGAGACTCACGAGTGCGACTGTGCAAGAGCCCCAAGGATGCCTCGGAGACACACGAGTGTGACTGTGCAAGAGCCCCAAGGATGCCTCGGAGACACACGAGTGTGACTGTGCAAAAGCCCCAAGGATGCCTCGGAGACACACGAGTGTGACTGTGCAAGAGCCCCAAGGATGCCTCGGAGACACACGAGTGTGACTGTGCAAGAGCCCCAAGGATGCCTTGGAGACTCACGAGTGTGACCGTGCAACAGCCCCAGGGACACTATGGAGACTCACGAGTGCCACTGTGCAAGAGCCCCAAGGACGCTACGGAGACACACAAATGTCACTGTGCAACAGCCCCAGGGACACTACGGAGACTCATGAGTGTCACTGTGCAACAGCCCCAAGGATGCCATGGAGACTCACGAGTGTCACTGTGCAACAGCCCCAAGGACGCTGCGGAGACTCACGAGGGTCACTGTGCAACAGCCCCAAGGGTGCCATGGAGACTCACGAGTGTCACTGTGCAACAGCCCCAAGGACGCTGCGGAGACTCACGAGTGTCATTGTGCAAGACCCACCACATGCACCGCTCTCAGGAACACCAACAGGGCAGTCTCAGAAAGGCAACATCCCCAAAGAGCACTGATTAGGAGCCACATTGTGCGTTCACAATGGATAGAACAAGAATTGTGTGAGGAGCCCTCACACAACACTATTCGAAGAGCCTTTGCCATGCCAACGCCCACCCTCAAGAAGAGAAAAGAGTCGTTAGCATCACTGACACATCTGGCACACATGCCCAACTGTGCAGGGGCCCCTGGGAGAGACAGAACATTCACGCAATTATGGCAACAGAGAGGCAGGCAAGAAACTGTGTGCCTCTCCTTTGAGCACCAGTATCAAAGAATCACAGACGGGGATCCGGCCAGGAAGAGCATGTTTACAGTACTGGTGTAAGGAAGGCTGAAGGCAGTGCTGGTGCAAGAGTTGCCATGAGGCAGAGCATGATGCAGTGATGGCGCAAGGGCTGCTATCAGGCACAGCATGACTGCAGTACTGGGCCAAAAGCTGCCATCAGGCAGGGCATGAAGGAAGTGCTGGTGAAGAGTTGCATCAGACAGCATGAAGGAAAGCGCTGGTAAAGACCTGCCATCAGGCAGCGCATGAAGGCAGTGCTGGTGAAGCATTACCATCACGCAGAACATGAAGGGAGCGCTGGTGAAGAGTTGCCATCAGGCAGAGCATGAAGGACATGCTGGTGAAGAGTTGTATCAGACAGAATGAAGGAAGCGCGGGTGAAGAGTTGCCATCAGTCAGAGCATGAAGGCAGTGCTGGTGAAGCGTTGCCATCAGTCAGAGTATGAAGGACGTGCTGGTGAAGAATTGCATCAGACAGAATGAAGGAAGCACTGGTGAAGAGCTGCATCAAACAGAATGAAGGAAGCGCTGGTGAAGAGCTGCCATCAGGCAGAGCATGAAGGCAGTGCTGGTGAAGCGTTGCAATCAAGCAGAGCATGAAGGAAGCGTGGTGAAGCGTTGCCATCAAGCAGAGCATGAAGGAAGCGCTGGTGCAGCGTTGCCATCAAGCAGAGCATGAAGGAAGCGCTGGTGAAGAGTTCCCATTAGGTAGAGCATGAAGGACGTGCTGGTGAAAAGTTGCAGCAGACAGAATGAAGGAAGCGCTGGTAAAGACTCGCCATCACGCAGAGCATGAAGGACATGCTGGTGAAGAGTTGCCATCAGGCAGACCATGAAGGCAGTGTTGGTCCAAGGGGTTGCCATCAGGCAGAGCATGAAAGAAGCGCTGGTGCAAGGGCAGCGGTCAGGTACAACATGATTCCAGCACTGGAGTGAGGGTTCCCCCAGGAAGAAAGTACTGACAGCTGTACACCGCTCATAAGGCAGAGTTCGTCAACCTCGCTGGTACTGCCAGAAAGAGCACACTTAACTGTATTAATACCCCGGATCCCCTCAGACGAAGCACGCTGGCAGCGCTGGTGCCAGTGATACCATACGGGAGAGCACACTGGCAGCGCTGGTGCCAGGGAGAGCGCGCTGGCAGCGCTGGTGCCAGGGAGAGCACGCTGGCAGCGCTGGTGCCAGGGAGAGCACGCTGGCAGCGCGGGTGCTGGGTGCACAGTGTCGTAGCACGATTCTCCTTCATCCACCCAGGCTTGGACTGGACCAGTGCCAGTGCATCCCATTCACAGCTCTAAGGAATGTGAACAGTAAATACCGCACTGCTGAGCAGCAGCCAATGGGAACAATGTCTGGGATTGGGAACGACGGAGACACCTTACTAAAAATGGAAATCTCTTGGCTCCACTCACTCACCAGCTCCTGGAAGACATCTCACGAGTCAGAGCAGGCTTACAAACCCAAGTGTGACTCACACAGACGGGAGCTGGAGAGCACTGATACACTGCTGCTGGGAGGCAAGGACAAGCGCTAGACCTCCCTGCCCGCCTAAGGATACACTGCCCCCTGGAGGGAAAGACAGACCTCCCTGCCCCCATAAGGATACACTGACCCACTGGAGGAAAGTACAGACCTCCCTGCCCCCATAAAGCTACACTGACCCACTGGAGGAAAGTACAGACCTCCCTGCCCCCATAAGGATACAGTGCCCCATTGAGAGATGAGCAGGTACTAGACCTTCCTGCCCACCTAAGGATACACTGCCCCCTGATGGGATGGACAGGCACTAGACCTCCCTGTACCTCCAAGGATGCACTGCCCTGGAGGGAATGGACAGGAACTAGATCTCCCTGCCCCCCTAAGGATACACTGCCCCCTGATGGGATGGACAGGCACTAGACCTCCCTGTACCTCCAAGGATGCACTGCCCTGGAGGGAATGGACAGGAACTAGATCTCCCTGCCCCCCTAAGGATACACTGCCCCCTGAAGGGATGGACAGGCACTAGACCTCCCTGCCCTCCTAAGGATACACTGCCCCATTGGAGGGAAGGACAGGTGCTGGCTGGGAGGACAGACACACTGCCCCTTGGTGAGGAGTGGTACAAAAGGGGGTGGTGATGGACGGAGCATCAGAACCAATCAAACACTCACACCCAGTCAACAGATCTGGGTTTGATCCATCACCGTTCTTTAGCCCACTATGCCACCCCAGTTCAGACATGGCCATATGCAAATCAGTCTGACCCTGTGCCTCATGGGAACAGTCCAGCCCGAACTGCCAAGCCATGCCTTCCCTGGACCGGAAACAAGCTTCCTAGGACCGGTTTCTGGCATTTCAGCCGTCTTCAGCCAGGCTTGCTTGAATCCAGTGGCAAAGTGAGCAAGGGACTCACGTCTGAGCATACCCTGCCAACTTATGGCGAACAAAGTGGTACAAAAGGGGGTGGTGATGGACGGAGCATCAGAACCAATCAAACACTCACACCCAGTCAACAGATCTCTTGACTGGGGGAGAATGTCTGCATTGTCAGCATTCCGTCCATCATTTGTTTGTTGTAACGCTTTTTGCCCTAAGTGGGATGGGTATTCCCAGACGTGGGACCCGTGCTCACTACGCCACTGGAGTCAAGCTATCCTGGCTGATGACGGCTGATAGCCAGAAACCGGTCCTAGGATGCTTGATTCCGGTTCAGGGAAGACATGGCTTGGCAGTTCGGGCTGGACTGTTCCCATGAGGCACAGGGTCAAGACTGATTTGCATATGGCCATGTCTAAACTGGAGTGGCGTAGTGGGCAAAAGAACGATGGATTTAACCCAGATCTCTTGACTGGGGGAGAATGTCTGCATTGTCAGCATTCCGTCCATCATTTGTTTGTTGTAACGCTTTTCGCCCTAAGTGGGATGGGTATTCCCAGACGTGGGACCCGTGCTCACTACGCCACTGGAGTCAAGCAATCCTGGCTGATGACGGCTGATAGCCAGAAACCGGTCCTAGGATGCTTGATTCCGGTTCAGGGAAGACATGGCTTGGCAGTTCGGGCTGGACTGTTCCCATGAGGCACAGGGTCAAGACTGATTTGCATATGGCCATGTCTAAACTGGAGTGGCGTAGTGGGCAAAAGAACGATGGATTTAACCCAGATCTCTTGACTGGGGGAGAATGTCTGCATTGTCAGCATTCCGTCCATCATTTGTTTGTTGTAACGCTTTTCGCCCTAAGTGGGATGGGTATTCCCAGACGTGGGACCCGTGCTCACTACGCCACTGGAGTCAAGCTATCCTGGCTGATGACGGCTGATAGCCAGAAACCGGTCCTAGGATGCTGGATTCCGGTTCAGGGAAGACATGGCTTGGCAGTTCGGGCTTGGCTGTTCCCATGAGGCACAGGGTCAAGACTGATTTGCATATGGCCATGTCTAAACTGGAGTGGCGTAGTGGGCAAAAGAACGATGGATTTAACCCAGATCTCTTGACTGGGGGAGAATGTCTGCATTGTCAGCATTCCGTCCATCATTTGTTTGTTGTAACCCTTGGTGAGGAGGGCAGGTACTGGACCGTTCTACCCCCTAAGGATACACTGCCCCCTGAACGGAAGGAGAGCCGACACCTGGGAGGCAAGATACACAGCCCCTCGGAGAGGAGGGCAGGTAATAGACTTCCCTGCCCCCTTTAGAGGAGAGCAGGCACTAGACCTCCCTGCCCCCCTAAGAATACACTGCAACTGGAGAGGAGCGCAGGTACTGGACCGTCCTACCCCCTAAGGATACACTGACCCCCTGGATGGAAGGACAGACCTAAGAATGCACTGCCCCCTGGAGACAAGGGCAGGTACTAGACCTCCCTGCCCCCCTAAGGATACACTGCCCACTGTAGAGAAGGACAGGTACTAGCACCCTGCCCCTTAAGGATACACTGCCCCCTTGAGAGAAGGCCATGCTTCACTGCTCCCCTAAGGATACACTGCCCCTCTGAGAGAAGGGCAGGTGCTAGAGCCCCCTGCCCCACCTAAGGATACACTGCCCCCTGGAGAGAAGAGCAGGTACTAGACCTTGCTGCCCCCCTAAGAATACACAGCACCCTGGAGAGAAGGGCACGCTTCCCTGCCCCTCGGAGAGAAGGGTAGGTACTAGACCTCTCGCCCGCCACCCAGGATATACTGCTCCCTTGAGAGAAGGGCAGGTGCTAGATCCCCCTGCCCCACCTATGAATACACTCCCCCCTGGAGAGAAGGGCAGGTACTAGACCTCTCCCCCCCCCCCCCCCCGGATACGCTGCCCCCTGGAGAGAAGGGCAGATACTAGACCTCCCGGCCGCTCCCTAAAGATACACTGCCCCCTGGACAGAAGGTCAAGTACTAGACCTTCCTGCCCCCCTAAGTATACACTGTTCCCCTGGAGAGAAGGTCAGGACTAGACCTTCCTGCCCCCCCTAGGGATACATTGCCCCCCTGGAGAGAAGGTCAAGTACTAGACCTTCCTGCCCCCCTAAGTATACACTGCTCCCCTGGAGAGAAGGTCAGGTACTAGACCTTCTTGCCCCCCCCCCCCCAAGGATACACTACACCCCTGGAGAGAAGGTCAGGTACTAGACGTTCCTGCCCCCGTAAGGATACATTGCCCCATGGAGAGAAGGGCAGGTTCTGCCTGGGAAGATACACATTGCCCCTCAGAGAGAAGGACAGGAACTATATCCCCGCCCCCCACTAAGGATGCACTGACCCGGAATCACCTCTAAACTCGCGCCTTCCCTCACAAACTCACCTTATCTTTGCACCACCCAAACTCCAGTATCTAGCCCGAAGGGTCCCCCCACCAGCCGCCCTGTTCACGAAAACTTCCCAAATCTGATTTAGGCAGGCCCCATCTTTCTGCACGTGGGCCATCGCACCCCGTACAATCTCCCTGGTCGGGACTCTTTCCCACACCTTTCCTCCCAGCACCTGATAACAGTCCTCCCCCTCTAATCAACAGTCCCAAGGCTCTGCAGATCCCACCCATCCGTCTTGGGCACCTCAGACTCGCTACTGGGCACACCAATATTCCATAATCCACTGCTGCCCTTCAAGCACCACCACAAGCACCCAGGAAGCTCTACCACATACCCCATCATTCTCTGACCCACCCCTCCCACTCAAGTACACCAGACTCTCTACCACGTACCAATCATTCTCTAACCCAGACACTCCCTCAATCACCTTAGACTCTCCGCCGTGCCCACAATTCTGCGTGACCCACCCTCCCACTCAGGTACCCCAGACTCGCTACCACACAACCCATCATTCTCTAACGCACCCCTCCCACTAAAGCACCCCATACTCCCTACCATGCACCCCAATATTCCATAACCCACCGCTGCCTCTCAAGCATCCCCATTCTCTAACCCAACCTCCCACTCAAGCACTCCAGACTTTCTACCCAACACTCCATCGTTCTGTATCCCAGACATCCCCTCAAGCACCCACCCACTATACCACTTTCTCCAGTCTATAGCCCACCCCTCCCACTCAAGCACCCACACACACTATACCATGTACCCCACCATTGTGCAACCCACCCCTCTCACTCAAGTACCCCAGACTCTCTACCACATAGCCCATCATTCTCTAACCCACCCCTCTGCCTCAAGCACCCACACTCTCTACCGCATACCTCATCATTCTCTAGCACAACCCTCCCACACACACACAACCCAAACTCACTACCACATACCCCATCATTCTCTCACCCAGACACTCCTTCAAGCACCCCAGGCTCTCCACAGTGCCCACAATACTGCGTTACATACCCTCCCACTAAAGCACCTCAGACTCTCTACCACACAACCCATCATTCTCTAACCCACCACTCTCCCTCAAGCACCCACACTCTCTCCCATGTACCCCATCATTCTATAACCCACCTCCCACTCGAGCACCCACACACTACCACGTACCCACTATTACCTAACTCAGGCACTCCCTCCCACACTCCGACTCTCCGCAGTACCCACAATACTGTGTAAGCCTTCTTCCCTTGCGAGCACCCCAGATACTCTTGGACCTCTCGGCTGCCTTTGACACGGCTGACCATGACACTGATACAAAGACTCTACAAAGCCGGCATAGAGGGTACAGCTTTAGACTGGATCAGGTCCTAGCTTCAAAACAGAACTAATGTCATCCATACCCCACCTTTCTCGTCCAAACCGTACTCCCCAAAAGCTGGGTGGGGTCCATTAAGGCTCTAACATCTCGCCTATGCTTTTCGACATATACATGAAGTCATTACCAGTACTGATCTATCAATTTCAACTCACTTGCTATAACTATGCAATTGACACACAGATACTCCTACAACTGGAACGCCCCAAAGACATTGGAAACTCGCCAATTTTCAGGTGTCTCAGAGCCGTGGATCAATGGATGACTTGGAGCCATCTCAAATTGAATGCTTCCAAAACGTAAATACTCACGTGTGGAGATTGAAAACTTTATGACCCACTCGCTGCCTGGCCTGATGCTCTGGGAACACCACCTAAAGTATCGACGGAAGTAAGAAACCTCAGGATGACCATGGACTCCAAGCTATCGATGAATGCCCAAGTGGACAAACTAGCAAGATCAAGCTTTGTTACTATAAAAACTATGCGACAAATCTTCCCCCAATTGGGATTCCCACACAAGGTCCAAGCTACCATCTTCCTTGTTCTGTCCAAACTCGATTACGCCAATAGCCTCTACCACGAATCACCTTTAACGACTATGAAAAGACTACAATGGATTTAGAACTTGGCTGCCAGACTACTGTTGCATATCAAACCGCGAGACCACATCCCCCTGCCTTGAAAGCTCTTTTTTTTTTTTAAAAACTTGTTTTTACTGAATTTCTGCATAATTAACATACATTGCATACATCAGAAGGCAATAAGCACATTAAGTAACATTAGACAGTACATCCATTCCAATCCGAGTCCACACCCTTTACATTGACGGCATGACAGCTGGAGACATCATTGTCTGATTATTTTGATAGGGACAGTCCTTTCTGGAGTTATATATTCAGTGAACAGTAAGAACATAGCTTGATTCACCGGGGGGGAGGGGGGTTTCAGTCACCACTTATCACATATAGCATCCGCCTATCCTAGATTCACAGTCTATACAGCAGTATGAGCACAAGCAACAATATGAAGGGGTGTCCATCTGAACTCTCATGTCATCGAGTATAGACCATATGTTGAGATGTGCTGGAATACGAGCAGCATCACTCGCCCGCCTCAGAGGGAGCGCCTGAAGCTTCTTCGGCATTGTGCATCAAGAGGTATTGTTTGAGAGAGCCCCATACATCTTTGGGCTGAGAGGTACGAGGGAGTGTCTCTGCATGTATATTAGATTGTTCTTGACAGTAGATGAGATCATCAAACCACTCCTTAAATTTGGGCGCGAAGCCTCTGCCCTATCTACATGCTACTCTACGCTTTGCCAATAACAGTGAAAGTGTGATGCATCAGCGGTATGGCCTAGGGATCTGTTCAGTGTATCCTAGCAGCGCTAGTAGTGGATTGCATTCCACCGCAATAGATGTCATCTGCGCTAACGCCTCAAATACCTGCGTCCAGTACTCCAGCACTCCAGCACTCTCGGGCACTCCAAGGCCAAGTGCATAAACCCTGCCCCTGGGCTACCACATCTGTCACAGTTATCTGTTTCCCTCAATTTAAACTGACACATCTTGACCGGGGTGCAGTATAATCGCTGCAAGTACTTGCAGTGGATAATTCGCAGCCTACAACTAGCAGAAATGTGTGCCGTTTGTAAACAACAATATTTCCATTGTTCGGCTGTTATTTCAATGCCCAAGTCCGTGTTCCACTGCAGTTGAGATGTGTGTGTATTTATTTGTTTATTTAGAAAGTTTTATAGAGCGCGAACAAGATCCTTGCGGATATCAGAGCGCTTTACAAAACAGCTGGATGTAAGTAGAACAATACAAAATATGCAGGTAAACAATCATATAAAAGCATAGTTGGTGCACATAAAGTAGGAGGATTAAAGCATGGTGCTGTCTATTATAACAGGAAACAAGAGAACTCAGGTCTGAGGAGATAGAGCTCATGTAAATTTAGCCATGAGAAACGCTTTGACTTCTCTTTTGAAAGAGGCGGAGGAGGCGTTCCGTCTGGTTGCGGGGGGCAGAGAGTTCCAAATTCTGGGCGCCATCCCCGAGAAGGATCGATTATAAGTTTTCTTTTTGTTGAACCTTTGGGGTTTCAGTAAAAGGTTTTTAGCACTCCTGGAGGACCTTAAACACCCAGAGATTGTCAGTTCCTGCGCGAGGTAGCTGGGAGAGCTGTGGTGTAAGGCTTTATGGGTCATGCACGCCACTTTTAGGTGGATTCTAGCTTCAAAAGGAAGCCAATTCAGGGATTTTAAGTCCGGGGAAATGTGTGCAGATCTTTTCGAGCCGGTGATGAGTCTAGCTGCAGCATTGATCGACGCTCTTAAGGGTGCTGTTGCAGCTTTTGGGAGGCCACACAGGGAGACACTTCCGTAGTCAACACAAGGGATAACTAGCGCTTGTACTGCTAACTTGAGGTCCTCGACTGGCAGGAAGGGTTTCAGTTTCCTTAGGGTACTTATCTGGAAGTTAGCTCTCTTAGTAGCGTTACTGATGTGTTTTTGCATCATGAGGTTGTTGTCGAGAGTGATCCCCAAGGATTTTGCTGAGTCCACGATAGTTGGTTGTACGTTGAACGAGGTGAGCTGTTTGATCAAGTCATGCATTAAAGGGATCTTGGCCGGTGGTGCTATGAGGAGGAATTCTGTTTTTAATGCGTTCAGTTTGAGATGGTTTTCTGATAACCAAGACTGGGTGATCATGAGTGTGGAGTTGAGCAAATTAATGTCTTCGATGGAATTGATCTTAAGGTATAGTTGTGTGTCGTCCGCATACATATGAAATTGCACATTGGATGTTTGCAGGATTTCAGTGAGAGGTTCCATGAACAAGGTTCAGGGTTCAGGTTGTTGCGTGCGAACATTATGATAGAGTGTAGAGACTAGATGCCCTGGACTTGTAGCTCCCAGCATATGGTGAAGTGGTGCAAAGTGTACGGGTTCCCGAGGGTACTCCGGGAGAATGGAACGCATTCCTTGCCGCAGACGTACATATAAAACAAGCATTTGCAATGCAATAGGTCTCGCATTTACACAAGTTTGAGCCATTAACATTGTAAATGACATTGCCTTTTATTTTCGTTTTTAAAACCTACATAAAAGGCATTGTCATTTACAATGCCAGTAGCTTAAACTCGCCTAAATGCGAGAACTATTGCATTGCAAATGCTTGTTTTTATCAGGGTTAGTTCAGTGCTTAATTTGAGCTGGTAGTTGCCCTTATTTTTCCTCATCAGACATATGCCCAGAGCAGGAGAGAGAAAACACAGAAAAGGGGAAGAAGTAGGCTATGAATGACAGAAAAACAGTGACAAAGAAAGAAAGCAGAGATGAAAAAGAATCTGAAAGAGGGAGCTAATGGAGGGGGTGGATGGTGGTGGATGAAAGAGGCATACGGTGGTTTTAACACTACACAGCCTCTGTGTTTGGCACCCTTGACATTTGATAGCGCCTGCCACGGGCTTCTGAGGAAAACGCTGGGCCCCGGCACTTATTCTCATAAAAATGAAGCACGGGGGATTGTTGCACAGTTCCATTGCATGTCACTTCAAGCTTGGTGAACAAACAGCCAATCAGGTGTCGCACATTCATTCACTGGCTTGCTCTTTGGTGCCGGCGCCATTTCGACTTTGGTACATTGACTCATGGTGTTATTTTACCTTCTGCTAATGCGTTTAATTTACCTTGCACAGACATAAACACCCAGTAATAAAATCTTAAGTGGCAAAGCTCGCGCCCCTATTCATTTATCATTTCCGTCACATCACCAAGGTGAAACCTAAAGCACAGTGCAGAACGGGGAAGCGGCGGGATGGGAGATGTGCAGTCTGACACTATAGTGAGTGACGCCATCACCACCCTAGGGGATACAACATTCCGTGCCAATCAGGAGTTCAATAAATACTATCACCAGATGACAGACTATGAATGTCTCCTCCGAGGGGAGAGAAGTTGGCCTAAAGTCAAGTCGGGGGAACCGGGCTCGAATCTCGGCAAGGACGCGCGAAATCCTGTAATTCTGGGTCAATCGTTTAATCTCTCCGTGCCTAACAAAAACAAGATGCTGCTAGAGCGACCATAATAGGATCGAAAAAAGCTCAGGACAGACCAAATAGAATGAACCTGGATGGGCCACATGGTAACCCTGCTATTTGCTGACATGTTGGAACTTTGCGGAAGATGCAAAACTGAAAGTCTAATTGCAGAAAATTAACTTTTTTTTTTTTTTAAGGAGACATCTTTAAATACCTCAGTAAAAACGATGCGTACACAACATTCCTCCCGTATATATACAAATGCTTCTTGTAAATTAATAAAATACAGATTCATTGTTAACAAATGACATCCTAATATTCCCTCCAGCTGGTGCAGTGGTGTGGAAAGGACTCCGTTTAAAGATGGCGGCTCCAGTAGCATATCATTGTGGCTCCCCCCCGCCTCCCCCTCGGGTGAGTGGTGGTGCAGGGACAGCAGCCACGTGACCTCCGCGGGATAATGCGAGTCATGTGCCTGGTAGCTCAATCTCCGATCAGGCAAACGATAAGAGCTACATAGAGAAGAGGAAGGTGTTTCGGAAATCTACAGGCAGCAAGCAAAGCAGGACTCGGAAGACAACTTAAGTTCAAATATGGACTGCGGGGGGGATCACTTCCAAAACCGGACTCATTCTGCTCAGCCTCATATTCTGGGTAAACGTATTCTTTCTAAGCGGTGAAAAGTTTAAACAAGCTGTCTCCGTGGAGCCGACAGGAAAATGGAAAGTGAAAGTGCGTGAGGCTGCTGAGGACGGAAGGGGGACAGGAGATGTGCACGCCGCGTGGCTGTAAGCGCGTACACCAACTCAAATCCGCCAAAAGCCTTGCGCGTGCCCATCTCCTGTCCCACTGCCGAGGCAAGTCAGCAACAATAGATCTCGGTGCGGACAGCAGCACTTTGCGCTGCTTTCGCAGGCGAGACCTAAAAATATCTAATGGAGTGCTCTGCGATCCAAGGAATAACTGATCAGTAGAGCAGAATGTATCATCACGGAAGAGATCCCCCCCCCCCCCCCCCCCATTTAGTGACTTTTGTGCGCTCACACACTCTGCGGAAACCTCTTTCTTGGAGTAAAGGCATATGGGGGTGATAGGAGACGGGCAGTAGAGGAGAGTATACAAATGGAGCACCAAGACGTTTTCTTATACTGTTCCAGGCTTCAACTGTGCTGGTGACAGTTGTTGGTGCCATGTCTTGGTGCGAGTTGGGGCGTGTATCATCCCATCGAGGGGAATAGGATCGGCTAGCCAGTGTTCTGACGCAACCTGTGGCATGTATTAGAGTGGGTTGATCCAATAATAGGCATAGTGTGCCTGTGCACATTTGAAGTACAGTTCAAAATATGGGATATATCAAACCCTCCCTGCCCATAGGGTCTCGTAAGCACGGCCCACTTTAGTCGTGGTTGTCTGCCCCCCTAGAACAATCTTATCAGCTCCGTACGGAGTGTTTTACAAAAATGGCGCCCAGGGTTGTATGGGATATTCATAAAAAGATATAAGAACTGCTGGAGCACCACCATTTTTATCAGGGATGCCCTCTCGGCCATCGATAGTGGCAGAGCGATCGACCGCGTGACATTACTGGCAAGGCGCTCCACGGCTGTACCATAGTTGAGATGGATTATCTCCTCCCTGTTTCCACTAATTTGGATCCCTAGGTAGCGCAGGTCAGTATCACACCACTCACGTGGATAATCTAGAGAGAACCGTGCGGCTGCTGGCGTGAGTGGGAATACCTGTGAGTTTGCCCAGTTAATATGGACACCAGAGAGGTGTCCAAACACTATGAACTCTCGTAGCAATGGATTTATATTATTTTGAGGGTCTCTTACATAGAGCGTCATATCATCAGCGTAGAGGGATATCAGGATTTGTCGCAAGTTACATCTTAGCACCCTCTCCTGGTGATGCTAGCGCAGCTTGCAAACCAGCGGTTCAATCGTGAGGGCAAATAGCAAAGGCGATAATGGGCATCCCTGCCTGGTGCCTCTCGAGATGGGGACCGTCGCTGACATGTTGCCATTTATGAGCACCCTCGCTGTGGGGCGTTGGTACAATAATTGAATCCAGGAAACGAATAGAGAGGGAAATCCCATGCGCTGTAATATACCTATGAGATAGTCCCACTCTACTGAATCAAATGCCTTAGTGGCATCTAAAAACACTGCCGCCAGAGGGAGCTCTGGCGCAATGTTCTGAAGGACTGAAAATAAGGTGCGGAGGTTGTGTGTGGTTGCACGCCCGGGGACGAACCCTGATTGATCACATGAGGCAGGACTTTTGCCTGGTTTGAGCAGGGATGTGATCAAAGCCTCTCTCATCGACGGAGGGAGTGTGCCACATTCTAAGGATGCCTCATACAATTCCTTCAGAATGGGGGCCATAATATCTATGTAGGCTTTATAAAATTCAGCGGGAAGGCCGTCTAGTCCCGGGGACTTACTAGATTTTTGTTGCATTATGGCCTCTCTTATTTCGTCGATTTCAAAAAGGAGCACACCCGCTGGTTGTCTTCCAACCATCCCAGCGCCACATCCCCAAGAAAGCTATCTAGTTCGAAGTTATCTCGACGTCGTGATGTGTATAAAGTGCAGTAGTGTGCAGTGAAGGTAGCTAATATGTCTGCTGCGTCTCTGGGTCTCTTCCTCAGGCCCAACAATTTCTAAGACGTATTGTGAACACCGGGGCTTCTTAATCATGTCTGTTGGTGCCCTCCCGGGCCTCTCTCCCTCCCCATATTTCCGGGCTATCGCATATTTCCCTTTGAATTTGGATTCTCGTGCTGCGGTATCCGTGTACTCTGACAGTTTCTCCCGAAATTCAAGTTGCGTCCGCCCTTTCTCCCCACCAGCCAGCCCAACCTACAGTGTCTTGAGCTCCCTCTATAGTTTCTTTAACGAGCCTTGTATGTCTCTAAGGACACCAAAACTTTTGGATATGCAAAAACCCCTGATGGTGAACTTAAAGGCCTCCCATACAGTCTCCACAGAGTCAACCGAATCCCTATTCCTCTGAAAGTATTCCCGAATTTCCTCTCCTAACTCAGCGTGAAATACTTCATCTAATAACGCTGGGGGCTGTAGCCTCCAACTACGCCTGGGCAGAATCAGAAGCTTTACTGGCGAGAGATGGGAGAAGGTCCTCGCCAAATGCGTCACCGCTGTTATAGTTGGTCCTAGACCCTTCGAGAGTAAACAGTAATCTATTCTAGCCCACGTTGCAGCCTGAGTATTAAAAGGTGTACCTTCACGAGTAGTGGGGTGATGATGGCGCCATGCATCTATTAAGTTTCCCTCCTCTAGAATCTCCTGTAATGTAATCTGTGCTCTGGTAGAATGATGTGGTGCTGTATTCGATCTGTCATTGGCTGGAATCAGTGCAACATTAAAATCTCCCCCCCCCCCCCTCCCCCCCCCCCCAGATGACATGGGTAGAACCCACTTCCAAGATTTTCCCCATAAGGTAGCGAAGAAATCTGGTGTGTCTACATTAGGGCCGTAGCAGCATGCTAGTGTGACTGAGTCTGCGCCTAGTCGCCCCCATACGAGTACATATTTACCCTGGGGATCCGTATGTGTGCCCGTTGGGGTGAAGGATGTGTGCTTTTTTATAAAAATCGCAGTGCCTCTCGCATACGTAGAGTATGAGGAAAATATCCTATGTTCAGCCCATTTGCTCGCAAATGTGGTGGGTTGCTGTGGATTGAGGTGAGTTTCTTGTAGGATGGCTATATGTATGTGGTGACGATCTAGTTACGCTAGGATCTGTCTGCGCTTTCTTGGGTTCCCTAACCCTCGTACATTCCAGGATAGTATCCCCAACTGTTGGTTATGTACTGGTTCACCCGTAGTCCCCATGTGAAGTGTGATAATCAGACCGCATGTGTGTACCTGTCATATGGAAAACAAGATTGTGCTCAAATGCCTGTCCATGTTGCTGAGAAGTGATTGAACAACATTCATAACACCCAACTCCCTCACCACCCCCACCCACCCACTGAGGCATCCCAATCATGCCAGGGAATCCTACCCCTCTCGCCTCCCTTGTCCCCGAAGTAGAAGTCTCCATTAAGGAGTGTATATACTCCAACAAAGAGTCCAACATTTAGTAAGTCTTCAAGGGGATCTCCCGTATGGGGGCCTTGCTTAGGTGGCACATCGGCATCCCTCTGTCCCCGAGGCAATGAAATGGATCAGTCGACCTATTCTAAAGTCGGAGGGTGCCCTGTGATTTTTGTCTTATGGTACCTGTTATATTGCGATGTGTGTCCACCATCTTTATCAACTGTCAGCATCAATTGCAAGGCATGGGTATCCAGTCACGTTACAACTCGCCAGTGCTGCTAGTCTCCAAGCCTTTTAAAAATGCATCATCTAGGTTTCTTTCAACCCTGATCTGGTGAAACCAATCCCGGCGAGCTTTCCGAAACCTGTGTTGACACCTTTTGTTTCTTGAGGTGTTTCAGGAACTCTTCTGCTTGTTGGGGCTTGGTATATATCAATTGTTTGCCTTGGTATGTGATCCGTACTCACTCCTGTGCTCACCACCCAGACGTTGGAATCTCTCTCTCTCTCTTCCCCCCCTTCCGGGTGCCCCCCTTCCGGGTGTCCCCCTTCCGGGATCTCGGATCTGCGTGAATCTTCAGATCATGCC
Source organism: Triturus cristatus (assembly GCF_964204655.1). Taxonomy (NCBI): domain Eukaryota; kingdom Metazoa; phylum Chordata; class Amphibia; order Caudata; family Salamandridae; genus Triturus; species Triturus cristatus. Next base: position 16,706,653 of record NC_140581.1, read on the forward strand.
GCGTGCCCCGCTCGGAGTTTGGAATTCTCGTACTCTCATTGGGGACCCAATGCAGAGGTTTTTCCTGATGAGCTAGATGGGACTCCACCATCCTGTACATACGACCCCCTCCTCAATTGAGTTGTCCCCCATCAGCGGTCCCTTTCAGGCCCACGGACGTGTGGCCACGGCGCCTCTATCAGCACACACTAGTGCAATCACCCATAACATTTCATATGGAGAGTGTTTCACAGGCTATTTCTCAGGCAAAAACGTGTCTGTGCCCTGATAATGATCACCTAATTCGAGTTGGGATCGAAACATTGTCGACTTTTTGGATCTTGACTCCTAATTTGCATTTCTGTGAAGCACAAGATGATTTTCTATTGTGACTGTTTGAATGTGTATTTAATGTTAAAGTCACTATGTAAATAAATGCCCACGGTCTGGAAATCTGTTGACTTCCAACCCTTCGCCACGTTATTTTTATATTTCCTTGCTTTATCGTTTCAAATCATTGTCTAGTGAATGAATAAACTGAGCCTCCATTTGGAGAAAATCAACGCAGGTCTTATTACAGTTCTGTGTTCCATTGTCCATCATTCTTTTGAAGGGACCAATGTTGCTTGTAATGCTGTGTTCACCCTAGGTCCCTTCTGACTCTTAGGGTTCCCTTGTTTCTTTACAAATAAAAAATACTGTATAAATTGACGGCCAAAACCTGTGTAAATTGAGAGATTCTGAACAGAGCACTCTGTCCAGGCTCTCCCGGCCGCAGCGTTTAATTAAACCAACTTCAATCAATCAATCAAGAAATTTGTATAGCGCGCTACTCACCCGGAGGGTCTCAAGGTGCTAGGGGGAGGGGGGTCCGCTACTGCTCGAACAGCCAGGTCTTGAGTTGCTTCCTGAAGGAGAGGTGGTCTTGGGTCAGACGGAGGTGGATGGGAGGGAGTTCCAAGTCTTGGCTGCCAGGTAGGAGAAGGATCTTCCTCCCATGGTGGCTCTTCGAATGCGTGGAACGGCGGTGAGGGCGTGGCTGGTCGATCGTAGCTGGCGGGTGAGAGTGTAGAAGGTCAGGCGGTTGTTGAGGTACCTGGGGCCCAGGTCGTGGAAGGCCTTGTGTGCGTGGGTGAGGAGTCGGAACGTGATTCTCTTGCTGACGGGGAGCCAGTGCAGGTCTCTCAGGTGTCCGGAGATGTGGCTGTGTCGGGGGATGTCCAGGATGAGTCGTGCGGAGGCGTTCTGGATGCGTTGGGAGTCTTTTCCGTAGTTTGGCTGTGGTTCCGGTGTAGAGGGTGTTTCCGTAGTCCAGTCGGCTGGTGATGAGAGCCTGGGTGACCGTCTTCCTGGTTTCGGTGGGGTTCCATCGGAAGATCTTTCAGAGCATGCGTAGGATGTTGAAACATGATGATGAGACGGCGTTGACTTGTCTGGTCATCGAGAGGGAGGAGTCCAGGATGAAGCCCAGGTTGCGTGCGTGGTCCGTAGGTTTGGGTGCGCTGCCCAGGGCAGGGGGCCACCAGGAATCGTCCCAGGCAGAGGGTGATGATCCAAGGATGAGGACTTCCGTCTTGTCTGAGTTCAGTTTCAGGCGGCTGTTCATCATCCACTCGGCTACGTCTTTCATCCCTTCGTGTAGGTCGGTTCTGGCGGTGGCTGGGTCGTTGGTGAGGGAGAGGATCAGCTGGGTGTCGTCGGCGTAGGAGATGATGTTGAGGTTGTGTTGGCGTGCGATGGCTGCGAGGGGGCTCATGTAGACGTTGAAGAGGGTGGGGCTGAGTGATGATCCTTGTGGTACACCGCAGATTACTTCGGTGCCCTCGGATCTGAACGGGGGGAGGCGGACTCTCTGGGTTCTTCCGGCGAGGAACGAGATGATGCAATCTAGTGCCTTCTCTTGGATTCCGATGTTGCTGAGGCGCTGCACTAGGGTGCGGTGGCAGACAGTATCGAACGCTGCGGAGAGGTCCATGAGGATGAGGGCCGCTGTTTCCCCGTTGTCGAGCAGGGCTCGGATGTCGTCAGTGGCTGCGATGAGGGCGGTCTAGGTGCTGTGGTTGGCTCGGAAGCTGGACTGCGAGTGGTCGAGGGATCCGTTCGTCTCGAGGAAGGCGGCAAGCTGTCTGTTGACGGTCTTCTCGATGACTTTGGCAGGAAAAGGGAGGAGCGAGATGGGGCGGTAGTTCTTGAGGTCGGTGGGGTCTGCCGATGGTTTCTTCAGGAGGGCGCTGAGTTCGGCATGCTTCCAGCTCTACGAGAAGGTGGCGGTGTTGAAGGAGCAGTTGATGATGTCCCGGTGCTGGGATGCGATGACTGAGTCGGCCTTGTTGAAGACGTGGTGGGGGCATGGGTCGGTTGGTGACCCGGAGTGGATGGTGTTCATCGTGTGGATGGGGTCTTCGGTGCTGACCGGGGTCCAGGCGCGGAGGATGATGGTGGGGGGTGTCGGTTCGGTGGTTGGGTGCGTGGTCTGTGCGCCGAAGCTGTTGTGTATCTCGGCGATCTTGCGGTGAAAGAACGAGGCGAGTGAGTCGCAGAGGTCTTGTGAGGGAGTGATGTCGTTGTTTCCGGCGCTGGGGTTGGAGAGCTCTTTGACGATGCTGAAGAGTTCTTTACTGTTGTGTGCGTTGTTGTCTAGTCGTTCCTTGAATGCTGTCCTCTTGGTGGTGTGGATCAGCTGGTGGTGTTTGTGGGAGGCGTGCTTGAGGGCGGTCATGTTGTCTGTAGTCGGGTTTTTTCGCCAGGCTTTCTCGAAGGTACGGCAGTTCTTCTTGGAGTTCTTGAGGTCGTCGTTGAACCAGGAGGCTTTCTTGCTGCCGGGCCTGCTGGGATGGTTTTTCAGAGGTGCGAGGTCGTCAGCGCAGTTGGTGATTGTAGGAAGGTGGATATCTTACTATGGTTACCCCCAAATATTTGCCTAGTGTCTAGCTGGTTTTTCGACTTAGTTGGCCTGAGATCCTGCCATTCAGGATCTCAGCCTATCTGCTCTCTCTTTAAAATGGACTTCATGTACCCTAGGTGCATAACCCATTGGAACTAGATCACCCTGTGAGCCCCTGTACCAGTGTACACTAGGTACCCAGGGCATTGGTGTATCTAAGGCCTACCAGGGGCTGAAGCATGTATTGTGCCACCCCTGGCCTGGCCCAACAATTTGACACAGCTGGCTGATCACTCAGCTGGGGTAAGTTGGTGTAACCACCTCTTACTTGGGTGTAGTATACCTATACCTAACCTTAAATGGCACACATGTTAACCTATAAGTCACTCCGATGGCAGGCCTTAACAATCCTGAAGGCAGAGTGCTTGGTTCCATGTGAGATGGTGCTCTGGTATGAGCTGAGCCTGTCTGCAGTGGTCGGAACAACTTCCTTCTACTGTTTCCAGATATCGTCATACCATATACTCTTAAGTGCATTATGAACCTCGCGGTTAAATGCTATCTTTGGTTTGGCTTTATCAAAACATGTCGGGTAAGGTGTCATACGAATTGGAATACTAACCCCTCGCCAATTCTGGCGACGGGGTTAGCATTCCACCCTTCTAGAGGGACACGACATGTACAGTACCTGAAACCCGGGTAAAATCAGACATAGCCTCAGCTCCACAAAATGGACGCTGCCACCACAGACACAAGTCTGCTCTCCTGCTGCTGGGAGTCCTTCCAGCTTGGGAGACGTGGACAAAGGGTTTCCTGCCAGGGGAGGTGCGAGCACCACCCCAGACAGGAGTTTGTGTATTGGTCAGGTAGGGCTTGAACAGAATCAGACATGCCTGAGGCTCACAAGGAGCCTCGGTGCATATGCCAGTTCAAACCGGTCCTGGGGCACACCAGCCCCGGACCTGGGGCGAGCTGGACAAAGGATTGGGGGTGTAACCACCCCCCTTCCTGGTCCCACCCTTAGGGAGGGACCTAGCAGGTAGTCCGGCCCCTAGAATCCGCTTAAAGGTAGGAGCTGTGTCCTAAGACTTCAGACATCCTGGAATCAACTTGAAATAAAGAAGAAGACGGGAACTTCGATGTTCTGCTGCACAGAAGACTGAAGGAAATCTCCCCTATGGTCAGGGAGTGACCATCTTGCTAACGCAAGCACCAACCAGCTATTGAACGTCTGCTTTGCCGCCGCCTCCTGCCGGAGCCCGAGCCAAGAGACCGACAAGACCTGGACCTCCAGACCTCTCACAGCCCGATCCACAGTCCCTGCAAAGAAGGAACCCGTGGAGGCACCGAGACACGTGGAGCCAGCCATCTTGGAAGACACTCGACAAGCTGCAAGCGCGACAACAGAGGCTCCCTCCAAGTTGTGCTTTGGCTCCTGAGAAGCCCAACATCCGAGCAGCATCTGCACCAAAGGTGAGCCCTCCAGCATCTCCACGATCTGCGTGGGGCCCCTCTGCACTTTGCAACTCGACGCGCCTAACCGGACCCTGGCCCGTTGGCTAGAGACCATCTTGGCGACCAACTTTGAAAACTACGACGCTGGTCTGGTTGCTCCAGACTGGCCCCTGCTTCCCTCCAAAGGAGCAGCCCCTCTGACCTTGCTGGTCAGAGTAAACAGCTTTCTCCATTTCCTGCGACTCCTGCCTTTGCCAAGGCTTGTTTGCTTCTTTTGAGTCACCGACACCGCCGACAGCGAGAGCCTGCGTGGGACAGCTCGTGAACCGACTCCTGGACGTCGTCGACCTTCAGGGACCACGTGGCTGCGGAGACAAGCTACCCCTCTTCACCTGTTTGCACCCGACATCGCCTGGTACCTACCTGGTGCCACGCTGGTCACTGGCTAGTGACTGTGAACACTGTCCCCTCTGCTTACAGGTCTTCTACAACTCCGATCCACTGCATCTCTTCTGGACCGGCCGCCTGCAGCATCTTTGTCACCAGGCTCCATTGAACAAATAGACGAAACCCGACGTACTTCGAGACCTATGCACCCGCTTCCTGTGGGTGAGGTAAATCTGGCACTCCTGTGCCCCAGTTTAGAGTGACATCTCTAATGCCTAGATCTGAAGTCTTGATTTCGTAGTTCAACCAGAAGACCCTTTTAGCAGTAACTTTTACGCACCCATTGAAAACCTATGGGAGCCCGCGTGTAACTTTCCTCACTGCACACGCGACCCGTGGACCTCCTGGTCACTAACTGAAGTTAGCTCCTTGTAGGCCCAGCGATTCTAGAGGCCCTAGGCCTTTTCCCTTTCCTGTTCGTGGTACTTATACCACTATTTTAGTATATGGTTTGAGTGGCCACCAGGGCCCATCCATATAAAGTGCGACTTCTGTATATTGTAATACTTTCTTGTTTAACGATTTGTGCTCCTGTGCTCATAAAGAGTCTAGGGGATACTTGGAGTAATAAATACATATATATTTTGAATATATATCTGTGGGGTGTCCTTTCATTGGTATAAAGGGGGGTTACATATGGTAAAACAGCCTGCTTAACACGCTTTAATGAGTTTAGCCTCAAAGACTGCTTAGCCTACGCTACCACTAGGGCAGCTAGTCCGAAAAGGTTGACTTACAACCACACCATAAGGGTTGCTTGGCATGGTACAAGGTGGTCACTTTAACTAGTGAACATCATATACCAGGCCAACTTCTCACATTGGTGAGCAGCGGTTGGATTTGAGCTTGCTGTGTTTTACCTCTGTAATCTCTTTGTTACCATTTGAAAGATCATACAGGTACCTTTAGGTACATATAAAACAAGATTAGTTATATACTTAAGTTCTACTGAACTTAGTTGTTGTAGAGCAAAGGGAGTAGCACACCCTGACTACAACTACTAGATAGGTTTAGTAGGAAAACCCAAGTGTAGGTAGTTGCAACACGTCAACCCACACTTAAGAGCAATGGCTGGGGCAGAGGGGTCCAATGTACCCATCTCTGTCGAGAGTGACCCCCAGAGGGCACCAACCATCTTTGCTACCCTAAACCAGAATGAGCTCAGGCAGTTGGCAAATATCAGGGGCCATAAACAGCCCAGGAACCCTACCTCTGCTGAACTCAGATAACTCTTACAAGCTGATGAAGATCAGAGAGCTCTCAAGAAAGCCTCCCAGTTAGACCCCTCAGGGACTGGAACAGGAGGCCCTCCTTCTGAAGATGCTACTGAAGTACCCGTTTCTAACAGTCACCCCTTAGTTGAGAATCAGACTACAGATGATGAGGATCAGCATAGGAACAGGGATGACAAAGGGGGTGAGTCTGATAGTAGTAGTAGTTCTGATGGGAGAAATAGCCCAGTGCCAGGTGCTATACCTGGCTCAGCTAACTTAAGACTACTTGGGACTGACAAGGGGTTCCCCCCATTGAATCTCCCTAGTGGACTTAACCAGGGGTTTGGGAGACAGAGGAATCACTCAGGTGAATCTAATGCCTCTCATGCCTCTAGAGGCTCTCAGGGTCACTCCAGAAGAAGGATGACCAGCCCTCAGAGGAGGGAGCATGAGGCCAGAATGCAGGAAGCTCAGCTGAGGATCAGGAAACAGGAGCTAGAAGTAGCCCTGATGGAAGAGAAACTGAACAAGGCTAGGCAACCTAGAGGGAGTGGGTCTATACCCACTGGTGGCAGCATTGTCCCTAGGGACAAAGATAGGGTCTTTGATAATAGGAACCTGTCCAAGGTTGTGCCCCCCTACAAAAGTGGGGATGATATCCACAAGTGGATGACTGCTCTTGAGAGAGCCTGCAAAGTGCAGCAGGTTCCTGAAGACCAGTGGGCAGGAATTTTATGGCTCTCCTTTGAAGGTAGAGGCAGAGATAGACTCCTCACTGTTAGAGAGGAGGATGTCAGAAACTACAGAGCCCTGAAGAGTGTCCTTGTTGATGGGTTAGGCTTAACCACTGAGCAGTACAGGTTAATGTTCAGAGATACCCAGAAGGCATAGACTCAGGACTGGTCTGAATATGTTGAATGTGCCACTAAGGCTTTGGAGGGTTGGTTGCTGGGAAGTAAGGTTTCAGATTATACAGGATTGTACAATTTGATGATGAGAGAACAGATTTTAAGTAACTGTCAAAACCAGCTCCTCCATCAACACCTGGTAGACTCAGATTTGACCTCTCCCCAAGAATTGGGAAAGAGGGCAGATAAATGGGTCAGGACCAGGATCAGGCCTAAAAATCAGGGTGGTGACCAAAAGAAAGATACCACCAAGCCTCAAGAGAAGGGTGGGGATAAAACAAAAGAGAAATCTTCCTCAGGGCCCCAAAACTCCACACAGGGTGGTGGGTCCCAAGCTCCCTCCTCTACCACAGGTAAAAAGCCTTACTGCCATGAATGTAAAATTCCTGGGCATTGGAAAACTGACAGCAGTTGCCCAAAGGCTAAAAACAAAACTGTTCCTCCAACTACTCCTGTCACACCACCTATTACTGTCAGCAGTAATCCCCCAGGTGGTGGGAGTGCCCCCAGAAATTTGGGTGGGTTTACTTGGGGAACACGGGGGGACCCTGGCTTAGCCAATTCCCCTACAGCAACTACTCTGGTCTATGATGGTGGCATGGGGTTTGCCAACTTCACTGCCTGCCCCAACACTTTGGGTAGGTACAGACAGGAGCCCTACATCAATGGTAGAAAAGCTGAGGCCTACAGAGACACTGGAGCTAGCATCACTATGGTGGCCCATTGGCTAGTTCCCTCTGAGCAGCTTTTGCCTGGTTGCTCCTACCAGGTAACTAACATTGATGGCAAACAGAACAGTCATCCCATGGCAGAGGTGTGTCTCAGCTGGGGGGGGTGCCACTGGTCCTAAAAGGGTGGCAGTGTCCCCAACCTTGCCTGTAGACTGCTTACTGGGGAATGACTTAGAACTCTCAGCTTGGGCTGGGGTTGAACAAGACACCCATTCTAAAATGGTAGGCCTTTCACAAAAGGGTAGTGGGGTTGTGCCAGCCACAACCCCTGTCCAAGTAGATTTCCTCCCTGAAAAGGTTGGAAGGGCAGTGGTAGCCACAGCCCAGGCAAATACAGACTTCCCTGTAGAGACTGGCAGAGCTGTGACAGTCACAGCTCAAACCCAAACTGAGTGCCCCCCTAAAAAGGTTGGCAGGACTGTAATGGTCTCAGTCCATACTCAGACTGACATAGGTGTAGTGAAGCCTGAAACTATGGATCACTCCACACAAACAGAGAGTAGTGGGGAGGGAGAAAAGTCTCCCTCTCCCCAGACATTAGGAAAAGGTCAGCCTCCCCAGGGATCTGACCCCACGACTTGTGAAGGAACTGCCCCAGAGGTAGCCAGGCCTGGCCTGGCAGAGCCTCTGATGTCAGTGGCCCCTTCCAAGGTGGGACCCAGTCTGGTGCAGGTAGCCTGCCTCTCTCTACCCTGCCTCAGTCAGCCCAGGGCTGCAGAGGTCAGGGAGGCCAGTGGACCCCAAGAGGGCCCCTGTCCACAAGAACCCCCCCATCAAAAGAATGAGGATTACCTGGCTAGTAGCCCTAGCCAGGTGATGGTTAAACACATTCCTGAGGGATCCCCTTTACAGGTAGTTGGGGACCTCCCCCAGAGGGATTCTGTTGGGCACATGCAAACATGGGACCTTAGGGCCCAAACCTGACCTGTCCCTCCAGTAAGCCCACAAAAGGGACCCAGCTTCCAGCTTTAGGTAGCCAGAGGCTGACCCTGAGAGCACACTGCAACTCAGTGAAAGAAAGAAAGGCATCCATGGTGGAGGATGATTGGAGGAAGCTGAGGCCTCACTTTGAGGACACTCACTTCAGTACTCCATCTCAACGCCAGCCTTTTACTTTGCCAAGACACACCAAAGGTAGAGATTCCCTATGGTGGAGACCCTCTGATACCCTTAGGGTGAGGGATTGCTTAGTGGACCATGAGACAGGGGGTAACCATGCCAGTGCTGGTTCTTCCTTATATGGCCACTTAGGCAATATAGGCTTACCTGGTCAAGGTCAGCCTTATCTCCCTTCATTTGGGGGGGTTGTGTAGGAAGGTGGATATCTGACTATGGTTACCCCAAAATTTTTGCCTAGTGTCTAGCTGGTTTTTCGACTTAGTTGGCCTGAGATCCTGCCATTCAGCATCTCAGCCTATCTGCTCTCTCTTTAAAATGGACTCCATGTACCCTAGGTGCATAACCCATTGGAACTAGATCACCCTGTGAGCCCCTGTACCAGTGTACACTAGGTACCCAGGGCATTGGTGTATATAAGGCCTACCAGGGGCTGAAGCATGTATTGTGCCACCCCTGGCCTGGCCTAACAATTTGACACAACTGGCTGATCACTCAGCTGGGGTAAGTTGGTGTAACCACCTCTTACTTTAGGTGTAGTATACCTATACCTAACCTTAAATGGGACACATGTTAACCTATAAGTCACTCCTATGGCAGGCCTTAACAATCCTGAAGGCAGAGTGCTTGGTTCCATGCGAGATGGTGCTCTGGCATGAGCTGAGCCTGTCTGCAGTGGTCGGAACAACTTCCTTCTACCGTTTCCAGATATCGCCATACCATATACTCTTAAGTGCATTATGAACTTCGCGGTTAAATGCTATCTTTGGTTTGGCTTTATCAAAACATGTCGAGTAAGGTGTCATACGAATTGGAATACTAACCCCTCGCCAATTCTGGCGACGGGGTTAGCATTCCACCCTTCTAGAGGGACACGACATGTACAGTACCTGAAAACCGGGTAAAATCAGACATAGCCTCAGCTCCACAAAATGGACGCTGCCACCACAGACACAAGTCTGCCCTCCTGCTGCTGGGAGTCCTTCCAGCTTGGGAGACGTGGACAAAGGGTTTCCTGCCAGGGGAGGTGCGAGCACCACCCCAGACAGGAGTTTGTGTATTGGTCAGGTAGGGCTTGAATAGAATCAGACATGCCTGAGGCTCACAAGGAGCCTCGGTGCATATGCCAGTTCAAACCGGTCCTGGGGCACACCAGCCCCGGACCTGGGGCGAACTGGACAAAGGATTGGGGGTGTAACCACCCCCCTTCCTGGTCCCACCGTTAGGGAGGGACCTAGCAGGTAGTCCGGCCCCTAGAATCCGCTTAAAGGTAGGAGCTGTGTCCTAAGACTTCAGACATCCTGGAATCAACTTGAAATAAAGAAGAAGACGGGAACTTCGACATTCTGCTGCACAGAAGACTGAAGGAAATCTCCCCTATGGTCAGGGAGTGACCATCTTGCTAACGCAAGCACCATCCAGCAACTCGACGTCTGCTTTGCCGCCGCCGCCTCCTGCCGGAGCCCGAGCCCAGAGACCGACAAGACCTGGACCTCCAGACCACTCACAGCCCGATCCACAGTCCCTGCAAAGAAGGAACCCGTGGAGGCAGCGAGACACGTGGAGCCAGCCATCTTGGAAGACACTCGACAAGCTGCAAGCGCGACAACAGAGGCTCCCTCCAAGTTGTGCTTTGGGTCCTGAGAAGCCCAACATCCGAGCAGCATCTGCACCAAAGGTGAACCCTCCAGCATCTCCACGATCTGCGTGGGGCCCCTCTGCACTTTGCAACTCGACGCGCCTAACCGTACCCTGGCCCGTTGGCTAGTGGCCATCTTGGCGACCAACTTTGAAAACTACGACGCTGGTCTGGTTGCTCCAGACTGGCCCCTGATTCCCTCCAAAGGAGCAGCCCCTCTGACCTTGCTGGTCAGAGTAAACAGCTTTCTTTATTTCCTGCGACTCCTGCCTTTGCCAAGGCTTGTTTGCTTCTTTTGAGTCGCCGACACCGCCGACAGCGAGAGCCTGCGTGGGACAGCTCGTGAACCGACTCCTGGACGTCGTCGACCTTCAGGGACCACGTGGCTGCGGAGACAAGCTACCCCTCTTCACCAGTTTGCACCCGACATCGCATGGTACCTACCTGGTGCCACGCTGGTCACTGGCTAGTGACTGTGAACACTGTCCCCTCTGCTTACAGGTCTTCTACAACTCCGATCCACCGCATCTCTTCTGGACCGGCCGCCTGCAGCATCTTTGTCACCAGGCTCCATTGAACAGATAGACGAAACCCGACGTACTTCGAGACCTATGCACCCGCTTCCTGTGGGTGAGGTAAAGCTGGCACTCCGGTGCCCCAGTGTAGAGTGACATCTCTAATGCCTAGATCTGAAGTCTTGATTTCGTAGTTCAACCAGAAGACCCTTTTAGCAGTAACTTTTGAACTTTTACGCACCCATTGAAAACCTATGGGAGCCCGCGTGTAACTTTCCTCACTGCACACGCGACCCGTGGACCTCCTGGTCACTAACTGAAGTTAGCTCCTTGTAGGCCCAGCGATTCTAGAGGCCCTAGGCCTTTTCCCTTTCCTGTTCGTGGTACTTATACCACTATTTTAGTATATGGTTTGAGTGGCCACCCATATAAAGTGCGACTTCTGTATATTGTAATACTTTCTTGTTTAACGATTTGTGCTCATAAAGAGTCTAGGGGATACTTGGAGTAATAAATACATATATATTTTGAATATATATCTGTGTGGTGTCCTTTCATTGGTATAAAGGGGGGTTACATATGGTAAAACAGCCTGCTTAACACGCTTAAACGAGTTTAGCCTCAAAGACTGCTTAGCCTACGCTACCACTAGGGCAGCTAGTCCGAAAAGGTTGACTTACAACCACACCATAAGGGTTGCTTGGCATGGTACAAGGTGGTCACTTTAACTAGTGAACATCATATACCAGGCCAACTTCTCACAGTGATCCACTGTGTGAGGCTGTTGGCTGCTTGGTTGGGGTCCGTTGAGCTGGCGGGAGGGTTCTGGCTCAGTGATGTGGTGAGCTGGTCGGTGGTGATCTTGTTCTTGCTCCTGTTTAGTCAAAGACCTCTAGCCTCTTCATTTATTTAAGGTAAATAAATATCCGAGCAACACTCTCTACGCTCTGGCACCCCAGACTCTTTATCACGCCCCACTTACTCTCCCATAACCCACCCTGAGCTACAAGCACAGCAGACACTACTGTGCCCTACTCTCTTCCATAATCCGTCCTCCCTACAAGTACCATGGACTCTCTACCACGCCCCGTAAATTCCACAACCCAAGGCTCTCCTCCGAGTACCTCTTCACTCTGCCATGTACCCCACCATACCATATTCCACCCTCCCTTAAAGCCGCCCAGACTCCCTACCGTTCCTGACTCTCAAACATAACCTGCCCTCCAGCTCAACCACCCAGACTCTCCACCATGCCCCACACTCGTACATAACCCGTCCACCCCTAAAGCACCCCAGACTCTACCGCGCCCCACAATCACATATGTCCCGCTCTCCCTTCAAGCACCCCACACTCTCTACCGCGCCCCACAATCACATATGTCCCGCTCTCCCTTCAAGCACCTCAGGCTCTCTACCGCGCCCCACAATCACATATGTCCCGCTCTCCCTTCAAGCACCTCAGGCTCTCTACCGCACCCCACACTCACGTGTCCCGCACTCCCCTCAAGCACCCCAGACTCTCTACGGCGATCCACACTCACATATCCCGCTCTTTCCCACAAGCACTCCAGACACTCTACAGTGCCCCACAATCATACATAACCCACCCTCCCCAGTGCAAGCACCCCACACTCTAAAGTGCCCCACACTCATGCATACCCTGCCCCCACTCAAGCACCTGAGACGCTCTACTGTGCCCCACACTCATACATAACCCGCCACCCCTCAACCACCCCAGACTTTCTACCGTGCCCCACACTCCTACATAACCCGCCCTTCCCAGCTCAAGCACCCCCAGACTCTCAACCTTGCCCCACACTCCTACATAACCCGCCCTCCCCACAATAACCCCAGACTCTCTACCGCACCCCACACTCATACATGACCCGCCCCCCTCAAGCATCCCCAGACTCTTACCGTGCCCCACTCATATATAACCTGCCTTCCCCAGCTAAAGCACCCCAGAATCTCTACCGTGCCCCACACTCCTGCATAGCCTGCTCCCGCAAGCACCCCAAAATCTCCACCGCGCCCCACACTCATACATGGACTGGCCTTCGCTCAAGCACCCCAGACTCTCTACCGTGCCCCACGCTCATACGTAACCTGCCTTCCCCTCAAGCACCCTAGACTCTCAACCTTGCGCCACACTCATTCATAACCCGCCCTCCCCTCCAGCACCCCAAACTCTCAACCTCGCCCCACACTCATACATAACCCGCCCTTCCCTCAAGCACCCCAGATTCTCTCCACACCCCACACTCATGTCTACCCCACCCCCCTCAACCACCCGAGACTCTCTCCCATGCCCCACACTCATATATGGCCCGCCCTTCTCTCAAGCACCCCAGACTCTCTACCGTGCCCCACACTCCTACATAACCCGCCATTCCCAGCTCAAGAATCCCAGACTCTCTACCTCGCCCCACACTCATACATAACCCGTCCTCCCATGAAGCACCCCGGACTCTCTACCTCGCTTCGCACTCAAACATAACCCGCCCGAGCACCCCAGAGCCTCTACCGTGCCCCACACTCGTACATAACCCAGCCTCACCTCAAGCACCCCAGACTCTCTCCCACACCCCATTCATGTCTACCCCAACCCCCTCAAGCACCCCAGACGTTCTCCTGTGTCCCACACTCCTACATAACCAGCCCTACAAGCTCGAGCATCCCAGACTCTACCGTACCCCACACACATTTATTCACCCTCCAGCTCAACCAAGCCAGACTCTCTACCGTGCCCCACACTCATACATAACCCGCACTCCCAGCTCAAGTACCCCAGGCTCTACCGTGCCCCACATACATGCATACCCCGCACCCCCTCAAGCACCCCAGACTCTCTCCTGTGCCCCACACTCATATATAACCTGCCCGCCCCAGCTCAAGCACCCCAGACTCTCTACCGCCCCCAACACATGCATACCCTGCCCCCCAGCACCCCAGACTCTTCCCCTTGCCCCACACTCCACCATAACCCACACTCCCCTCTATCCCCAAAGACTTTACCGTGCCTCACACTCATACATAACCCGCCCTCCTCAGCTCAAGCAGCCCAGACTCTCTACCGCGCCAGACTCATGCATACCCTGCCCCACTCAAGCACCCCAGACTATCTCCCATGCCCAAACCTCATACATAACCCGCCCTCCCCAGTTCAAGCACCCCAGACTTTCTACCGCACACCACACTCATACATGGCCTGCCCTTCCCTCAAGCACCCCAGACTCTCTACCGTTCCCCATACTCCTACATAACCTGCCATTACCAGCTCAAGCACCCCCGGACTCTCAACCTCACCCCAAACTCATACATAACCTCCCCTTCCCTCAAGCACCCCAGACTCTCAACCTCGCCCCACACTCATACATAACCCGCCCTCCCCTCAAGCACCCCAAACTCATACATAACCCGCCCTCCCAGCTCAAGCACCCCAGACTCTCTCCTGTGCCCCACACTCCTACATAACCCGCCCTCCTCTCAAGCATCCCAGATTCTCTCCCACACCCCACACTCATGCCTACCCCACCCCCCTCAAGCACCCCAGACTCTCTCCCATTCCCCACACTCATACATAACCCGCCCTACAAGCTCAAGCATCCCAGACTCTACCGCGCCAACACACTCATACAAAACCCGCCCTCCCAACTCAAGCACCCCAGGCTCTACTGTGCCCCACACTCATGCATACCCCGCACCCCCTCAAGCACCCCACACTCTCTCCCCTGCCCCACACTCATGCATACCCCAACCCCCCTTAAGCACCCCAGACTCTCTCCCATGCCCCACACTCATACATGACCCGCCCGCCCCAACTCAAGCACCCCTGACTCTCTACCACGCCCACACTCGTATATAGCCTGCCCTCCTCTCAAGCACCCCAGACTCTCTACCGTGCCCCACACTCCTACATAACCCGCCATTCCCAGCTCAAGAATCCCAGACTCTCTACCTCGCCCCACACTCATACATAACCCGTCCTCCCATGAAGCACCCCAGACTCTCTACCCTCGCTTCACACTCATACATAACCCGCTCGAGCACCCCAGACCCTCTACCATGCCCCACACTCATACATAACCCACCCACACCTCAAGCACTCAAGACTATCTACCATGCCCCACACTCATACATAACCTGCCCTCCCCTCAAGCACCCCAGACTCTCTACCACGCTTCACACTACTACATAACCCGCCCTCCCAGCTCAAGCCCCCCAGACTTTCTACCACACCCCACACTCATACATAACCCGCAAACCCTCGAGCATCCCAGACTCTACCGCGCCCCACACTCCTACATAACCCACCCTTCCCAGCTCAAGCACCCCGACTCTCAAAATCGCCACACACTCATACATAACCAGACTTCCCCCTCAAGCACCCTAGACTCTCTACCATGCCCCGCCTTAATACATAACCCACCCTCCCCTCTATCACCACAGACTCTTTACTGCGCCCCACACTCAGATAACCCACCCTCCTCAGGTCAAGCACCCCAGACGCTCTCCCGCACCCCACACTCATACATACCCCGCCCCCTCAAGCACCCAAGACACTCTCCCGTGCCCCACACTCATTTATAATCCATCCTACAGCTCAACCACGCCAGACTCTCTACCGTGCCCCACACTCATGAATACCCTGCCCGCACTCGAGCACCCCAGACTCTCCCGTGCTCCACACTCATGCATACCCCACCCCCAAACTCTCTCCCATGCCCCACTCATACATACCCCGCCCCTCCTCGAGCACCCCAGACTCTCTACCGTGCCCCATACTCGTGCATACCCCACCCCCTGAAGCACCCCAGACTCTCTACCACGCCCCACACTCCTGCATACCTCATCCCCCTCGAGCCCCCCAGACCCTCTCCCACGCCCCACACTCATGCATACTCCGCCCTCCCCTTAAGCACCCCACTCTCTCCCCTGCACCACACTCACACATAACCCGCCCTCCTGTAATCCGCACTCACACGTTTCACGTCGCCCTGAGCGCAGAGCTTCTCTTGCACACCCGCCCAGGATGAATGTGTGCCTGCAGGGGAGGCATTCTGCAGGGCTGGCCCTGCACGGCCTGGGTGCAGCAGCGACAGGGGCCTTTCTCCTCCACCTAGCCAGCGACGGCTTTTATTATCATTCAGCCAACATACAAAGCAATAAAACAGCATTTTAAAAACCATTCTGACACATCCGCAGGGAGAGAAAGGAAATGAAAATGTAACTGGCAGCACAAACAAAGGAAAACAAGAAAACAGCGCAAAGAGAAAACAGACTGCAAACAAACATATAATGTGCCAGCAGACATGCACACCATCAGCAGCAAAAACACACACACACCGCAGCCGGAAAGCACAAACACAGACCACATACTAACAGCAAACATTCACAACACCGCAGCACACGCACACACACACACACACACCTCACCAGGACACCACAAACAGACCACATACAAACAGAAAACATGGACACTATCTGCAGCAAATAAACACACCTCACAGGGACGCCACAAACAAACAGCAAACATGCACACCATCAGTAGCACCCACACACCACATACAAACAGCAAAAACACACACCGCACCAGGTAAACACAAACAGACACCACATAAAAACAGCAAAGATGCACACCATAGGCAAACACACACACACATCGAACCGCAAGCACAGACAAGCACCACATACATCCATGAAATACACACAACTGGCAGTAAACACAACACACTGACTAAATATACACCGACAGCAAGCATGTACCCGATCGACAGCAAACACAAATGCACTGCACAAACTAACCCCAAAGACACACTGTTAAGTTTACAGGGCACACACATACGTCTCTGACTAACCACAAACACACCAAATACAGAGGGCACACACAAACACGGAGCTAAAAGCGTATGGTTAAGAGCCATGAACAATGGTTCAGTTCCAAATGTTCCTAAACAGTCCTTTAAATCTAACAATGGGTCAATCCCTAGCGATACGTTTTTAAAAATATAAAATAATCACAGACTAGATCTTTTATTAAACAAAGAAAGTTACGGCATTCTATGCAGACAAGTGAGGATGCAAGCGCTGGGATGCTTCAAGGGTGGACCCAAAACGACATAGAAAAGAGTGAAGAGATTTCAGGAGAATGACCGCACGGACAGTCGAAGGCCGTTCTTCTGAGACTGTCCGTAAAACCTTTACACTGCTGGAGAAGAGACGTCAAGATGGTCTCGGCTATAATCTTGCACATCTCAAATCTCGAGAGATACCGAGACAGACACAGGGAGAGATCCGGCTCCTATCGTGGGACAGCCACGTAGAAATAACACTTTTAGGATTGCCTGAAGCCCCATGTCCCCTTGGGGGGCTATTCTAGCGCCCCATTGGGCTTCCATCATAAAGGACTACAAGCATCCCTGTCAGGCCTCAAGATACAGGGGCATAGCCAGATGGACTGCAGTGATCCATGCTCAGAAAGTACCACAGCACTGGACACGAATGCTGCCCCCTTGGGGTCTGGTCCAAGCGCCAGTGTGACCACCAATACCTTCCCAGACAGATAGGCTGACAGAGGTCCTTACCCAGTCTCTGGTACAGCTACTACCGCCTTAGTGTGTGCTCCAAGGTGAAGTGTGACCATCACTACCTTCTGATGGACAGCGATTCATGCACATAACACACCATACTCCTGGGCACAGCTCCCGGCCCCTTGGTGTGTGTTCTAAGATGAAGCGTGAGCACAGTACCTACCAGATGGACCGAGATCCACACACAGAACCCACCACATTAGTGCGCGCCGGGGCCTGGTCCGAGCTGAAGCGTGAGCACCAGTATCTTCGTAGCCAGTTGGACCTACAGTGGCCCATACCCAGAACCTGGCACCGCACCGGGGCCTGGTCCGAGCTGAAGCGTGAGCACCAATACTTTTGAAGCCAGTTGGACTACAGAGGCCCATACCCAGAATCTGGCACCGCACTGGGGCCTGGTCCGAGCTGCAGCGTTAGCTCCAGTACCCTCCAAGCCAGTTAGACCTACAGTGGCCCATACCCAGAACCTGGCACCGCATTAGCTCCAGTACGTTCGAAGCCAGTTGGCCCGAGAGTGGCCCGTACCCAGCACCAGGGTCTCGTTGGGGCTCAAGCGTGCACACTGATGTCCCCAAGCAACGGGCACCCAGGATTCCTAGAATCCAGAAAGCAGTAATAGTGAATCCCCCCTGCCCCGGAACAGAGACCAGTGAGTGGGCCAGGGCTAGCCAGGCTGCAGAAGGGGTCAGAGGTCAGGTCTCATGTTCAGTGAGCGCAAGAGGGGACCGTGACGTCGCCCTGCGGTTACTCACGCAGGGAGAGGCCCTGCTTCCAGGACAGGATGTGAGCGCACACTGCTGCGGTGAAGCAACAGGAAGTGCCTTGACAACCCCCACCTCCTCACGGGCGCTAGCCAGAGAAGAGGCTCCGTGTCTGCTCGTTGGGGCGGGGGCTACAGAGGCACAAGCTTCCCGTGCGTCAAGCGTTTTTCAGTTCGCAGCACCCCTGTGATGAAAAAGGAACCCGGAAATGGCTGTGGAGAACAGTGAGCACCGCACAAGGAATCCAGAGGCCATGTGTCAGCAAAGCAGGCAACCACATGCAAGGGGTAGAGGGGCCTCGATCCCCGGAGGTGGCACCCAGCCCCATGTGCCAGCACAGCAAGCCAGGCACAGGCAAGGGGTAGAGGGGCCCTGATCGCCAGTGGTGTCACCCAGCCCCATGTGCCAGCAAAGCAAGCCAGGCAAGGGGTAGAGGGGCCCTGAACCCCAGGGGTGGCACCCATTCCCATGTACCAGCACAGCAAGCCAGGCACAGGGGTAGAGGGGTCCTGAACCCCAGGGGTGGCACCCAGCCTGCAGCTCTGGCAGGAGAGGTTCTACAGTAGCCCTGGGGCTGTGAGGACTGCACAAGAAATCCAGAGGCCACGTGTCAGAAAAGTAGGCCCAGGCAATGAGTGGAGGGGCCCTGGTCCCCATGGGGAGGCACCCAGCCTGCAGCTCTGACAGGAGTGGTTCTTCTGAAGCCCTGGGGCTGTGTCCACTGCAGCTTCCCCTCGCAGAGCCCGACTCTGAAAACCGCAGTGACCACGCACTGCGCGAAGCACAGGAAGAGGCCGGACCAGGAAGTAAACATTCTCATGAGAACATCCCCTTCAGCCTGTAGGGCTGGGGTCACGTCTCAGTACGTGCCCAGTCTACGCCCCAAGACCCCTTGTTTGACAGGCAAAAGCCATGACGGATCCATGCAGCAAACCACGACCTAAGGGCCGATGCCAGGCGCCTGCACCTTGGCACAGCTGAGCCCAGAGATCAGGCAGGCTCTTATGTCGCATGGGTGAGATACCACATTAAGAAACACTGGGGCGGAAAGGATCCCTGGCAGTGATGTCAAAGTACATCACGACAACTGTGCATGCTGGCATTCGGCCATGGGAGCCACCGCCTCTGCACACATGTATGCAACAAGCACATTGACCCACTGATCTATTACACGCAAGCATGGGGCACTGGACCCTAGTGCAGTCATCAGGCACAACTGGGGCCATGCCAAGGGGCCATGCCAAGGAGCCATCATGTGCTGGCTTGGTGCCATGCTGGTGGCACTCTGGCTATAACACATGCACACCCTCATTGGCGCGCACTGGTCAGGTCCTGAGTAGTGCCTGCAAGGTGGAGGCCGTACAAGCCACCGTCTGCGAAGCAACGAGAGTCTCAAACACCACTGGGCGCCCACTGCAACGCAAAGATCAGTTCCTTAAGAGGAAGTGAGGTCGAACTTATTTACCCAAGATCACATATCACGTGGCTTGGCCGGTCCCGGTCTATACTGGAACATACAGCTAAGCATGTGTGATGGCATGTGTCTGACTGTCGGTGGTTTACACTGATTCAAGGGTTCCCATCCCTCAAATCTGAGCTCGGCGAGTCACCTTGTGCTGTGGTGCACCCAGACACAGCTCCTGCTGTGGTGGAACATACAGCTAAGCATGTGTGATGGAATGTGTCCTGACTGTCGGTGGTTTACACTGATTCAAGGGTTCCCATCCCTCAATTCTGAGCTCAGTGAGTCACCTTGTGCTGTGGTGCACCCAGAGCTGTGGTGCACCCAAACACAACTCCTGCCTGTGGTGGAACATACAGCTAAGCATGTGTGATGGCATGTGTCTGAGTGTCGGTGGTTTACACTGATTCAAGGGTTCCCGTCCCTCAATTCTGAGCTCAGTGAGTCACCTTGTGCTGTGGTGCACCCAGAGCTGTGGTGCACCCAGACAACTCCTGACTGTGGTGGAACATACAGCTAAGCATGTGTCTTGCAATGTGTCCTGACTGTCGGTGGTTTACACTGATTCAAGGGTTCCCATCCATCAATTCTGAGCTCGGCGAGTCACCTTGTGCTGTGGTGCACCCAGACACAGCTCCTGCCTGTGGTGGAACATACAGCTAAGCATGTGTCTTGCAATGTGTCCTGACTGTCGGTGGTTTACACTGATTCAAGGGTTCCCATCCATCAATTCTGAGCTTGGTGAGTCACCTTTTGCTTTGGTGCACCCAGAGCTGTGGTGCACCCAAACACAACTCCTGCCTGTGGTGGAACATACAGCTAAGCATGTGTGATGGCATGTGTCTGACTGTCGGTGGTTTACACTGGTTCAAGGGTTCCCATCCCTCAATTCTGAGCTCAGTGAGTCACCTTGTGCTGTGGTGCACCCAGAGCTGTGGTGCACCCAGACAACTCCTGACTGTGGTGGAACATACAGCTAAGCATGTGTCTTGCAATGTGTCCTGACTGTCGGTGGTTTACACTGATTCAAGGGTTCCCATCCATCAATTCTGAGCTCGGTGAGTCACCTTTTGCTGTGGTGCACCCAGAGACAGCTCCTGCCCGTGGTGGAACATACAGCTAAGCTTGTGTGATGGCATGTGTCTGACTGTCGGTGGTTTACACTGATTCAAGGGTTCCCATCCATCACTTCTGAGCTCTGTGAGTCACCATGTGCTGAAGGGTGCACCCAGACACAGCTCCTGCCAGTGGTGGAACATACAGCTAAGCATGTGTGATGGTATGTGTCTGAGTGTCGGTGGTTTACATGGATTCAAGGGTTCCCATCCATCACTTCTGAGCTCTGTGAGTCACTATGTGCTGAGGTGCACCCATACAGGGTCCCAGCCTCAGCACTCCACTGAAAAGCCCCAATGGGGAAGAAATGCCCCTGGTATTGCCAATGTGGCCCCCCCAACGGGGCGGAGGGGGGTTGCCCAGTGGCGTGGGCGGGGCCTTTCCTCCTTGAGCAGTGCCAGGTGGGTTGTTAAAGCTGGTCCGGTTTTGCCACAGAGGGGGTGCGCCTGAACACACGAACTACCCCAACCCGAACTAGAAGAACTGTAAACTCTCGATTTAACCACTAGACCACAGTGTGCCCACCTAAAAGCCATACTTTATGGTGATTTGTGAGCACTTCCGGTCCGGGCAGATGTGGACACTGAGCCACGGGGAGAAAAGGTCCAACACAGTAACACGTTCCTAAGACGCACATACGAAATGCAAACACCGAGGGAACACAGAAAGAGCCCAAAAGAACAATTTACTCCAATGCACACAAGTAAATCCAGGCCTGGTATAAAGTCTCAGTGTCATCAACGCACACCTTGAACTTAATCCACAGCTCTTAACACCCAACTGCCCCCTCCAGCCCGCCAGACGTGCACAGCACTACAGGTGCTCCCACAAACCCTACAAGAGGGAAACAGCTGGACAGAGGGGTTTATGCGAGTCCCACTCGAGATAGAAGACGCCAGCCCCAGTTCCAGAGAACATCAGCATAAGTCATGCACACTTGGCAACTCCAGACGGCCATCTGCCCGTCCAGCCCTCTGCCCCAACCCAACAGAGACAACCTCCCTCGCCGTCAACCTTCAAGACTTGGAACTGTCCCCTCCTGGACAGTAAGCAGCAGCTTATTGGTCACTGCCCTCAACACTACATTCCACCTCCTACCCTTGGACCCAACACACACTGTCAAACAACTACCCGCCACAGCACCACTTCTCTGGTCAACAAAGTGGCCTCTCCAAGGCCGAGCAACAACCACAGCAAACTGCCCTCAACTTCTGAAGATCAGCCCAACGCCGTCTGGTGGCTTAGGGCCAGATGTACGACCCTCACATTTTGCGACTCACAAATTGCCCCTGTCCAATACAGTGTACTGCCCTTCATACCCTCTCCTCTCTGCTGTCCTTCCCCGGGTCAGGTATTGATCCTGTCCCAGACCTATACTGTCCTCTACCCAGGGTCCACTCTCTGGCCTGAAAACTGCCCTTGACCCCCTCACCATGCTGTGCTCTACCCAGTCTGTCCCACACCAAGGCTGCTACGGCAGGGTACTACGTGCCTCTCATACCCGTAGTTCCTGCCAGGCTGCGCACCGCCCCCTCACACCCTCCATCCCGAGCACTGTCCTCGACTCCCTCACCATGCCGTCCTCTACCCTGGCTGACTAGTGTCCCATGCCCGGGCTGGATACTGCCTTCTCACGCCTTGTAAGGCTAAGTACTGCCCCCTCACTCCCTGCCAGGCTGGACACTGCCCTGTCACGCTTTGTAAAGCTGGACATTGCCCCGTCACACCTGATCAGACTGGACACTGGCCCGTCACACCTGATCAGACTGGACACTGCCCCCTCACACCCTGTCACACTCGACACTGCCCCGTCACACGATGTCAAACTGGACACTGCCCCCGTCGCACCCTGTCAGACTGGACACTGCCCCGTCGCACCCTGTCAGACTGGACACTGCCCCGTCGCACCCTGTCAGACTGGACACTGCCCTGTCGCACCCTGTCAGACTGGACACTGCCCTGTCGCACCCTGTCAGACTGGACACTGCCCTGTCGCACCCTGTCAGACTGGACACTGCCCTGTCGCACCCTGTCAGACTGGACACTGCCCTGTCGCACCCTGTCAGACTGGACACTGCCATGTCAGAGTGGATACTGCCCTCTCACACCCTGTCACACTGGACACTGCCCCTCTCACACCCTGTCACACTGGACACTTCCCTGTCACACCCTGTTAGACTGGATACTGCCCTGTCACACCCTGTCAGACTGGATACAGCCCTGTCACACTGGACACTTCCCTGTCACACCCTGTCAGACTGGACACTGCCCCTCTCACACCCTGTCACATTGGACACTGCCCCTCTCACATCCTGTCAGACTGAATACTGCCCCCTCACACCCTGTCACATTGGGCACTGCCCCTCTCACACCGGACACTGCCCTGTCACACCCTGTCAGACTGGACACTGCCCCTCTCACACCCTGTCAGACTGGACACTGCCCCTCTCACACCCTGTCACATTGGACACTGCCCCTCTCACACCCTGTCACATTGGACACTTCCCCTCTTACACCCTGTCACATTGGACACTGCCCCTCTCACACCGTCAGACTGAACACAGCCCCTCTCACACCCTGTCAGACTGAACACTGCCCCCTCACACCCTGTCAGACTGAACACTGCCCCCTCACACCCTGTCACATTGGACACTGCCCCTCTCACACCCTGTCACATTGGACACTGCCCCTCTCACACTGGACACTGCCCTGTCACACCCTGTCAGACTGGACACTGCCCTCTCACACCCTGTCAGACTGGACACTGCCCCTCTCACACCGTCACATTGGACACTGTCCCTCTCACACTGTCACATTGGACACTGCCCCTCTCACACCCTGTCACATTGGACACTGCCCCTCTCACACCGTCAGACTGAACACTGCCCCTCTCACACCCTGTCAGACTGAACACTGCCCCTCTCACACCCTGTCAGACTGAACACTGCCCCTCTCACACCCTGTCAGACTGAACACTGCCCCCTCACACCCTGTCACACTGGACACTGCCCTGTCACACCCTGTCACACTGGATACTGCCCTGTCACACCCTGTCACACTGGACACTGCCCTCTCACACCCTTTGACACTGGACACTGCCCTCTCACACCCTGTGACACTGCCCTCTCACACCCTGTGACACTGGACACTGCCCTCTCACACCCTGTGAGACTGGACACTGCCCTCTCACACCCTGTGACACTGGACACTGCCCTCTCACACCCTGTCAGACTGGACACATCCCTCTCACACCCTGTCAGACTGGACACTGCCCCTCTCACACCCTGTGACACTGGACACTGCCCTGTCACACCCTGTCAGACTGGACACTGCCCTCTCACACCCTGTCAGACTGGACACTGCCCCTCTCACACCCTGTGACACTGGACACTGCCCTGTCACACCCTGTCAGACTGGACACTGCCCTCTCACACCCTGTCAGACTGGACACTGCCCTCTCACACCCTGTGACACTGGAAACTGCCCTCTCACACCCTGTGACACTGGAAACTGCCCTCTCACACCCTGTCAGACTGGACACTGCCTTCTCACACCCTGTCAGACTGGACACTGCCCCTCTCACACCCTGTGACACTGGACACTGCCCTGTCACACCCTGTGACACTGCCCTGTCACACCCTGTAACACTGGACACTGCCCTGTCACACCCTGTGACACTGGACACTGCCCCTCTCACACCCTGTCAGACTGGACACTGCCCCTCTCACACCCTGTCAGACTGGACACTGCCCTGTCACACCCTGTCAGACTGGACACTGCCCTTTCACACCCTGTCAGACTGGACACTGCCCTCTCACACCCTGTCAGACTGGACACTGCCCCTCTAACACCCTGTCAGACTGGACACTGCCCCCTCACACCCTGTCAGACTGGACACTGCCCCCTCACACCCTGTCAGACTGGACACTGCCCCCTCACACCCTGTCAGACTGGACACTGCCCTCTCACACCCTGTCAGACTGGACACTGCCCCTCTCACACCCTGTGACACTGGAAACTGCCCTCTCACACCCTGTCAGACTGGACACTGCCCTCTCACACCCTGTCAGACTGGACACTGCCCCTCTCACACCCTGTGACACTGGACACTGCCCTGTCACACCCTGTGACACTGCCCTGTCACACCCTGTAACACTGGACACTGCCCTGTCACACCCTGTGACACTGGACACTGCCCCTCTCACACCCTGTCAGACTGGACACTGCCCTGTCACACCCTGTCAGACTGGACACTGCCCCTCTAACACCCTGTCAGACTGGACACTGCCCCTCTAACACCCTGTCAGACTGGACACTGCCCCTCTAACACCCTGTCAGACTGGACACTGCCCCCTCACACCCTGTCAGACTGGACACTGCCCCTCTAACACCCTGTCAGACTGGACACTGCCCTCTCACACCCTGTCAGACTGGACACTGCCCTCTCACACCCTGTCAGACTGGACACTACCCTGTCACACTGGACACTGCCCTGTCACGGTTTGTAAGGCTGAGCTCTGCCCTCTCCCACCCTGAGCTCTGCCCTCTCCCACCCTGAGCTCTGCCCTCTCCCACCCTGAGCTCTGCCCTCTCCCACCCTGAGCTCTGCCTTCTGCCCCAGCCCGTCCGGCCGCTGCAGTGCCCCCACCCGCCACTAGAGGGCGCCGTGGCCCGTTCCTACCTGCAGGGACTCCCTCCCGGTGCCGCTGCTCCCTGTCCGTCGCTCCCGTCCGCCGGTCCTGCGCCTGCTTCCTTCCCGCCCTGCCCCGCCCGAGGAGACGCTCTGCCTGCCCCGCGTTCTCGCTGGTCCCGTATGGCACACTTCACGCAGGGGGGAGGTGGCCGCGCATGCGCCTGAGCCGCGGCACGGTGACGCCCGCGCCGCCATCTTGGGTCCAGGCAGGAGCGCTCTGCGCCTGCGCAGCCCCCAGAGCAGAGGGACGTGTCCTCAAGCTAGCGCATAGAAGCGTCCGCAGACTGGGGGCGCTTGGTCCCTCTCCCTGGGCGACGCTACCCAAGGTGTTCGTCTACATTCTCAACGCATTTTCGTGCCCTGAAGTTAAATGAGTGCAGATCATTGCTAGCCCCGTGCACGGGTCTGTGCTGTTCACATCCAAATGAACCCGGCGTCAGCCCCCCCCCCCCCAGGAAGCATCCAGGCCTTAAATCATTGGCAGAGAAGGTGGTTGTCTTGAACTAACTGCACCAAGTGCAGTCTTAGCAAGCACTGGGGCTGGAATCAATAACATACAGGGACCCCCAGAACTGACACAGGGACCCCAGAACTGACACAGGGACCCCCAGAACTGACACAGGGACCCCAGAACTGACACAGGGACCCCCAGAACTGACACAGGACCCCCAGAACTGATACAGGGACCCCCAGAACGGACACAGGGACCCCCAGAACGGACACAGGACCCCCAGAAATGACACAACTGACACAGGGACCCCCAGAACTGACACAGGGACCCCCACATATTCCGTGTTGCCATTTTCCACAAATTATTTGAGGTTTTGGGTGTGGGTGGAGAGTCGTAGGGAGGCAAGAAACTTTCAAAGTCATGAACTGGAAAGACAAAGGCAGGGCGTGGAAACATGAAAAAGCACGAGGACGCGCTCAGCTTTTAGATGACTGGCCTGGAGCTGGAGGTTTTTTCTGCATTTTGTGAGAAGCTGGTCTGGTATATGCTGTCCACTAGTTCTAGTGGGCACCCTGTACCAGTCCAAACAACCCCTTATTGGTTATAGGTTAAAGACAACCTTTATTGAAAGCAATCCTAGTGGTAGCTATGGAGAGCAGCCTTCAGGCTAAGTCTTGAAGGAATGTAAAGCAGCTTGTTTTTTACCAGTCTATAATCTCTTGAATGGCTAAATGAAAGACAACCACACCAGGTATGAAAGCAGAGGGGACAGAGTCTGGGTCACTTGCCAGTGACCAGGAGGACGATAGGCGGATGCCCACCGATGTCGGGTGATTTCAGGTGAAGAAGGTGAAGCTTAAATCTTCAGCCATGAGGACCAGGAGGCGTCGAGGACGACCAGGAGCTGGATTCAAGCTGCCCCATGAAGGATGTCGAGTGCTGCAGTGTCGCTGCCCGGATTGGACACAACAAGCCTTGGCAACAGCAACCCACGCAGAAAGGAGAAAGATGCTTCAGTGCAGACCAGCAAAGTCTGAGGGATTCACCACTTGGTTGGGAGTCAGAGCCCGTTTGGAGCAACCAGGGAAGCCCCAGGAAATTCTAAGTTACCCCCTCAGGGACCCACCAGTCGACGGACCAGGGATCGCGAAGGGACCTCGAGAAGAAACACAAAATGGCGGCCCACGGGTCACTCGGGGTGACTAGGCCAACAATCTTTGGTGGATTTTCTGCTTGAGGTGGGGTCTACAAGTAACCCCAAGCACGACTTCAGGAGACGTCGAGAAGTCAATGCCCTTGCAAAAGTGCACAGTGACCAGGAGCTCCGGTTCCACGCTACTCACGAGAGCTGCGGGTCTCAGCTTTGCTGGGACTCGGTCGGCCTCTCATATGTCTGGAAATCCTCTTCCTGGTCTGCAAATACTTCGGAGTCCGGCGGGAGCTTCGGAGATGCAGACCAGCAAAATGCTTCGTTGGTGCCTGCCAAGCAGGGGAGTCACTCCTTGACCCCAAGGGAGATTTCTTCAGTCCTCTAGTCTTTAGTAGAGCATCGAAGTTCCAGGATTCAGCTTCAGAGTTTTGTCCAGGGATATCTAAAGTTCTGGTTACAGAGGTTCCTTACTTATACCTAAGGAAGGTGTTGGATTAACTCTGGGGACCCACCTATGGGAGGGTTTGGAAAGAGGGGTGGCTGCACCCATTTCCATTGTCCAGTTTCGAGCCAGAGCAGGGGATTGAGGCCCCTGAACCAGTCAGAGCTGGACTATGCACAGGGACACCAAATGTGCCCCCAGTGCAGGACTTCAAAGCACTCAGAGAGTGCTCCCACCCAGCCCCAATACACATAAGCCTGTCTGGGAGGTGGTTACACCTCCCTGTGACAGGAAACCTATTGTCCAGGCCTCCCCTGTCAGAGTTTCAGTCAGTAGCAGGAGGCCAGACCCATGTCTGTGGCTGCAGCATCCATTTTGTGATGCCAGGGCTCTATTAGATTTCTACCGGGTATACCAGTACTGCCATGTCTCTCCCTCTAGAAGGGTGGAATCATATCCTCACATTAAGAACTGATGCGAAGGTATGATTCCAAAGTGTTTGACACCAAACACGACATGCTTCCGTGCAGCCAGTCCAAAGTTAGCATTAACCGTTTAAGATATAATGCACTTAAGAGTATATGGTCAGGCTGCACCACATACAACCCCGAGAAGAGATTCCGAAGGCTGCAGAGGGGCTCAGCTCATGCCTGGGCACCCTCTCACATATAACCAAGCACCCTGCCTTCAGGATTGATAAGGCCTGCCATAGGGGTGACTGTTAGGTTACTATGTGCCGTGATAGGTGAGGTATAGTGAACCTATACCTCAGTAAGGGGTGCATGCACCACCTTACCCAGGCTGCAGTAGCAGACCTGTGGTGTCATTTTGGAGTGCTTCCCAGGGGTGGCACAATACATGCTGCAGCCCCTTGTAGGCCTCTGGGGTACCTATGCCCTGGGTACATAGTATACCATATACTAGGGACTCACAAGGGTACCCCAGAATCCAATCTGGAGTGTACCTAAAGTACATGGAATACATTTATCAGAGAAAGCAGATAGGCTGGGGTCCTGATTAGCAGGTTCCCAGCCAAACTAAGTCAAAAACCATCAAAACACCAGGAATAAAGTGGGGGCAACCATGCAGTCAGATTCCACTTTCCTACACATTTTACCTCAGGGGTGGTGCTATTGATGGAGCAGGGTTTTTACTCCAAAACGGAATACCTGTTTCATTTTCACATGTTATAATTAAAAGTACTACTGAATAATTATTAATGATTAATAGTTTGTCGAATGTTGACTAATCAATCTTATTAACAAGAGAATTACACGTGGGAATGCTATTGCATGGCTAAATAACAAGTGAACTAAGTTGGTGAGCAAACTGACAGAATACGATGTTGCTTATGTGATGTTATGGTGTTTTGCGCTTATAATTAATATGCATTAATGGCTTCCGATGTCGCAAATGGCTAGATAAATACACACACATAAGGGTATTAGCAGGGGAATAACACTGTTTAATCATTTCTATGCAGTAATTCTGTTTTATGTTTACTTTGTTTTAAGTTGTCCATTGTGGCCTGCCACAAAATGGCCGCCACCCGCAGCCTGCATTGGAGTTGCTGGAAATTTACAAAAAGGCTTCGCTCTGCCTGTGACCTTGCACCTCTGATGAACTGAAAAGCCATGACCATGACGACAAATCTGGGAGGACTGCCAGAAAAGCCCCTGATTGAGAAAAAATTTTCAAGGAAAAGAATATTGAACTCTTGAACTGTCAATCCCACAACTGGGATACATTTAATCTGGGAAAAACATCCGTAGAAGTATCGAATAAAATTATGGACATTACATTCTCTATTCATCGTTTAAGACAGACAATATCTGGGAACTTTTGCTCATGTTGCAAGGCGACATTATTTCCGCCATTCATCCGTTCTGAATAAAGAAATGATACTTTTTAGAATGTAAATTTAGTATAAAAGTAAGTAGACTAGAGAGGTCTAGCGCCACTTCTTCCCGAGCGAATGATGCGAGGTCCCTACGCTGACGGAGAGGACGATGACTCTACATGACGGCAGAAAATTCTAATTCTTCTGCAGAGGACCGGTTCTGACTTAGGATCTGACTTTTAGACAGAATAGGTAAATATGAGAGAAAATGAATTTTGCATTTAATTGGCTTTTCCTGAAATTTTAGATAAATGAACAGTTTCTTTGAATTACTGTCTCGGGTGATTATTTCTGGTCATGTTTATTGATTCTATTGTATATTCTTTGAAATGTATTTTGCTAGATCTACAGCAATCAGCAGGTCACATTGACCTCTAGGTACAGGCAGATTAGAAAGAGCATCAGTGAAAGGTGTTTTTCTCCTTTACAGGGCACGGATCGGAGTGATTTTAGGGTGAATGTTGGTGTAATGGGCCCCACCAGCGTGTGATGTGTGTGTGCGTGTGTGACTGTGAGATCATTCCGTCCGTGGAAGTAGAGGGGATTCGGAAGCTCTGATCTGCACCAGTTTCTTGGTAGCAGAATGATGGTTTGCTATTGTCTTGATCTGGCAAAATTGCGTGTATATAGGCTTGTTGATTTTTGATTGATATTGGTACTAACACTATATGTTGAAGTCGTGTTGAGTTCTATGTATTGTGAACGGCTTCTGGGATGTAGGGAGTCGGTGACAGTTCCGTAGTAGGGCAGAGGGAGTGTTGCTCTCGGAAAAAGGCGGGATTGTTGGCCCTGTATGCAGACAGGGGAAAACGTGTGACAATTGAAGTTGCGCGTCGCATTGTCTGGGTTCGACAAGGTAGCATCGCCGTGTGTTGCCATTAGAAACGTATTTCTGTGTGAGAGAAGTGTATATGATAGCAAAGGTTATCTGTGAAACTCTGGTCTTAAGTCCCAGGGATCCGTAAGGTTTGCCGTTAAAGCTTACCGCTGGAGAAGTAATAGGTATTCTCGGAGCTTGTTAGAAGGACAGGGCAGAGGTAAGCGCTGCTTTGTTAACGTATGATATAATTCTGTAGTAGGACAGACTGTTCGCTGTCCTCGGGAAAGACAGAATTCTGTGTGAATGTACTACATTTTCTGGTGTGTAAGTGCGTGAATGAGAAGGCATTCTGGTTAATTGTAAAACTCTTAGGAGCATTCCGAAGGGAAACAGTTAATTGATGCTTGTTAGAAGGGTAAAGTAGAGGGATGTGCTACTTTATCAACGGAAGTAACGATTCTGTAGTAGGGCAGAGGTAAGCGCTGCTCTCGGGAAAGGCAGAATTCTCGTGAGAAAGGTCTTTTGCTGTTCTGTGGCTAGCGAAGCAGACAATGGAGATGTTTGTACGTTGTAACTATCGGACTCGTAGAAGTCGAAACAAAGTCTACCGAGTAGTCTTGTAAAGGAGGGGTAGACGAGAAGGACAGGAGACAGGAGCAGAAGCGACTGCAGCGGCTGCTGACGTCAGGGAGACCGCGCTGTAATTGGACAGTGGGCTAGAACAGAAGAAGCGCAGAGATTGGTGCGTTAGTGTGAGTCGCGCTGGGATTCGCGGATTGAGACAGTGACGTAGACGCTCCAGGATTGGTGCGTTAGTGTGAGTCGCGCTGGGATTCGCGGACTGAGTCAGTGACGTAGACGCTCCAGGATTGGTGCGTTGGTGTGAGTCGTGCTGCAATTGGACAAAAGATCGTACAGCTGTAGTAAGAGTAAACAGCTAGTGGAAAAATAAGAAAGATGTATTACCATGCTGAGGAAAAGAAGAAAAAGTCCTTGTTCAGTAAGGTTAAAACCTGGTTTGACAAGGATAAAGACATAGTAACAAGGGAGGGAGAGTTAATTCCTCCGACCAGAACCCCTGCATCCTTTATGGTTACAAAATATGGGTATCATACCTGTATTTGGTTAGACAACTGGGCAAAGTATACTAGAGTGGATGGGGTTTTGGCTTTTCCAGAACATGGCTCATTTAATCTGGCCGTGTTAAGAAATTTACGGGAAAAGATGATGAATCTAGAGCCTCGGCCTAGGCCGACGCAATTCGAGGCTTTGGTGGAATGGGAAGATGAAGTACATGAGCGAGAAAAGCAGAGGAGTGGAGGTAACTACCGATATATGTTCGGTAGAAAATATGATCGCAAAACCCATCATGACAGAATGAGAAGGTGGCGAGATGCCAGTATGACCGAGGGATTATATCCTGTAAGAACAGCAGAGGAATCAGGAGGGAGAAAGTGTACAGAAAAAGAACATCATGTAGAGACCAGAAGATATGGGGCAAATGAGTCTGATGATGATATCTTAGAGGACATGCTCTACAAAAGACCACCCCCGTATAGAAGAGAACCAGAGGTAGGGACAGCAGTCACCCCTTTGAGAAACACCCTGCAGATTATAAAGACAGAGGCTACAGCCCCTGAGCTGAAAAGCGGTTGTTCTCTGGCGGAAAGAGAAAAAGAGAGAGATAGAGAGAGAAAGAGAAAAGGAAAGAGAGAGAGAGAAAGAGAGAGAGAGATAGAAGAAGAGAGAGAGAAAGAGAGAGAGAAAGAGAGAGAGAAAGAGAGTTAGAGAGAGAGAGAGAGAGAGAGAAAGAGAGATAGAGAGAGAGAATGAAATTGAAAAGGAAACGACCAGAGAACTAGCAAGTACTACATCTGAACTAACAGAGAAAATCAGGGAGCTGACTAAGAATCTTGAGGCTGTTACAGTGCCTGTGACAATAGGCCCGGTTATGCCGATTTTTGACAAGCAGAGGACGGGTGAAAAAGGTTTGACGGTGCCATATGTGGGCAATAGGTTGATTGTACCTCCGGAACAGGCAGAAATGAGAGCGGGAGAAACACAATGGAGAACAGGAGAAAATCAGTGGAGACATACTGTATGTGGAGGGGAAATGAGTGTGCAGACTAACTCAAGTTTGAATTCTGGATGTATGGAAGGGACCTGTGGATCAATTTTGGAACCGCAGAGGGTGGCAGAACCAGGGGGTGTGGAAAAATCTGTGATAACTGCTGATGATTTGAATGACTGGCTGAAAATATTACAAAAAAAGGAGAAAGAGTCACAGGGAATGAATGTAGCCAGGCTACGTATGGAGATGGAAGAATTGATAGTAGGAACCATACCTACAGATACACAGAAGAATTATCTGGAAGGGGAGATTCTCTTTTTATGTAAGAGTATCACATGGAGAGCAAAGAACATACACGACAGGTTGAAAGGAATAGCCAGTGAGGTGGGAATTGATATGGATAAGGTGAAAGCTTTACAGAAAACATACCGAGTGGATTTTTCAGACAAAGATATTGAGAATCTGAATAATGCAGGCCAAACAGGACAGATTAAGGAAATGATTGCCTTGCTAAGGAAATGGGGAGATGTAGAAAGATGGAAAGACAGATGGTATCGAAAGCGAGAGGATGGAGTGGATAGAACTTACTCAGCATTTCCCCTAACAGAAAAGGAGAAAGCAGTGACAGCTTACCCCATGAGAGAGATTCCAGGAGGAGGGTACGTACATGTCCCATGGACCAGACAGGATATTTTATCATTTACGAAAGATTTCCCTCGACTAAGGGAAAAGCCTGTGGAGTGGTACAGACAAGTCGACAGATTTGTAAAGCTGTCAAAAGTACTGTGGATTGACCTGAATAGTCTGTTTGATATAATTGTACCAGCAGACTTGTGGGCCGAATGTAAAATAGTCATAGATTGGCCTACAAAGGAATACCCGAGAGATCCAAAAACAGGAGCTCCAGACCCGGAGGTCATGAAGAAGTATGAGCAGGTTATGGCCTTCTTGAAAAATAAAGTACCCCCCAAGGAGACAGACTGGGTTAAAATAGATCGAACACATCAGGAATTGAAAGAATCAGTCCATGCTTACTATGAAAGACTGATACTAGCTTTTATGCAGTTCAGTGGAGATGAACACCTGGGTGACAAAGATCTGAGTCACTTTGTGTACAGATTTGTGTATGGTTTGCGGCCTGAAATCAGTGAAATGATACGGCAGCATACCGTGGATTGGCAGAGTAAGAAGATTGATGAGATTTTGAGACATGCTAAGTACTTCAGTGATGAGATTGAGGCAAAGCAGAGGAAACTGAAAGAAAAGGCAATGTGGGCACAGGTGAAAGTTGCAGAAAGACAGGAAGCTCAGCTGGTTGAACAGGCAAATAACCCAGGAAATAAACCCAAGTATGGTCCAGGAAAAGGGAAAGGGAACATAGAAGAGGCCAAAAAGAAGTTCCCGTGTCACAACTGTGGAAAATTGGGACACTGGAAATCCGAGTGTACGAATCCACCGTCCACTAACGAGGATAATTCGTCATTGAATTCGCAGGTGCAGAACGAGGGGTGTGGCCAGCATCGGCAACAGCAGAAGGCTGATAAGCAGCAGAATCAGGTGCCAAAACCATCCTTGCCACAGAGAAAAGGATCCCAGAAGTACAGCCAGGAATCGGGGTTCTACGATGAAGAGCAGGTAATAAGACCAAAACGCGCAAGCGCTGTATCTCAGTACTGGCTGAAAAATGAGGGAAGTGACTCTGAGGGAGACTTCTGACGGTGCCGAAGAGAGGAGGAGGAGTGCGTACTTGGCGCTACTCTGGAAATAGACCAGGCAGGACCTTTTGTAGATTGGAGAATTAATGGTGAAAGCATCACTTTTCTAGTTGATACTGTGGCTACGATGTGCTATACAGAATGACCATGGATAACAGAGAATGTGAGGCTTTGGGAACATATGCAATCTTTAATCCTGATGCATTACCCCCAGAGTTGAAACAGACAGTGGAAGCAGCAGTTTGAGATTTTACTGGAGAAGATGTGGGCCTGATGAGAAATGTAGATCCAGTAAAGATTGCTGTAAAAGAGGGAGTGGTTTACCCAAACATACCGCAATACAGATTGACACCTGAAATAATTGAAGGGATAACACCTTTAATTGAGAAGATGATCCAGCAGGGGGTGTTAAGAGAAATATTGAGCAGCCCATGTAATTCACCGATAATGGGACTGAAGAAACCTAATGGAAAGTTCAGAATAGTACAAGATTTGAGAAAGATTAACAAGATTGTTGTGCCATGTTGTCCAATTGTGCCAAATCCATCAGTGATTTTGTATCAGATTCCTCATGATGCAGAATGGTACACGGTAATTGATTTGTGTCATGCTTTCTTTTCAATCCCGTTGCATCATGACAGCCAGCCAATATTTTCTTTTAGATTTGGAGAACGGATTTTGGCATGTTGCCGAATCCCACATTTAATCAATTGCTGAAGAAATCTCTGGAAAGTCTGACAATGCCTGAAAATTCAGTTTTGGTCCAATATATTGATGACCTACTTGTGGCATCAAAAACACGTGAAGCTTGTGAAGTAGATACCATTGCATTGTTGAATCACTTGGCAGATGGAGGATTAAAGGTATCTCCAGCCAAATTGCAGTTCTGTAAGAAAGAAGTCCAGTATCTGGGACACAATATTGAGAAAGGCCTGAGAAAAGTGACTATTGACAGAATCAAAATCATTAGGGGAATGAGAGCCCCAATGACACAAAGAGAGGTGAGAATGTTCCTGGGAATGGTGGGTTGCTGTCGTCAGTGGATAAGTAATTTTTCCCTGATTGCCAAACCATTGATTAAATTGACCAAAAGTGAAGTGAAAGACCCATTAGAATTAAATCCAGAAGAAATGGCTGCATTCAAAGAGCTGAAAGACCGACTTTGTGAAGCTCCCTCCCTAGGGATGCCTGATTATGAAAAAGAATTTGAATTGTACTGCAGTGAGAGAAATGGATGTGCACTTTCAGTGTTAATCCAGAAACACGGACGTCTGAGAAGGCCAATCGCCTATTTCTCAGCAACTCTTGACCCAGTAGCTGTGGGTTTGCCAGGTTGCCTGAAAGCAGTAGCTGCTACCTGTAAAAGTCTGGAACAAAGTGAGGGAATCATAATGGGATATCCTGTACGGGTATTTGTACCTCATGATGTGGCAATCCTTTTAACAAGGAGCCGGACACAGTTCATGTCTCATAGTCGGCTGACTAAATATGAGAAAGTCATTCTTGGTGCAACCAATGTAAGTCTGGAGAGATGCGTGAATGTGAATCCAGCGACACTGTTGCCTGATGCTGAATGTGTGGGAGTGAGAAATGATGTTGATCATGACTGCCTGGATGTACTTGATTACTGTACAAAACCAAGGCCAGACATAAGAGATCTGCCACTGCCTGAAAGTGATCATGTGTTGTTTGTGGTGTGTTGTTTGTGATGCCAACGACACATGGGTGTCGTTGGCATCATATATTCTTATTTTCGTTGATTAATATACGTATACGTTACAACGTTCCTCCCTTCGTTTTCAGAAAAGTTTATCGATATTTGTGGTTCTTTTTGCGACATGGATTCAAGATTTCTATGAATCTAGTATTCAGGTCAGAATCTATTCCAACTTATCGGCAATACTATAACACACTATCCGAATATTTGTGAGCATGTACGCTTTGGTTACCATGCACGAACTGACCACAGTTCACTGCCGACTTAACAGTATCTAACCTGCTTATTTTCTGAGCACGTATTTTACGGTTTCCACGCATGAACTTTCCGGACATATTATACTCTTGTCCTTGGGATTTTATCTTCATTAACCTAAACAGTACCTTGTTTGTATTCAAGTCACGAATTAATGAATTAACCTGTTAGCTCACCACTCCATCTTCAACGTGGTCCGGTACTCTTGACCCTCCATTTCTTCCTCTTTCATCATTCATAATTTTGAAACATTATCACTCACAGCATGAGAACAATGCAATTGA
The DNA here is from genome assembly GCF_964204655.1 of Triturus cristatus. Lineage (NCBI taxonomy): Eukaryota > Metazoa > Chordata > Amphibia > Caudata > Salamandridae > Triturus > Triturus cristatus. Next base: position 16,742,968 of record NC_140581.1, read on the forward strand.
TTGTTTGTTAATTTGTGTTATACCTTGTCATATGTCATTTGTTTGATGTTTTCAGCATACAAGTCCCCTGAGGAAGGGTTCGCCCGAAATGCATAGGGCAGAAATGCGATGAAAGGAAATTGATTGATTGAAATCCATGAATACCACAGTATGAATATCATATGAATTTTCAAAAGAACTCTTTGAAATAAATGATGTCTTAATACTACGAATTTTACAATCATTGCACAATTACTTAAACATGTTCCAAAGAACGGTGTGCTGAGTAAGAGACGTTATCCCTACGGGAATCAACGCACTCATCTATTGTTTGTGGATGGGTCATGTCTGAGAACAGATGAAGGAGTGTTGAGTGCTGCATATGCTGTGTGCAAAGTCTCAGAAGTCGTGGAAGCATCATCCTTGAAAGGAGTTAAATTCGCTCAAGTGGCAGAACTGGTGGCACTGACAAAGGCATGCAAGATTGGGAGGAATGTGAGAGTGACTGTGATGACTGACAGCCAGTATGGCTTCGGAGTTGTCCATGATTTTGGCCAGCTATGGCTACAAAGAGGTTTCCTGACCTCAAGTGGAACTCCCATAAAGAATGCTGAAGTGGTTGGAAAACTGCTAGAGGCGATGCAGCTGCCTAAAGAACTAGCAGTTGTAAAATGTGCTGCTCATGGTAAGAGTGGTAACAAATTTGCAAATGACATAGCACAATATTGTGCAAGGAACAATCACTCAATTAACAGGAGTAAAGAACGGGAAATGTCTTCTTGTTCATTAATGTTTACTAATGAAGTGGGAACATGGGAGGAAGTAAAACAGCTGCAGGATGAGGCAGAAGATGATGAAATGAGAGATTGGGTGAAGGCAGGTTGTACACCTAGAGAGAAAGATCATGTGTGGGTCTATAGGGATGGAAGACCAGTCATGCCAAACAGCATGCTATCAACAATGGCAAGGATGTATCATGGCCAGGGACACCTGGGGAGGGATGCTATGATAAGAGCCTTTAAGCAAACCTGGTACAGTCCAAAGTTCAGACTGATAGCAGAAAGTCGCTGACAGAGATGTCTGATATGTCAGCAATTCAATCCTGGAAAGAAAACAGTGGTGAGCCTAGGAACAATTGGCAGAGAGGGGGGACCCTTCACAAGAATGCAGATAGATTTCATTGAAATGCCCCCAGTCAACAGGTTGAGCTATGTTCTGGTGGTGGTCTGTTTGTTCTCAAGGTGGGTGGAGGCATACCCGACAAGAAGAAATGATGGGATAACAGTGGCCAAATTACTGTTCATCCCAAGGTACGGGTTCCCAGTAACCATTGAATCAGACAGAGGAGGACATTTTTATAATGAAATCATGAGTCTAATTTGTGAAGCATTGAGTGTACAGCAGAAGTTGCATTGTGCTTACAGACCAGAGGCTTCTGGGGTTGTTGAGCAGATGAACGGTACTATCAAAAACAGAATTGGCAAAATGTGCTTAGCCACAGGAATGAAATGGCCCGATGTCTTGCCTCTAGTCCTGATGACCATTAGGTCTACTCCAGACAGAACAACAGGTTTGAGTCCACATGAAATTATCATGGGACGTGCTATGAGGCATGCTTATGTACCAGTGAACAAGCTGATGACTATAACTGATGACATGATTTTGGATTACTGCAAAGGCCTGGCTGACGCAGTTCATTCTGTGTTTCACCAGGTTGGAGAAGACGCCACCACACTTGAGAAGAAACCAGCCCATGATCTGAGCCCAGGGGACTGGGTAAGGATAAAAGTCCACAGAAGAAGGAATTGCCTGGTTCCAAGGTGGGGAAGGCCAAGACAAGTCATCTTGGCCACAACGACTGCTGTGAAGTGCGCTGGTGTGAAGAATTGGATACATGCAAGCCACACACTGAGAGTTCCAAATCCAAGATATGGTACTGGAAAAGAATACTTTGAAGAATCAGATTCCAGTGATGATGCAGACAGTGAGACAGTAAGAAGGAAAAAGAATCCTGAAAGTGGGGAAAGTGAGTCAAGAGAAGCTTTCATCCCACCAGAAGAGGTTCTGAAGAGAACAGTGAAAACTGCAGAAGCAAGCTCAGATTCAGAAGAATTGCCTGAGGTTCCAATTGACAGTGACCAACACAAAAAGAAGGAAAGAAAAGAAAAGAACATTCCAACAGAAGAGACACCTGAGTCTCATGAAAGAATTGGACAAGTTCCACCTGAGATAAATAGTGAAGAAAAAAGGACAGACAAAGACAGAGAGGGACAGATTGCGGAAAAACCCCGAGGAGGTGTAGGGAACATCAACAACAAGCTAGGTGAAGGGACAAGTAGACAGCAAGAAGATTGCGTGTCGGAGACCCGAGGAGGGACAGAAGCAGGGAAATCTCAAGTGGTGGAAAAAGAGACTGTTGGAGAGAAAGAAGTTGTTGAAGAAAAGAAAGCTGTTCACGATCCAGAAGTAATTGAAACAGAGTCTGATGAAAGTGACAATGAGATACATGGAGGATGAGTTCTGAGAAAGAGAACTTGGCTTGGAGAAAGAAACAATAAAGAAGTGAAACAAAAGAGAAATGCTAAAGGTGATCTTTGGCCAAATAAGATAAAGAGACTGAGGTACAGACTGACACGACTTAACTCTTCGAGAGCTGAACAAGTGAACAAAGTGTCTAGTCAGAATCCAACTAAAGAAGAAGAAGAAACAAAGATATCTGAGAGAACTAAAAGAATAAGAAAACCAAACCAGAGGTACAAGTCACCGGAATGGACGTATGTGGCACTGCCTGAAGAAGGAGAAGAGGCGGACAGCCAAGGAAGTCCAGAGGAGGCTTTGCTGAAGGAGGTTGCTGAAGAAGAAGCTGTGGGAATCCTGAGAGTTATCTTGTCTGACATTGGAGAAGAGACGGATGTTCAGGACCTGATACAGTTTGATGATGATGAAGAGACAGTGAAAAGTGATGAAAACCCAAATTGAGTGAATCCAAGGAAAAATCACTTGGAAAAGAGAAGAAGCAGTAGTACTAAAATTAGTAGAGTTTAATAATCTGTTGGGTACTTGCTGCCCTTAAAAAAGTTCAGTAGAGGAGTAGAAGAGGCTAAGTCAAAAGACACGGTCAAATTAACAAAATGGCTAACACTGAGAATAAAAGTAGATGTACCTTTCTGAAAAGATGGTGCAAGATGTGCTGCTGCTGTACAGGTTTATTAATGCTGCTTTGGAGCGTGCTTGCTCTACTGATTTCATTTAGAGTCACTATAGACACTTTAGAAGGTCATACTGAGAACAAGACTAATATAGGGAAGAGTCCATTAAAAGTAGTTCCGACTAGAACTAGTAATGTACATATTCATAAAGACAGGTCAATTAACGATTTTTCTAGCAATGTTTTTTCTAAATTGTTGTATGAGTACGTAAAGACAATGGAAGTAAGGGATTGCTACGTCTGCATGCAATTACCTTCCTCTGTTTCGGAAGGAGTGACTTATCATCATCTTCCGGCTACGTATGGAATTTCCTGTAGTGTGTTGATTAGTATTTTTTATCAATTAGGGAAATTAGATTACAATATGTCAAATGTAGGTAATATTCTTGGGCAGTTGCCTATTGTCGGCGTGTGGGTATTGCGGGCCGGAAAGTCAGACGAGGAGGCCAGATATAGTGGGCTATAGTGTTGTTTTATTGAACAGAAGTTCGGTTTACACGGGTGGAGGGTTTGGATGTAGTTGTGGAAGAATTCCTCGTCGCTGTCGTCGGGTCGGGTCGTCGGGGTCGATACTTCAGGGACGTCTCCGTTCTTGGTTGTAATCGGCGCCCATAGACAGGATGGATGTTCCTCGGAGGACCGGAAGAGAAAGAAAGAGGAGCCGTTAGTCCTGCTGGGACTCGGATGAAGACGCTGGCCCCGTTACCAAAAGGTGAAGAGGAGAAAGTAGACTGTGTGGGAAAAGGGTAAGAGGGGGAAAGACAAGGGTTGGTAAAGGAAGAGTGCTCGGAAGGGTCGTGAGAGCAGGTTCTGTATACGGTGTAGGGTGCTGTACATAAGTTACAAGGTGGCGGGACGGGATGGTGAAGAGGGACGCTATATACAAGGGAGGATTACGTGGGTACATAGAGTACTTTAACAGACTGAGGGTATGGGGGAAGGTACTCACGCGCTCCGCCGTAACTCTCCTCCGAGTTACGGCTGCTCTTCAGCTTCCTCCGTGGGACTCCACCACTCTTCCGACCACTCCTCGAGTTCTCCGCTTCCGTCTTCGTTCTCCACGTTATCGCCAGCCGAGAGTTCCTGCCACGATCTTTCGACCACTCCAGTCTCTTCGGATCCGCCTTTTCTGTGGGCGTCTGGTTGTACATAGGCGGGACTTCCGGGCCACCGGGCGACTCCTTCCGTTCCGTCGTCACTCCTGATTGGACCCTGAAAGAGAGAGAGGGGTGGGGTTTCCGTTGTCACGGACGCTTTGGAGACCCTTCGGGATCGGGAATCTGGGAAGGGACAGTTCCGGAGAGGAGGTAATCCGGGTGGTGGGCGAGAGGGATTGGGGACCGGGGGAAAGGATCCGTCACATCCCCTTCCCCTAGGAGTGTTACGTGTACCTGTTGAGGACACGGGATAACGGGACAGGTAGTCCGCGTTCCCTTGGTCTGCCCCTTTTCGGTGTATTGTGGTGAAACGATAGGGTTGTAAGGCAAGTAACCAGCGGAGGACCCGATCGTTATGTCCTTTGTTTCGGGCCATCCATTCCAGAGGGGCATGGTCGGTGTATATGGTGAACTCACGACCCTCTAAGTAGTAGCGGAGACTGTCCACTGCCCATTTAATAGCCAGGGCTTCTTTTTCTACCACAGCGTAGTTGCGTTCTCGGGGAAATAACTTCCGGCTGAGGTAGAGAATGGGTTTCTCGTTGCCTAACTGGTCCTTTTGGGATAATACTGCCCCCAACCCCTGTTCTGAGGCGTCAGTCTGCAAAAGGAAGGGTCGTGTGTAATCAGGGCTCACAAGCACGGGACCAGAGGTCAAAGCACGTTTGAGGTCGGAAAAGGCCTCCCACAACAAGGGTGTTGGGTTTTGGAGCAATGTCTCCGTGGCTGCAGAGTTTTTTAACAGGTCTGTGAGAGGGGCTGCTCTTTGTGAAAAATTGGGTACAAACCTCCGATAATACCCTAGGAGGCCTAGGAACGCACGGAGGTCTTTTTTTGTTTTCGGGAAGGGGAGGGAACGGATGGCTTCGGTTTTGGTAGATTGGGGTCGGATGAGGCCCTCCCCCAGGAGGTAACCCAGATATTGTACTGTTTGTGCGGCCAGGGTGGTTTTGGCGGGATTGATTGTGAAGCCATATGACCCCAGGGAGGTGATGACCTTGTGCAGGTGGTCCAAGTGATGTTCCCAGCTATCACTATAGATGATTATGTCGTCTAGGTATGCCCCCGCATACTGGGTGTGGGGTCTTAAGACGTGGTTCATGGCCCGTTGAAAGGTGGCGGGGGCCCCGTGAAGGCCGAACGGGAGAACAAGGAACTGGTACAACCCCTCAGGGGTAGAAAACGCTGTTTTCTTCCTGTCCTCTTGCCTGAGGGGTATCTGCCAATACCCTTTACAGAGGTCTAGTGTGGAGATGAATTGTGCATTCCCTATGCGTTCGATCATCTCGTCGACGCGCGGCAGGGGATACGTGTCAAAGGATGAAATTTTGTTGACTTCTCGGAAGTCAATGCAAAACCTGACTGATCCGTCGGGTTTGGGAACGAGGACGATGGGAGAGTTCCAGTCGCTTACTGAGGGTTCTATTATGCCCATCTGCAGCATTAGTTCGGTTTCCTTTTTTATTACGGCCCGACGGGCTTCAGGAACTCGGTATGGCCTTTGCCTGACCACCTTCCCGGGTATTGTGGGTATAGTGTGTTCGGTGATGGTCGTATGACCCGGTACCGAGGAGAACACGTGCCGTAAGGGGTATAGGTGATTTTTGAGGTCGTGACAGTGTTGGGGGGTTAGCCCCGAATCTATACAGGGGGCAAAGGAAAGGGGTACCTGTTCTACGGTGGTAGAGAGGACGGGACGGGGGCCTTCCCATTTTTTTAACAGATTCACGTGAAAGATCTGTTGGGTGGCTCGTGTAGGATCCAGTTCTATCTCATATGTGACAGGGGTTACCTGTCGAAGCACGGTATACGGGCCCTGCCACTGCCCTAGGAGTTTATGATCAGAGGATGGCATCATCAACAGCACCAAATCCCCGATGGCGAAGTTCCGGGTTTTTGTCCCCTTGTCATACTGTATTTTCTGTTTATTCTGGGCATTTTCCAGGTTTCGGTGGACGATGTCTCTCATCATTGCCAAGTGGGTTTGTAGGTTGGATATGTACTCTGGGAGGGGCCGAGTGCGATTAGGCTCGGCTTCCCAGGCTTCCTGGGCCATGTCTAACAGGGTACGTGGGGGCCGGCCATAGAGCAACTCATATGGGGAATAGCCTGTACTGCTCTGGGTTTTGCAACGTATAGCGAACAACGCCAGGGGCAACATATCTTCCCATCTTTTGGCTTCCAACCCCAATAACTTCTTCAGTGTTTGTTTCAAGGTGGCATTGTAGCGCTCCACCAGCCCGTCGGTCTGGGGGTGGTAAGCCGAAGTCCTGATTTGTTTGATCCCCAGTTGTGAACAGACCTGTTTCATTAAGGCTGATACAAAGGGGGTGCCCTGATCGGTTAGGATTTCTCGGGGGAACCCTACTCGGGAAAATACGGAGATGAGGGCTTTCGCTATGTTCTGGGTAGTGGGTTGTCGTAAGGGCAAAGCTTCCGGGAAGCGTGTGGCGTAGTCTACGAGGACCAGGGCATATCGACAGCCGCTACGAGAGGGCAACAAGGGGCCTATGATGTCCATCCCTACTCTACTAAACGGGATGTCAATGATAGGGAGAGGTTGTAGGGGTACCCGAGGGGGTCGATACCTGCTGTTTTTTTGACACACCGGGCACTCCCGGCAGTATGTTTTTACTTGTTGGTGGACCCCGGGCCAGTAGAATCTCTCTAGAATGGTTTGGCTGGTTTTTTCGTCACCAAAATGTCCGCCCAGAAGATGGCTATGAGCGAGAAACAGGACCTTCTCGCGGAAAGGGCCGGGAATCAACAGTTGGGCCTTTTGTTGCGCCCCTCCCTTTCGGTATAACAACCCCTGTTTCTTGAAGAAGTAGGGACCTACGGTAAGAGGATCCTCGTTTTCCAACGCCTTAGCCCAGGCTTCCTGCAGAACGGGGTCTTCTTGTTGGGCTGCTCGAAATTCTTGGTCTGTCTGCCATGGATGTTCATCCGGGATCGCTGGGAAGACGTCGACATAGTCCCTTTTCTCCTTATTTTTCTGTGCTTTGGTTTTCAGGAGCTTGGGTGGAGTTGTCGGAGAGGATGGTCCCTGAGGAAAGGGTGCTTCTTCCCACCATTGCTTGAGGGAATCCGTTGAATCCTGAAGAAGTCCGGTTAATCCGGGATAGTCACTCCCCAAAATGGCTTCTTCGGGAAGGGAGGGAATAAGTCCTACAGTGAGGGTGGTTCCCGGATCCTTTGGGTGTTGGACTTGGACTTGAGTGGTGGGATATCTTCTCGTATCGCCGTGCACACATTGAATGGCAACCGTTCCTGAGGGAGGTTCGGCGGGAGTCTGCAGGGCCTGGGGCCGGAGAACACTCTGTCGACATCCAGAGTCAGCCAAAGCTGTGAGGGTTTGTCCGTTTATGGTCACGGGTCGGTGGAAGGAAGGCGGTCCAGAACCGGGTACGGAACAAACGTAATTCCTGGCCAGACCAATCTCCATGGGTTCTTCTTTGTGGGGGCACATGCGAGCGATGTGACCAAAACCTCCGCACCCGTAACATTGGGGCCCAGGGTTGGGAGGTCGCGTAGGCACCGGTGTGGGAAACAAATGGGTCATCACGGGTCTTTTAGGTAGAGGAGGGCGGAGAGGTCTGATGCCGGTGGTGAGAGGAGGTTTCTGGGGATGTTCCTCCTTGCCTCGTGGGGTCTCCTGTGCTCGACTGTAGGCACTTGCTATTTCCACGGCGGTATCCAAGGTTAGACGGGCATGTTGACGTACCCACCGTTGGGTACCGGGGTGTAGAGATGAGAGAAATTGTTCTAGGTGGATCTTTTCTAGGATCTCTTCCTTGGTGGACGTTTCGGGTTTCAGCCACCGAGATGTCAGATCCTTGATTCGGAACGATAGGGCTCGGGGAGTCTCCTGTGGTCTTTCTTTGACCTGACGTAACCTCACCCGGTAGGCCTCTGCGTCGATGCCCAATCGTTCCAATATGCACGTTTTGATATCCGCGTACGGAGTGGTGCCTTGTACGTTGGCTTGTTGGTAAGCGGCTTGTAAGTCACCAGTCAGTAATGGGCCCAGGTAATGGCCCCAACGGTCGACAGGCCATGACGCAGCCTGGGCTAACCTCTCAAAATTCGTAAAGAAGAAATCCGGATCTTCTCCCGGCATGAACTTCTGGAGGACCACCGAGGGTAATGAGGTTGTGGGTCTCTGTTGCTCGAGGGCCGTGGTCAATTTTCCCATGGCTTGTTCGTGGGTGTCTCCCTGGCCTTTCAGGACATCGTGGAGCTGCCCACGATCGTTTTCGGCGGTTTTCAGGAAGCGCTCCATCAATGTCCCTAATTGTTCTTGAGAGGTAGCCATCCTTTGCAGTACGGCCTCCATGTCTCCAGCTGATCCCACTTCTGACACCACCTGTCGGCGTGTGGGTATTGCGGGCCGGAAAGTCAGACGAGGAGGCCAGATATAGTGGGCTATAGTGTTGTTTTATTGAACAGAAGTTCGGTTTACACGGGTGGAGGGTTTGGATGTAGTTGTGGAAGAATTCCTCGTCGCTGTCGTCGGGGTCGGGTCGTCGGGGTCGATACTTCAGGGACGTCTCCGTTCTTGGTTGTAATCGGCGCCCATAGACAGGATGGATGTTCCTCGGAGGACCGGAAGAGAAAGAAAGAGGAGCCGTTAGTCCTGCTGGGACTCGGATGAAGACGCTGGCCCCGTTACCAAAAGGTGAAGAGGAGAAAGTAGACTGTGTGGGAAAAGGGTAAGAGGGGGAAAGACAAGGGTTGGTAAAGGAAGAGTGCTCGGAAGGGTCGTGAGAGCAGGTTCTGTATACGGTGTAGGGTGCTGTACATAAGTTACAAGGTGGCGGGACGGGATGGTGAAGAGGGACGCTATATACAAGGGAGGATTACGTGGGTACATAGAGTACTTTAACAGACTGAGGGTATGGGGGAAGGTACTCACGCGCTCCGCCGTAACTCTCCTCCGAGTTACGGCCGCTCTTCAGCTTCCTCCGTGGGACTCCACCACTCTTCCGACCACTCCTCGAGTTCTCCGCTTCCGTCTTCGTTCTCCACGTTATCGCCAGCCGAGAGTTCCTGCCACGATCTTTCGACCACTCCAGTCTCTTCGGATCCGCCTTTTCTGTGGGCGTCTGGTTGTAGATAGGCGGGACTTCCGGGCCACCGGGCGACTCCTTCCGTTCCGTCGTCACTCCTGATTGGATCCTGAAAGAGAGAGAGGGGTGGGGTTTCCGTTGTCACGGACGCTTTGGAGACCCTTCGGGATCGGGAATCTGGGAAGGGACAGTTCCGGAGAGGAGGTAATCCGGGTGGTGGGCGAGAGGGATTGGGGACCGGGGGAAAGGATCCGTCACACCTATGAATAAAGCACTGAATCCTGCAAAAGATGCTAACACTTTAGGTGCGATTTTTCTAGAAACCAAAGAATTACCCTTAGAATATGTTTTTAGAAACAATTTAACTTGCAAATTGAAAGGAGAAGAGAAGAATTTTCTAGATATGGTTGAGAGAAGAAGGTTGAACATGCACAAGAAAGCAGAAGGGCATAAAATGAGTGACACAATGTGGGATATTGAGAAAGAAAAGGAGTTGAAAAATGGAGCCAGTCCAACTATGGCTATAGATGCCCCACAGAAAGGAAAACTGTGCATTACCAGGAAGAGATCCCAATATGATTATTATTTCATAGGGACTAGTGAGTGCCATGATACATACTTTATTGCAACCGGATGGGGATTTAGAGGAGGAGAAGATCCAGTTTTTCCGGGAGTGTATTATATTTGTGGGAACAAGGCTTATTACCGTTTGCCTGACCATTGGTTTGGTACATGTTATGTTGGCCTGGTCTTTCCAAAGATTTTTCACATGGATAGAGTAGATGATGCTGAACATTCTAACACATTAACACGCTATAGAAGAGAAACATGGACAGAAATTGTAGGAGATAGTTTTGGAGCTTTGATTCCAGCAGTGGGAATTTCTTTGAATGCATATGGCATTCGGAAGCTGTCAACAGTGGTGGATCGCTTGTCAACAAGCACCGCTGGAGGCTTTCTTATGGTAAATACGGAAATGGTTGCTTTGCGTGCTATGGCGATGCAAAATCGACTTGCCCTCGACATTCTTTTGGCAAAAGAGGGTGGAGTCTGTGGAATTCTGAAAGTTCAACATTGTTGCACTTACATTCCTGATGAAAGTAAAGATCTAAAAGTTTACATCAAAAATATTACTGATTTGCATGAAGAATTAGTACCACTGGAAGCTGAAAGTATCTGGACTAAAGTGGCTAATAAGATGATTGCTATTAAGAACTTTGTAGCTAAAATAGGTAGTACCATTTTTGGTAAGATATTATTTCCATTAACTTTTTTTTTTTTTTTTTTTTGAAACCGTTTATTGCAATCTCAAATATATACAGGTATGGGCCTACAACCTTCCGGCCGGCCGCTAAAGTGACAGAAGCAAATGACATACATACAATGAGGCACTTGGCTTTGCAGAGACGATAAAGCAGGAGGTATCAACAACGTGGGCCACATAACTCTGAGCCCACAATACGGTTTCGTTTTATACAACACAACAACATAAAACCACACCCGCAAGGCAACCCGCGATCGAAAATGACGACACGTGCTCCTCAAGTGGGGGACCCCAACCATCCAAAGAAATCCAGAGAGGGGAAGGGAAACAGATCCGGGACTGGGAGAACAATGTGCCCGGGGCTGAGGGAGGGGGTCAACTAGGGGGATGGAGCTGGTGAAGCGGGAGGCAACAACGGCGGCTCGCAAATACCCCCGCGGTAGGCGTTCCAGGGGCCCCATATCTTCACCCATGCCCCAGGCTTACCCCGCGCCACATACACCACCTTTTCTCGGAACATGCACCAATCCATGTGTTCTTTCCAGGCCGACACCGCCGGGGGCCTCTGGGATCCCCACAGTTGAGCAATGTCACGTTTAGCTATCATATATCCCAGAGTCACCCATCGCGTCTGCGGAACCGAGTAATCGGTCGGTTCCCACACATTCAGCAAGCATCTCCTCGCTTCAGGCAACAGCGCGACATGTGTAACCGCTCGCAGGACCTCATGCACACCCCGCCAGAATCGCTCCACCCTCGGACATTCCCACAGAATGTGCAAAAAAGTCGCCAAAGCCCCACACCCACGCTTACACATTCCATCCTCGGCATAGCCCATACGCAGAAGCCTTGGCCCCGTCATATACACCCGGTGGAGTATCTTAAGCTGGACGAAGCGAAAGCGAGCCGGGATGGCCACCTCCTTCGGAGAGGCCACCGCGGAAATCCAGTCCTCGTCGTCCAACTCCAGCCCATCGGCAACCCAAGCCTCGCGGAGGCCAGTCAGTAAGCCCGAGCGGTCATTTATCAATTTCTTGTAAATGAGGGAGATCGTGCTGTCCGGAACGTGGCCATCTAGCACTCTATCCTCAAGGGTGAGGACTCCGGGATGGAGGCCACGTCTGGGAAGACGGAACCCAGTGCGTGACGGACCTGCAGGTAGCGAAAGTATTCACTGCCCTGCAGCTGAAACTCCGCCTGCAGCGTCTCGAATGTTTTGAATCCTCCCCTCGTCCAGAGATCTCCCACTGTACTGATGCCTATCATGTCCCACCTCTCGAAGCCCTTCGAGGTCCACAAAGAGCCCAACCTCTCCGACGCATACAACGGTGACGCCCGGGTCAAACGGTCCTTCCATCCCATAGCTGCATTAGCCGCGTGCCATACTCGCACCATGACACGCGTGGGTCCCGTCAAGCGGGAATCGGGCACGCTAGTGTAGAGTGCTCGATTGTAGTCGCCACCGGGCAGGAGCATTTTGTCCATTTCAAATGCCGGGTTCAGGGCGGGCCCATAGAAGCCGTGATTAATTGCAGCTAACTGGGAGGCCCAGTAATACCGCTTAATATCCGGGAGGGCAATCCCTCCGTCGTACCACGGGAGCGTCAATTTTGCCAGGGCTATACGCGGCCTCCCGTCCCAAAACAGACGGTGCTGTAAGCTTTCCACCTCACGGAAGTAGCGCGCCGGGACCAAGTCCATAGTGTTCTGGAGAGCGTACAGAAAGCGCGGCAATGACATCATCTTGAACAATGCCGCCCGGCCGAGCGGCGAAAGCGGCAAGCGCCGCCAGCGCGCGACGTCCTCCTTCAAGCGCTGGAGGGGGGGAAGCAAATTTCGCTCGTAGCGGGCCACTGGGTCCAGCGTAATATAGACCCCCAGATATCGAAATCCCTGCGAGGCAATCTGGATCGGACAGCCCCGAGGGAGGACAGGAGCCTCCCCGGAAAGCACATAGACACAGGATTTAGCCCAGTTGATGACAAGGCCTGAATTACGGCCAAAGGAGCGCAGAACATCGACCAGGACAATCAGTGATTTGCGCGGGGAGGCTAAGTACAAAAGGATATCGTCAGCTTAGAGGGACACGCGGTCCTCATACTCGGGGGTCCAACGGAGACCACGGATAGAAGGGTGCCACCGCAGCCACTCCGCCAGGGGTTCCAAGGCCAGAGCAAAAAGGAGCGGCGACAGGGGACAACCCTGTCGCGTGCCCCGTCCCAGCACGAATGGGGCCGAGACTCGACCATTCACCACCACCTGTGCCAATGGGTCCGAGTACAACAATTTGACCCAACTGATGAATCCCGGGCCAAATCCAAATTTCGCCAGCATCGCCCAGATGTAGGGCCATTCGAGCGTGTCGAACGCCATGGTGGCGTCCAAGGACGCCAAGATGGCCGGCTCCCGCACGAACGGAACACGCGCGAGCACCCCGTGCAAGCGCCGCAGATTAAGGGCCGTATTGCGATGGGGAATAAAGCCGGACTGGTCCTGGTGGACCAAATCGCCCACCACGCCGACCAGCCAGTTGGCGAGCACCTTGGCGAGGATTTTAGGCTCCGCGTTCAAGAGCGAGATAGGCCGGTAGGATGTAACCCGCTCTCGCGGTCTCCCCTCCTTGTGGATAACCACGATGGTAGCCAGACGCTGGTCCGGCGGGAGGGAGCCCCGCGAGTGGGCCGCAAGGAACATTGCGCGGAGGTGGGGTGCCAGTACATCCGGTCGCAGTTTATACAACTCGATAGGAATGCCGTTCGGGCCCATGGCCTTGCCAGAAGCGACCGAGCGGATGGCGAGGGCAATTTCGTCCGAGGTGGGGGCGGCATCCATCAACTCCCTGTCCTCCATTGAGAGGGAGGGCAGCGCGATGTCACGCAGCAGGGCATGGGAATCCTCCTCCGGGCAGGGAGAAACCGGGGAATATACCTCGCGGAAATAATCCGCGAAGCAAGAGACAATGCCTTCCGGCTCAGTAACACGTACACCATCCATTCTCTCAATCAACGGGACCACACGACTAGCTCTCTCCTTCTTATCCAACCACGCAATCAACTTGCCAGCCTTATCACCCACATCATACAATCGCCCCTGTTGCTCTCTGCTGAGGCCCCTGGCCGCCTCCGTGACGAGGGACCTATAGGCCGCCTGCTTAAGGTGTAGAACGTGCAGCGCAGCGTCAGTCACCCCACTCCCCAGATCACCCTCCAGTTCAGTAATTTCGGCCTCCACCCGGGTCACCTCCTCCTGTGCGCGCCTCCGGGCATGGGAAATAAGGGAGAGGGCCTCCCCTCTAAGCACTGTCTTGAAAGCCTCCCACAGGGAGATGGCCGACGGGACAGACCCCATATTCTCCTCAAAATACCGTTGCAAGGATTTAATCAAGTCAGCACGAATAGTGGGGTCGCGCAGGTACCAGGCATTGATTGGAGCTACCCTGCCCTCCCCCCTCGGGAAGACATCAAAGTGCAACAGGAGTGGGGAATGATCTGAAATACCCCGCGCCAGATGGCGCACCTCCCCCACTCTCCCGGCATAGGCCGCAGGGACAAGGACATGATCAAGCCGCGAAAGGCTACCATGGGCCCCCGAATGGAAGGTGTATTGCAGCTGAGTGGGATGCCTTAGACGCTAACAGTCCACCAATCCCAGTGTGTCCAAAAGGCCAGACAGCCACGCTTGTGCCCGGGGGAGGTCCCTAGGGGGATAGCGATCCATAGTCCCAGAGGCCACCGCATTGAAGTCCCCCCCAACCACCAGAAGCCCCCCCGGAAGGTCAAGCAGGAGGCGTCCCAGGTCCGCAAAGGTGGTGGACTGTAACCCCGGTGGGACGTACACTGAGACAAAGACGACTACTTTGCCCTCCATTCTCCCCACCAAGACAGTGTAGCGTCCCCTCTCATCATGGCGCACCTCGTCTATTTCTAGCGGGAGCGAGGTCTTGACCATAATGCCCACCCCTCGTGAGCCTGATGTGAAGCCCGAGTGGGCCACCAAACGATAGCCACGTCGATTCATGGCACAAAAGGAGTTACCAATGAGGTGTGTCTCCTGCAAAAAGACCACATCAGGCGAAATCCGTTTCAGATATTGCAGGACCACACCCCGCTTAATCCTATCACCCAGTCCGTTAACGTTCAAGGACAACAGAGTCAGGTCCCTACCCCCCATCACATACAGAAGCCATCATTTGTCCCCCCGAGAGCATCTCAAAAACACCAATACAATGAAGGGTTTGCCTTGCGGTAGAAACGAACCACACCCCACCCCAACCCACCCATCCCAACAGAACTCCCCCCACCCTGCACCCCTGCATGAGCCCAAACAGCCCCCCCAAAGTGCAGTGTGCCTGTCGCCCCATAGAAAGAAAACTAACTAGTCCCCCAGAGGAGGAGGGAGATCCCCCAAGAGACCCCACACGACCTCCACAGGAGGGGAACTTACCCTAACAGTCAATGGTGACAATAACACAGTCCAGAGCAAGGCCTACCATTAGTCCCTCAGTCCTGATCCGGCGGGCCCTCCCCACCAACCGCTCCCCCCCCACCCCCCCGGCCCCGATCTCCGGGCAAAGTGTCCAGCCAGTCCCCGGCCGCCTCGGGACGATCAAAAAAGTGCGTGCGGCCATCCACCTCCACCCTCAGCTTAGCCGGAAAAAGCATCGCATATTTGAGATTCAGGTCCCGTAGGCGACGTTTGACACCGAGAAAGCTCAGTCTCTGCTTTTGGACCGCCGGAGTAAAGTCAGGATAGAAATTTATATCCATATTGTCAAGTCTGACCGGCCCTTGTAGCCTGGAAATCTGCAGGATAGCGTCCCTGTCCCGAAAATTGAAAATCCGGGCGATGAGAGGCCTCGGAGGGGCTCCGGCCTTAGGCCTACCCCCGGGGACCCTGTGGGCACGTTCCACTGCAAAGAATTTACTCAGCCCCCGAGGCCGGAGATGGGTGAGGACCAAGTCCTCCACAAACAGATCCGCTGCCTCTGCCTCGCGTCCCTCCGGCACCCCGATAATGCGGACGTTGTTTCTCCGGGCCCGACCCTCGGAATCCTCCAGTCGACGATGCATCAGGGCGCTCGCCTGGCCAAGCCTGCGCACCTCCTGTTGGAGGGCCGCCACGTCAGATGTGAGGCCCGAGGTAGAGTAGGCCAAAGAATCGACCCGGTCATTTGTTTTTGACAGATCGGCTCTCACGAGGCCCACGTCCACGAGGACCGAGTCGATCTTCTGCGCCAGAGTGTCAAAGCGCTGGTCCACCGAGGCCTTCATCTCGGCGATGGCGCCCATGACGTCTCGGAGGGTCAGGTCCGTGGGCAGAGCAGGAGCATCAGTCGGGCCCGTAGGGGACCTACGCAGCGCCTCTGGAGATCCCTTCTGGAGGGTGTAGCGGTCCATGTTGTTGGATTGATGGGCCGCGCCACGACGGGTCGACTTCACCTTAGCCCGGTCGCCATCTTGTTTTGTGGCCATGGTCGCGGTCCCCAAATCGAGCCAATCTCCTTAAAAAGGGGGTAGACAATCCCGTTCAAGGGCTCCGGGGGGGGGGCGATCACCGCTCCGCAGGACGGACCGCAGCCGGCGGGCCGGCAGGGCACCCCAACGAGGCCACACCACCGCACACCGCTTCGCGACCCTACCCCGCCTGGCAGCAAGGAGGGCGCAAAAGCGAAAGTGAAAGTGCGGGGTGCGCGAGTCGCCCAGCCTTGCCCGCCGCTGTTATTCACTTTGTCGCCGGATCGCCCCACAACTCCAGTACGGGGGGCCGGTGTGGAGAAGGCCGCAAACCTTAATCGGTGCTCCCGCCGGTGTCCGAAGTCCGAATTGAAAACGGAAAACGGGCGTCACCTCAACTCGGGTTCACAAACACAGTCCCCTCATCTAGGACAGGATTCGGTCAGGATTTATGCAGGAGGTCGCGGAGGTCCTCGGGAGCCTCGCACCTACGCGGCCATCTTGGGTGCGCGCTAGGCTCCTCCCCATTTCCATTAACTTGTGTAATAGTTGCACTATTGATTCTTAGATTAGGATGTATGTGTTGTAGATATAGAAGAAATAAAAAGAAAATCGTAAAAGAAAATGTTAAAAAGAGACAAAAGAAATCAGAAAGAGATCCACAAGAAATAGAACTTGAAGAATTAAGAGAAAGCATGTATATAGAAACTAAAAGGGAAGATGAGATGGAAACTAGGGTCTAAAACAAGAACAAGAAGACATTTCAAATTCTTCTAAAAGGGGAAACTAAATTGCTTTTTGGGTTTTGATTTTTTGTGGTGATTATATATCACCAAAGGGGGGATTGATGGAGCAGGGTTTTTACTCCAAAACGGAATACCTGTTTCATTTTCACATGTTATAATTAAAAGTACTACTGAATAATTATTAATGATTAATAGTTTGTCGAATGTTGACTAATCAATCTTATTAACAAGAGAATTACACGTGGGAATGCTATTGCATGGCTAAATAACAAGTGAACTAAGTTGGTGAGCAAACTGACAGAATACGAGGTTGCTTATGTGATGTTATGGTGTTTTGCGCTTATAATTAATATGCATTAATGGCTTCTGATGTCGCAAATGGCTAGATAAATACACACACATAAGGGTATTCGCAGGGGAATAACACTGTTTAATCATTTCTATGCAGTAATTCTGTTTTATGTTTACTTTGTTTTAAGTTGTCCATTGTGGCCTGCCACAAAATGGCCGCCAACCGCAGCCTGCATTGGAGTTGCTGGAAATTTACAAAAAGGCTTCGCTCTGCCTGTGACCTTGCACCTCTGATGAACTGAAAAGCCATGACCATGACGACAAATCTGGGAGGACTGCCAGAAAAGCCCCTGATTGAGAAAAAATTTTCAAGGAAAAGAATATTGAACTCTTGAACTGTCAATCCCACAACTGGGATACATTTAATCTGGGAAAAACATCCGTAGAAGTATCGAATAAAATGATGGACATTGCATTCTCTATTCATCGTTTAAGACAGACAATATCTGGGAACTTTTGCTCATGTTGCAAGACGACATTATTTCCGCCATTCATCCGTTCTGAATAAAGAAATGATACTTTTTAGAATGTAAATTTAGTATAAAAGTAAGTAGACTAGAGAGGTCTAGCGCCACTTCTTCCCGAGCGAATGATGCGAGGTCCCTACGCTGACGGAGAGGACGATGACTCTACATGACGGCAGAAAATTCTAATTCTTCTGCAGAGGACCGGTTCTGACTTAGGATCTGACTTTTAGACAGAATAGGTAAATATGAGAGAAAATGAATTTTGCATTTAATTGGCTTTTCCTGAAATTTTAGATAAATGAACAGTTTCTTTGAATTACTGTCTCGGGTGATTATTTCTGGTCATGTTTATTGATTCTATTGTATATTCTTTGAAATGTATTTTGCTAGATCTACAGCAATCAGCAGGTCACATTGACCTCTAGGTACAGGCAGATTAGAAAGAGCATCAGTGAAAGGTGTTTTTCTCCTTTGCAGGGCACGGATCGGAGTGATTTTAGGGTGAATGTTGGTGTAATGGGCCCCACCAGCGTGTGATGTGTGTGTGCGTGCGTGACTGTGAGATCACTCCGTCCGTGGAAGTAGAGGGGATTCGGAAGCTCTGATCTGCACCAGTTTCTTGGTAGCAGAATGATGGTTTGCTATTGTCTTGATCTGTGAGGAGTGGAAGGGGGTTGGGCAGAAGGGCACGACAATGACCGTTGAGCCAGATCCACAGCATGGGTCTGGGTTTGCTCTAAGAGTCCGGTAAGAGTCCAGCCATGAACATTGCCAAGTTACTCGCTGCGAAAATGAATTCAATAAATAAAGGGCCACGGGGTTGGCCGCTCAATGCTGTTTGCGAGGTGGGAGGGGCGTTCATTACTTAGTATGGAATGTGAAAAACAAAAGTGCGAAGGAGCGAGACGAAGAGTAAGAAATCGAGAGGGGGAGGGGCAGCGTAGGAGAAGTGAACACTGACTTGTTTAAAGACAGAAGAGAAAACGAAAGTAGCGCTTCACTGGCAAATTGTGTAAAGTGGCACTAACGTGTTTGGTTGTGAATAAAACCAGACTGATCAGTTTTTGTATTTGTAACCTTATGTCTTTTGTTCGATCCAGGGCACGCTTCCGAGATCCTGCATACATTTTTTTTTTTGCTTTGGCTGGCATTGTTTACCTGCTTCCTCCGGTGGAAGAACCTCTGCCGGTTTGCACTTACGTTGAAGGTCTCCTGGATCTTAGTGACACGACCTCCTTTGTATGTATGACAAACTTTTTTGCAAAGGGATGCCAGCCCGCTTCGCCGCCTCTTACAACCGGGAAGCCATGGATGAGCTGCAGGGAGTGTTTATTAGGTGTTGCTAACTTTGCTAATAATAAAACAGCAAGCGCACCTCCAGCCAGCGTGTGTGTCTGGACACCGATGTGGGCAGCAGCGCCGCCGCTGAGCAGCAAAAGACATGCCGTACGTGTGCACATCTCTTGTCCTCAAACAGCGAGCGCACCTCCGGCCAGCGTGCGTGTCTGGACACCGATGTGGGAAGCAGCGCCGCCGCGTGCACATCTCTTGTCCTCAAACAGCGAGCGCACCTCCCGCCAGCGTGCGTGTCTGGACACCGATGTGGGAAACAGCGCTGTACACGTGCACATCTCCTGTCCCCCTTCGCAAACAAAAGCAATGACAATTGATCTCGCTACGCGAGCAGCGTAGGCACTGCGTCGCGAGGTGAGACCTAAAAAGTAATTAAAAAAACACTACACTAAAACCTATTGTGATCGTGGGCGGTCGGCGGGCTGGAAAAGCAGGCAAGGAGGCCGGATATAGTGGGCAATGTTGAGCTTTTATTGCACACACAGCAGTTGGAAGGGGGGGGGGAACGAAGAGTTCAAAACAACAGAAATGCCTCCAGCAGGAAAAATGGCGATGCGTTGGTTCACAGTCTTCCTCCGTGGTCGTCGGTGTTGACACTTCGGGAACGTCACGTCGGAGGGGGAAGCACAGGCTCGGTAACCCACAGGTGGCTCCTCGGAGGGCAATAAGAGAAAGGAAAAGGGAGCCGTTAGTCCTGCTGAGACTCGCTTTTCTATGCCGTAACCATACCCAGGGGTGAGACAGGAGAGAAAACGACCGTGAGGGTGAAGAGAAGAGAAGGGTCGGAGGGGGTTGGTAAAGGCACAGAGGTGTTCGGAATGGGGTCGTGAAGGCTGTATTTACAGGGTGCAGTGCTGTATACTATCTACACAAGTTATTCGGTGAATAGGGGGTGTCTCGAGGAGAGGGAGTATTTACACTGGTGTTGACATATTTACACAGAACGCCTAGCGTGCTGAAAGGAGGTAAACAGGTACTCACGCGCTCCGCCGTAACTCTCCTCCGAGTTACGGCCGCTCTTCAGCCACCTCCGTAGGGCTCCACCAATCTTCGGACCACTCTTCGGGTTCGCCGCTTTCTTCTTCTTCCTTCTCCACGTCTCGAGTCGATACCTCCTGCCACGATGTTCCGACCACTGCTGGTTCTCCTCTTCCGTCTTTTATCGATCGGGTTTCCGTCAGGGAGGAGGGACTGCCGGGGTCGAGGGGTAGTCCTTCCGGTCTGCTGTTTCTGTGGATAGGTTCCTATAACAGAGAGACGGGCGGAGTCGCCGTTGTCACGGACGCTGCAGACATGGGTCCGTATGGCATTGACCGGAAGGGAGAACGTTGGAGGGGGTTCATGCCAGGAGGGGGCCGTAAGGGTCTTGTGCAGACGGGTACTTCCTCACACCTACATTTATCCCTCAATAGATTAGCCCCTTTGCAGCTAGGCCGCCCCCCACACACTTACTTTTTTGGCTATTTGGGCTAGTTCATGCCTAGGCCATGTTGCGTGCTGACTCCGATTGGTACGGAGTGGGCACACCATTTAGCAAGAAGAAAGAACACACACACTCCAGTAGTACGTTGGGGTGGTTCCCAAATGCCTCATCCGGTTCCGGCTGCCCCTTTTATTCTCTCTCCTGCATCCGCCCCCTCCTTTACATGGGCAGTACCATTGTACAGGAAGCCTGCGTACATGACTACAAAACCCACCCATCAGCAGCCTATCGGGTGGTAGGGTCCACCAAACATAACATTCCTCCTTTGTTCAGAATAAAAAAAGAGAGAGAGAGAGGGAGAGATATCTCTGGAAAACTTGTCATCACACAAGTACATAATCCCTCAGACGGGAAGACACCCCTGGCCTCGGTCTGAGGTGCTACTGCTGGAGTGGGGTTTTCTTTACAAATCGTATACCCTCTCCATTTTGCATGTTTTGATTAATATGAATAATTAATTAATAGTAATTGTACTAATTGTTTGCTGTCTGAATTGACCAACATTACTAATATAAGAAATACACATGGGAATTGCATTTGCATGGCCTAATTAATGACGTAAACTAATTTCGTATGCATATTAATAATAGACAATTAGAAATTGCATGATTATATGTTGCTTTCGTGATGTATTCGTGATGTGTGCTTTATTAATGTGTATATAACCTGCATTAAGTGTTGCTTCTGCTAGATAAATACACACACATATGGGTATTAGTAAGGGGATAACATTTTATTAGTCATTTCCATGTATTAATTACATTTTTGTGTTTCTTTGCTTAAGTTGACCATTTGGTGGCCACAAAATGGCCGACATCCCTATTTTGACGAACACGACTCCATTATGAAGGTCTCTGGGTGAAGTGCGCATGCGTCGCCATCAGCTGCAGTGGCCTCTGAACGACCCTAACTCAACTGTGCCAACCAAGGTCACACCGGGCTATCAGCCAGCTGCTCTGAAAGAAACAATGAAAAGATACTATTCCGAGGAGAAAATTGAAACTATATCTAAAGACACATTATATGTATGGGAAAGAAGTCGAATAATTTTAAACGGACCAATAAGAATCGTTCAAAATATAATTTGTTACACTTTGGAATGTAATTTTACTATAAAAATGGTAGAATAGAGAGGATGAAAAAGCGAGACCCTTCAGAAGATTTTCGTTTTCCTGATGTTATGCTGATGGAGACGACGGTGACACTGCAGGACAGCTGTTTCCTAAGACTCTGACAGTATGAACTGATGACCAAGATTTTGACTTGGCGGGCGACTTTTAGCCAGAATAGGTAACTATGATGATCTATTTTACTTGATTAAACCAGAGACTCGAATTTCAATTATTTAGATAAAATTTAAGATTCATTACAAGAACTGTGTTGGGTCGTTATTATTTGAGAAAATGTATTTATGTAAATGATGTTATAGATTTGTTATCACTCCAACCTGCAGCTAGTTGATCCATGGCCTATTCATGGGAGGAGTACTAAAGGTGAAGCTTAGATCTTTATGAATAGGGATATGTGGGTACTCTCTTCCATTACAGCGAGTGGAACAATCACCTCCTTGAAACAGGTTATTAGAAGGATGTATGTTGGTGTTATGGGCCCCACCAGCGAATATAGTGATTGTGTGTGATCTATGATCTGTGACAAAGGGAGGGACTTTGCATTCCGCGCTGCAACACTACCTCCCACCCCCTCGATGGTCCTCACACTCCGTACCATCTGATCCACAGCTCACTCGGGTCTGCTGACGGCCAGCTGGATCACACAGGTGTTCTACCTCCACCAGGGGGGTCGGCACAACTCTCGGGCTCCCAGCAGCTACCAGGTTCTCCGTGGCAGGATAAGAAGCGACCCCTTCATAGGGCACTGATAGTATAGGAACATCAGCTGACTCAGAGTCAATGTCCTCTACTGGCGCCCTAGCGTCCAAAGTTGCTGGAATTCGATATCTTTTAAACCAGGAGACATTCCTCGTGATGGTCTCTCCAGCTCTCCCAGCAGTTATCTCTTTGAACAGTCCAAACATCTAGTTCAAATGGAAGTGTGAATTTCCCGTGTGGATTACGATTCTTGACCATTACCAGATCTCCTATTGCTATTTGTCTTTCCTTGGCTCCGCGGCCTCTGGACATTCGTTCGTTCTGAGTTTGTCGCTGGTCTAACCTTTTCGACGCTTGCTGCTGGAGATCCGTTGGTTGAGTCACCTGAGGAACCATATTTCCCACGGCTCTCCGAATGCAGAGTGATCCAGGACTGACCTGGGTAGTAGAGTGAGGAGTGAGTCGGTACTCTTGGAGAAATGTGTACAGGGCACCCTCCAACTTTTGACCACGAGCCACAGAAATCCGAAGCACTTTGTTGAGCATGCACATGAAGCACTAAGCTTCTCCATTGGCTTGTGGCCATCTTGGTGTGATTTTTCGTTGCGGTACTCCCCTTGACTGGAGATATTCCGCCACTTCATGACTAGAAAAAGGGGGACCGTTGTCTGTCTGCAGGTCTTTGAAGAGTCCATGAGTGTAAGGAAGTGGGTTTCTGTTGCAGTAACCCCCTCACTTTTTGCCTGATATCTGATGCACTTTTCCTTGGTGTGCACTGGGTCCCTGCCAATCAGGTACCCAGGGCCTGTGTTCCTTTCCTAAAAACTGTACTAAAGCCTAAACCCAATTGGCTTCTCTTGCCAAATGTCAGCCCCTGGTAAATGGTACCCTAGGTACCCAGGGTATTGTGACCAGAGAAGACCCCTAAGGGCTGCAGCACTTATTGTGCCACCCTTAGGGGCCCTGTACCCTGACACACACACACACACTGCCCTTACAGGCGGAGTGTCCTGGTGCAGAACTAAACACAGAGTCGACATGGCACACATCCCTGTGTGCCATGCCCACAAACCCACTGCCCTGGCCTACATCAGCCACCCCTCTAGCTGGATGCCCCATGCCAGTGCTGAGGACACAGCTGCATGAGCCCTGTGTCCCTACAGTACCCAGTGCAGTGATGCCAGTAGGAGTATATGGTGCTGGGGGGTTGTCATTACGAAGTCCACAGCACCATAATGGCTACACTGAAGACTGACAAGTTTGATATCAAACTTCTCAGCACATTAAGCCCACACTGATGCCAGTGTGGGATTTAATGTAAAATGCACTACAGAGGGCATCTTAGAGATGCCCCCTGAAACCTAACCTACAATCCACGTCTGGTCTGAGGGGATGCCTAGGCTGCCACACAGCAGACATGTTGCTGGCCCCTGGGTGGAGAGCCCCCGCTCTCCTGGGCCTGCAACAATGCACATCCTGGGCGGGGTGATAGGTCTCCACCCCCAGGATGGGCAGGGCGAAGCTTCAAAGGCATGCCGCCTTTGTGAGCTTCTCCAGGCCACTTGCTGTACTCAGCAACTGGCCCCCACCGGTTCTGACCCCCACTCTGGCGGGAAGACTGGCGGGAAACCCTACGTGAGGAGAGGGGGTGTGCCAGCCTGTGCCAACTCCACCCCTCAGGTGGGGGAGGCAAGATGAAGCACAACTCCGGGCTCCGGCCATCTTGAGGATGGGGAGCCCTGACCAATCACAGCTAGGCTCCTGCCCCCCCGTACTCACCCCAGGTCAGGGACCCATTGGTCCCTGCCCTCACCCTACCTGTTTCGCCCCTAAATGTAGTATTTAGGGGCATCCTGAACCTTCCTTCCTCAGATCCTGATTCAAAAAGAAGCAGCTGCTAACAAGAGGATGACACCAACTGACTTGGCCCCAGCCCTACCGGCCTGTTGATCCTTGAACCTGCTCCTGTGGAACTCCGGCGCCTTCAGTGGTCAGCAACCTCAAACACCCCGGAGGACCAGACCACCTTGAGACTCTACCAAGACTGGGACTCCCACGAGCAGTGGTTCTGCTCAAACAGCAATACCCCTGGTGCCAGCCAGGAACCGCGAAACCAACACACTCTGCACCCGCCGAGCCCGGCCTGTGCCCGAGTGGACAAAGACCCTGAGTACATCCCCCCGGCGATTCTGACCTGGAATCCAGTGCCCAAGGACCCTCCTCGACGACCCAGACGAAGCCTGCAGCCTCAGAACCAGGGACCCCTCCAACCGCGACCAGCAGGGGGTAAGATTTTCCGACATCAAAAGACACCCCTGCACCCGGCGCCCCATGGCCCTCTGTGCCCAACCCCTGGGTGCCTACCTATCCTCCAAGATCCCAATTTACCCCTCGAAGTGTTGGTCGCTCCTGAAGATCCTCCGTCCCCGAGCCTGCAGCCTTTGTTGACTTTCCAAGATCTTCATTAAATAACATTGAGCACCCGACGGCTCAAAAGCACCCTGCACCCAGCCGCCTGAGTGCCCCTGGCAGTGCAACCTATGTCCTAATCTACTTCCCCATTTGCCCTGAGCAAGTGACCAGGAGCCCAGCACCCACAGCCTCCTGGCCTGCTCGCCAGCAGCCACCAACCGAAGGCCCCCTGCCTCTCATAGGATAACATTGGTAATTTGATCAGAAAAAGTTCCTAAGTGTCAACTTTTTAAATAGCAAAATATTGCTTAAAAATCACAACAGTAACTAAATCGAATTTACTCACTTGTTTCCAAGAACTGTCCCAGGTCTGAATCCAGGATCCAGTCCTGGAGTTAGAAAAGTAATCCTAAAAGTAATCAAGTTCATATAATTTAAAATTCCCGTTGAGCTCAATGTATCATTGTCTTTGAAATTGTGTTGCCTATTGCAACAAAACTGTATCTCTTATCTGCAAAAGTCAATTGCCTATTGCAAAGTATTTAACTAAAGCATCTCATTCTGAGAAAGTATATTTTGATACCTATTGTTGGTTCTAAAATAAAACAACCATATATTTTTATATACAAACCATTGGCCTAGAGTTCAGTTCATGTGTGTGAGACCATTTGCTGACTGAGTGTGTGCAACAAATGCTTTACACTGTCCTCTGATACTGCCTTACTGCTCGACCAAGCTACCACTTTAGAGAGTACGTTTATATCTAACTTTAGCCTCTTCCAAACCTCTGGGGACTGTGGACTCTGTACACACTGTACCTATTTGGGAACAGAATATACAGAGCCACTTTCTCACAATGAGTGGCCATGATTTTTTCCAACAAGGGAATAGTTTTGCTCGCCGTGGTTGACTCTAGAATCTCCACCCCTGGATTTTTACCACCACCAGCATCTGTCTCCCATTCAGGAGAGTCCCGAAATCCGCGCTCGCCCGGTGCCACGGATGTGGTGGTATGTCTTTAGTGACTATCAGCACTGGGAGTTCAGCTGGGCCAGTTGCTTGACAGAAAGCACAGTCACAAACAGTTTGCTCCACAAGGTCGTCAAGGCCGGAAAAGCATACTTTACAGCGCAGACGAGACTTTGTTTTCATAATTCCTTGGTGCACCTTGTGTGCCAAATCGACCACTCGTTGCTGCAGCAACCTGGAAATGACCAAACGGGATCCTCTCATAAGACAGTCTTTAGCGGACATGGCCAGGTCTTCTCTGACCTTGTATAGTACACTCAGCGTGGTGCGAGCTTCTTCCGTCCTGCTGGGTAACTTGTCGAGTAATAGATGCCATTTCCCTGACATCACCCCGCGATGGCCAACTGAAGACGGTCATCTTCCTTTGTAGCTCTCACGATTTCCTCGAGTGAAATGGGCCGGGTACGGGATCGCTCCACAACAAATCTTACATATTCCTCCACCTCCTCTGCCGCGGATTCTTCTTCATCTGTGGCAGGTCTCGCATGCCTCGACAGGAAATCAGCGGGATTCTGTGAACCAGGGCGATACACCACTTGGAAATTGTATTTCTGTAACTGGAGGATCCACTTTTCAATCCTTGTTGGAGGTGTTGAGGAGGCGCTCATGAATAGTGGCATCAACAGATTATAATCCGTGTGCACTGTGAACGGTTGTCTATAGAGATATAAATGGAAATGCCAGCATCCCCAGTGAACAGCAATCGCTTCCTTTTCTATGTGTGAGTATCTTTGCTCAGTGTTTGTCAGACATGCATAGGCCACCGGCGCCCACTCTCCATCATCTTGTTTCTGCGAGAACACTGCCCCTAAACCAATGGGACTGGCATCAACTGACTGTTCTGACTCCTTGGCTGGGTCAAAGTACGCCAACGTAGTGTTGGCTTATAAGGCGTTCTTCGTATCATGAAAAGCGTTTTCTCGGCAAGGACCCCACTCCCGTGTGGTGGTGGACCTCGTGAGTTCCCTCAGAGGAGAAGTGAATTCAGTCAGGTTTCGAATAAACCGCCCACAGTATGTCACCATATCAAGGATACTCCTTACCCCGCTTACAGATGGGGGGCCGGAGCTGTCTGGATGTCATGAACTTCCGCTGGGTCCGGGGATACTCTCAATGAAGGGTGCGACCCCTGTTTTGCAGTCACCGGAACACATCTTGTAAACGGTTTAAGTGTACTTCCAGGGTGGGGGCATGCACAAGAATAGCACAATTCCGGAAGCTGCCTTGCTTGCCTCAGTAGGAAACGTTCATAGTCGGGGTTAGCATGTAGCTCGAAATGCGCCGTCAGGGCTGCCTTTAGTGTGTCGTATGTATGAGGAGGGCCTGCCTCCATCATGGATTTCCCCAGTTTGTGGATGGCAGCACCACCAAGATGTAGTAACATGGGGCGCTGTCGCTCAACTTTCAGGCCCACTGCCGCAAAATATGTTTCCAATCGATCCACCCAATCTTTCCACTTGGCTGCTTGTGCCGACGGCGGACCTTCCATCATGAACGGCTCAATGGGCTGTATGGTGGTCATCAAGCGAGTGTCTTGCAGGTTCTGGGGGTCCATAATGGGCCCAGAAGCACCTAGAAATGTGTGTCTGGGGGACTGAGTGCAACAGAATATTTCACCCTCTGATGCCTCCCTGCAGGCGTTATCTGTTGTGAAAGAAAAACTGCCCCTCTAATTGGTGAAGTCTGCTATTTGTGGTGGTGGCAGGAAGGAATGTTCCTTTGTTGAGAAGAAGAACTTTGGTGTGACAGGGAGCACACACCACTCACCTGCAGGAGTACTGTCCCAGCAGGCAATGGACAGGTGCAGGGATGTTCCTGGAGCCACTTCACGCACTGTCGGCAGTGCACCAGCCCACAGCAGTCGGTGCCAACCGCTCCGCACATCAGAAAGGGGGTGTGGCTTCAGCGCTGGGCCTCACGCGCGAGCAAGCGCCCAGGCGCAGGAGCAAATTGCCAAGAGAAAATCACTGCTGCGGCAGGCCGCACAAATGCAAACGCGACTTGCAGACGGTGGCGGCCTCCCCCAACCAGGCGTCCATGACGTCACTCTCCAGGGCAGCGCAGGGCGACAAAGCACACTTACGATGCCCAGGAAGCACCCGGGCGGAGACGAGGATGGCAGATGCAGGATACAGCATCGTAGGTACATGCGGGGACGACTACCCCCTTGTCGCCAGTTGTGGCGTGCTCACTCCGGTTGGTATGGAGTGGTCACACCAATTAGCAAGAAGAAAGAGCACACACACTCCAGTAGTATGTTGGGGTGGTTCCCGAATGCCTCATCTGGTTCCGGCTGCCCCTTTTATTCTCTCTCCTGCATCCAGCCCCTCCTTTGCATGGGCACTACCATTGTACAGGCAGCCTGCGTACATGACTACAAAACAGACCCATCGGCAAACCATCGGATGGTAGGGTCCACCAAACATAACAGGCCCCTGTATCTTTTTGTCCACATAAGGTATCGACACTAAATTTCTGTCCTTTTCTTCCAACATCATGGGGATTCTAAAGGTACCCAGGGGTTGTGGATTTCCCTGAAAGGGACCAAGAAATTGGCCAAATTACAGCACATTTTTGTGTTTTTTTGCAAAAATTGACAAAAGTGCTGCAGAAGAAAGCATCGGTTTATTTCCCTGCAAAAGGTATCAACAAAGGGGTTGTGGTTCTAAAATCACCATCTTCCCAGCTTTCAGGGACAGGCAGACTTTTGTCAGAAAACCAAAATGTTCTACACAGTTTGGCAATTTACTGGGACATAGCCTGTACTTTCAACCTCCTTTCAGTTAGTGGTAGAAATGGGAGTGAAAGCAAAACTGGATCCCAGAGAACTATACATTTCTGAAAAGTAGACAAAATTCTAAATCCATCAAGGGGTCTTTTGTGTAGATCCTTGAAGGTTTTTCGAAAGAAACTAACAATTGAAATGTTAAAATATCAAACTGAGTTGGAGTAAACAGCCATTTGTGCCAACGTTTTCACCTGTAACTTCTTCTAAGTAAGACAGATTTTTTAAAGCAATATACCATTACATTCACTGGACCCTTCTGGTTGTGGGGATATATAGGACTTTTACGTTCACCAAGAACCCGAGGTACCCAGAGACAATAACTGAGCTGCATCTTGCAATGGTTTTTCATTGTGTACCGGATATATACCAATTCATTTGGTAAAATATAAAGAGTGAAAAATGGGTATCAAGGAAACCTAAATAGTTCTAAAATGAGAACAAAATATAGAGTTTAGAAGCAGTGGTTATTTGCACATCTCCGAAATGGCGGGTACCCATACAAGCATGTGAATTAGAGGACATTTTTCAAAATACTTCTTTTATTACACATTGTCTTACATTTAAAAGGCAGAAAAGCAAAGTAAGTAAATTGGTAATAACACTTGTTCCACTATTCTGTGTTCCTCTAAGTCTAAGCCTAGTGCCTGTAACAGGAAACAGCCCAACACGCAACGTGGAGACCACATGTTTCCAGTGAAAATTGACTCTTTATTTAGCAATGTGCCTAGCTGTGGAATTTGGACCCTAGCTCAGCCGGCACATAGAGACACCCAGCAAACCTATACATTTTTGAAAACTAGACACCCAGAGAATCCAGTATGGGGTGACTTATGTGGGTCTCACCAGGGTCTCTTACCCAGAATCCCTTGCAAACCTCAAACTTTGTAAAAAGAAAACACATTTTCCTCACATTTCTGTGATACAAACTTCCAGCCACCAGCATTCCCCAAGTCTTCCGATAAAAATGGTAACTCACTTGTGTGGATAGACCTAGTACCCGCAGCAGGTAACAGCTCAAAATGCAACATAGAAACATCACAATTTTCCAGTGAAAACACACCCTTTTTCCGCAATGTGCCTAGTTGTGGATTTTGGCCCCCAGCTCTGCCGGCACCTAGGGAAACCTAGCAAACCTATCCATTTTTTAAAACTAGACATCCAGGGAAATCCAGGATGAGGTGACTTGTGTGACTTGTGTGGCTCTCACCAGATTCTGCTACCCAGAATCCCTTACAAAGTCCAAACTTTGTAAAAAAAACAAAAAACACATTTTCCTCGCTTTCTGAGATGGAAAGTTCTGGAATCTGCAGGGAGCCACAAACTTCCACACATCCAGCATTTGCCCCAAGTCTCCTGATAAAATTGGTATCTCACCTGTGTGGGTAGGCCTAGTACCCACAACAGGAAACAGCCTAAAGCGTACTGTGGAGACTTCAAAATTATTGATTTCAAAGAGACCTTGTTTTGCGAGGTAGGAAAATGTTGGGGAATCCACGCCTCCCTGGTCTCCCCTAGCTGTCTCGTTTTCAGAAATGTCTGTGTTTGGTAGGATTCCCTAGACGGCTGTCGAGCCCGGGACCAAAAACGCAGGTGCCCCCCCTGCAAAACCAGGTCATTTTGTGTTAGATAATTGTGATGTCTCCACAATAAATTTTCGGCCCTTCCCTGCCACGCGTACCTGGCCCACCCACATAAGTGAGGTACCATTTTTATCGAGAGATCTGGGGGTAACGGTGGGTGGTAGAACATTTCTGTGAGCCTGGTGATCCCACAACTTGCCCACACAGAAATGTGAGAAAAAGTTGATTTTTTTTCATCTAAATTCAGGTATAATTCTTGTCAGGAGACGTGGGGGAACGCTTGATGGTGGGACATTTATGCAGGCACAGTGATCTCAGGCAGAAATGTAGGGTACATGTGATTTATTTTGCTAAATTTGAGGTTTACAGTGGATTCTGGGTAGGAAAACGTTGGGGGATCCCTGCAAGCCACACCTTCCTGGACTCCTCAGCATGTCTAGTTTTCAGAAAGGTCTGGGTTTAGGATCAATAATCAAGGTGAATCCCTCGAAAAACCAAGTCTTTATGTGATCGATAATTTTGAAGTCTCCACAGTATGTTTTGGGCAATTTCCTTTCGTGGGTTCTAGGCCTAACCACACAAGTGAGGTGACATTTATATTGGGAGATTTGGGGGAATGCTGAGTGGGTGGAAGTTTGTGGCTTCCTGCAAATTCTAAAACTTTCCATCACAGAAATGTAAGGACAATGTGTTTCTTTTTACAAAGTTTGAGGTTTGCAAGGTGTGTGAGGCTGGCCTGGTATGTCCACTAATATAAGTGGGCATCTTGCACCAGTCCAGACAACCCTTATGGTGATTTAAGAGGTCTCAGACAACCTTAGAAAGCTATCCAAGTGGTAGCTGTGGAGAGCAGCCTTCAGGCTAAGTCTTGAAGGAGTGTAAAGCACCTTGTTTTACCAGAATGCAATCTTATAGTATAGATTAAATGAAAAGGAACCACAAAAAGTGTTTATAAAAATAAGTATTTATTATATAACACTCTCTAGTATGTTACAGTATCTCCTTCATGGAGATAGACACAGAGCACACAATACTTTAGCAAAGAAATCATGATAAAAAGCACTAATACACAGTGGGCCCGAGGGGGAGACCAAACCATATACTAAGAAAGTGGTATAAGAACCATGACTTGAGTCAGGACAATCTCGAGAGGATGTAGACTTGCTGGGGACCCACAGAACCACCCATGGTAAGTAGATAGGGACCCCACAGAGAGCGTGTGCAGTGTGAGAAAGTCCACTGAAGTCCAGAGTGCCCAGATGGTAGAAGTGCAGTGGCTTCAGTTCTGAATCTTGTCCACGATGAATCTGGGGACCTACACCCAGATAAGCCCTTGCGTACCCTAAGGATAGGGCTGGGAAGATTCGGGGGGCCCTCCCAGGGAAGGGTCTGGACGGGGGGGGGGGGAACTCCTGTGTCCTTTGTCCAGTTTTGTGCCAGAGCGGGAGCCAATGGCTTCCAGGGCTGGTTTGGACTGGACTATGCACAGGGACACCAAATGTGCCCCTCCTGCAGACTTTCAGGCACTGGCAAGCGCACCCACCCAGCCCTAATACACTAACTCCTGTCTGGGAGGTGGTCACACCTCTCTGTGACTGGATGCCTATTGTGCTGCCTTCCCCTGCTCGAGCTTGGCTCAGCAGCAGGAGGGCAGAAATGTGTCTCTGGTCTGCAGCAACCATGTTATGCTGTCCGGGACTAGAAGCCTGGTACCGGTATCACTGAGAGCCTAACAGAGGGCTCTCCCGGTGCTTGGAATCAAACCCCCACACCATTTACGTTGTGGGGTTATGATTCTAAAATGTTTGATACCAAACATGCTAGAATTTGTTGCAGCCGTTTTCAAGATGGTCATTGTGCGGTCATGCGATGCCCCTCTATATAGCATATGGCTGCTTCACTGACAACCCAGGAGAATGGACTCCGTAAGCTGTAGGGGTGTCCTGCTCATGCAGAGGCACCCTTTCACTTAGAACCAAGCACCCTGCCCTCAGGATTATAAAGCGGTACAAAAGAGGGTGGTGATGGACGGAGCATCAGAACCAATCAAACACTCACACCCAGTCAACAGATCTGGGTTTGATCCATCACCGTTCTTTAGCCCACTCTGCCACCCCAGTTCAGACATGGCCATATGCAAATCAGTCTGACCCTGTGCCTCATGGGAACAGTCCAGCCCGAACTGCCAAGCCATGCCTTCCCTGGACCGGAAACAAGCTTCCTAGGACCGGTTTCTGGCATTTCAGCCGTCTTCAGCCAGGCTTGCTTGAATCCAGTGGCAAAGTGAGCAAGGGACTCACGTCTGAGCATACCCTGCCAACTTATGGCGAACAAAGCGGTACAAAAGAGGGTGGTGATGGACGGAGCATCAGAACCAATCAAACACTCACACCCAGTCAACAGATCTGGGTTTAATCCATCACCGTTCTTTAGCCCACTCTGCCAACCCAGTTCAGACATGGCCATATGCAAATCAGTCTGACCCTGTGCTTCATGGGAACAGTCCAGCCCGAACTGCCAAGCCATGCCTTCCCTGGACCGGAAACAAGCTTCCTAGGACTGGTTTCTGGAATTTCAGCCGTCTTCAGCCAGGCTTGCTTGAATCCAGTGGCAAAGTGAGCAAGGGACTCACGTCTGAGCATACCCTGCCAACTTATGGCGAACAAAGCGGTACAAAAGAGGGTGGTGATGGACGGAGCATCAGAACCAATCAAACACACACCCAGTCAACAGATCTGGGTTTGATCCATCACCGTTCTTTAGCCCACTCTGCCACCCCAGTTCAGACATGGCCATATGCAAATCAGTCTGACCCTGTGCCTCATGGGAACAGTTCAGCCCGAACTGCCAAGCCATGCCTTCCCTGGACCGGAAACAACCTTCCTAGGACCGGTTTCTGGCATATCAGCCATCTTCAGCCAGGCTTGCTTGAATCCAGTGGCAAAGTGAGCAAGGGACTCACGTCTGAGCATACCCTGCCAACTTATGGCGAACAAAGCGGTACAAAAGGGGGTGGTGATGGACGGAGCATCAGAACCAATCAAACACTCACACCCAGTCAACAGATCTGGGTTTGATCCATCACCGTTCTTTAGCCCACTCTGCCACCCCAGTTCAGACATGGCCACCACCCCTACGTATAAACAACATGCAACAGTTATAGGATATTGTGCTGCATAACTAAATACTTATAAGGTCCCAAAAGCCAATGCTTGTCTCATGTGGCTACAAAAATGAATGTGTCCTAACGGAACAACTATAGCTAAATATTGTTTAATAGAATTGATTTGCACTTTCCTGAAACCAGTGTCAAGTGAGCTGCTTCATAACAATATGGGATTGGGTGGGGGATTAATATTAAAGCGACATGGAGAGGGCCAGTAGAAAGTAAAAGGAACTTGGACAATGTGAGGGGAGGCATTAGCGACAAACAATTGGCACTGAGCTGAAGTGTTACTTGGAGCTGAGTAATGGGCGCGGCAGGCTCCACGGTAGCTACAGCGGGAGAGAGCGAAGCCCCAACCCAACAGGTAGCCAGGAAGGAGGCTGTGTCTGCGCAGCCGCTGCAGCACTTATGGAGCCTGCCAGGGTGAGACTTCTACGCTACCAATGCTGTCCTACCACTGGAGAAATGGGACCCTCAGCATGGACAGTGTCGGGGGCCACCCACTCTGCCCTTTCAGCGGCATGGGCTCCTGCACTGCCCTGTAAACACACACACACTCCGTAACTGTAAAAAAAATAATTGCTTTTTAAAAGAAGCCTCGCAGAGACTCTGCTGAGAAGGGGAGAAAAGTAGAGGAAGCGCAGCAACCGCGGGTTGGTGGGCGGGGGGGGAGTAATGACAGAGACAGCCGCCAAGCTAAAAAATAAAAACACGAACAGAACATAAAGCATGCCACTGAAGTATTAATTAGAGGTTTGTGATGGGCACGGAAGGCTCCATGGTAGTGCCCAGCAGATAAGTGGGCGCCGTATTGATGAAAGAAAATACGGCACAAGCCTGCTCAAGCAGCCGGCATGGTACACGGCATTTCTCCCTCACAGCCTCCTAGGAGGTGTAGTGAAATACAGGCAGCAGAAAGACAAGCTTCACCAGAAGTGTTAGTGTTACATGGTGGTCACAACGAGCATTGTAACAAGCACATCAGATGCACGAACAGCAGCCATCCCTGTAAACACACACACACCCCGTAACTGTAAAAAACAAGTATAAAATAACAAGCAGGAAATGGGATAAGGGAGGGGGTGGCAAATGGTGAGCACTTTCGCGGCCGCCTTGATGTTCTCAGTGGCCACGGGGCTCACTGAGAACATCAAAGCGGCCGCGAAAGTGACCATGCAGGCTGCCAAATGGTGCGCGCGCCCGGCGCACATGCACTGTATTTGGAGGCCTGAAAAGCACTAGTTTGCACTACCAAATCCCCCGTTTACAAAAGCTCTTGCCAGAGCAGCGCTAAAGCGCTGGCTCAGGCGAGACGTAAAAAGAACCTAGGGGGCCATATGTAGAAAGCAAAATTGCGATCGCAAACGCCGAAATTCGCTGAATTTCGGCGTTTGCGATCGCAATTTTACTAAGTGGGTTGTAGGAAGGAAAATCTGCATGCAAAATAAGGAATCGCAAAATTTGCGATTCCTTATTTTGCAAATGCATTTAAGGAATCCCAAATAGCGATTCCTTAAATGCAATGTAGAAAGCACCCAAGTTGTGCTATTTTGGCTTAAGGAATCGCAAATTACCACCAACTTCAGGTTGATGGTAATTTGCGATTTCTTTCAATAATGCAGTTTTTTGCATTATTCAAAGTGCCATGTGGCACACATACATGCCCTTAGGGCATGTATGTGCGCCACATGTGCACCCATGCTCATTACAGGGGTGCAAAAGGGTGTCATGTTGACACCCTTGCACCCTTGAAATTGCATTCTCAATTTGCGATTCTCTAATTGAGAATCGCAAATTGAGAATGTCTTCCTATTCATTCCTATGGGCCTTTTAGCCCATAGGAATGAGTGGCAAGGTATTCCTTATTTGCGATTCTCAATTAGAGAATCGCAAATAAGGAATAGGTGGGATTCGCAAACAAAATTGCTAATCCTACCTACATAGCGTTTTGCTATTCTCTAATTGCGATTCCCTAAAAATTGCAATTAGAGAATCGCAAAACACAGCCTACCTACATATGGCCCCTAATCCCTTGTGCCTAGTGGGCTTTCTAAGGGGCTAGTGCCCCATCTGCCTCCTGTGGGTGCAGAAATACTTTTGTATTTTTGGGAGGGTAGGGAGGGGGCATTGGCACTCCCATTCTGGGCAGCCTCCACCTCTGACCTTTAAAAAAATCCATGGTGTCTAGGGTGCTTTCTGTGTCCACCCCCCACCCCCCCCCCCCGGGCAGACAGACTGTATATGTCCATTTTTAAGACCCTTGCCCAAGTGGCCTTTCCTTCCCATAGAGCCTAGTTGGTGGATCCCTCTTTGGGGATCGCCCTCCTGGGGTGACCCCCAAGCAAGGATCCACTAGGGAGGGGTACAATAGAAAAGGGGAGATTCTCCCCTTTCCAACGAGACCTCTCCCGTGTGTTTCGGTGATAGTGGGGCTGAGATAGCCCCATGAGCACAGAAACAGTGAACATGTCAGGTATACGCCATCTGGTGAACAATATATGGGGGCATACATCATTTTTAACGCTTTCTATCCCAGCAAATTTATGGAGCATTTTTTTGTTAATGCAAATGGCATTTGTCCTGTCAAAGGACCAATAGTAAAATCAAGCAGTTTTGATATGGAGCTTTCACAACAATATTACAAACTCCCACTGGCCTATCTACTTTTCCTGGGAGATGCATGAGGGAGCTAGCGGCGGGAAATAGAGGTGTTAGTAGCACCTGTAACTATTAGAAACCTCTGCTCTTCACCAGCAAATGTAATTTTTACATTTTCACAAATGTGGAAGCTAAATAAAATAGTCACAGACACAGGTGAATTTCAACGGCAGCTTTACACGTATACATGGGAACAGATGGCATGGAGGGCCAACTGTCCCTTGCTCCACCAAGGAGTACAGACCCAGGCCCAGCCGGGAAATGCACCCCCCTTTCTTACAGAATACATTTGATGAGGACATTAATAGACAGAGAGGAACACAAACACCACAATGATACAATGGGGAGAGGATGTGGCCAAACGGTTAGGGCGGTGGACTTCAAGTCTGGGGAACCGGGTTCGAGTCTTGGCAACGACGCTCAATGTCCTGTGATTCTGGGCAAATCACTTAATCTCTTGTGCCTAACAAAAATGAATGTGCCCTCATGTAACGCAACTGGTGCTCATATAAAGCGCTCTGATACCTGATTTCAGGTCAAGTTTGCGCTACATAAAACTTTGAGAGAAATAAATGGCCCCACATATGCACCACCACCTCCCCCACTCCCCAAGGGGGATAGACACCAATGGTAACCAGAAGATGGGGAGCAGCTGGTTTTACCCCTCCACCTCCTGGCGTCTACTAGGGGTGCCCGAGAATGGGACACTGCCTAATAGCCCCGCGATAGTGGTAGATCAGGAAGGGCCTTATGCGGAAAGTACTATACTGAATAAGACAGTTCCTTTCCTGATTGATTATGGGGCCACAAGATCCATTCTCAAAGCGTCCCAGATGAGGCCCAGATGCCTAAAGCACCTCTCGGGTACTGGTTGTCCAGTACCAACCAGCAGATAAGTATTTGACACAACCACTAAAATTGATGGTGGGACCCCTCACAGTCCAACATCAGTTCGTTCTCAGCAGACATTGCCCTGGAGATTTGTTGGGCAGGGACCTGCTATGTCCATTGTTCACCAGATGGGGCGTTCTTGGAAAGCAGAGCGAATGGAATAGTGTTACAGGCATTTACAAAATGTGCAGCACCAGAGATTCCGCCACAACTTCAAAACTCAGCCACAGACCGCGTCTGGGCAAAGGGACCAAAGATGTGGGACGGCTGCTAGATTTCCCTCAATGAATACCAGGGGCCACTACCACAAGTCCCACAATACAAGATAGCCAAGGAAGGGGGAGAAGGCAAAGCATCAGTGATAAAAAATCTCCTGCACTAAGGCATGATAAGAGAAATATGACAGAGTCCATGCAACACACCTATACTTCTGGTGAAAAAGGCCTCCAAGGGCCCAGACGGGGCCCTAGTGTACCGGCTCACACAAGACCTCAGAGAATTGAACCCCGCCACAATACTGTCAAGCATTCCGCCACAGCAACACATTTCACTGTACTGGACCTCAGCTCCGCTTTCTTCACCATTCCCTTGCATCCCGGCTCCCAATATCTTTTTGCGTTCCAATTCCAACAAAGAAAACTGACATGGCAAAGGCTCCCAGAGGGCTTTACACAGTCCCCATACATTTTCCCTAACGCTTTAAACACAGACGTAGACTTCCTAGAGGTACCGGGGGGCTCCACCTTAGTTCAATACATAGATGACTTACTGCTAGGATCACCATCACAGGCAGCCTGTACAGAGGACACTGTGGCACTGCTCTGCCACGTGGCACAGAAGGGGTACATGGTCCCTCCAAAGAATTATAGTTCTGCCTATCTACAGTGAAACTCCTATGATATGAATTATCGGAAGGGACACGGAAATTACTACCAGACAGAGTATCCGCCATCACACATTTCCCAAGACCACGGACACGAAAAGAGGTATGAGCCTTCTTTGGAGTAGCAGGTTATTGTAGGCACTGGACAGCCAACGTTTCTTTGATTGAACACCCACTTCAAGCCCTCACAAGCCCTCACACACAAGGAGGGCCTGACCCAGTGGTCCCCAGAATGTATAGCATTTGTGTCATTAAAGCATTCATTGAGTACAGCACCAGCACCAGGCCTCTCGGGTGACACCAAAGATGTCCACCCATTGTGCCATGAGAAGGGAGGCTGCTCATTGGGCACAAAAGCGCAGCTGTTTCTACCACACAGTGGCCTTCCATTCAGCTGCTCTAGACCCCTCACAGCAGCCCTCCCGCCGTTTTTGAGGGCTGTGGCATCGGCTGCCCTGGCAGTAGAACAATCCGAGAACATAGTTCTAGCACACCCCCTGATCCTACATGTCCTCACAATGACCAACATGCAGCATCTAACAAATGCTCTCCTCACCAGATATGAACACTGGTGACACCTCAGAATATTATCAAGAGCTGCACCACACTGAGCCCTGCTTGTTTGCTTCCCTCTGAGTATAACAATGATCCCCCTACAACAGATGATGCTTTTCATGACTGTGTGCTCACCACAGATCAGTACACAAAGGTCTGACCTGATCTAAGAGACACACCCTTCCCAGATGCAGACGGAGATCTATTTGTTGATGGTTCATGCATCAGAGATAACACAGGCTCACTGCATGCCTCGTACGCGGTGTGCACGGCTACATATGTGTTGGAAGGGGCAAGACTGACCACCTCCAAAAGTGCTCAAGCTGCAGAACTTGTGGCATTGACAAGGGCGTGTGAGCTGGCTGAAGGAAGAACAGGGAACATGTACACAGACACCCAACATGCCTTTGGGGGGTCCATGATTTTGGTCAGTTGTGGGCAATGAGGGGATTCCTTACCTCAGCTGCCAACAAATGCACCAATAATAGCACAACTATTGCAAGGCCTGTGGCTACCACAACGAGTTGCAATTGTTGAAGGTGCTGCACACACTTCTGCCAAAGACTATGCATCGCGAGGTAATGAATTCATTGGCGCAGAAGCAAAAGGAATAACATTAACTGGTTGTGAGAACGCAATGGTTCAAACTGTGTCTGCTCCTCGTGACATCAAGAATAAAGGATGATGCTATGTACTATGATCCAAAGTATATTCAGAAAAGGGCGGGTGGAGGAGAAGGAAGAACAGAAAAGGGGAGGATGTAGACAAACAGAAGAGGGACGATGGATAGGTCCAAATGCAAAGATACGCTCACCAATGACAAGGCGTGCTCCCATGGTCGACTCTTCCATGGGCGAACACATGTTCAGGCTGAACGCTTATGGAAACAATGCACGATCTGTGCCCAATACAACATTGGAAAAGGTACCTCCACTGCCCCAGGGCACTTCCCTCCCCCTCATGGACTCTTCGAGAGCCACAGATGGACTTCATCGACATGCCCCCCACTCACAAGTACAAGTGTGTGTTGGTTATTGTGTGTTTGTTCTGAAAATGGGCTGAGGCATACCCAGCTAAGAGCTGTGATGCACTGTGTTAGAAATGGGATTTCTGGTTGGCTAGGGCATGCGCCTTAGCCAGGCAGAAACCACCACTCTAGTCAGGGAAAGGGAGTTACACACCGTAGATAACCCCTGCTCATCCCCTTGGTAGCTTGGCAGAGCAGTCAGGCTTATTCCAGAGGCAATCTGTAAAGCATTTGCCCAGCACACTCACAAAGCAGCAACACACTAGGCACACCACAAAAGAAACTCCACGCAAGGCTATGTGGAAAATAGTATTTGTATTATCATAAACACATTAGAGGATAATCACATATATGCACTGTGCCACCTGGCACTAGGTATTCCTTCGCAGCAGATTATATACATTACATGACCAACCCTGCTACTGTCATAAACATGCGACATACAATTAATAAAAACAACCAGTTACCACTGGTAAGGATACACTTTGCACAAATGCATTAGACATAAAATATCATTGGCAGTGCATCAGACCCATAACACATTCTGCCCCTCCTAGGCATTATCATAACTGCACCTAGCGCAAACCATTAGGCCTGAACATCACCACATGACACCGTATAACATATTAGGCATAGCCTAACAATCATATTGGGCCCACCTTAGGCCTAAACCTCCTCAGACATACCCTGCAGGTCCATATCTCCTAGAGCCATCATGCCCCCTTTAGCCATTGGCAAATCACCTGCAGTAAACATGCGCAGGCCGTGGAAAGAATCTCCCCGAACCTAATCCCATCAGGACACACCACTTTGTTCTGTGAGGCAGTACTTCTTCACTACCCGGGACCTCTGCTACCTCCCTTCAGGAGTTGTAGAAATCTTGTGGCAGGGCCCTATCCGGGGGCCCGACTGGGCTTGCCTGGCGATACCACTGGCCAGAATCACCCCCCACACCAAGCAACTCTGTGGCTGCCTGCCGCCATGCGGCGCAGCTGTGCACCAAGTGCGTTGGAGACCTCCTACAATGCCCCAGTATGTGTGACATCAGCAAGGAAGGCACCTGCTCTGCCCACGTTGGCCAGTGGCCTCCCTGTATCCAAATGGACTGGCCCTTGCGAGTGTGCCACCCATGTCACTTAGTACCAACGCCCTACCTCCAGCAGCTACCCGCTAACACCCAGGGCAGCTGCTATTCTGATAAGTCGGTGCAGCAGCCTCAATTGGCCTGCTGGGTTTGGGGGAAGTGCGGGACTGTTCCGGGCTTCCAGGAGCTCCCGCCAGTCACCCTCCTTCGATGAAAATGCAGCCGCGGCACATCTGGAGTCCTTCCTCTGGCTGTCCTGTGAGCCTGCGAGGCTCCGTCTTTTTTTTTGGTCATGCAGAGGGGGTCCACCTTCCTACAACATTGCTATACCTAGCCTTGACCCTGAGATAATAGTAAATGAAACTGAGATACTGCACCTAGAATCGCCATTATATCTTGAAGTGGTTGGGGAAGTAGGACAGATGGGGGAGCAAGAAAACAATAAATAGGCCAACTGATAAAATTATGCAGAGAACAAATGTGTACAAATGGTAAATTTCTATGCAGAAGCAATGAATATATCAGATTGTTATGTATGCACACATTTACCCACACCCGCTGATGAACAAGCAAGATACAATGTTTTGCCACTAGGCAAAGCTATTGGGTGTGCTTCATTTAAAGGTATGCTAACGGAGCAATATAACCCAACTATAAAAGCATATCAAGGGGATAAGGTAATCACATGTTTACCTGAGCAGGACAGAAAGAATTTCAGCCAGAAAATGCAACTGATAGGCGTGACCAGTCACTAACTGACCAAATAAAAAAGGCAAGGGGAGAAGAGTGGGTGGTGGACCTCACCCAGGAACATGGTTAGCTCCCGGGGACAAGAGGGTGCAGGGCCTGGTACCCCCCCGGTTAAGGATACTGAACACAAGAGCCCCGGTGTGTATTAGCAATGCCAAGGATAATACCCTACTATCAACAAGCAGGGAGAAAGGCAAGAAGGTGCAAAGGTCACGCATTAACATGGGTCCCAGCCACTGCTTCTACCACGGCAATATGGAAGGAAGGAAAGAAGGGATTTCACCGCTATCACCCAGGGTGCCAGGGTACATAGGGGTGTTCTTCGTATGTGGAGGACATGCATACTTTGTCTTGCCAGAGGGATGGTAACGTAGCTGCTATCTGTCTCTTGTGATACCGCAAATGATCCATGTTGTCACTTATTGGTCCAAGAACAGGAGTAAGGGACCGTGTCAAGAGAACGGCCCCATGGGTCCACCATATGTTAACAGCTATAGGTGTCATGGTACCACCTAAAGGGACAATTTACTCCACTTATTGGATAGGGCAGCTGGCAACCTTGATTGGGGACTTGGCAGACTTCACAGCAGAAGCTCTGGGAAATATCACAGAAGAACTCACTGCTATGAGGGAGGTAGTAATTCAAAATCGCATCGCTTTAGACACCATCCTTGCAAAGGAGAGGGGTGTCTGCCAGGTGGACCATCAGTCCTGCTGTGTATACATACTGGAAGCGCCATGAGACCCCCGGGTGATATGTGCACTTAATGAATCTCCTTGACTTGACTTGAATAGTAACTGTAGGAAGGTGGAATCTGACTGCATGGTTGCCCCCACTTTTTTCCTGGTGTTTTGATGGTTTTTGACCTACTTTGGCTGGGTTCCTACTATTCAGGACCCCAGCCTATCTGCTTTCTCTTATAAATTGATTCCATGTACCTTAGGTACACCACAGATTGGATTCTGGGGTGCCCTTATAAGTCCCCAGTATATGGTATACTATGTACCCAGGGCATAGGTACCCCAGAGGCCGACCAGGGGCTGAAGCATGTATTGTGCCACCCCTGGAAAGCCACTCAAAATGACACCACAGGTCTGCTACTACAGCCTGGGTAAGGTGGTGCATGCACCCCTTACTGAGATATAGGGTCACTATATCTCCCCATATACTGCACATACAAACCTATCAGTGACACCAATGGCAGGCCTTATCAATCCTGAAGGCAGGGTGCTTGGTTATATGTGAGCTGAACCCCTCTGCAGCCTTCGGAATCTATCCTCCAGGGTTATCAGTGGTGCAGCCAGACCATATACTCTTAAGTGCATTATAACCCAACGGTAAATGCTAACTTTGGACTGGCTGCACGGAAACATGCCGTGTTTGGTGTCAAACACCTTGGAATCATACCTTCCAGTAACTGGAGTGGGAGTATGATCCCACCCTTCTAGAGAGAGAGACATGACAGCACCGGTATACCCGGTACCAACTTAAAAGGGCCCTAGCATCACAAAATGGATGCTGCAGCCACAGACACGAGTCTGGCCTCCTGCTGCTGACTGAAACTCCGGCAGGGGAGGCCTGGACAATAGGTTTCCTGTCACAGGGAGGTGTTACCACCTCCCCAGACAGGCAGATGTGTATTGGGGCTGGGTGGGTGCACTCCAAGAGTGCTTTGAAGTCCTGCACTGGGGGCCCATTTGGTGTCCCTGTGCATAGTCCAGCTCAAACCGGTTCAGGGGCTACCAGCCCCTGCTCTGGCGTGAAACTGGACAAAGGAAATGGGTGTAGCCACCCTTCTTTCCAAACCCTCCCATAGGTGGGTCCCCTGAGTTAGTCCAACCCCTTCCTTAGGTATAAGTAAGGAACCTCTGTAACCAGAACTTCAGACAGGACTTTAGATATCCCTGGACGAAACTATGAAACTGAATCCTGGAACTTCGACGATCTGTTCAACGCCAGATGACTGAAGAATCTCCCTTGGAGTAAAGGAGTTACTCCCCTGCTTGGCAGGCACCAAAGTCGCATCTGTCCGGTCTACTTCCACTGGACGCTGAAGACTTTGCAACACCAGAGGTGGATTTCCAGAGTTCCCAGGGGCCGAACCAAGTCCCCAGCAAAGCTGAGACCTGTAGCCCTCGTGGGTACCGTGGAACCGGAACCCCCGGACCCCATGCACATTTGCAAGTGCTTCAGCTTTTCGACTTCTCCTGAGGCTGTGCATTAGGTTACTTGTAGCCCAGACCCCAAGCAGAGAATCCACT
Source organism: Triturus cristatus (assembly GCF_964204655.1). Lineage (NCBI taxonomy): Eukaryota > Metazoa > Chordata > Amphibia > Caudata > Salamandridae > Triturus > Triturus cristatus. Next base: position 16,786,412 of record NC_140581.1, read on the forward strand.
GAAGATTGTTGGCCTAGCCACCATTTTGTGATTCCTCTCAAGGTCCCTTCGCGATCCCTGGTCCGTCGACTGGTGGGTCCCTGTGAAGGTAACCCTGACTTCCTTTGGGCTTTCCTGGTTGCTCCAGAAGTGCCCTCACTACTTCTCGATGGGGGAGTCCCTCGGACCTTGCTTGTCCGCACCGAAGCATCTTTCTCCTTTCTGCTTGGGTTGCTGTTGCCAAGGCTTGTTGTGTCCAATCCGCGCACCAATGCTGCAGCACTCGACATCCTTTGTGGTACAGCTCGAACCCAGCTCCTGGTCATCCTTGACGCCTCCTGGTCCTCGTGGCTGCAGAGTCAAGCTTCACCTTCTTCACCTGAAACACCCAACATTGGTGGGCATTCATCTATCGTGCCCCTGGTCACTGGCAAGTGACCCAGACTCTGTCCCCTCTGCTTTCAGGTTCTTCATATCTTCGATCCAGGCTTGGATCTCTTCTGACACTTCGCATCTTCCCGGCAGCAGCACTTCTTCGCCAGCTTCTATTGAAAACGACGACGCTAGAACTGTGTCAAGAATTCCTGTCATGCGAGCGGAGGAAAACGGTAACCAGCGAAAACGGACTACATCTCCCAGGATGCTTAGCGGTTGAGAGGTTATGTAAACAGGAGAGCTGTTACATAACTCAAGGAAAACACGCCCTTATGTAAACAGGAGAGCTGTTACATAACTCAAGGAAAACACGCCCTTATGTAAACAGGAGAGCTGTTACATAACTCAAGGAAAACACGCCCTATAAAGGGAGGAACCGGGAGGTACAACGCTGTCGGATATTGTGTTTACACCGACGTACCTGCTTAGTGAAGAGCAGTGTTCCGGAGTGGTGCTCCAGTAAGGCAAGAACGGAGGTAGGTCGAGTCGTTACTCCCTGGGCCGTGTCTTGCCCCATCGTCACCTGTGAAGGACCCGGAAGCTCTACCCGATAACCATTGAGCTTCGCTTATTGACTCGGCTGAGTCAAAGCGCAGTGGTGCTTTTGCTGGTTGGAGTCGTAACTCCCAGCCCGACCAGAGATACAGGGACTGCCAGCTGTAACGCACACCAGGAGGTGTTTGCCGCGTTACAGACTCGGAAGTCCACAGGATCGATCGAGCGGCTGCTCTCGGTTCAGTCTTCTTTGCTTGTGATTGGGGTATCGGTGATGCATCACCAGGAGGTGACTCCGCGTCCCGGTGCAGTCTGAGGAAGAGGTTGAGCGGCTGCTCCCTTCAGGTAGAGACCCCGGCTGGGTGTTTCCCTGACTCCTCGATTCTCCCCAACACTCTTCGTGCCCCTCACAGCCTACCGATTGGCATTGTCGGCCATTTCATTTCTGCCCTCTGTTGGCATACGCCGGGATCGGCGTATATGCAGAGGACGGTTAGGACCATCCGTGCTGTGGGCTGGTAACGTACGTAGCCTGGAGGATTCCAGTGACTATAACCTTTGTTTATTCCTTGTATTATTTTTGCCTTCATTAAAATAACTAAACCTTCACAAGTGGTTGCGTTCTCATTATCGTATCTGTTAAACGATCCTGAGACGTTCGGGCGTTACAAACTGACCAGCAAGTGGAAGTCCCCAGCGGGCCCTGGAGTGGCTAGGTGGAAGTGCGAGTTAGAAAAATGGGCAGGCTGTGAACACAGAGTATTGCTTAGAAATGCAGGACGAGGAATAGGGAGGCTGGAGAGGACACAGGCATGGGGAACATTACTCGATGACTTAAGGAATGAGGAACAGGAATCTGCGCCTAGCACACCTCAGGGTCCGTCCCAACCTGTCAGTCCGGCCCAGATAGACCCCGGGGGGGAGACAGCATGAGGGCCACGGAACGCAATGACACCAGCAGCCCCGGAGAGGAGAACGCAGCCCGACCCACCTGGCCACAGTAGAGGACGACCCAGAGAATGCACACACATCAGAGACTCATAGGTTTCGTACTTGACAGCAGTGCGGGGTGGGAGAGGGGAGTTAATTGGGAGTTGGGGGCCAGTTTTTAAACAGAAGTCGAGTAGATAACAGTATCAGGAATGGGATCCTTAGAAATGACTAATGCGAAGAAGCGGCTGATAACGGCAACCTGAACCACTGTAACATAAGTAATGAACATGTTATGGAATTACTATGGTTTTTTCAATTGATGGTTAAACATGTGTATATGGACCAATTGTGAAAAATTAAAATGCCAATAAAACCTGGTTTAAAAAAAAAATGAAAACGACGATGCGACCCGACACCATTTGACACCTATGCACCCGGCTTCCCTGGGTGAGGTAACTCGAGTACTCCGGTGCTCCCGTAGGTGTTGACCCTAGAACTTTCTAAGTCCAAAAGGGTTTGGTCCTAGTCCACTTCTAAGTGTCCTTTATCTCTAAAAATCTAACTGCGACTTTCCCCATAGAAGCTAACGGCTCTCGCGGCTATGTTCATACACTGCACGCGTCCCCCGTGGGTCCCCTGTGTCACTACCTTGGGTGATTCCTTGGGGTCCCAGCGATTCTAGTCCAGTCGTGGTTCTTATACCACTATTTTAGTATATGGTTTGGTCTCCCCCTGGAGCCTAACGTTTACTGTGCTACTTACTGTTGATTAAATGCTTGTAACTTGTGTACTTTGACCTCTAGCCTCATAAAGAGACTAGTAGAGAGTGTTTAGTAATAAATACATATATTGTATATATATACCTGGTGTGGTTGTCTTTCATTTAGTGACTCAAGAGATTATAGACTGGTAAAACAAGCTGCTTAACATTCCTTCAAGACTTAGCCTGAAGGCTGCTCTCCATAGCTACCACTAGGATAGCTTTCAATAAAGGTTGTCTTTAACCATTCACCATAAGGGGTTGTTCTGACTGATACAGGGTGCCCACTAGAACTAGTGGACAGCATATACGAGGTCAACGTCTCACAGTAACAAACAATAAACAATGCAACAGACAACATAGACAAGGTGCAAAAGGAGGCAAAGGGGATACACAATGGCAACATATGGGCATCCATGGTAAATTGGTTTCAGGGCTGGGGTACCTGGGTACTCAAAGCGCTAAGAATAGGAGTCGTGGCACTCTTGACTTTGTGTCCTGATACAAGTATGTCCCACTTGCCTCAATGCGTGATAAACCGCGGCTGCAACAGAGCCATCACTCATTAAGTGATGAGACCTGTGGCAGAATGCACAGACTACACCTAACAAGCATTTGCAATGCAGAAGGTCTCGCATTTATGTGAGTTTAAGCTATTGGCATTGCAAATGACATTGCCTTTTATTTGTGTTCTTAAAGAAAACAAATAAATGGCTTAAACTCACGTAAGTGCGTGACCTATTGCATTGCAAATGCTTGTTTAATGTAGCATCAATGTGATGAAAGCACTTGACAGACCACACAACACGTTGTAAAACAGTAACCTTTAACTAGGGAGCTTACCCACTGCTTCGTGTGACATGAAGACAAGTGAGAGGCTGTCGTTGCATGTCTGAGGTACATCGGGCATGGAGGGAAGTGGCGTGGATGTCAGAAGGAAATGAAATACAAGCACCATCTGTTGGGCTGCCTAGCATAGGTTTCAAAGGCCTTATGTCAGTCTACATCGGCAACCCCCTTAAATAAACCAGCACCTACTGCAAACCTGTGGAAATACGATTAGTGAGGCGAGATCTTGCAGGGTATATGTCTGCTGATCACATAATGACAGAGGTCAAGTGCGCGACACACGGACAGGCCCCTTTCAAAGCCTGGGGAACAGGTTCAGTGGAACATACGAGGAGCGCCGCTTCCGTCCGACCTTCGGTCAGCAGGTACCAGCTGCTGAGACAGTGAGTTGTAAGTACGTCTTACAGCCTGTAGAGCTGTCATGAGAAGATACGCCCCCTTACCAGCAATCAAAGCAGCTTGGACAGCTGTGCAGCCATCTCAAGTCACCATTGAACGGGGCGCTTCGCTTTGCACTCTGGTACATGTAGTTTTGAGTTTGCAAAAAAAGCCGGCCAAGTGCTGGAGCGTGAGGGGAAAACTGAAGGGCAACTTGAGATTTCCTAATATTGTTGAAATGTAAGTTGCCAATGACGGCACATAAATGACGCAGCTGCACAGACAGAACCTGTTAAAAATGCAGAGAACAGGAATGTGCAATGCAGTGTGAGGAGGTAAAAGACACACCTCATCCGGCGAGCGATGCGCGGTGCTGCAGCCCTGCTGAGAAGCCCTCCTGCAAACGGCTCACGACAAGAACATGAAAGGACTTTCTTTGGTACATTTCAAATTCAATATACAACGTTTCCATCAAGTGAAAGCCCTCGCAAGCAGCGCCTGCAGCGACCCTTCTGGCTCTTTCCACGGCAGCGCCGCTTCATTCATTCACAAGGAGTCACCAGACTCTAGGGCCGGCGGTCGGGTGATGCCCACCCGTCTTAGCTGCATGTCTGTGGGAGGGTGCAGGGCTGCACTGGGGGATTCTGTGAGTAGAGCCCACCGGTCATGGCACGGAGGCCTTCCTCTGTGTGCCGTGTGTTCTACATGAACTGCAAACGTTGAAATAAAAACTGCACAGAAACACAGAACATGAAATCCCTCGGGTCAGCAGCAGTGAAGACAGTTCAACACCAACGGGTTCCCAAAAACGTATCAACCAATCAGCGCATCCACAGTCCTTTCCCTGCCAGAGGTCTGGGCTCTGAGCTGCAGCAGCCAGGAGATAAGTCCCTCTCCGCGCTCGCTGTGATCCGGTCTCAACACCTTCCTGCTGGATGCGGCCCTAAGAGAAGGGATGAGGGGGGGTCAGCCTCAGTCTGGGGGTCTCCAGATTCCTTCAGTGACGAAGCACTTTTTTTGCCAAATTCAGAAGATGCGTGACATCAAGTGAGAAGTAAAACTGGTTTTGCACAAAGTTTGCGCCATTGCAGGTTGTGGCCAGGATTGGGGGCCTACTGGCTTCATGTATAGGAGCCGGACACTACAGAGCCCTACAGCCTCAGAAGGGTCCCGCTTATGCAGACACAATCCAAGCGGCTCTGGAATCCACGGCACAGCTCTCGGGGTGTCTGATATGGAGGCGCCTTCACATAAATACGTAGATCCGAGGACTTGTATTTTCTATCACAGTTCTGCTTTGCTGCTGAAGTTGTATACACTGTTTGGGGCCAGATCTCAGCCCAGAAAGGGGCACCGTCTCCTGCTTTGCTTCTGTGTTTATGACTCTAACTACTGTTCATCACACGTCAGCAGCAACATCTGCTTTTTAAAAGCCATCGCTCTCACTTTTCTTTAGTTGCAATCTCAGAACTCTGGACCGATTGCCCCTTCCCTCGCCTTGAGTGCTCGCAGACCGTCCACCCTACAAAGGGAGTCACCTGGCCTTTCGAATGGGGCCCAGCGGCCGCTTGGTCCTGGAACATAGTGGGACACGTGCCATCAATGACGTGCTCCTGAACCCAGAGAAAGGGCCTTACAGATGGACTTTACATCTATAGAGGCTGCTGCAGCCTGGCTTTGGTGTCGCCCCTCTCTGTTATATACATGCCGCCACTTTTGAAATCAAGTTGTTTCATTTTAAACTCCATATATTTACACTCAGACCTGCTTTCCCATATGGAGCCTGCTTGTGATCTATGGATAGTGTGTGCAGGAGTCTGAGATCTCAACATTGGGAGGCTTGGAAGGCTGCGCCAGCCCCAGGTTTCCAGACATACTACTGGCCATCAAACACCCAAAAGGTGATGGGAAGGAGGCGTGCGGGTACTTGAACCACTGGCATTCCTTTCAGGTTCCATTTCAAACCATTGGTTTGCCCATCGTGCCATTCTAGACAGAAGGCCTTATTTGGGGCTTGGTGACAGGTACACAGTGTGGCGGGGTCTTATGTCTGCCACCCTGCCTTTATTCCACGTGCCATATTTAGAGATATCCACCGGCCATGCAGAAATCTCTATGCATCGCACGAACCACCATCATGGATAATCCTGTCAATGTTAAAAAAGTTTGCAAACTTTCAAATGTTTTTTATTTCTCAAAAATAAAAACCCAACGCACGAAACGAGTGACTCCCACAGGGTGAGTGTTCCTGTACATGGTGTGGGGGTCATTTGTAGGTCGAGCCTCGGCAGCGCTTGTGCTGTCTCTTCAGGACATGTTGTATTGAATTTGTGGGCTTAAGCCCGCCCATTGCTTTTCATCTGTTTGTTCGAGTGTCCTATTAAAAGTATTGCTTCCAAGTGACTCATCTTTCCTGTCTGCGACCCTTTTCGTGGGTTGGTCCCTCCCATAGAGCAGCGCCCATTACCTGTAGCCCTACATTTGTTCCATTTAGGAAATGTTATCAGGACTACTTTTTCCTTTGATTAACAGCGCTTTACACAAATGCTCCCATTTGCACTTGTTTCTTTCTCTTTGCACCCTCCTTGCGCGTGCGCGTCTCACCAGCCTGCTGTACTTTATTGGTATTTGAACCTCTCTTCATTGGTTGTCAGCTGAGCAGGGTTCATGGGGTTTAGGGCAGTTTATAAGGAAGTATTGCTTTGTTTTAGGCTTCACCGCTCTTTCCATCTTGGAACATGTGCCCCAGCTGGGCATGGGATCCAATCCTGCTCCCGTCCCATGAGCGCCAAGCTTCCAGGTCAGTTGCCTTTGTAGTTGTGCAGGTTACTGCTGAAAAGGCAGGCGGGGGCGTGAACTTGTTTACGTCTCCGTGATGTTGAGGAGAGCTGCCACCATTGGAATTAAGGTGAGTGGGAATCCCGGCCTCAGCTCAATATTCCTCGACGTGGGATACTGCACTTGACTTGCAGCAGTAAATCATGGAGCAAACGTTTAACATGCAATGCTTAGCGCTTGCGTGATAACAAGGAAGTTGTGTTGCGAAGCCCAGAAATGTCCCCATACAGAGTGCGCGCTAAAAAGAGCTGCAGATGACATCCCCACGCATCCCCTGCGCCTTTCTTTCTGAAACCACAACATTATCTTCGACCGAGCTCCAGTTACAGCCTTGAGTGGAACAAGAGACGTATGTCTCAGTGCAGCACTCATTGGTAGCGATGGGTCTCTGGCCTCTTATCTATGTGCCTATTGGCATGAAACATCGGCGCAGGACTCACAGGCGAGAGAGTGTGGCATCGCCACCAGAGCTGCCTACGTTAGAGCTGGAGAACCAGGGCCGAGTCTCAGTGCTGGTCCATCCTTCTGTGATGCCCAAAATAGGAGCATGCGCAATGTGACTAATGCTCAGGTGACGCCCTCCTGCTGGTCTGCTTTGCAATGAATGCGAGCAACTCAGTGCATGTCTAGCACCTAGAAGCCCTGAATGCTACACACGCCTGGCAGGCTCCAGCGGAGGCCGCCGTGTGTACAACAACAGCACAATCATAGAACTGTCTAGTTCTGCATGTTTGAAAGTTAACACACGACATTGGGCGCTGATATTGTGTGTGCCAATTTCCACTTCTAACACCGGCTCCTGGGGGCTTGCGGAAAGAGGGCCTCGGGTAGCGTGCCCCCGTCCACAGGCGTGTTAAGCAGACGAGTGATCGTCCGGGGATCTTTAATCTCCCGGACGATCACTCCAAAGCTTCCATCTAATCCTCTTGCACTGGCTCACTTAGGTTCCCTAGCGCCAAGATGCTCCCTCCGGAGCGAACGTCGCGCTCTATAAATACCCCACATGCCAACACTCCCGATTCAGGCGTGAGACTGCCGATTTGAAGGCTAGTCTCCCGCCTCCCCATTCCTGCCAGCAAAGACCCGATTCCTCGGGGTTTCAGCTGACCGGGCCTGGTATTGTGTGACGTGCTAATTCTTCCAGCAATAGTCAGAGCGGCGATGCAGGGGCTCTAGAGGGGTGAAAACCAACAAAGCCCCATTAACAACCGAATGGGCTGTGAAGTAGGGGGGGCGGCGGCTGTGTGCGTGCCGGAAGCTGTTTCAGCCAGGGCGGACGGGGGGGGGGCTGTATGCACTGACCGCAACCTGCCAGGCCAGTGCACGACTCTTGCAGCCCCCTCTTTCTCTGCCTGCCATTGATGCTTCTGAAAGGTGATAAAAAAACACGTGAATTTGCGTTCAAATGTCCGATCCTGCAGCAGCCACTTCCAAAGTCCATACACGACAGAAACCCGATTCAAGGCCCCATTCTCCCGATGTTTTATTTTTTTTCTAAATCTCCCACTTTGCTTTTCTGAAATGTTGGCATGTATGGTGTTAACATGCATGCAGCATACATATAGATCAGGGGCGCAACTAGAGCCAAATTTCGGGGGGGGGCTGAGAAAAAATTTCGGGGGGGGCTGAACTTTAAGCAATAGGCAGAGTGGAGCTGCAGGGGCTCTTAGAAGGGGTGAAACAACAGTAAGGCCTCATTAACATGCAAATGGTCTTTTAAAGACCTGTGAAGTGCTCGGGTGCGGCTGCTTTTTTGCCCGGGAAGGTGTCTCATCCCGGGCTGCCACACACGACGGGGGGGGCTGAAGCCCTGTGAGTCCAATGGGTGTTGCGCGCCTGATATAGATACATGTACATGGAGCAACAAAGGCTATAGGAGCGCCTCATTCTGGCACACTGCCACCTCCGTCCTGACCCTTGTGGAAGCAATGTAAGGCTGAGGGCCGACGAGCCATTCCCACACATGGGGAGGCGATGGAGCGTTTACCATCAGCATGATTAAACCCTTCATACATGATTACACGTATAACAAGTACTATCAACCCGCAGTCCAACCCTGGAGCTTGCCTCACCGATAAGTAGTGTGCGGACTAACATTTTCATAGATTTTTGTGTGACATCACTTGTCTGTATCCCTTTAGCATGGCCCCTCTCTCTTGGTGTGATCGTGTGTAACCCACGGTGCAACACCATTTCCTTTGCAATGTATACCAGCAGTGCGGCCACGAGGTGGGAACAGGGCACAAGTCCTAAAAAAAGAAGTGGGGGGACGCTGTCACCGGAAGTGACGTCACAACAGGAATCTCATGAAAAGAAGTGGGGGGACGCTGTCACCGGAAGTGACGTCACAACAGGAATCTCATGAAAAGAAGTGGGGGACGCTGTCACCGGAAGTGACGTCACAACAGGAATCTCATGAAAAGAAGTGGGGGACGCTGTCACCGGAAGTGACGTCACAACAGGAATCTCATGAGTATTCATATGCCTTTAGATGACGGGACATTTCACAGCACTGCTACCCCTGGTCTGTTCCTCGATGTCCTTTGCAACCCCCCCTCCCCCCACTCCCCCGAGGGGGTGCCCCAGTTGTACAAAGAAGTGCTCAAAAGTGCACAAGAATCGATTCAGAAGGACACACATTCCAAGCGTTAACCGCCAACGCCTGCTCGCTCCGCCTCCCAATCACTCCAGCCTGCACACACCACCGGTGCCTCTTAAAGTCTCCAATTACAAATATTAGCATATCTTTGGTAATTTACGGTAAACTTCCCTCCCACCCGGGCTCTCTGCTCACACAATGCTGTCCAGCTTTTGGGCAGGGGGGACGGCGTCCACCCAGAAAAACCTGGTAAAATAAGTGGGGGGACGCCGTCCACCCGCGTGGTACCCCGACTCGAGCCCTGGGTGGGAAACGCAAACACAACACTGCAAAGTACATGCATGAAGTGTCCCCACCCATTCCGTATGGGTTCAGCAAACCCCCATACAGCATCACACCCCAAACTAGTGGGCACACCAGGGGCGTAACAAACACCCCCGCAGCCCCCGCGGTGCGGGGCCCCCATCCTTGTACTGGGGCACACATGCGTACACGCCACAGGCCCGATTCATTCTGGAGACTTCTGACTTTTGAAGCCGAAAATAACTTTATTTTGGCGTTCTCCGTCTGAAACTGCTTCGCCCGCAATAGAAGTCGATGGGGAAATACTTTCTCCCCATTATTTTCTTTAAATATCCCACTTTCCACTTCTGAAATGCTGGCATGTATGCAAATGCCACCTTTGACATGGCACCATCGGACCCACGCACACCCTGAGGCTTTTGTGATTCCATCGGACCCTCGCGCACCCTGAGGCTTTTGTGATTCCATCGGACCCTCGCACACCCTGAGACCCTCGCACACCCTGAGGCTTTTGTGATTCCATCGGACCCTCGCGCACCCTGAGGTTTTTGTGATTCCATCGGACCCTCGCACACCCTGAGGCTTTTGTGATTCCATCGGACCCTCGCACACCCTGAGGCTTTTGTGATTCCATCGGACCCTCGCACACCCTGAGGCTTTTGTGATTCCATCGGACCCTCGCACACCCTGAGGCTTTTGTGATTCCATCGGAGCCTCGCACACCCTGAGGTTTTTGTGATTCCATCGGACCCTCGCACACCCTGAGGTTTTTGTGATTCCATCGGACCCTCGCACACCCTGAGGCTTTTGTGATTCCATCGGACCCCCGCGCACCCTGAGGCTTTTGTGATTCCATCGGACCCTCGCGCACCCTGAGGTTTTTGTGATTCCATCGGACCCTCACGCACCCTGAGGTTTTTGTGATTCCATCGGACCCTCGCGCACCCTGAGGCTTTTGTGATTCCATCGGACCCCCGCACACCCTGAGGCATTTGTGATTCCATCGGACCCTCGCACACCCTGAGACCCTCGCACACCCTGAGGCTTTTGTGATTCCATCGGACCCTCGCGCACCCTGAGGCTTTTGTGATTCCATCGGACCCTCGCACACCCTGAGACCCTCGCACACCGTGAGGCTTTTGTGATTCCATCGGACCCTCGCGCACCCTGAGGCTTTTGTGATTCCATCGGACCCTCGCACACCCTGAGGCTTTTGTGATTCCATCGGACCCTCGCGCACCCTGAGGCTTTTGTGATTCCATCGGACCCTCGCACACCCTGAGACCCTCGCACACCGTGAGGCTTTTGTGATTCCATCGGACCCTCGCGCACCCTGAGGCTTTTGTGATTCCATCGGACCCTCGCACACCCTGAGGCTTTTGTGATTCCATCGGACCCTCGCGCACCCTGAGGCTTTTGTGATTCCATCGGACCCCCGCCCACCCTGAGGCTTTTGTGATTCCATCGGACCCTCGCGCACCCTGAGGCTTTTGTGATTCCATCGGACCCTCGCACACCCTGAGGCTTTTGTGATTCCATCGGACCCTCGCGCACCCTGAGGTTTTTGTGATTCCATCGGACCCTCGCGCACCCTGAGGCTTTTGGACCCTCGCGCACCCTGAGGTTTTTGTGATTCCATCGGACCCTCGCACACCGTGAGGCTTTTGGACCCTCGCACACCCTGAGGCTTTTGTGATTCCATCGGACCCCCGCGCACCCTGAGGCTTTTGTGATTTCATCGGACCCTCGCGCACCCTGAGACCCTCGCACACCCTGAGGGTTTGGTGATTCCATCGGACCCTCGCGCACCCTGAGGCTTTTGTGATTCCATCGGACCCTCGCACACCCTGAGACCCTCGCACACCCTGAGGCTTTTGTGATTTCATCGGACCCTCGCACACCCTGAGGCTTTTGTGATTCCATCGGACCCTCGCGCACCCTGAGGCTTTTGTGATTCCATCGAACCCCCGCTCACCCTGAGGCTTTTGTGATTCCATCGAACCCCCGCTCACCCTGAGGTTTTTGTGATTCCATCGGACCCTCGCGCACCTTGAGGCTTTTGTGATTCCATCGGACCCTCGCGCACCCTGAGGTTTTTGTGTTTCCATCGGACCCTCGCGCGCCCTGAGGCTTTTGTGATTCCATCGGACCCTCGCACACCCTGAGGCTTTTGTGATTCCATCGGACCCTCGCACACCCTGAGGCTTTTGTGATTCCATCGGACCCTCGCGCACCCTGAGGCTTTTGTGATTCCATCGGACCCTCGCGCACCCTGAGACTTTTGTGATTCCATCGGACCCTCGCGCACCCTGAGGCTTTTGTGATTCCATCGGACCCCCGCGCACCCTGAGGCTTTTGTATTTCCATCGGACCCTCGCGCACCCTGAGGCTTTTGTGATTCCATCGGACCCTCGCACACCCTGAGACCCTCGCACACCCTGAGGCTTTTGTGGAGTCGACGGACTCATGGTTACGCACTTGCGCGCTAAGAGAGGTACTAGACCTGGTTATGTTTTTAGCAGCTTACACAGCAACCCCACTCTCATTTTCCTACTCCCTGCTGACGAGAGGCAACTACCTCGAAACACGTGTCCAGGGATGGCACACGCCACGCATACTTGCACGCACTCTTGAGCATAGGTGTATCCGCCGACGCTGACCTTCAGGGACCATTTTCATTGGGGGAACACGACTGGTAGGTGTAGCAGTGTGCGACCAATCTGATGTAACTTTATATTCAGGCTCCCTTGAGCCGGTGGAGTCGACGGACTCATGGTTACGCACCTGCGCGCTAAGAGAGGTACTAGACCTGGTTATGTTTTTAGCAGCTTACACAGCAACCCCACTCTCATTTTCCTACTCCCTGCTGACGAGAGGCAACTACCTCGAAACACGTGTCCAGGGATGGCACACGCCACGCATACTTGCACGCACTCTTGAGCATAGGTGTATCCGCCGACGCTGACCTTCAGGGACCATTTTCATTGGGGGAACACGACTGGTAGGTGTAGCAGTGTGCGACCAATCTGATGTAACTTTATATTCAGGCTCCCTTGAGCCGGTGGAGTCGACGGACTCATGGTTACGCACCTGCGCGCTAAGAGAGGTACTAGACCTGGTTATGTTTTTAGCAGCTTACACAGCAACCCCACTCTCATTTTCCTACTCCCTGCTGACGAGAGGCAACTACCTCGAAACACGTGTCCAGGGATGGCACACGCCACGCATACTTGCACGCACTCTTGAGCATAGGTGTATCCGCCGACGCTGACCTTCAGGGACCATTTTCATTGGGGGAACACGACTGGTAGGTGTAGCAGTGTGCGACCAATCTGATGTAACTTTATATTCAGGCTCCCTTGAGCCGGTGGAGTCGACGGACTCATGGTTACGCACCTGCGCGCTAAGAGAGGTACTAGACCTGGTTATGTTTTTAGCAGCTTACACAGCAACCCCACTCTCATTTTCCTACTCCCTGCTGACGAGAGGCAACTACCTCGAAACACGTGTCCAGGGATGGCACACGCCACGCATACTTGCACGCACTCTTGAGCATAGGTGTATCCGCCGACGCTGACCTTCAGGGACCATTTTCATTGGGGGAACACGACTGGTAGGTGTAGCAGTGTGCGACCAATCTGATGTAACTTTATATTCAGGCTCCCTTGAGCCGGTGGAGTCGACGGACTCATGGTTACGCACCTGCGCGCTAAGAGAGGTACTAGACCTGGTTATGTTTTTAGCAGCTTACACAGCAACCCCACTCTCATTTTCCTACTCCCTGCTGACGAGAGGCAACTACCTCGAAACACGTGTCCAGGGATGGCACACGCCACGCATACTTGCACGCACTCTTGAGCATAGGTGTATCCGCCGACGCTGACCTTCAGGGACCATTTTCATTGGGGGAACACGACTGGTAGGTGTAGCAGTGTGCGACCAATCTGATGTAACTTTATATTCAGGCTCCCTTGAGCCGGTGGAGTCGACGGACTCATGGTTACGCACCTGCGCGCTAAGAGAGGTACTAGACCTGGTTATGTTTTTAGCAGCTTACACAGCAACCCCACTCTCATTTTCCTACTCCCTGCTGACGAGAGGCAACTACCTCGAAACACGTGTCCAGGGATGGCACACGCCACGCATACTTGCACGCACTCTTGAGCATAGGTGTATCCGCCGACGCTGACCTTCAGGGACCATTTTCATTGGGGGAACACGACTGGTAGGTGTAGCAGTGTGCGACCAATCTGATGTAACTTTATATTCAGGCTCCCTTGAGCCGGTGGAGTCGACGGACTCATGGTTACGCACCTGCGCGCTAAGAGAGGTACTAGACCTGGTTATGTTTTTAGCAGCTTACACAGCAACCCCACTCTCATTTTCCTACTCCCTGCTGACGAGAGGCAACTACCTCGAAACACGTGTCCAGGGATGGCACACGCCACGCATACTTGCACGCACTCTTGAGCATAGGTGTATCCGCCGACGCTGACCTTCAGGGACCATTTTCATTGGGGGAACACGACTGGTAGGTGTAGCAGTGTGCGACCAATCTGATGTAACTTTATACTCAGGCTCCCTTGAGCCGGTGGAGTCGACGGACTCATGGTTACGCACCTGCGCGCTAAGAGAGGTACTAGACCTGGTTATGTTTTTAGCAGCTTACACAGCAACCCCACTCTCATTTTCCTACTCCCTGCTGACGAGAGGCAACTACCTCGAAACACGTGTCCAGGGATGGCACACGCCACGCATACTTGCACGCACTCTTGAGCATAGGTGTATCCGCCGACGCTGACCTTCAGGGACCATTTTCATTGGGGGAACACGACTGGTAGGTGTAGCAGTGTGCGACCAATCTGATGTAACTTTATATTCAGGCTCCCTTGAGCCGGTGGAGTCGACGGACTCATGGTTACGCACCTGCGCGCTAAGAGAGGTACTAGACCTGGTTATGTTTTTAGCAGCTTACACAGCAACCCCACTCTCATTTTCCTACTCCCTGCTGACGAGAGGCAACTACCTCGAAACACGTGTCCAGGGATGGCACACGCCACGCATACTTGCACGCACTCTTGAGCATAGGTGTATCCGCCGACGCTGACCTTCAGGGACCATTTTCATTGGGGGAACACGACTGGTAGGTGTAGCAGTGTGCGACCAATCTGATGTAACTTTATATTCAGGCTCCCCTGAGCCGGTGGAGTCGACGGACTCATGGTTACGCACCTGCGCGCTAAGAGAGGTACTAGACCTGGTTATGTTTTTAGCAGCTTACACAGCAACCCCACTCTCATTTTCCTACTCCCTGCTGACGAGAGGCAACTACCTCGAAACACGTGTCCAGGGATGGCACACGCCACGCATACTTGCACGTACTCTTGAGCATAGGTGTATCCGCCGACGCTGACCTTCAGGGACCATTTTCATTGGGGGAACACGACTGGTAGGTGTAGCAGTGTGCGACCAATCTGATGTAACTTTATATTCAGGCTCCCTTGAGCCGGTGGAGTCGACGGACTCATGGTTACGCACCTGCGCGCTAAGAGAGGTACTAGACCTGGTTATGTTTTTAGCAGCTTACACAGCAACCCCACTCTCATTTTCCTACTCCCTGCTGACGAGAGGCAACTACCTCGAAACACGTGTCCAGGGATGGCACACGCCACGCATACTTGCACGCACTCTTGAGCATAGGTGTATCCGCCGACGCTGACCTTCAGGGACCATTTTCATTGGGGGAACACGACTGGTAGGTGTAGCAGTGTGCGACCAATCTGATGTAACTTTATATTCAGGCTCCCTTGAGCCGGTGGAGTCGACGGACTCATGGTTACGCACCTGCGCGCTAAGAGAGGTACTAGACCTGGTTATGTTTTTAGCAGCTTACACAGCAACCCCACTCTCATTTTCCTACTCCCTGCTGACGAGAGGCAACTACCTCGAAACACGTGTCCAGGGATGGCACACGCCACGCATACTTGCACACACTCTTGAGCATAGGTGTATCCGCCGACGCTGACCTTCAGGGACCATTTTCATTGGGGGAACACGACTGGTAGGTGTAGCAGTGTGCGACCAATCTGATGTAACTTTATATTCAGGCTCCCTTGAGCCGGTGGAGTCGACGGACTCATGGTTACGCACCTGCGCGCTAAGAGAGGTACTAGACCTGGTTATGTTTTTAGCAGCTTACACAGCAACCCCACTCTCATTTTCCTACTCCCTGCTGACGAGAGGCAACTACCTCGAAACACGTGTCCAGGGATGGCACACGCCACGCATACTTGCACGCACTCTTGAGCATAGGTGTATCCGCCGACGCTGACCTTCAGGGACCATTTTCATTGGGGGAACACGACTGGTAGGTGTAGCAGTGTGCGACCAATCTGATGTAACTTTATATTCAGGCTCCCTTGAGCCGGTGGAGTCGACGGACTCATGGTTACGCACCTGCGCGCTAAGAGAGGTACTAGACCTGGTTATGTTTTTAGCAGCTTACACAGCAACCCCACTCTCATTTTCCTACTCCCTGCTGACGAGAGGCAACTACCTCGAAACACGTGTCCAGGGATGGCACACGCCACGCATACTTGCACGCACTCTTGAGCATAGGTGTATCCGCCGACGCTGACCTTCAGGGACCATTTTCATTGGGGGAACACGACTGGTAGGTGTAGCAGTGTGCGACCAATCTGATGTAACTTTATATTCAGGCTCCCTTGAGCCGGTGGAGTCGACGGACTCATGGTTACGCACCTGCGCGCTAAGAGAGGTACTAGACCTGGTTATGTTTTTAGCAGCTTACACAGCAACCCCACTCTCATTTTCCTACTCCCTGCTGACGAGAGGCAACTACCTCGAAACACGTGTCCAGGGATGGCACACGCCACGCATACTTGCACGCACTCTTGAGCATAGGTGTATCCGCCGACGCTGACCTTCAGGGACCATTTTCATTGGGGGAACACGACTGGTAGGTGTAGCAGTGTGCGACCAATCTGATGTAACTTTATATTCAGGCTCCCTTGAGCCGGTGGAGTCGACGGACTCATGGTTACGCACCTGCGCGCTAAGAGAGGTACTAGACCTGGTTATGTTTTTAGCAGCTTACACAGCAACCCCACTCTCATTTTCCTACTCCCTGCTGACGAGAGGCAACTACCTCGAAACACGTGTCCAGGGATGGCACACGCCACGCATACTTGCACGCACTCTTGAGCATAGGTGTATCCGCCGACGCTGACCTTCAGGGACCATTTTCATTGGGGGAACACGACTGGTAGGTGTAGCAGTGTGCGACCAATCTGATGTAACTTTATATTCAGGCTCCCTTGAGCCGGTGGAGTCGACGGACTCATGGTTACGCACCTGCGCGCTAAGAGATGTACTAGACCTGGTTATGTTTTTAGCAGCTTACACAGCAACCCCACTCTCATTTTCCTACTCCCTGCTGACGAGAGGCAACTACCTCGAAACACGTGTCCAGGGATGGCACACGCCACGCATACTTGCACGCACTCTTGAGCATAGGTGTATCCGCCGACGCTGACCTTCAGGGACCATTTTCATTGGGGGAACACGACTGGTAGGTGTAGCAGTGTGCGACCAATCTGATGTAACTTTATATTCAGGCTCCCTTGAGCCGGTGGAGTCGACGGACTCATGGTTACGCACCTGCGCGCTAAGAGAGGTACTAGACCTGGTTATGTTTTTAGCAGCTTACACAGCAACCCCACTCTCATTTTCCTACTCCCTGCTGACGAGAGGCAACTACCTCGAAACACGTGTCCAGGGATGGCACACGCCACGCATACTTGCACGCACTCTTGAGCATAGGTGTATCCGCCGACGCTGACCTTCAGGGACCATTTTCATTGGGGGAACACGACTGGTAGGTGTAGCAGTGTGCGACCAATCTGATGTAACTTTATATTCAGGCTCCCTTGAGCCGGTGGAGTCGACGGACTCATGGTTACGCACCTGCGCGCTAAGAGAGGTACTAGACCTGGTTATGTTTTTAGCAGCTTACACAGCAACCCCACTCTCATTTTCCTACTCCCTGCTGACGAGAGGCAACTACCTCGAAACACGTGTCCAGGGATGGCACACGCCACGCATACTTGCACGCACTCTTGAGCATAGGTGTATCCGCCGACGCTGACCTTCAGGGACCATTTTCATTGGGGGAACACGACTGGTAGGTGTAGCAGTGTGCGACCAATCTGATGTAACTTTATATTCAGGCTCCCTTGAGCCGGTGGAGTCGACGGACTCATGGTTACGCACCTGCGCGCTAAGAGAGGTACTAGACCTGGTTATGTTTTTAGCAGCTTACACAGCAACCCCACTCTCATTTTCCTACTCCCTGCTGACGAGAGGCAACTACCTCGAAACACGTGTCCAGGGATGGCACACGCCACGCATACTTGCACGCACTCTTGAGCATAGGTGTATCCGCCGACGCTGACCTTCAGGGACCATTTTCATTGGGGGAACACGACTGGTAGGTGTAGCAGTGTGCGACCAATCTGATGTAACTTTATATTCAGGCTCCCTTGAGCCGGTGGAGTCGACGGACTCATGGTTACGCACCTGCGCGCTAAGAGAGGTACTAGACCTGGTTATGTTTTTAGCAGCTTACACAGCAACCCCACTCTCATTTTCCTACTCCCTGCTGACGAGAGGCAACTACCTCGAAACACGTGTCCAGGGATGGCACACGCCACGCATACTTGCACGCACTCTTGAGCATAGGTGTATCCGCCGACGCTGACCTTCAGGGACCATTTTCATTGGGGGAACACGACTGGTAGGTGTAGCAGTGTGCGACCAATCTGATGTAACTTTATATTCAGGCTCCCTTGAGCCGGTGGAGTCGACGGACTCATGGTTACGCACCTGCGCGCTAAGAGAGGTACTAGACCTGGTTATGTTTTTAGCAGCTTACACAGCAACCCCACTCTCATTTTCCTACTCCCTGCTGACGAGAGGCAACTACCTCAAAACACGTGTCCAGGGATGGCACACGCCACGCATACTTGCACGCACTCTTGAGCATAGGTGTATCCGCCGACGCTGACCTTCAGGGACCATTTTCATTGGGGGAACACGACTGGTAGGTGTAGCAGTGTGCGACCAATCTGATGTAACTTTTGTGATTCAATCGGACCCTCGCACACCCTGAGACCCTCGCACACCCTGAGGCTTTTGTGATTCCATCGGACCCTCCCACACCCTGAGGCTTTTGTGATTCCATCGGACCCCCGCGCACCCTGAGGCATTTGTATTTCCATCGGACCCTCGCGCACCCTGAGGCTTTTGTGATTCCATCGGACCCTCGCACACCCTGAGGCTTTTGTGATTCCATCGGACCCTCGCACACCCTGAGACCCTCGCACACCCTGAGGCTTTTGTGATTCAATCGGACCCTCGCACACCCTGAGACCCTCGCACACCCTGAGGCTTTTGTGATTCCATCGGACCCTCGCACACCCTGAGGCTTTTGTGATTCCATCGGACCCCCGCCCACCCTGAGGCTTTTGTGATTCCTCACACACCCTGAGACCCTCGCTGTTAGAAAGGTTAGACGGACCGGGAGGGTCGGCCGAGGTCAGGGGGAGAGGTCTCCGGGGAGAGCCGTCTCCAGCGATCGTACAGACAAGTAACTTCCCCCCCACAGTCAGATACCACACACGGATAAGGTTCAGCGTTCTTTATAAGCACTTCTTAAGGTACGGTTGGATGGTACAAGGAGGTCTGGACTCAGGGGTCCCCTCGATTCAAGTCTCCCAAAGTAGGGAAGGGGGTAGCGGGACAGTCTGTTTACCAGTCAGGTAGTTCGGATGAGATGATGATTAGCTCACAATCCTCGAGCTTGGTGGTTTAGCTGGTACGGGCCGCGGCAGCGCCAGCAGGTCCCGGTCGAGATGGTCGGTACACGGTCCGCGGCAGCGCCAGCAGGTCCCGGTCGAGATGGTCGGTACACGGTCCGCGGCAGCGCCAGCAGGTCCCGGAAAGATGGTCGATGTACGGTCCGCGGCAGCGCCAGCAGGTCCCGGTGAGGATGGTCGTTACAACGGGCCGCGGCAGCGCCAGCAGGTCCCGACGAGGATGGATGTTGCAGAAGGCCGCGGCAGCGCCAGCAGGCAGGACGATGGTTCGCAAGAGAGGGCTACGGCAGCGCCAGTAGTCCGTCAAGGCTGAGTTCTCTCGGTGTCTCTCGACTCCAGGATACAACTGCCTTCCTGCTCCGGAGCTGCCCCAGTTATAGGGCAGGCGCCCTTTGATGTCCGGACCCTCGCACTTGGCGGTCGGAGGGCCCGGGATGAAGGTGTCCAGACACCCAGCAGGGGGTGGAGCCAGCGCCTGGGGAAACTGGAGGCGATCGGCACCTGGCGGGGGGAAGAGCTCTTGACGCTCCGTCCTCCCATTGACCTGCCAAGTGGTCCGCTCACCTCCTGGGTGGATGGTGGTGCCGGGATGTCGGGGCCGGCCAGGCCCGGGGTTAGGGTCGGGGCGAGGCCACGCGGCCTCGTGGTGCAGGGCCCAAGATGGCGGCTTGACCCGGCCGGGGAAGCCGATGGGGCTGGGCCCCGTGATGTGTGGAGGTCCGAGGGTAGAAGATCCGTCGGGAGACGGGGTGCAGGTGCTTTTCGTGGGTTACGCCTGGTGGGCCGGAGCTCGGGCCCTGTCATGCGGGGGGGAGCAAGCCCTTCGTGTGGCCTGTCCAACATGCGTCCCCCCCAGCTGAAGGCGGGGAGAGTCACCCATCTCCTTGGGGACTCTCTTCGTCGAGGCGGAAAAAGCGTGACAGGCCATCCGCGTTGGCGTGGTCTTGGCCTGGTCGGTGCTCCACGGTGAAGTCCATTCCCTGCAGGGAAATGGACCAGCGCAGTAGTTTTGGGTTCTCCCCCCGCATCTGCATCAGCCACTGCAGGGGTCGATGGTCGGTTTGTACCCGGAAGTGGGTACCGAAGAGATAGGGCCTGAGTTTTTTGAGGGCCCACACCACTGCGAAGGCCTCCCTCTCGATGGTGCTCCAGCGCTGTTCTCGGGCCAGGAGACGTCGACTGATGAAGGCCACCGGCTGGTCATGACCTTCGGGGTTTAACTGAGAAAGAACGGCTCCGATGCCGTGGTCGGAGGCGTCGGTCTGTACCACGAATTCCCGACTGTAATCGGGGGCCTGGAGCACAGGGGCGGTGCACAGGGCGGCCTTCAGCTTCTCGAAGGCCGCTTGACAATCAGGGGTCCAGTTAATCCGCTTCGGTTGGTTCTTAGACGTGAGACCCGTGAGGGGCCCCACGATGCTGCCGTAGTCCTTCACGAACCGCCGGTAGTAGCCGGTGAGCCCCAAGAAGGCTCGGACCTCGGTCTGGGTGACGGGGGGCTGCCAGGACTGGATGGCAGCAATCTTAAGTTGCAGCGGGGCCACCAGCCCGCTCCCCACTTGGTGCCCAAGGTAGGTCACGGACCCTTGGCCAATTTGGCACTTGCCGGCCTTAATTGTGAGGCCGGCCCGCTGGAGGGCCTGTAGGACCTCTTGTAGGTGAAGGAGGTGGTCGGACCAGTGGCGGCTGTATACTGCGATATCGTCCAGGTAGGCAGCGCTGAACTCTTCGAGCCCCGCCAAGACCTGGTTCACAAGGCGTTGAAATGTGGCGGGGGCATTCTTCATGCCGAAGGGCATGACCTTGAATTGGTAGTGGCCATCGGGGGTAGAGAAGGCTGACCGTTCCTGAGCCCTGGGTGTGAGGCCGATCTGCCAGTAGCCCGCTGTTAGGTCGAAGATACTAAGGTAGCGGGCGGCCCCCAGCCGGTCGATCAGCTCGTCTGCTCGGGGAATCGGATGAGCGTCGGTCCGGGTGACAGCGTTCAAACCCCGGTAGTCGACGCAGAATCTCAGTTCAGGTGTGGTGCCGGGGGCAGCGGCTTTGGGAACCAATACAACCGGGCTGGCCCAGGGACTGTCCGAGGGCTCGATGACCCCGATTGTGAGCATCTTGGCCACTTCCTCCTGTATGCAGGCCCGTACCCGATCTGGTACGCAGTAGGCCCGGTGTCGGACAGGGGGACTGTCCCCGGTGTCCACGTCGTGCAGACACCAAGGGGTGACCCCGGGGGTGAGGGAGACCAGGGTAGCGAACTGCAGCAGGAGGTTCCGGCAGCCCTGGCGTTGCTCCGAAGTGAGGGCGTCAGAGAGCCGGACCCCGTCCACGGAGCCGTCATTCTCCTGAGTCTTCAGAAGATCCGGGAGGGGTTCGGAGTCCTCCTCCGCCCCACTGTCCATAGCCATCAGGAGGCTGAGTTCTGAGCGCACAAAGTGTGGTTTGAGTCTGTTGGTGTGGAGGACCCGAAGGGGGTTCCGGGGGGTCCCCATGTCGATGAGGTAAGTGACGGGGCTTTTGCGCTCGACCACTTTGAAGGGCCCCGTCCACTTATCTTGCAAGGCACATGGTTCGGTGGGGGACATCACCCACACTTGCTGACCAGGCTCGAACTCAACGGAGGAGGCATTGTGATCATACCACCTCTTCATGTCCTCCTGGCTGGCCTCGAGGTTCTCCTTGGCCAACTCCCGGAAGCGCCGGGTCTGATTGCGTAGGGCCAGGATGTATTTGAAGACGTCTGGAGGGGTCTTTAGGGGGGCCATCTCCCAACCTTCCTTGACTAGGCTGAGGGGCCCTCGCACAGGGTGCCCGTACAGGAGTTCGAAAGGGCTAAAGCCGAGGGACTTCTGGGGGACTTCTCGGTAGGCGAAGAGGAGGCACGGGAGTAGTACATCCCACTGGCGACGGAGGGGTTCTTCCAATCCCCAATCATCCCCTTGAGAGTGCGGTTAAAACGCTCCACTAGTCCGTTCCCTTCGGTCGTTGGTTCCGGGGGGCTGGCCTCGTCGTTGTCTTCTACTGGGGCGACCGGGGGCGGAGGTGCTGGCCATTCCGGTTCTTCTGATCGGGGGACGGCACGGGCGACCATGGACCGGGTGGTTATGCAGGCCCAGTCCGGGAGGCCCAGCATCCCCAGGTGCTCTCTTCTCTCAACGGCGGCCCACGGGGAACTCTCGAGGTCATTCCCCAGGAGGCAGTCCACGGGGGCATCGTCCCGGACCGTCACCTTCAACAGGCCGGAGACCCCTCCCCATTCGAATGGGACGCAGGCCATTTGACACATACTTTCGGAGTTGGCTGCCGAACGGACGGGGCAGAGAATGTTCGGCAGGATCTGCTCGGGCTTCACCAGGTGACAGCGGACGGCCGTCACACTGGCGCCTGTGTCACGCAAGGCCTCGGCTCGCTGTCCATTAATGGTCACCCACTGACCGTATTTCCTGGTGTTGGCGGGTAGGGGAGCCCGCGGGACCATGTCTCTTCCCCCTAGGCACGCCAGGACCATGGCGGCCGGTTCCCACTCTTGCTGGGCCGGCTCATACTCTTCCTGTTCCTCCGATAATTGCTCTTCCCCCAGGGCGGCGGCAGCTACCTGGCGGGGCTTGGGTGTCTGGTTCTGCGGGCAGCTCGGGTCATTGGCGTAGTGGCCGACTCGCTGGCATCGGTGGCACGTGACGTTGGCTCGGAACCCCGGACGCAACGGGGGGTTGCCCCGGCCGGCCGGAGGCGGGGTGCTGGCCACGGGTGTTGCCGGCAAGGCGTCTCACCCTCGCCCCTGGCCTCCTCCTCCTCGAGGACGGTGCTGGCCTTGGTTGCTTCGGTTCTGCTCGTGTGGCCCTCTCCGGCCCACTCGGGTGCTTTCCCAGCGGTCAGCTTCGGCGGCGAGCTGCCGGGGGTCAGTCAGCTTACTGTCGAGGAGGTGCTGCCTGAGCTCGACGAAACAGTTGTTCGACAGGTGCTCCCACACCATAAGGTTAAAGAGTTGTTCGTAGGTGGTGACATGGCTCCCCTTGATCCAACCCTCGAAGGCACGGCTGAAATAGTTCACGTACTCTACCCAAGTTGTACCTGGGATCCTGGTGCAATCTCTGAACCTCTGGCGGTACATCTCGGGTGTGAGGCCGTAGCGGGTGAGGAGGGCCGCCTTCATGTGGTCGTAGGACGACATTTGGTGATCTGGGAGCTGCAGCAGGGCATCGCGACCCTCGTTGATGAACCTCCCCCAAAGTCCGGCTCCCCAATCACTCCGGTCGATCCGGTGGGAGGTCATGGCGATCTCGTAGGCTTTAAACCACTGTTGTATGTCGTCTTCTCGGACATACTCGCGGACAACATCCTTGGGGATGTGGACTTTTTTCTCGATTGGCCCCGGGGTGTGTGGTCGCTCAGGCACCCCCAGTTCTTTACTCTGTTTCCGAAGTTCTATTTCCGCCAGTTGGCGCTCGTGCTCGAGCGTTATTTTTTTCTCCTCCAGCTCTCTCTGTCTCTGCTTCTCTTCTCGTTCTTCTCGGAGCCGCATATGCTCGAGGTTGAGTTTCTGTTCAGCTAACTTGAGTTCTCCATCCATCTTGAGTCGTGCCATTTCCAACTCGTGCAATCTGGTTCTTTCTCTTTCTCGGATCTCCTCCTGCGAGAGGCCCGTTCCCCGCTCCTCGGGAGCCGTGGCGTTCCCCTCTGGTGCGATACTGTTTTGGTCGGAGGGTCCGGCGACCCCAGTTTCTGTCCACGACTCAAGGGCGTGCTTTAGATCATCCTTGGTACTCAGGCCGGTGGTAGCAATGCCAAGTTCTATGCAGAATTGTCTCAGTTCGCGGTGGTTGTATTCTTCTAACTTATCCATTTGGAATTTCTCAGTGGAAC
This sequence comes from Triturus cristatus, assembly GCF_964204655.1. Taxonomy (NCBI): domain Eukaryota; kingdom Metazoa; phylum Chordata; class Amphibia; order Caudata; family Salamandridae; genus Triturus; species Triturus cristatus. The sequence continues at coordinate 16,810,737 of NC_140581.1, forward strand.
CGCTATCTTTGGCTGACATCGTGGTTTTGTCGTGGGGTGAGCTACTCTCTGTACGATTACGCGTTGATTCGGATCCCGCCGCTGGCCACCAATGTTAGAAAGGTTAGACGGACCGGGAGGGTCGGCCGAGGTCAGGGGGAGAGGTCTCCGGGGAGAGCCGTCTCCAGCGATCGTACAGACAAGTAACTTCCCCCCCACAGTCAGATACCACACACGGATAAGGTTCAGCGTTCTTTATAAGCACTTCTTAAGGTACGGTTGGATGGTACAAGGAGGTCTGGACTCAGGGGTCCCCTCGATTCAAGTCTCCCAAAGTAGGGAAGGGGGTAGCGGGACAGTCTGTTTACCAGTCAGGTAGTTCGGATGAGATGATGATTAGCTCACAATCCTCGAGCTTGGTGGTTTAGCTGGTACGGGCCGCGGCAGCGCCAGCAGGTCCCGGTCGAGATGGTCGGTACACGGTCCGCGGCAGCGCCAGCAGGTCCCGGTCGAGATGGTCGGTACACGGTCCGCGGCAGCGCCAGCAGGTCCCGGAAAGATGGTCGATGTACGGTCCGCGGCAGCGCCAGCAGGTCCCGGTGAGGATGGTCGTTACAACGGGCCGCGGCAGCGCCAGCAGGTCCCGACGAGGATGGATGTTGCAGAAGGCCGCGGCAGCGCCAGCAGGCAGGACGATGGTTCGCAAGAGAGGGCTACGGCAGCGCCAGTAGTCCGTCAAGGCTGAGTTCTCTCGGTGTCTCTCGACTCCAGGATACAACTGCCTTCCTGCTCCGGAGCTGCCCCAGTTATAGGGCAGGCGCCCTTTGATGTCCGGACCCTCGCACTTGGCGGTCGGAGGGCCCGGGATGAAGGTGTCCAGACACCCAGCAGGGGGTGGAGCCAGCGCCTGGGGGAGCTGGAGGCGATCGCCACCTGGCGGGGGGAAGAGCTCTTGACGCTCCGTCCTCCCATTGACCTGCCAAGTGGTCCGCTCACCTCCTGGGTGGATGGTGGTGCCGGGATGTCGGGGCCGGCCAGGCCCGGGGTTAGGGTCGGGGCGAGGCTACGCGGCCTCGTGGTGCAGGGCCCAAGATGGCGGCTTGACCCGGCCGGGGAAGCCGATGGGGCTGGGCCCCGTGATGTGTGGAGGTCCGAGGGTAGAAGATCCGTCGGGAGACGGGGTGCAGGTGCTTTTCGTGGGTTACACCTGGTGGGCCGGAGCTCGGGCCCTGTCGTGCGGGGGGGAGCAAGCCCTTCGTGTGGCCTGTCCAACACTCGCGCACCCTGAGGCTTTTGTGATTCCATCGGACCCTCGCGCACCCTGAGACCCTCGCACACCATGAGGCTTTTGTGATTCAATCGGACCCTTGCACACCCTGAGACCCCCGGCCACCCTGAGGCTTTTGTGATTCCATCGGACCCTCGCACTTGTGATTCCATCGGACCCTCGCGCACCCTGAGGCTTTTGTGATTCCATCGGAGCCTCGCGTACCCTGAGGTTTTTGTGATTCCATCGGACCCTCGCACACCCTGAGGCTTTTGTGATTCCATCGGACCCTCGCACACCCTGAGACCCTCGCACACCCTGAGGCTTTTGGATTCCATCGGACCCCCGGCCACCCTGAGGCTTTTGTGATTCCATCGGACCCTCGCGCACCCTGAGGTTTTTGTGATTCCATCGGACCCTCGCACACCCTGAGGCTTTTGTGATTCCATCGGAGCCTCGCGCACCCTGAGGTTTTTGTGATTCCATCGGACCCTCGCACACCCTGAGGCTTTTGTGATTCCATCGGACCCTCGCGCACCCTGAGGCTTTTGTGATTTCATCGGACCCTCGCGCACCCTGAGGCTTTTGTATTTCCATCGGACCCTCGCGCACCCTGAGGCTTTTGTGATTCCATCGGACCCTCGCACACCCTAAGACTTTTGTGATTCCATCGGACCCTCGCACACCCTGAGACCCTCGCACACCCTGAGGCTTTTGTGATTCCATCGGACCCTCGCACACCCTGAGACCCTCGCACACCCTGAGGCTTTTGGATTCCATCGGACCCCCGGCCACCCTGAGGCTTTTGTGATTCCATCGGACCCTCGCGCACCCTGAGGTTTTTGTGATTCCATCGGACCCTCGCACACCCTGAGGCTTTTGTGATTCCATCGGACCCTCGCGCACCCTGAGGCTTTTGTGATTTCATCGGACCCTCGCGCACCCTGAGGCTTTTGTGATTCCATCGGACCCCCGCGCACCCTGAGGCTTTTGTATTTCCATCGGACCCTCGCACACCCTGAGGTTTTTGTGATTCCATCGGACCCTCGCGCACCCTGAGGCTTTTGTGATTCCATCGGACCCTCGCACACCCTGAGGCTTTTGTGATTCCATCGGAACCTCGCACACCCTGAGACCCTCGCACACCCTGAGGCTTTTGTGATTCCATCGGTCCCTCGCACACCCTGAGACCCTCGCACACCCTGAGGCTTTTGTGATTCCATCGGACCCCCGCCCACCCTGAGGCTTTTGTGATTCCATCGGACCCTCGCGCACCCTGAGGCTTTTGTGATTCCATCGGACCCTCGCACACCCTGAGGTTTTTGTGATTCCATTGGACCCTCGCACACCCTGAGACCCTCGCACACCCTGAGGCTTTTGTGATTCCATCGGACCCTCGCACACCCTGAGACCCTCGCACACCCTGAGGCTTTTGTGATTCCATCGGACCCTCGCACACCCTGAGACCCTCGCACACCCTGAGGCTTTTGTGATTCCATCGGACCCCCGCCCACCCTGAGGCTTTTGTGATTCCATCGGACCCTCGCGCACCCTGAGGCTTTTGTGATTCCATCGGACCCTCGCACACCGTGAGACCCTCGCACACCCTGAGACCCTCGCACACCCTGAGGCTTTTGTGATTCCATCGGACCCTTGCACACCCTGAGGTTTTTGTGATTCCATCGGACCCTCGCGCACCCTGAGGCTTTTGTGATTTCATCGGACCCTCGCACACCCTGAGGCTTTTGTGATTCCATCGGACCCTCGCGCACCCTGAGGCTTTTGTGATTTCATCGGACCCTCGCGCACCCTGAGGCTTTTGTGATTCCATCGGACCCCCGCGCACCCTGAGGCTTTTGTATTTCCATCGGACCCTCGCACACCGTGAGGTTTTTATGATTCCATCGGACCCTCGCGCACCCTGAGGCTTTTGTGATTCCATCGGACCCTCGCACACCCTGAGGCTTTTGTGATTCCATCGGACCCTCGCACACCCTGAGACCCTCGCACACCCTGAGGCTTTTGTGATTCCATCGGACCCTCGCACACCCTGAGACCCTCGCACACCCTGAGGCTTTTGTGATTCCATCGGACCCCCGCCCACCCTGAGGCTTTTGTGATTCCATCGGACCCTCGCACACCCTGAGGCTTTTGTGATTTCATCGGACCCTCGCACACCCTGAGACCCTCGCACACCCTGAGGCTTTTGTGATTCCATCGGACCCTCGCACACCCTGAGACCCTCGCACACCCTGAGCCTTTTGTGATTCCATCGGACCCCCGCCCACCCTGAGACCCCCGGCCACCCTGAGGCTTTTGTGATTCCATCGGACCCTCGCACTTGTGATTCCATCGGACCCTCGCGCACCCTGAGGCTTTTGTGATTTCATCGGACCCTCGCGCACCCTGAGGCTTTTGTATTTCCATCGGACCCTCGCGCACCCTGAGGCTTTTGTGATTCCATCGGACCCTCGCACACCCTGAGGCTTTTGTGATTCCATCGGACCCCCGCCCACCCTGAGGCTTTTGTGATTCCATCGGACCCTCGCGCACCCTGAGGCTTTTGTGATTCCATCGGACCCTCGCACACCGTGAGACCCTCGCACACCCTGAGACCCTCGCACACCCTGAGACCCTCGCACACCCTGAGGCTTTTGTGATTCCATCGGACCCTCGCACACCCTGAGGTTTTTGTGATTCCATTGGACCCTCGCGCACCCTGAGGCTTTTGTGATTTCATCGGACCCTCGCACACCCTGAGGCTTTTGTGATTCCATCGGACCCTCGCGCACCCTGAGGCTTTTGTGATTTCATCGGACCCTCGCGCACCCTGAGGCTTTTGTGATTCCATCGGACCCCCGCGCACCCTGAGGCTTTTGTATTTCCATCGGACCCTCGCACACCGTGAGGTTTTTATGATTCCATCGGACCCTCGCGCACCCTGAGGCTTTTGTGATTCCATCGGACCCTCGCACACCCTGAGGCTTTTGTGATTCCATCGGACCCTCGCACACCCTGAGACCCTCGCACACCCTGAGGCTTTTGTGATTCCATCGGACCCTCGCACACCCTGAGACCCTCGCACACCCTGAGGCTTTTGTGATTCCATCAGACCCGCGCCCACCCTGAGGCTTTTGTGATTCCATCGGACCCTCGCACACCCTGAGGCTTTTGTGATTTCATCGGACCCTCGCACACCCTGAGACCCTCGCACACCCTGAGGCTTTTGTGATTCCATCGGACCCTCGCACACCCTGAGACCCTCGCACACCCTGAGGCTTTTGTGATTCCATCGGACCCCCGCCCACCCTGAGACCCCCGGCCACCCTGAGGCTTTTGTGATTCCATCGGACCCTCGCACTTGTGATTCCATCGGACCCTCGCGCACCCTGAGGCTTTTGTGATTTCATCGGACCCTCGCGCACCCTGAGGCTTTTGTATTTCCATCGGACCCTCGCGCACCCTGAGGCTTTTGTGATTCCATCGGACCCTCGCACACCCTGAGGCTTTTGTGATTCCATCGGACCCTCGCACACCCTGAGACCCTCGCACACCCTGAGGCTTTTGTGATTCAATCGGACCCTCGCACACCCTGAGACCCTCGCACACCCTGAGGCTTTTGTGATTCCATCGGACCCTCGCACACCCTGAGGCTTTTGTGATTCCATCGGACCCCCGCCCACCCTGAGGCTTTTGTGATTCCTCGCACACCCTGAGACCCTCGCGCACCCTGAGGCTTTTGTGATTCCATCGGACCCTCGCACACCCTGAGGATTTTGTGATTCCATCGGACCCTCGCACACCCTGAGGCTTTTGTGATTCCATCGGACCCCCGCGCACCCTGAGGCTTTTGTATTTCCATCGGACCCTCGCGCACCCTGAGGCTTTTGTGATTCCATCGGACCCTCGCACACCCTGAGGCTTTTGTGATTCCATCGGACCCTCGCACACCCTGAGACCCTCGCACACCCTGAGGCTTTTGTGATTCAATCGGACCCTCGCACACCCTGAGACCCTCGCACACCCTGAGGCTTTTGTGATTCCATCGGACCCTCGCACACCCTGAGGCTTTTGTGATTCCATCGGACCCCCGCCCACCCTGAGGCTTTTGTGATTCCATCGGACCCTCGCGCACCCTGAGGCTTTTGTGATTTCATCGGACCCTCGCGCACCCTGAGGCTTTTGTATTTCCATCGGACCCTCGCGCACCCTGAGGCTTTTGTGATTCCATCGGACCCTCGCACACCCTAAGACTTTTGTGATTCCATCGGACCCTCGCACACCCTGAGACCCTCGCACACCCTGAGGCTTTTGTGATTCCATCGGACCCTCGCACACCCTGAGACCCTCGCACACCCTGAGGCTTTTGGATTCCATCGGACCCCCGGCCACCCTGAGGCTTTTGTGATTCCATCGGACCCTCGCGCACCCTGAGGTTTTTGTGATTCCATCGGACCCTCGCACACCCTGAGGCTTTTGTGATTCCATCGGACCCTCGCGCACCCTGAGGCTTTTGTGATTTCATCGGACCCTCGCGCACCCTGAGGCTTTTGTGATTCCATCGGACCCCCGCGCACCCTGAGGCTTTTGTATTTCCATCGGACCCTCGCACACCCTGAGGTTTTTGTGATTCCATCGGACCCTCGCGCACCCTGAGGCTTTTGTGATTCCATCGGACCCTCGCACACCCTGAGGCTTTTGTGATTCCATCTGACCCTCGCACACCCTGAGACCCTCGCACACCCTGAGGCTTTTGTGATTCCATCGGACCCTCGCTGTTAGAAAGGTTAGACGGACCGGGAGGGTCGGCCGAGGTCAGGGGGAGAGGTCTCCGGGGAGAGCCGTCTCCAGCGATCGTACAGACAAGGAACTTCCCCCCCACAGACAGATACCACACACGGATAAGGTTCAGTGTTCTTTATAAGCACTTCTTAAGGTACGGTTGAATGGTACAAGGAGGTCTGGACTCAGGGGTCCCCTCGATTCAAGTCTCTCAAAGTAGGGAAGGGGGTAGCGGGACAGTCTGTTTACCAGTCAGGTAGTTCGGATGAGATGATGATTAGCTCACAATCCTCGAGCTTGGTGGTTTAGCTGGTACGGGCCGCGGCAGCGCCAGCAGGTCCCGGTCGAGATGGTCGGTACACGGTCCGCGGCAGCGCCAGCAGGTCCCGGAAAGATGGTCGATATACGGTCCGCGGCAGCGCCAGCAGGTCCCGGTGAGGATGGTCGTTACAACGGGCCGCGGCAGCGCCAGCAGGTCCCGACGAGGATGGATGTTGCAGAAGGCCGCGGCAGCGCCAGCAGGCAGGACGAAGGTTCGCAAGAGAGGGCTACGGCAGCGCCAGTAGTCCGTCAAGGCTGAGTTCTCTCGGTGTCTCTCGACTCCAGGATACAACTGCCTTCCTGCTCCGGAGCTGCCCCAGTTATAGGGCAGGCGCCCTTTGATGTCCGGACCCTCGCACTTGGCGGTCGGAGGGCCCGGGATGAAGGTGTCCAGACACCCAGCAGGGGGTGGAGCCAGCGCCTGGGGGAGCTGGAGGCGATCGGCACCTGGCGGGGGAAGAGCTCTTGACGCTCCGTCCTCCCATTGACCTGCCAAGTGGTCCGCTCACCTCCTGGGTGGATGGTGGTGCCGGGATGTCGGGGCCGGCCAGGCCCGGGGTTAGGGTCGGTGCGAGGCCACGCGGCCTCGTGGTGCAGGGCCCAAGATGGCGGCTTGACCCGGCCGGGGAAGCCGATGGGGCTGGGCCCCGTGATGTGTGGAGGTCCGAGGGTAGAAGATCCGTCGGGAGACGGGGTGCAGGTGCTTCACGTGGGTTACGCCTGGTGGGCCGGAGCTCGGGCCCTGTCGTGCGGGGAGGGAGCAAGCCCTTCGTGTGGCCTGTCCAACATGCGTCCCCCCCAGCTGAAGGCGGGGAGAGTCACCCATCTCCTTGGGGACTCTCTTCGTCGAGGCGGAAAAAGCGTGACAGGCCATCCGCGTTGGCGTGGTCTTGGCCTGGTCGGTGCTCCACGGTGAAGTCCATTCCCTGCAGGGAAATGGACCAGCGCAGTAGTTTTGGGTTCTCCCCCCGCATCTGCATCAGCCACTGCAGGGGTCGATGGTTGGTTTGTACCCGGAAGTGGGTACCGAAGAGATAGGGCCTGAGTTTTTTGAGGGCCCACACCACTGCGAAGGCCTCCCTCTCGATGGTGCTCCAGCGCTGTTCTCGGGCCAGGAGACGTCGACTGATGAAGGCCACCGGCTGGTCATGACCTTCGGGGTTTAACTGAGAAAGAACGGCTCCGATGCCGTGGTCGGAGGCGTCGGTCTGTACCACGAATTCCCGACTGTAATCGGGGGCCTGGAGCACAGGGGCGGTGCACAGGGCGGCCTTCAGCTTCTCGAAGGCCGCTTGACAATCAGGGGTCCAGTTAATCCGCTTCGGTTGGTTCTTAGACGTGAGACCCGTGAGGGGCCCCACGATGCTGCCGTAGTCCTTCACGAACCGCCGGTAGTAGCCGGTGAGCCCCAAGAAGGCTCGGACCTCGGTCTGGGTGACGGGGGGCTGCCAGGACTGGATGGCAGCAATCTTAAGCTGCAGCGGGGCCACCAGCCCGCTCCCCACTTGGTGCCCAAGGTAGGTCACGGACCCTTGGCCAATTTGGCACTTGCCGGCCTTAATTGTGAGGCCGGCCCGCTGGAGGGCCTGTAGGACCTCTTGTAGGTGAAGGAGGTGGTCGGACCAGTGGCGGCTGTATACTGCGATATCGTCCAGGTAGGCAGCGCTGAACTCTTCGAGCCCCGCCAAGACCTGGTTCACAAGGCGTTGAAATGTGGCGGGGGCATTCTTCATGCCGAAGGGCATGACCTTGAATTGGTAGTGGCCATCGGGGGTAGAGAAGGCTGACCGTTCCTGAGCCCTGGGTGTGAGGCCGATCTGCCAGTAGCCCGCTGTTAGGTCGAAGATACTAAGGTAGCGGGCGGCCCCCAGCCGGTCGATCAGCTCGTCTGCTCGGGGAATCGGATGAGCGTCGGTCCGGGTGACAGCGTTCAAGCCCCGGTAGTTGACGCAGAATCTCAGTTCAGGTGTGGTGCCGGGGGCAGCGGCTTTGGGAACCAATACAACCGGGCTGGCCCAGGGACTGTCCGAGGGCTCGATGACCCCGATTGTGAGCATCTTGGCCACTTCCTCCTGTATGCAGGCCCGTACCCGATCTGGTACGCGGTAGGCCCGGTGTCGGACAGGGGGACTGTCCCCGGTGTCCACGTCGTGCAGACACCAAGGGGTGACCCCGGGGGTGAGGGAGAACAGGGTAGCGAACTGCAGCAGGAGGTTCCGGCAGCCCTGGCGTTGCTCCGAAGTGAGGGCGTCAGAGAGCCGGACCCCGTCCACGGAGCCGTCATTCTCCTGAGTCTTCAGAAGATCCGGGAGGGGTTCGGAGTCCTCCTCCGCCCCACTGTCCGTAGCCATCAGGAGTCTGAGTTCTGAGCGCACAAAGTGTGGTTTGAGTCTGTTGGTGTGGAGGACCCGAAGGGGGTTCCGGGGGGTCCCCATGTCGATGAGGTAAGTGACGGGGCTTTTGCGCTCGACCACTTTGAAGGGCCCCGTCCACTTATCTTGCAAGGCACATGGTTCGGTGGGGGACATCACCCACACTTGCTGACCAGGCTCGAACTCAACGGAGGAGGCATTGTGATCATACCACCTCTTCATGTCCTCCTGGCTGGCCTCGAGGTTCTCCTTGGCCAACTCCCGGAAGCGCCGGGTCTGATTGCGTAGGGCCAGGATGTATTTGAAGACGTCTGGAGGGGTCTTTAGGGGGGCCATCTCCCAACCTTCCTTGACTAGGCTGAGGGGCCCTCGCACAGGGTGCCCGTACAGGAGTTCGAAAGGGCTAAAGCCGAGGGACTTCTGGGGGACTTCTCGGTAGGCGAAGAGGAGGCACGGGAGTAGTACATCCCACTGGCGACGGAGGGGCTCTTCCAATCCCCCAATCATCCCCTTGAGAGTGCGGTTAAAACGCTCCACTAGTCCGTTCCCTTGGGGGTGATAGGGGGTCGTGAATCTGTAGATGACCCCGCATTGTTGCCAGAGGGACTTCATGTATTTGGAGATAAAGTTCGTGCCTCGGTCGCTGACGACTTCTCGGGGGAAGCCCACCCGGGAGAAGATCCCCATTAGGGCCCGGCCAACCACCGGAGCTGTCACGGTTCGTAGGGGCACCGCCTCGGGGTAGCGGGTGGCATGGTCCACCAGTACTAAGATGAACCTGTGTCCTTGTGCCGTGCGGGGGTCCAGGGGCCCCACAATGTCTATCCCCACCCTCTCGAACGGGGTGGTGACCACAGGGAAGGGTTGCAGAGGGGCTTTCAGCTTCCGACCACTCTTCCCGCTGGCTTGGCATGTGGGGCAAGAGCGGCAGTGGTTCAGGACGTCGTTTCTCATTCTCGGCCAGAAAAAGTGGGTCACTAGGCGGCTGTACGTTTTGTCCTGGCCCAGGTGTCCAGCCAGGGGGACATCATGGGCCAGGTTGAGCAGGAAGTCTCTGAAGCGGAGAGGTACCACCAGTACTCGACCGGCCCCCAGCTCGGCGATTCTTTGTTCGCTGTATAGCAGGTCGTTATCCCAGTAGACCCAGTGAGTTCCGGTGGAGTCCCCTGCGTTCTGGGCGCTGGCTTGTTGGCGGAGTCCCTCGAGGGAGGGACAGGTCTTTTGTTCCTGGCGGAACTGTTCTTGGGTGGGCCCCCCTTCTTGACGCCACTGAGCCAGGCCGGGAAGATCCTGGGGTTGCGCGTTCCCTTCGGTCGTTGGTTCCGGGGGGCTGGCCTCGTCGTTGTCTTCTACTGGGGCGGCCGGGGGCAGAGGTGCTGGCCATTCCGGTTCTTCTGATCGGGGGACGGCACGGGCGACCATGGACCGGGTGGTTATGCAGGCCCAGTCCGGGAGGCCCAGCATCCCCAGGTGCTCTCTTCTCTCAACGGCGGCCCACGGGGAACTCTCGAGGTCATTCCCCAGGAGGCAGTCCACGGGGGCATCGTCCCGGACCGTCACCTTCAACAGGCCGGAGACCCCTCCCCATTCGAATGGGACGCAGGCCATTTGACACATACTTTCGGAGTTGTCTGCCGAACGAACGGGGCAGAGAATGTTCGGCAGGATCTGCTCGGGCTTCACCAGGTGACAGCGGACGGCCGTCACACTGGCGCCTGTGTCACGCAAGGCCTCGGCTCGCTGTCCATTAATGGTCACCCACTGACCGTATTTCCTGGTGTTGGCGGGTAGGGGAGCCCGCGGGACCATGTCTCTTCCCCCTAGGCACGCCAGGACCATGGCGGCCGGTTCCCACTCTTGCTGGGCCGGCTCATACTCTTCCTGTTCCCCCGATAATTGCTCTTCCCCCAGGGCGGCGGCAGCTACCTGGCGGGGCTTGGGTGACTGGTTCTGCGGGCAGCTCGGGTCATTGGCGTAGTGGCCGACTCGCTGGCATCGGTGGCACGTGACGTTGGCTCGGAACCCCGGACGCAACGGGGGGTTGCCCCGGCCGGCCGGAGGCGGGGTGCTGGCCACGGGTGTTGCCGGCAAGGCGTCTCTCCCTCGCCCCTGGCCTCCTCCTCCTCGAGGACGGTGCTGGCCTTGGTTGCTTCGGTTCTGCTCGTGTGGCCCTCTCCGGCCCACTCGGGTGCTCTCCCAGCGGTCAGCTTCGGCGGCGAGCTGCCGGGGGTCAGTCAGCTTACTGTCGAGGAGGTGCTGCCTGAGCTCGACGAAACAGTTGTTCGACAGGTGCTCCCACACCATAAGGTTAAAGAGTTGTTCGTAGGTGGTGACATGGCTCCCCTTGATCCAACCCTCGAAGGCACGGCTGAAATAGTTCACGTACTCTACCCAAGTTGTACCTGGGATCCTGGTGCAATCTCTGAACCTCTGGCGGTACATCTCGGGTGTGAGGCCGTAGCGGGTGAGGAGGGCCGCCTTCATGTGGTCGTAGGACGACATTTGGTGATCTGGGAGCTGCAGCAGGGCATCGCGACCCTCGTTGATGAACCTCCCCCAAAGTCCGGCTCCCCAATCACTCCGGTCGATCCGGTGGGAGGTCATGGCGATCTCGTAGGCTTTAAACCACTGTTGTATGTCGTCTTCTCGGACATACTCGCGGACAACATCCTTGGGGATGTGGACTTTCTTCTCGATTGGCCCCGGGGTGTGTGGTCGCTCAGGCACCCCCAGTTCTTTACTCTGTTTCCGAAGTTCTATTTCCGCCAGTTGGCGCTCGTGCTCGAGCGTTATTTTTTTCTCCTCCAGCTCTCTCTGTCTCTGCTTCTCTTCTCGTTCTTCTCGGAGCCGCATATGCTCGAGGTTGAGTTTCTGTTCAGCTAACTTGAGTTCCCCATCCATCTTGAGTCGTGCCATTTCCAACTCGTGCAATCTGGTTCTTTCTCTTTCTCGGATCTCCTCCTGCGAGAGGCCCGTTCCCCGCTCCTCGGGAGCCGTGGCGTTCCCCTCTGGTGCGATACTGTTTTGGTCGGAGGGTCCGGCGACCCCAGTTTCTGTCCACGACTCAAGGGCGTGCTTTAGATCATCCTTGGTACTCAGGCCGGTGGTAGCAATGCCAAGTTCTATGCAGAATTGTCTCAGTTCGCGGTGGTTGTATTCTTCTAACTTATCCATTTGGAATTTCTCAGTGGAACCGCTATCTTTGGCTGACATCGTGGTTTTGTCGTGGGGTGAGCTACTCTCTGTACGATTACGCGTTGATTCGGATCGCGCCGCTGGCCACCAATGTTAGAAAGGTTAGACGGACCGGGAGGGTCGGCCGAGGTCAGGGGGAGAGGTCTCCGGGGAGAGCCGTCTCCAGCGATCGTACAGACAAGTAACTTCCCCCCCACAGACAGATACCACACACGGATAAGGTTCAGTGTTCTTTATAAGCACTTCTTAAGGTACGGTTGAATGGTACAAGGAGGTCTGGACTCAGGGGTCCCCTCGATTCAAGTCTCTCAAAGTAGGGAAGGGGGTAGCGGGACAGTCTGTTTACCAGTCAGGTAGTTCGGATGAGATGATGATTAGCTCACAATCCTCGAGCTTGGTGGTTTAGCTGGTACGGGCCGCGGCAGCGCCAGCAGGTCCCGGTCGAGATGGTCGGTACACGGTCCGCGGCAGCGCCAGCAGGTCCCGGAAAGATGGTCGATGTGCGGTCCGCGGCAGCGCCAGCAGGTCCCGGTGAGGATGGTCGTTACAACGGGCCGCGGCAGCGCCAGCAGGTCCCGACGAGGATGGATGTTGCAGAAGGCCGCGGCAGCGCCAGCAGGCAGGACGAAGGTTCGCAAGAGAGGGCTACGGCAGCGCCAGTAGTCCGTCAAGGCTGAGTTCTCTCGGTGTCTCTCGACTCCAGGATACAACTGCCTTCCTGCTCCGGAGCTGCCCCAGTTATAGGGCAGGCGCCCTTTGATGTCCGGACCCTCGCACTTGGCGGTCGGAGGGCCCGGGATGAAGGTGTCCAGACACCCAGCAGGGGGTGGAGCCAGCGCCTGGGGGAGCTGGAGGCGATCGGCACCTGGCGGGGGAAGAGCTCTTGACGCTCCGTCCTCCCATTGACCTGCCAAGTGGTCCGCTCACCTCCTGGGTGGATGGTGGTGCCGGGATGTCGGGGCCGGCCAGGCCCGGGGTTAGGGTCGGTGCGAGGCCACGCGGCCTCGTGGTGCAGGGCCCAAGATGGCGGCTTGACCCGGCCGGGGAAGCCGATGGGGCTGGGCCCCGTGATGTGTGGAGGTCCGAGGGTAGAAGATCCGTCGGGAGACGGGGTGCAGGTGCTTCACGTGGGTTACGCCTGGTGGGCCGGAGCTCGGGCCCTGTCGTGCGGGGAGGGAGCAAGCCCTTCGTGTGGCCTGTCCAACACTCGCACACCCTGAGACCCTCGCACACCCTGAGGCTTTTGTGATTCCATCGGACCCCCGCCCACCCTGAGGCTTTTGTGATTCCATCGGACCCTCGCGCACCCTGAGGCTTTTGTGATTCCATCGGACCCTCGCACACCCTGAGGTTTTTGTGATTCCATCGGACCCTCGCACACCCTGAGACCCTCGCACACCCTGAGGCTTTTGTGATTCCATCGGACCCTCGCACACCCTGAGACCCTCGCACACCCTGAGGCTTTTGTGATTCCATCGGACCCTCGCACACCCTGAGACCCTCGCACACCCTGAGGCTTTTGTGATTCCATCGGACCCCCGCCCACCCTGAGGCTTTTGTGATTCCATCGGACCCTCGCACACCGTGAGACCCTCGCACACCCTGAGACCCTCGCACACCCTGAGGCTTTTGTGATTCCATCGGACCCTCGCACACCCTGAGGTTTTTGTGATTCCATCGGACCCTCGCGCACCCTGAGGCTTTTGTGATTTCATCGGACACTCGCACACCCTGAGGCTTTTGTGATTCCATCGGACCCTCGCGCACCCTGAGGCTTTTGTGATTTCATCGGACCCTCGCGCACCCTGAGGCTTTTGTGATTCCATCGGACCCCCGCGCACCCTGAGGCTTTTGTGATTCCATCGGACCCCCGCCCACCCTGAGGTTTTTATGATTCCATCGGACCCTCGCGCACCCTGAGGCTTTTGTGATTCCATCGGACCCTCGCACACCCTGAGGTTTTTGTGATTCCATCGGACCCTCGCACACCCTGAGACCCTCGCAAACCCTGAGGCTTTTGTGATTCCATCGGACCCTCGCACACCCTGAGACCCTCGCACACCCTGAGGCTTTTGTGATTCCATCGGACCCTCGCACACCCTGAGACCCTCGCACACCCTGAGGCTTTTGTGATTCCATCGGACCCCCGCCCACCCTGAGGCTTTTGTGATTCCATCGGACCCTCGCACACCGTGAGACCCTCGCACACCCTGAGACCCTCGCACACCCTGAGGCTTTTGTGATTCCATCGGACCCTCGCACACCCTGAGGTTTTTGTGATTCCATCGGACCCTCGCGCACCCTGAGGCTTTTGTGATTTCATCGGACCCTCGCACACCCTGAGGCTTTTGTGATTCCATCGGACCCTCGCGCACCCTGAGGCTTTTGTGATTTCATCGGACCCTCGCGCACCCTGAGGCTTTTGTGATTCCATCGGACCCCCGCGCACCCTGAGGCTTTTGTATTTCCATCGGACCCTCGCACACCCTGAGGTTTTTATGATTCCATCGGACCCTCGCGCACCCTGAGGCTTTTGTGATTCCATCGGACCCTCGCACACCCTGAGGCTTTTGTGATTCCATCGGACCCTCGCACACCCTGAGACCCTCGCACACCCTGAGGCTTTTGTGATTCCATCGGACCCTCGCACACCCTGAGACCCTCGCACACCCTGAGGCTTTTGTGATTCCATCGGACCCCCGCCCACCCTGAGGCTTTTGTGATTCCATCGGACCCTCGCACACCCTGAGGCTTTTGTGATTTCATCGGACCCTCGCACACCCTGAGACCCTCGCACACCCTGAGGCTTTTGTGATTCCATCGGACCCTCGCACACCCTGAGACCCTCGCACACCCTGAGGCTTTTGTGATTCCATCGGACCCCCGCCCACCCTGATGCTTTTGTGATTCCATCGGACCCTCGCGCACCCTGAGGTTTTTGTGATTCCATAGGACCCTCGCGCACCCTGAGGCTTTTGTGATTCCATCGGACCCTCACGCACCCTGAGGTGTTTGTGATTCCATCGGACCCTCGCACACCGTGAGACCCTCGCACACCCTGAGACCCTCGCACACCGTGAGGCTTTTGTGATTCCATCGGACCCTCGCACACCCTGAGGATTTTGTGATTCCATCGGACCCTCGCACACCCTGAGGCTTTTGTGATTCCATCGGACCCTCGCACACCCTGAGGTTTTTGTGATTCCATCGGACCCTCGCGCACCCTGAGACCCTCGCGCTCCCTGAGGCTTTTGTGATTCCATCGGACCCTCGCACACCCTGAGGCTTTTGTGATTCCATCGGACCCTCGCACACCCTGAGACCCTCGCACACCCTGAGGCTTTTGTAATTCCATCGGACCCTCGCACACCCTGAGGCTTTTGTGATTCCATCGGACCCTCGCTCACCCTGAGACCCTTGCACACCCTGAGGCTTTTGTGATTCCATCGGACCCCCGCCCACCCTGAGGCTTTTGTGATTCCATCGGACCCTCGCGCACCCTGAGGCTTTTGTGATTTCATCGGACCCTCGCGCACCCTGAGGTTTTTGTGATTCCATCGGACCCTCGCACACCCTGAGGCTTTTGTGATTCCATCGGACCCTCGCGCACCCTGAGGTTTTTGTGATTCCATCGGACCCTCGCACACCCTGAGACCCTCGCACACCCTGAGACCCTCGCACACCCTGAGGCTTTTGTGATTCCATCGGACCCTCGCGCACCCTGAGGCTTTTGTGATTCCATCGGACCCTCGCACACCCTGAGGCTTTTGTGATTCCATCGGACCCTTGCACACCCTGAGACCTTCGCACACCCTGAGGCTTTTGTGATTCAATCGGACCCTCGCACACCCTGAGACCCTCGCACACCCTGAGGCTTTTGTGATTCCATCGGACCCTCGCACACCCTGAGGCTTTTGTGATTCCATCGGACCCCCGCCCACCCTGAGGCTTTTGTGATTCCATCGGACCCTCGCGCACCCTGAGGCTTTTGTGATTTCATCGGACCCTCGCGCACCCTGAGGCTTTTGTATTTCCATCGGACCATCGCGCACCCTGAGGCTTTTGTGATTCCATCGGACCCTCGCACACCCTAAGACTTTTGTGATTCCATCGGACCCTCGCACACCCTGAGACCCTCGCACACCCTGAGGCTTTTGTGATTCCATCGGACCCTCGCACACCCTGAGACCCTCGCACACCCTGAGGCTTTTGGATTCCATCGGACCCCCGGCCACCCTGAGGCTTTTGTGATTCCATCGGACCCTCGCGCACCCTGAGGTTTTTGTGATTCCATCGGACCCTCGCACACCCTGAGGCTTTTGTGATTCCATCGGACCCTCGCGCACCCTGAGGCTTTTGTGATTTCATCGGACCCTCGCGCACCCTGAGGCTTTTGTGATTCCATCGGACCCCCGCGCACCCTGAGGCTTTTGTATTTCCATCGGACCCTCGCACACCCTGAGGTTTTTGTGATTCCATCGGACCCTCGCGCACCCTGAGGCTTTTGTGATTCCATCGGACCCTCGCACACCCTGAGGCTTTTGTGATTCCATCGGACCCTCGCACACCCTGAGACCCTCGCACACCCTGAGGCTTTTGTGATTCCATCGGACCCTCGCACACCCTGAGACCCTCGCACACCCTGAGGCTTTTGTGATTCCATCGGACCCCCGCCCACCCTGAGGCTTTTGTGATTCCATCGGACCCTCGCGCACCCTGAGGCTTTTGTGATTCCATCGGACCCTCGCACACCCTGAGACCCTCGCACACCCTGAGGCTTTTGTGATTCCATCGGACCCTCGCACACCCTGAGACCCTCGCACACCCTGAGGCTTTTGTGATTCCATCGGACCCCCGCCCACCCTGAGGCTTTTGTGATTCCATCGGACCCTCGCACACCGTAACACCCTCGCACACCCTGAGACCCTCGCACACCCTGAGGCTTTTGTGATTCCATCGGACCCTCGCACACCCTGAGGTTTTTGTGATTCCATCGGACCCTCGCGCACCCTGAGGCTTTTGTGATTTCATCGGACCCTCGCACACCCTGAGGCTTTTGTGATTCCATCGGACCCTCGCGCACCCTGAGGCTTTTGTGATTTCATCGGACCCTCGCGCACCCTGAGGCTTTTGTGATTCCATCGGACCCTCGCACACCCTGAGGTTTTTATGATTCCATCGGACCCTCGCGCACCCTGAGGCTTTTGTGATTCCATCGGACCCTCGCACACCCTGAGGCTTTTGTGATTCCATCGGACCCTCGCACACCCTGAGACCCTCGCACACCCTGAGGCTTTTGTGATTCCATCGGACCCTCGCACACCCTGAGACCCTCGCACACCCTGAGGCTTTTGTGATTCCATCGGACCCCCGCCCACCCTGAGGCTTTTGTGATTCCATCGGACCCTCGCACACCCTGAGGCTTTTGTGATTTCATCGGACCCTCGCACACCCTGAGACCCTCGCACACCCTGAGGCTTTTGTGATTCCATCGGACCCTCGCACACCCTGAGACCCTCGCACACCCTGAGGCTTTTGTGATTCCATCGGACCCCCGCCCACCCTGAGGCTTTTGTGATTCCATCGGACCCTCGCGCACCCTGAGGTTTTTGTGATTCCATCGGACCCTCGCGCACCCTGAGGCTTTTGTGATTCCATCGGACCCTCGCGCACCATGAGGTGTTTGTGATTCCATCGGACCCTCGCACACCGTGAGACCCTCGCACACCCTGAGACCCTCGCACACCGTGAGGCTTTTGTGATTCCATCGGACCCTCGCACACCCTGAGGATTTTGTGATTCCATCGGACCCTCGCACACCCTGAGGCTTTTGTGATTCCATCGGACCCTCGCACACCCTGAGGTTTTTGTGATTCCATCGGACCCTCGCGCACCCTGAGACCCTCGCGCACCCTGAGGCTTTTGTGATTCCATCGGACCCTCGCACACCCTGAGGCTTTTGTGATTCCATCGGACCCTCGCACACCCTGAGACCCTCGCACACCCTGAGGCTTTTGTAATTCCATCGGACCCTCGCACACCCTGAGGTTTTTGTGATTCCATCGGACCCTCGCGCACCCTGAGGCTTTTGTGATTCCATCGGACCCTCGCACACCCTGAGGCTTTTGTGATTCCATCGGACCCTCGCACACCCTGAGACCCTCGCACACCCTGAGGCTTTTGTGATTCCATCGGACCCTCGCACACCCTGAGACCCTCGCACACCCTGAGGCTTTTGTGATTCCATCGGACCCCCGCCCACCCTGAGGCTTTTGTGATTCCATCGGACCCTCGCACACCGTGAGACCCTCGCACACCCTGAGACCCTCGCACACCCTGAGGCTTTTGTGATTCCATCGGACCCTCGCACACCCTGAGGTTTTTGTGATTCCATCGGACCCTCGCGCACCCTGAGGCTTTTGTGATTTCATCGGACCCTCGCACACCCTGAGGCTTTTGTGATTCCATCGGACCCTCGCGCACCCTGAAGCTTTTGTGATTTCATCGGACCCTCGCGCACCCTGAGGCTTTTGTGATTCCATCGGACCCCCGCGCACCCTGAGGCTTTTGTATTTCCATCGGACCCTCGCACACCCTGAGGTTTTTATGATTCCATCGGACCCTCCCGCACCCTGAGGCTTTTGTGATTCCATCGGACCCTCGCACACCCTGAGGCTTTTGTGATTCCATCGGACCCTCGCACACCCTGAGGTTTTTGTGATTCCATCGGACCCTCGCGCACCCTGAGACCCTCGCGCACCCTGAGGCTTTTGTGATTCCATCGGACCCTCGCACACCCTGAGACCCTCGCACACCCTGAGGCTTTTGTAATTCCATCGGACCCTCGCACACCCTGAGGCTTTTGTGATTCCATCGGACCCTCGCTCACCCTGAGACCCTCGCACACCCTGAGGCTTTTGTGATTCCATCGGACCCCCGCCCACCCTGAGGCTTTTGTGATTCCATCGGACCCTCGCGCACCCTGAGGCTTTTGTGATTTCATCGGACCCTCGCGCACCCTGAGGTTTTTGTGATTCCATCGGACCCTCGCACACCCTGAGGCTTTTGTGATTCCATCGGACCCTCGCGCACCCTGAGGTTTTTGTGATTCCATCGGACCCTCGCACACCCTGAGACCCTCGCACACCCTGAGACCCTCGCACACCCTGAGGCTTTTGTGATTCCATCGGACCCTCGCGCACCCTGAGGCTTTTGTGATTCCATCGGACCCTCGCACACCCTGAGACCCTCGCGCACCCTGAGGTTTTTGCTGTTCCTCCGTGCACACTGTTGGGATGGATTAAAATCATTTTAAGAGATGAGTGGTTTGTTTTATCACAAAATCCCATTGAGTGGTTTCCCATTCCTATGTTATGCTCAGGAGAGTAAGCCTGGTGCCCAGAATCACAGGATGCTCTGCCGACGCCGAGACTTGAAGCTCCTTCCCCAGGTGCAATGTCCGCAGCTCTGCCCGTAATCGCTCACATCTCCCGGCTTCATCCACTGAGCCAAACACTTGGGATAGTTTTACAGCCACCAACAGATATTGTTTTATGTCCCTCTGAAGCCAAAACAAATACCCGGGGAAGCCAACGAAGCACTTTTTATGACAGTCACGCTGCGCGCTGCAAACAATAATGTCAGGAAGACTGATAAGAAGCCGGAGCGCCGCTGCTGTGTTCACAGTACATTATTGTAAAAGATCGATGTTGTCTTTATTTAAAAAAAAGTTACACAGCTTTAAGAAATTGTCAAAGCCAATAGCTCTCGTGTAGGCGAGACCTATTGGCGTTGCCAATGCTTTTTTTGTTTGTTTTTACTGTCTCTCATAAGAAGGTATACCCCGAATCTCACGTAACCCAAATGGCTACTGGCCCTGCTCATGGGAACAGTCTCCCTGGTGGGTCACCAGGGCCGGACTGGCTGTAGCAGGCACAGGGTGTTCCCCTGGTGGGCCACCAGGGCCGGACTGGCCGTAGTAGGCACAGGGCGTTTCCCTGCTGGGTTACCAGGGCCGGACTGGCCGTAGCAGGCACAGGGCGTTTCCCTGGTGGGTCACCAGGGCCGGACTGGCCTAGCAGGCACAGGGCGTTTCCCTGGTGGGTCACCAGGGCCGGACTGGCCTAGCAGCCACAGGGCGTTTCCCTGGTGGGCCACCAGGGCTGGGCAGGTTTGGACCCCTGGGGGGCCGTTTTTGTTACCAGAGCCTGTTTTGCAGCATAGCCACAATATCGACCCACTATAAAACAAGCTTTGGAAATGCAATAGGTCTCGCCTTTTATTAAGTTAATGCCATTTGCTTTGCTATACAATACCATTAGCAAAGCACATGGCTTTAACTTAATCAAAGGCACGACCTATTGCATTTTCAAGGATTGTTTAAGAACTCACTTTATCCCTTTTTGAAGCGCTCAGAAAAGAAATCGGCTAAACTTCTAGTCAGTTTGACTATTGTGTTGTGATCTGAGTATTCTGTGTTTCTAGTATTACCATGAAGGCATGCCATGTGTCTGTCTGGGCAGCCATCTTATTACGTATGAGAACTCATGTACTACGGTCTTTTCAGTCAGAAGCGATGTAGCCCCCGCAGCAATCCCGGGTGTTCAGCTTGGAGTGTCATTGCCAATGGAATCCATCAAGCAGGGCCTCTTAGCTGCGCTGCGCCAGCATCAGTACCAGGCCCCGGGAGAGGCGGAGAGAGGGCGGTATGAGATGCAGGAACCGCCGAGTACCTCCACTCATCAGAGGAGCTGCCGGAAGTCCCGCCCCCGGGTCTCCCCCTCTGGATGCTGCTTTGCTACTGGTATTTGTGCAGAGCAGTTCTGTCAGGGATGCAGCTCTTGGCACTTGGCGCCTCATGGATGTCGGTCTTGTGTGGGCATTTATGTGGCTCCAACCCAGGTGGGAAGCATCAGGGCGATGCCCCAACCTGCATTTCGGTCTCGCTCAAGAGACGAGTCAATAATCGCCAAGAAATGGCCTCGTTCATGTGGTGTGGTGCCTGTTGCACATGTTATGGGCGTGGTCTCGTTCATGTGCTGTAGGGCCTGTTGTACATGTTATGGGCGTGGCCTCGTTCATGTGGTGTGGGGCCTGTTGTACACGTTATGGTGTGGCCTCGTTCATGTGGTGTGGGGCCTGTTGTACATGTTATGGGCGTGGCCTCGTTCATGTGCTGTAGGGCCTGTTGTACATGTTATGGGCGTGGTCTCGTTCATGTGCTGTAGGGCCTGTTGTACATGTTATGGGCGTGGCCTCGTTCATGTGCTGTAGGGCCTGTTGTACATGTTATGGGCGTGGCCTCATTCATGTGGTGTGGGCCCTGTTGCACATGTTATGGGCGTGGCCTCGTTCATGTGGTGTGGGGCCTGTTGCACATGTTATGGGCGTGGCCTCGTTCATGTGCTGTAGGGCCTGTTGTACATGTTATGGGCGTGGTCTCGTTCATGTGCTGTAGGGCCTGTTGTACATGTTATGGGCGTGGCCTTGTTCATGTGCTGTAGGGCCTGTTGTACATGTTATGGGTGTGGCCTCGTTCATGTGGTGTGGGGCCTGTTGTACATGTTATGGGCGTGGCCTCGTTCATGTGGTGTAGGGTCTGTTCTACATGTTATGGGCGTGGTCTCGTTCATGTGGTGTAGGGCCTGTTGCACATGTTATGGGCGTGGCCTCGTTCATTTGGTGTGGGCCCTGTTGCACATGTTATGGGCGTGGCCTCGTTCATGTGGTGTGGGGCCTGTTGCACATGTTATGGGCGTGGCCTCGTTCATGTGCTGTAGGGCCTGTTGTACATGTTATGGGCGTGGTCTCGTTCATGTGCTGTAGGGCCTGTTGTACATGTTATGGGCGTGGCCTCGTTCATGTGCTGTAGGGCCTTTTGTACATGTTATGGGTGTGGCCTCGTTCATGTGGTGTGGGGCCTGTTGTACATGTTATGGGCGTGGCCCCGTTCATGTGCTGTAGGGCCTGTTGTACATGTTATGGGTGTGGCCTCGTTCATGTGGTGTGGGGCCTGTTGTACATGTTATGGGCGTGGTCTCGTTCATGTGGTGTAGGGCCTGTTGTACATGTTATGGGCGTGGCCTCGTTCATGTGGTGTGGGGCCTGTTGTACATGTTATGGGCGTGGTCTCGTTCATGTGGTGTGGGGCCTGTTGTACATGTTATGGGCGTGGTCTTGTTCATGTGCTGTAGGGCCTGTTGTACATGTTATGGGCGTGGTCTCGTTCATGTGCTGTAGGGCCTGTTGTACATGTTATGGGCGTGGCCTCGTTCATGTGGTGTGGGGCCTGTTGTACATGTTATGGGTGTGGCCTCGTTCATGTGGTGTGGGGCCTGTTGTACATGTTATGGGTGTGGCCTCGTTCATGTGCTGTAGGGCCTGTTGTACATGTTATGGGTGTGGCCTCGTTCATGTGCTGTAGGGCCTGTTGTACATGTTATGGGCGTGGCCTCGTTCATGTGCTGTAGGGCCTGTTGCACATGTTATGGGCGTGGCCTCGTTCATGTGCTGTAGGGCCTGTTGCACATGTTATGGGCGTGGCCTCGTTCATGTGGTGTGGGGCCTGTTGTACATGTTATGGGCGTGGCCTCATTCATGTGGTGTAGGGCCTGTTGCACATGTTATGGGTGTGGCCTCGTTCATGTGGTGTGGGCCCTGTTGCACATGTTATGGGCGTGGCCTCGTTCATGTGGTGTGGGGCCTGTTGCACATGTTATGGGCGTGGCCTCGTTCATTTGGTGTGGGCCCTGTTGCACATGTTATGGGCGTGGCCTCGTTCATGTGGTGTGGGGCCTGTTGCACATGTTATGGGCGTGGCCTCGTTCATGTGCTGTAGGGCCTGTTGTACATGTTATGGGCGTGGTCTCGTTCATGTGCTGTAGGGCCTGTTGTACATGTTATGGGCGTGGCCTCGTTCATGTGCTGTAGGGCCTTTTGTACATGTTATGGGTGTGGCCTCGTTCATGTGGTGTGGGGCCTGTTGTACATGTTATGGGCGTGGCCTCGTTCATGTGCTGTAGGGCCTGTTGTACATGTTATGGGTGTGGCCTCGTTCATGTGGTGTGGGGCCTGTTGTACATGTTATGGGCGTGGTCTCGTTCATGTGGTGTAGGGCCTGTTGTACATGTTATGGGCGTGGCCTCGTTCATGTGGTGTGGGGCCTGTTGTAAATGTTATGGGCGTGGTCTCGTTCATGTGCTGTAGGGCCTGTTGTACATGTTATGGGCGTGGTCTCGTTAATGTGCTGTAGGGCCTGTTGTACATGTTATGGGCGTGGCCTCGTTCATGTGGTGTGGGGCCTGTTGTACACGTTATGGTGTGGCCTCGTTCATGTGGTGTGGGGCCTGTTGTACATGTTATGGGCGTGGCCTCGTTCATGTGCTGTAGGGCCTGTTGTACATGTTATGGGTGTGGCCTCGTTCATGTGCTGTAGGGCCTGTTGTACATGTTATGGGCGTGGCCTCGTTCATGTGCTGTAGGGCCTGTTGCACATGTTATGGGCGTGGCCTCGTTCATGTGCTGTAGGGCCTGTTGCACATGTTATGGGCGTGGCCTCGTTCATGTGGTGTGGGGCCTGTTGTACATGTTATGGGCGTGGCCTCATTCATGTGGTGTAGGGCCTGTTGCACATGTTATGGGTGTGGCCTCGTTCATGTGGTGTGGGCCCTGTTGCACATGTTATGGGCGTGGCCTCGTTCATGTGGTGTGGGGCCTGTTGCACATGTTATGGGCGTGGCCTCGTTCATGTGCTGTAGGGCCTGTTGTACATGTTATGGGCGTGGTCTCGTTCATGTGCTGTAGGGCCTGTTGTACATGTTATGGGCGTGGCCTCGTTCATGTGCTGTAGGGCCTGTTGTACATGTTATGGGTGTGGCCTCGTTCATGTGGTGTGGGGCCTGTTGTACATGTTATGGGCATGGCCTCGTTCATGTGGTGTAGGGCCTGTTCTACATGTTATGGGCGTGGTCTCGTTCATGTGGTGTAGGGCCTGTTGCACATGTTATGGGCATGGCCTCGTTCATTTGGTGTGGGCCCTGTTGCACATGTTATGGGCGTGGCCTCGTTCATATGGTGTGGGGCCTGTTGCACATGTTATGGGCATGGCCTCGTTCATGTGCTGTAGGGCCTGTTGTACATGTTATGGGCGTAGTCTCGTTCATGTGCTGTAGGGCCTGTTGTACATGTTATGGGCGTGGCCTCTTTCATGTGCTGTAGGGCCTTTTGTACATGTTATGGGTGTGGCCTCGTTCATGTGGTGTGGGGCCTGTTGTACATGTTATGGGCGTGGCCTCGTTCATGTGCTGTAGGGCCTTTTGTACATGTTATGGGTGTGGCCTCGTTCATGTGGTGTTGGGCCTGTTGTACATGTTATGGGCGTGGTCTCGTTCATGTGGTGTAGGGCCTGTTGTACATGTTATGGGTGTGGCCTCGTTCGTGTGGTGTGGGGCCTGTTGTACATGTTATGGGCGTGGCCTCGTTCGTGTGCTGTAGGGCCTGTTGTACATGTTATGGGTGTGACCTCGTTCATGTGCTGTAGGGCCTGTTGTACATGTTATGGGTGTGGCCTCGTTCATGTGCTGTAGGGCCTGTTGCACATGTTATGTGCGTGGCCTCGTTCATGTGCTGTAGGGCCTGTTGCACATGTTATGGGCGTGGCCTCGTTCATGTGGTGTGGGGCCTGTTGTACATGTTATGGGCGTGGCCTCGTTCATGTGGTGTAGGGCCTGTTGCACATGTTATGGGCGTGGCCTCGTTCATGTGGTGTGGGGCCTGTTGCACATGTTATGGGCGTGGCCTCGTTCATGTGGTGTGGGGCCTGTTGCACATGTTATGGGCGTGGCCTCGTTCATGTGGTGTGGGGCCTGTTGCACATGTTATGGGCGTGGTCTCGTTCATGTGGTGTGGGGCCTGTTGCACATGTTATGGGCATGGCCTCGTTCATGTGGTGTGGGGCCTGTTGCACATGTTATGGGCGTGGCCTCATTCATGTGGTGTTGGGCCTGTTGCACATGTTATGGGCGTGGCCTCGTTCGTGTGGTGTAGGGCCTGTTGTACATGTTATGGGCGTGGCCTCGTTCATGTGGTGTGGGGCCTGTTGTACATGTTATGGGCGTGGCCTCGTTCATGTGCTGTAGGGCCTGTTGTACATGTTATGGGTGTGGCCTCGTTCATGTGCTGTAGGGCCAGTTGTACATGTTATGGGCGTGGCCTCGTTCATGTGCTGTAGGGCCTGTTGCACATGTTATGGGCGTGGCCTCGTTCATGTGCTGTAGGGCCTGTTGCACATGTTATGGGCGTGGCCTCGTTCATGTGGTGTAGGGCCTGTTGTACATGTTATGGGTGTGGTTTCACGAAGCATTGTGGTAAGGTTGAAGCGTGTTGAGAGCAGCACATTGGCATGTAGGAGGGTTGGAGAAGTGTATGAGGGTGTCATCGATAGATAGCAGGATCTGTGCCTATCCTGTTGAGAGAGACACGTTGTCCGGGGACTGGCCATGGCTTATTGGCGCACAGCAAGAACACTGCATTGTAAGCAGGAGGTGTATGGGAGTCTGTGCATTCATAAAGTCTAAGCGATGTATGCATTTCAAAGCATGTGTGTCGATCTAGAGTACAGTTTGTTACAACCCCTTCCACTGAGGGCGGGAAACGCCTGCAAATGCTTTATTTGAGGCGAAGGGGGGCAAATACCATTGAGCGAGGGTGTGTTTTGAAGCTTGGATTAGGCAAGTAACTGTACCATAGTTTATGCATACCGGCTCCTGTATGGCCATGTTCTGGCTGGCTGCTGACAGTGACAGGGCGTGCTAACGTCATTACTAGTCTTTTCAGAGGTATGTAGGATCAGAAGACCAGATGTCCGTGTATGGAGTAAAAGTATCTAGACACCGCTTTCCATAACCGCATGAGTGGTAGAGAGAATGCCCACACACCTATTTTCTTTTCTCATGGTGAGAGAATGTGAGGATGTATGCGGTTACTGCCGACAGGGCACCATGGATTGTTGGGGTTCGAGACCTGCTTCAAAACATGACGCACAATTGTCACTAGGCACATTACTGAACTATCCCTATGGTATTACAATCAGGCCCACTGGAATTAAGCGGCAGAGGAGGACCAAATTATGCAGCAATAAAAGCCAAATTATGCGGCATAAAGTGGCACATTTTGTGATCGTGTTACTTCATTATTTTGTTTTCTTTCTGTCACTCTTCTCTTCTTGTTCCCTGGCCTGCGGTTTCTCATTTCATATAATTTGATAATATATTTTGTAGCTTTTTCTCTTATTTTTATGCAATCCCTACTTTAAATTCTAATAGTCTGTCACCTTGATATATTTGCTTTCCTTTCCTCATTCACTCACCACATCAATCCGCAAGGTGAGGTGAAGAGCAGAATTTTCCAGGAGCAGCTGCTTGAGGTTCAGACCCTAAAGATCTCTCTAGAGTGCAGAGGCCAGGAAGTGTGAGAGAGAAGAGAGAGAGAGAGAAGAGAGAGACCCTTCAAAGTGAAAAATACCCACTATGCACGCACAACCCTGCACAGACATCCTACACACCCTCCTGAAATGACACCAAACCATCTTGCAAACATTCCTACCTGCCACCTCCAGACATATGTACACCCACCCCTGTCTGCACTCACACCCAGCAGTGAAAGAGACCTAACCACAGCACTCTCCAGGGTACATTCACTCAAGCTCTCGGGAAACTGCAGACACACACTGCAGACGCCACACTTCAGCAGAGCTATATATACCATTTTGACCCTAATGATAGAGGCTACTGCTTGAGTCAGTGGCTGGAAGATGAGGAAAGAGGTAATGAAAAGAGGACGGGATGGTCAAACTTTCCTTGGTACCTCCAGCTTTCTGTGGCCCACATCATTTACAACAAAAAGCTTTTTACACTTCAGGGTTATCCAACCTGAAAAACTCATCCTCAAAATATTTATTGTTCCACTTTCCCTTCAGTGGGATGATCCGCCACTGGCCTCCTGTGACTCCATGCGCATTACTCCTTGA
Source organism: Triturus cristatus (assembly GCF_964204655.1). Taxonomy (NCBI): domain Eukaryota; kingdom Metazoa; phylum Chordata; class Amphibia; order Caudata; family Salamandridae; genus Triturus; species Triturus cristatus. The sequence goes on from NC_140581.1 coordinate 16,837,678, forward strand.
GTGTCACAGGTTGAGAGAGTAGCTCAGCGCCAGTTATTGTTGTTATACTGTGATCTAAATTGCTTTTCTGTATACAGCGTTGAAGCACCTTGTCATGTTTGCTGTGCCTGTTCGGCTCAAATACGGCTTACTCTGAAAACTTTACACTTGGAAAGAGTCTTGTCATGTTCAACTACGAGGGTTGTAGAAGGATGGCGATTTAATCGTAAAGTATGGCTCCTTCAAAATCTGCCACTTATTCTTAAACAAGCAAGGAGGGAAGAGGAGGGATCATGCAACAACATAGTAAGCGGAGGACGGGAAACATCAAAGACACCGATGCCAGGGGAAGAAAAACAAACAGCACTGAAATAAAAAAAAAAACCACGGCTGCTAGTTCTGCGCGCGCGCCACAGCGAGCCATATGTTTTCAATTATCGCGCCTGTGTCTGGGCACGATAATTGAAACCACATGGGCTTTGGTGCGCGTAACAGACACCAATAGGCCATGGGTGGAGCAATACGCCCGCCTTTGCCCTATTGCGTGCTCTGTTTAAAAACAACACGCACTCAAAGCCCAATAGCGGAACCCAAAAGGAAAAGCACATGCACAAGCGTGTGCGATTCCAGGGTCTGTTTCAAACCCCAGACAAAAGGGCTCTCGCCTGCGCAAGCAGTGCTGTGCTCTGAAATGCAGGGCGCGAGCCCTAAAAAGCGGCAGTGGTGAGATGAGTGTGGTGCTTTCTACTCGCACCCCACCCCCGTTTGCCAGGGCTGGTTTCGGTTCCCAGTCCGGCTGTGCATGCCGCCCATTGCTTTTGTAGTTTGGAAATTTGAGATTCACACTCTTTGATTATCATTGACTAAGCTATGCCCCCACCCAGGCCCAGTTCTTACTTTGAGCCAGAGTTTGCAAATGGGGCCTGGCACTTCTTTTCCCTCATCAGATTTCGACCCAAAGTAAGAAAGAGAAGAACACAAAACAGAGAAAGAAGGATGACGAGGAAGACAGATAAACGTCGATAAAAAAGAAAGCAAAGAGAGAGAAAAGACACAGGGAATGTCTGATCTGTTGGTGAATGAAAGAGACATAAGGTGGAATCAGGATAAGACGGCCTCGATAGCCCTGGTAGAGGGCTCCTGAACACAACTGTGAACACCAGCCCTTATTCTTTGTCACATTAAGGCCTGCCCTGCTTGTCCTGTGACATGAGTGAGGTCCTCACCCTATCCTGTGGCCTTGAGTGTAGAATCGCACATACCCTTGTTGCACAGACAGTGGACTACTGTCCCTATTGTGGGTTTAGCATGTAGAGCATGGTGGCAGTGTACAGTTTTTTGTGAATTCATAGTTGTGACAAGACCTTTTTATCTGTGTCACCGGAGTGGAGGGCTAATGGTCCACGCATATAAATGTACACTTCTATGTGCTAGCCTGGAACCTAGCCCTAACATCCCAAGGGCCATATTCACAAGGAGCTATCGCTGAATTAACGGCACTTTATCGCAGCCAAAGTCGTGATAAATTTACCACCCCATTCACAAGTCAAGTCAAGTCAAGTCAGAGAATTTATATAGCGCACTACATACCCAGAGGGTCTCAAGGCGCTTAGAAAGGGGAGGAGGATTACTTGTCAAATATCCACGTTTTAAGTTGTTTTCTGAATGCCAGGTGGTTCTGGGTGAGGCGAAGGTAAGCGGGGAGTGAGTTCCATGTTTTAGCAGCCAGGTATGAGAAGGATCTGCCTCCCATGGTGGTCCTGTTGATGCGAGGTACAGTGGCGAGGGCTTGGTTGGAAGAGCGTAGTTGGCGGGAGGGGGTGTAGAAGGACAGTCGTGAGTTGAGGCATTCTGGTCCGATGTCGTAGAGTGATTTGTGTGCGTGAGTTAGCAGTCGGAAGGTGATTCTCTTATTGACGGGTAGCCAGTGGAGGTCTTTCAGGTGACTGGAGATGTGTTCGTTGCGCGGGATGTCTAATATGATCCTGGCTGAGGCGTTTTGGATTCGTTGGAGTTTCTTCTGGAGTTAGGGGTAGTACCTGCGTAGAGGGTGTTTCCATAGTCCAGTCGGCTCGTGACTAGAGCATGGGTGGCTGTTTTCCTTGTTTCGGTGGGGATCCAGCGAAATGTTTTTCTGAGCATGCGAAGAATGTTGAAGCAGGATGAGGATACGGCGCTGACTTGTCTGTTCATTGAGAGTGAAGAATCCAGGATGACGCCTAGGTTCCGTGCGTGGTCTGTCGGGATGGGTGCTTTTCCAAGGGCTTCCGGCCACCAGGAGTCGTCCCATGCAGAGGGGGATGTACCTAAGATGAGGACTTCTGTTTTGTCTGAGTTCAGTTTCAGACGGCTTTGTGCTAACAGCCATTATCACCAGTATACATGCAATAGCAGCCACAAAAAACATTGCCACAGAGGACCCCCACAAATATAGCTAATGAGATGCAGAGTAGGCGTTCCCGTGCCAAAAATCCATGACAACACCACTCCTCAACATTCACAACGACCAGACAGATCTGCGATAAGAACACAAATCCGGCGATAAGGTGCGTTAGCACCAGGAAATCTACACCTGCTCTGACCTGGTGTAAAGTCAGACGGCAGCTAGCACCACACAAGGGAGACCAGCCCTGGGCCACATCGGAAGTACGACAGATGCCATGGAGCCACACATCATGCGGCCTGGACACTCAAGAGGGCAACAACACCCACCGACACCACCCCCTGCACCACCCCTCCCTGGCACCCCCCCAACAAAGACATGCTACATCAGCCACACAAAAACATGTACAAATTATTCTGCATGATGTCGTACAATCACAACAGTTGAAATGCATGTGTTGACACAGAAATGAGCATTACACATTCACTTCTGAAGCAACAAAAAAAACGTTATTAAAATGAACACCGAAATCAAATGAAGATACATGGCGGCACAGTCCGTAGGTCACAGCCTGCAAGACAAAAAACATGTGGAGAAGGTGTGTCCTGCGCACATCAAAGGACAGAGAGAGAGCGAAGGAGAGAGAGAGAGAGAGAGAGAAGAGGGGGGAGAGAGAGAGAGAAGAAGAGAGGGAGGGAGAGAGAGAAGAAGAGAGAGGGAGAGAGAGAGAGAAGAAGAGAGGGAGAGAGAGAGAGAAGAAGAGAGGTGGAGAGAGAGAGAAGAAGAGAGGGGGAGAGAGAGAGAGAAGAGAGGGGGAGAGAGAGAAGAAGAGAGGGGGAGAGAGAGAGAAGAAGAGAGGGTGAGAGAGAGAGAGAGAAGAAAAGAGGGAGAGAGAGTGAGAGAGAAGGAGAGAGAGCCGCCCCTGCGCACCCAGGCCACACAGCTCACCTGCTGCCACCGGTGTGTTTCCAACCACTTGCCGGCATGTATGTAGTCCATTAGGTCACACATCTGAGTTAGAGCCGTCATCTGAAACAGAGTCCAGATAAATGACTGGCACAGTACACACATTCACACAAGACAACAGCGCCTGCCCGCCCATGCACACCCAGGCGGAGGCATCACAAAGGCACCGGCCGCCCACGGGGAGCATGCCAGCCCATGAACACCCAGGCAGAGGCATCACAAAGGCACCCGCCACAGACGCAGTATGCAAGGCCATGCCCACCTAGGTCTCACTGCTCACCTTCCGCCAATGGCGTGTAGACTGGATGTCTCACCACATGCCGCTGCAAGCCACAAGCCCAGGGCCCGCAGACATGGCACCCTCCACACCATGCAGCCACGATACGCAGGCCACCAGGTCTCAGGTGTGTTGCTGGGTCTTGAATACTCCATGGCTGAGGACATACCAGTGCACCCGGCAACATCGCAGGCTGCACACCCGCTCAGTTTTGCTTTGCTCAGCATTACGTACATCAATTGTGTGTCTTTTGCACACCCGATCAGCCCAATGGGTGCCACTAAGTCTGTGACCCAAAAGCGAGGCCACGTGGCGGTAGGCCTGCGCTGCCCCGCTGGCTCTGTCCTACACTGCGGTCCAGCAGGGCACACGAAACCTGAGTTGCCCAGACCGCCGGGACGGTGCATCATCGCAGGATGCCCACCCGCTCAGCAGCTTAAGGTGCCACTGACTCAGTGCACCCAAAGTCACCGTCCCGTGGCGGGGTGCCTGTGCCTGCCGCAATGCGCCAGGTGCGACTAACCCTGTGCAACCCCAGTCAGTACCAAGTGGTGGTCGGCCCGTGCCGTACGCAGGCCTGTGATCCCACTAACCCTGTGCGCAACAAAACTCTTGTGCCCTTTATGATTGGGAAACCGTGGCGTCCGTCATCCAGTCACCATGGGCAGAGGAGAATGTGACGTTGTCGGACCTTTATGTTGGCGGAGTCACATGGCCTGTGACGCCTGTGTCGGATGGGTGTGGTGTGTGTGCAAACCTGGCCTCAGGGAGTGGCTGTGACATGCTGACAACTAGACCAGTGACCTGCACACCACCAGCGAGTACGCCTGCGACGGGTAGTACGAGGGCCCTCCTTGGAGTGTAAGCGGAGTGGTCTGGCCTGCCATACTCCGGACCAGCGCAGGGCTTGCCACAATGACACGTGGGCTCTGGGGGTGGTTCAGTCGATGTCCGGACAAGGACGTGAGTGATGCGTGTGTCCCAGTTGTAGTGTACACGGGAACCGGTACACAAAATGCAATGTAGCACCCTCTGACTGGCAGGATGACCATCACTAATGCAAGGGAAATCACTGTCCCTACATTCAGCCACACAAGCATACATGACTGATGATGGACATGACACAGCAGTGCGTCAATGGATGTTAATTGCACATCCAGTGCAGTTCTGCAGCCGGACCAGTTCAGGGCAATGGCCAGCACACTACACAATATGGGCCCGTGGAGGGCCAGCCAGAGTCCATCCGGGATGACAAGTCCTGCTGAAGGGAAGGTACAGTCCACAGCCTGGTCGCCATGTCATTGGGCATCAATCCGGAAGTGGCAGTCCATATCGCTGTCCAAGGTGAGTGCATCGGAGTGTATCATGGGTCAGTGGAAGGTCATGAGGCCATGTGCGGGACCAAGCAGACACAGGCCAGGTGGCGGTGATGAATGCTAGTGCCTGGTCCTTCTGACCACAGTCCCATCCACGTCCTCGTCCTCGGGTGTGTGCCCTGCCCCACCTGTGGGTGTTGCGGACCTGGCTGCCGCACTGTGTGCCACTGACACATCCGGGGCCTGAGTGGATCCGGCTGCCACACTGGGAGGCACTGACACACCAGGGGGCGGGGATGTGGATGGTGTGTGCGCAGCAGCATTCATCAGCGCCACACCTTGTGGCGGCAATGCCATGGTGGAGGTCAGTAGGGCATGATAGATCCCAGCTACATTTCGATAATGTGCAGCGGTGGCTGCCATCCTTTCCGCCTCCATCCGCACCATGTCCTCCATGAGCCTCCCCCTACCAGCAAAAATGATAGAAAAGGCACTGAATACACAGCTGGGGGCTTTCCTCCATAGAACCCAGGCCTTGGATCCAACCCAATATGGCTTCAGGAGTGGCCATAGCATGGAGTCGTCCCTCATGGAAACTATGGACGAGATCAGGAAGGTTGTCGATCAGGGTGGAAGGGCTGCCCTGATACTACTAGATCTGTCCGCGGCCTCTGACACGGTTCACCATGAGCTTTTGGTGGACCGGTTAAGGTCCTGCGGACTTCAGGGCAAGGCCTTGAATCTTATAAAATCTTTCCTTACCGATAGATCTCAAGTGGTCTCAATGGGTAAACATTGTTCAAGGCCATTTGTGCTGCCCTCTGGGGTTCCACAGGGGACTTCATTGACCCCGACTCTGTTCAATGTCTATGTCTCATCTCTGGCTCCTATTATCAAGACCTTGGGCTTCGATCTTACATCCTATGCCGATGACACCCAAATTGTGGTATCTCTTCGGCCAGGACTGGAGCGGGGCATGGACAACTGCTTTCATAAATGCATGGTAGCAGTGAATGGCTGGGTGGCAAAAAACTGCTTGAAGGTGAATTCTAATAAAACAGAGGTGATAATCTTCGGGAATGCTCCCAATTTCTGGAATTCAAATTGGTGGCCCGTCACCACGGGGACACTCCCTGCCCCGGTAAAGAAAGTACAAAACTTGGGAGTAATTGTCGATGATAAACTGAATCAGGGTTACCAAATTAACTCAGTTTCCTCATCTACAGCCTTTGTATTAAAAACAGTGATAAAGATTTTGCCGTTCTTGCCAGCAGGGAGTCAGAAAACAGTGGTCACTGCCCTTGACTATTGTAATGGCCTCTACTTGAATATTCAGGAACGCTTCTTGAATAAACTGCAAAGGCTTCAAAATGCAGCTGCCAGATTACTCACTGGGGTCCCTAAATTTGCAGCTATCTCCAATGAAATTAAAAAGTTACATTGGCTCCCGGTTAGAAAGCGGGTACTCTTCAAATCTTTGAGCACCGTTTTTACAGCACTTCACGGTGTTGGTCCAGAATATTTGCAGAATCAATTTAGCTGGTACACACCCACAAGAAATTTACGTTCTTCAGGTGCTAAAATGGTGACTGTTCCGAAAATAAAAAAGGTCTCCTGGGGAGGCCGAAGATTTGTAGTCGGAGCTGCCAAGGCGTGGAATGATCTTCTGGCCCAGCTTAGAAAGGCACCCGATCTCCTGTCCTTTAGAAGGGCTTTGAAGACTTGGTTGTTTAATAATTAGAGCTCCCTGCTGTTATTTAATAATCAGATTTTCTAGGCGATGGCTGGAAGGATAGGTAACTAGCGCCAGGACACCCCAGGGTAACCGCTGCGCTTTAAAAATTAATTAACAGAACATAACGTGTGCCTGCTCACGGCTGGCATCGCTGGAGCCACTCTGAGCGGACAGGTGTTCTTCTCTCTGCATCATGACTCCAGCGATGTCAGTCAGGGCTCGTTGGAGACCATGGGGCGGACATAGACAGCCAAGGATGGCGTCCAGTTTGGCAGCCATGATGCCGAAGCCCACCCGCACCTGCTCAGCCGTCTCCATCTGTCCATCTGGCACTCCAGCCCACGGCGTTGGAAGGCCATGTGTTGTTCCTGGAGGTCTTGGGAGGGTGCCGGGGCTGTGGGTGCCTCCTGCTGGGTGGTTTGGGTGGTGGGTGGGGTCTCACCGATGTAGCTGGGCTGCCCTGAGCCTGGAGGTGAGTGACGCATGAGGTCAATGATGTCTTGAATGGTTTGGGCGTCGATGCTGGCGTTGTCCTCCTCGTCATCCATGAAGAGTGGCTGGGACTGCTCTGCAGGAGGTGTTGACGGTGCCCCGGCGATGTGAAGGGGAGATGGTGTATTACAATGTGTCCACATGTGTGTAGACGCATGGTACAGGTTGACATTCAGACAGCGTGACATTGTACATTATGACAGTCTGTAGATCTGGGCGATGACCCAGAGTCTTGGTGGGTGTGCACTGTGCTCTGCTTGATTGTGCAGGAGTGCCATTGTGCCCATCTCCACCCGTCCCCCTAGTACCTGGTGGTCACTCACCCTGTTGCGGTTGTGTTGTGTCCTGTCGAGCAGAGTCCGGTCCCCTGACTCCGGCCACAGTCTCCACACTGATGATTGTTGACACCAGCTCCTCCGTGTCATCCAGTTCCATCTGTGGCGCCGGGCCACCACCTCCAGGCTGCGTTGCTGCCTTCTGGTTGGCGGAGAGTTTCTCCTTGGTCTTCCGCTTGATGTCATTCCATCGCCTCTTGACTTCGTCCATTGTCCTCTTGTGTTCTCCGACGGCATTCACCTTGTCGACGATGTCTGGCCATATTGCAGTTTTGGTGCCCAGTGACACGTTGGAGGTGACGAAGAGTTGTTGATGGTGTTCCATCACCTCTGTGACTATGATCCTGTTCGCCTGCGGACTGAACTTTGTCTTCCTCGTCTTCTTGTCCTTGCCCTTCCCTGTCCCCGAGGTCCCAGGCTGGTCGTCCGGGGTGCTTGTGGGGTTGTGCTCGTCCTCTACACCTTTTCCAGCTGCCTCCATGGTGCTTGGGTGTAGGTCAGTTTGTGTGTGGGTGTTTTTTCTGCTTTTATGGAGATTTTTCCCACCTGCCAGGTGTGTGTTGCAGGCCTGGCGCTGCTTATCGCTAATTTCCTCTTTGCGCTTTGGCCCATCGCAGGTTTTTTGGTGTTGTGGTTTGTGGTTTTTTCTCCATCGAAGTGGTTTTATCGCAGACAGTGTCCGCCGTTTCGGCAGACTATCGCATGGTACCGCCTTGTTGGGAATCCCACGTTGTCACAGAGTTTTTTCCCCGCGATGGGCTGCGATATTGGAAGTTGCGTTACGCTACTCTTGCCGTAGTTATCACACGTTCTTGTGAATATACCCCCAAGTGTATTCTGTGTGTGTTTATGTATGGGAATTGTGTGATAAATGCATTATGTATACGAATGAATCGGAATAGGGGAACCGCTGGCCTGTCCATGTGCACAACATCGAGGTGAGGACAGTGGAAGTGTTTTGTTGACATTCCTGGAGCTGGAGAGAGACGCCCAGACTGGGGAGACAAGGGTCCTTTAGAATCTTCCTGTAACACTACCACTTGGTAGATGATGGGAGTGAGGTCCGCGGTGCTCCTCCGCTATGGCAGAGGAGTGTCGCCGCCCCCCAAAAACATCAGGAAAGGAAAAATAAAACCACACTCATGCTATTTTTCCTTTCCTGCCAACTCTTGTGGGCAGGGCCTGGTAGTGACATCACTGACAGGAGTGGTAGTGACATCACTGAGAGGAGTGGTAGTGACATCACTGAGAGGAGTGGTAGTGACACCACTGAGAGGAGTGGTAGTGACATCACTGAGAGGAGTGGTAGTGACATCACTGAGAGGAGTGGTAGTGACACCACTGAGAGGAGTGGTAGTGACATCACTGAGAGGAGTGGTAGTGACATCACTGAGAGGAGTGGTAGTGACATTGTTGAAAACTAAAACGGCGATATGATTAAGCATTCACTAAAGACATGACTTCTCTTTAAGTTAAAACATGTTTTCTGTCTTATGTTGACTAATGTCCGGACTCCATTTTGTATTGTCATGTCTCCACGTGCTTTGCACGAGAAGAGTCCTATCTTTTTGTTAGTTGCTCTTATAATCTGCCCAGTAACAGTCTATAAATAGCTCCTTTGTCCGTCTGGCGCATGCCCAGACTTGACCACATCTGTTGTCAGTTAGTCCTTGCTTGACCATGTTTTCGTGGGCTCAGGAAACTGTTAGCTCCGCCCACGTATTGATTCTGTATCGAAAATGCCCATAAATGGTAATGAACTTTGCTCTATGTTGTATCCACCCACTTATGAGCCCCTCTGTTGTGTATAAAAGGGGACCATGTACGCAAGTTCTTTGTGCTACTCTATGCGATACTGAGAAGTGTTGTGTAGGTTGTAGGACCACCCTTAAGGGTTAATAAACTCTGTCTTTGTATTTGCAGCTTCCGTGCCAACTTCCTTCTAGCTTTTGTTACAGGAGAGCGAACCCTTGTATTCTGCGGGCCTAGCTGGGACCTGTACTCATCAACATCACTGAGAGGAGTGGTAGTGACATCACTGAGAGGAGTGGTAGTGACATCACTGAGAGGAGTGGTAGTGACATCACTGAGAGGAGTGGTAGTGACTGAGAGGAGTGGTAGTGACATCACTGAGAGGAGTGGTAGTGACACCACTGAGAGGAGTGGTAGTGACATCACTGAGAGGAGTGGTAGTGACGGAGAGGAGTGGTAGTGACATCATTGAGAGGACTGGTAGTGACATCACTGAGAGGAGTGGTAGTGACATCACTGAGAGGAGTGGTAGTGACACCACTGAGAGGAGTGGTAGTGACATCACTGAGAGGAGTGGTAGTACACTCCCATCACTGTGCATGATAGTTTGGCTGGCCGTCTGAGTCCGGTCAAACAATCATGCGCAACGAAAGCTCTCTCCAACCCAGCAACGCACCTGAGAGCAAGCGCAGACTCACGGTCTGTCCTAGAGCGCAAATCAGGGGCGCTCAGGCCTATCCTGGAGCTGCTCTCATGCATGAGGCGCAGACTCACGGTCTGTCCTAGAGCGCAAATCAGGGGCGCTCAAGCCTATCCTGGAGCTGCTCTCATGCATGAGGCGCAGACTCACGGTCTGTCCTAGAGCGTAAATCAAGGGCGCTCAGGCCTATCCTGGAGCTGCTCTCATGCATGAGGTGCAGACTCACGGTCTGTCCTAGAGCGTAAATCAAGGGCGCTCAGGCCTATCCTGGAGCTGCTCTCATGCATGAGGCGCAGACTCACGGTCTGTCCTAGAGCGTAAATCAAGGGCGCTCAGGCCTATGCTGGAGCTGCTCTCATGCAAGAGGCACAGACTCAGTCTGCTCTGGAGCGTAAATCAAGGGCGCTCAGGCCTATCCTGGAGCTGCTCCCATGCATGAGGCGCAGACTCATGGTCTGTTCTGGAGCGTAAATCAAGGGCGCTCAGGCCTGTCCTGGAGCTGCTCTCATGCATGAGGCACAGACTCACAGTCTGTTCTGGAGCGTAAATCAAGGGCGCTCAGGCCTGTCCTGGAGCTGCTCCCATGCATGAGGCGCAGACTCACAGTCTGTTCTGGAGCGTAAATCAAGGGCGCTCAGGCCTATCCTGGAGCTGCTCTCATGCATGAGGCACAGACTCACAGTCTGCTCTGGAGCGTAAATCAAGGGCGCTCAGGCCTATCCTGGAGCTGCTCTCATGCATGAGGCACAGACTCACGGTCTGTTCTGGAGCGTAAATCAGGGGCGCTCAGGCCTATCCTGGAGCTGCTCTCATGCATGAGGCACAGACTCACGGTCTGCTCTGGAGCGTAAATCAAGGGCGCTCAGGCCTATCCTGGAGCTGCTCCCATGCATGAGGCACAGACTCACAGTCTGTTCTGGAGCATAAATCAAGGGCGCTCAGGCCTATCCTGGAGCTGCTCTCATGCATGAGGCACAGACTCACAGTCTGTTCTGGAGCGTAAATCAAGGGCGCTCAGGCCTATCCTGGAGCTGCTCTCATGCATGAGGCACAGACTCACAGTCTGTTCTGGAGCGTAAATCAAGGGCGCTCAGGCCTATCCTGGAGCTGCTCCCATGCATGAGGCGCAGACTCACGGTCTGTTCTGGAGCGTAAATCAGGGGCGCTCAGGCCTATCCTGGAGCTGCTCTCATGCATGAGGCACAGACTCACGGTCTGCTCTGGAGCGTAAATCAAGGGCGCTCAGGCCTATCCTGGAGCTGCTCTCATGCATGAGGCACAGACTCACAGTCTGTCCTGGAGCGTAAATCAAGGGCGCTCAGGCCTATCCTGGAGCTGCTCTCATGCATGAGGCGCAGACTCACGGTCTGTTCTGGAGCGTAAATCAGGGGCGCTCAGGCCTATCCTGGAGCTGCTCTCATGCATGAGGCACAGACTCACGGTCTGCACTGGAGCGTAAATCAAGGGCGCTCAGGCCTATCCTGGAGCTGCTCTCATGCATGAGGCACAGACTCACAGTCTGTCCTGGAGCGTAAATCAAGGGCGCTCAGGCCTATCCTGGAGCTGCTCTCATGCATGAGGCGCAGACTCACGGTCTGTCCTAGAGCGTAAATCAAGGGCACTCAGGCCTATCCTGGAGCTGCTCTCATGCATGAGGCACAGACTCACGGTCTGCTCTGGAGCGTAAATCAAGGGCGCTCAGGCCTATCCTGGAGCTGCTCCCATGCATGAGGCACAGACTCACGGTCTGTTCTGGAGCGTAAATCAAGGGCGCTCAGGCCTATCCTGGAGCTGCTCTCATGCATGAGGCACAGACTCACAGTCTGTTCTGGAGCGTAAATCAAGGGCGCTCAGGCCTATCCTGGAGCTGCTCCCATGCATGAGGCGCAGACTCACGGTCTGTTCTGGAGCGTAAATCAGGGGCGCTCAGGCCTATCCTGGAGCTGCTCTCATGCATGAGGCACAGACTCACGGTCTGCTCTGGAGCGTAAATCAAGGGCGCTCAGGCCTATCCTGGAGCTGCTCTCATGCATGAGGCACAGACTCACAGTCTGTCCTGGAGCGTAAATCAAGGGCGCTCAGGCCTATCCTGGAGCTGCTCTCATGCATGAGGCGCAGACTCACGGTCTGTCCTAGAGCGTAAATCAAGGGCGCTCAGGCCTATCCTGGAGCTGCTCTCATGCATGAGGCACAGACTCACGGTCTGCTCTGGAGCGTAAATCAAGGGCACTCAGGCCTATCCTGGAGCTGCTCTCATGCATGAGGCGCAGACTCACGGTCTGTCCTAGAGCGTAAATCAAGGGCGCTCAGGCCTATCCTGGAGCTGCTCTCATGCATGAGGCGCAGACTCACCGTCTGTCCTAGAGAGCAAATCAGGGGCGCTCAGGCCTATCCTGGAGCTGCTCTCATGCATGAGGCACAGACTCACAGTCTATCCTAGAGCGCAAATCAGGGGCGCTCAGGCCTATCCTGGAGCTGCTCTCATGCATGAGGCGCAGACTCACGGTCTGTTCTGGAGCGTAAATCAAGGGCGCTCAGGCCTATCCTGGAGCTGCTCCCATGCATGAGGCACAGACTCACAGTCTGTTCTGGAGCGTAAATCAAGGGCGCTCAGGCCTATCCTGGAGCTGCTCTCATGCATGAGGCACAGACTCACGGTCTGCTCTGGAGCGTAAATCAAGGGCGCTCAGGCCTATCCTGGAGCTGCTCTCATGCATGAGGCACAGACTCACAGTCTGTCCTGGAGCGTAAATCAAGGGCGCTCAGGCCTATCCTGGAGCTGCTCTCATGCATGAGGCGCAGACTCACGGTCTGTTCTGGAGCGTAAATCAGGGGCGCTCAGGCCTATCCTGGAGCTGCTCTCATGCATGAGGCGCAGACTCACGGTCTGTTCTGGAGCGTAAATCAGGGGCGCTCAGGCCTATCCTGGAGCTGCTCTCATGCATGAGGCACAGACTCACAGTCTGTCCTGGAGCGTAAATCAAGGGCGCTCAGGCCTATCCTGGAGCTGCTCTCATGCATGAGGCGCAGACTCACAGTCTGCTCTGGAGCGTAAATCAAGGGCGCTCAGGCCTATCCTGGAGCTGCTCTCATGCATGAGGCGCAGACTCACAGTCTGCTCTGGAGCGTAAATCAAGGGCGCTCAGGCCTATCCTGGAGCTGCTCTCATGCATGAGGCGCAGACTCACGGTCTGTTCTGGAGCGTAAATCAGGGGCGCTCAGGCCTATCCTGGAGCTGCTCCCATGCATGAGGCACAGACTCACAGTCTGTTCTGGAGCGTAAATCAAGGGCGCTCAGGCCTATCCTGGAGCTGCTCTCATGCATGAGGCACAGACTCACGGTCTGCTCTGGAGCGTAAATCAAGGGCGCTCAGGCCTATCCTGGAGCTGCTCTCATGCATGAGGCGCAGACTCACGGTCTGTCCTAGAGCGTAAATCAAGGGCGCTCAGGCCTATCCTGGAGCTGCTCCCATGCATGAGGCGCAGACTCATGGTCTGTTCTGGAGCGTAAATCAAGGGCGCTCAGGCCTGTCCTGGAGCTGCTCTCATGCATGAGGCACAGACTCACAGTCTGTTCTGGAGCGTAAATCAAGGGCGCTCAGGCCTGTCCTGGAGCTGCTCCCATGCATGAGGCGCAGACTCACAGTCTGTTCTGGAGCGTAAATCAAGGGCGCTCAGGCCTATCCTGGAGCTGCTCTCATGCATGAGGCACAGACTCACAGTCTGCTCTGGAGCGTAAATCAAGGGCGCTCAGGCCTATCCTGGAGCTGCTCTCATGCATGAGGCACAGACTCACGGTCTGTTCTGGAGCGTAAATCAGGGGCGCTCAGGCCTATCCTGGAGCTGCTCTCATGCATGAGGCACAGACTCACGGTCTGCTCTGGAGCGTAAATCAAGGGCGCTCAGGCCTATCCTGGAGCTGCTCCCATGCATGAGGCACAGACTCACAGTCTGTTCTGGAGCATAAATCAAGGGCGCTCAGGCCTATCCTGGAGCTGCTCTCATGCATGAGGCACAGACTCACAGTCTGTTCTGGAGCGTAAATCAAGGGCGCTCAGGCCTATCCTGGAGCTGCTCTCATGCATGAGGCACAGACTCACAGTCTGTTCTGGAGCGTAAATCAAGGGCGCTCAGGCCTATCCTGGAGCTGCTCCCATGCATGAGGCGCAGACTCACGGTCTGTTCTGGAGCGTAAATCAGGGGCGCTCAGGCCTATCCTGGAGCTGCTCTCATGCATGAGGCACAGACTCACGGTCTGCTCTGGAGCGTAAATCAAGGGCGCTCAGGCCTATCCTGGAGCTGCTCTCATGCATGAGGCACAGACTCACAGTCTGTCCTGGAGCGTAAATCAAGGGCGCTCAGGCCTATCCTGGAGCTGCTCTCATGCATGAGGCGCAGACTCACGGTCTGTTCTGGAGCGTAAATCAGGGGCGCTCAGGCCTATCCTGGAGCTGCTCTCATGCATGAGGCACAGACTCACGGTCTGCACTGGAGCGTAAATCAAGGGCGCTCAGGCCTATCCTGGAGCTGCTCTCATGCATGAGGCACAGACTCACAGTCTGTCCTGGAGCGTAAATCAAGGGCGCTCAGGCCTATCCTGGAGCTGCTCTCATGCATGAGGCGCAGACTCACGGTCTGTCCTAGAGCGTAAATCAAGGGCACTCAGGCCTATCCTGGAGCTGCTCTCATGCATGAGGCACAGACTCACGGTCTGCTCTGGAGCGTAAATCAAGGGCGCTCAGGCCTATCCTGGAGCTGCTCCCATGCATGAGGCACAGACTCACGGTCTGTTCTGGAGCGTAAATCAAGGGCGCTCAGGCCTATCCTGGAGCTGCTCTCATGCATGAGGCACAGACTCACAGTCTGTTCTGGAGCGTAAATCAAGGGCGCTCAGGCCTATCCTGGAGCTGCTCCCATGCATGAGGCGCAGACTCACGGTCTGTTCTGGAGCGTAAATCAGGGGCGCTCAGGCCTATCCTGGAGCTGCTCTCATGCATGAGGCACAGACTCACGGTCTGCTCTGGAGCGTAAATCAAGGGCGCTCAGGCCTATCCTGGAGCTGCTCTCATGCATGAGGCACAGACTCACAGTCTGTCCTGGAGCGTAAATCAAGGGCGCTCAGGCCTATCCTGGAGCTGCTCTCATGCATGAGGCGCAGACTCACGGTCTGTCCTAGAGCGTAAATCAAGGGCGCTCAGGCCTATCCTGGAGCTGCTCTCATGCATGAGGCACAGACTCACGGTCTGCTCTGGAGCGTAAATCAAGGGCACTCAGGCCTATCCTGGAGCTGCTCTCATGCATGAGGCGCAGACTCACGGTCTGTCCTAGAGCGTAAATCAAGGGCGCTCAGGCCTATCCTGGAGCTGCTCTCATGCATGAGGCGCAGACTCACCGTCTGTCCTAGAGAGCAAATCAGGGGCGCTCAGGCCTATCCTGGAGCTGCTCTCATGCATGAGGCACAGACTCACAGTCTATCCTAGAGCGCAAATCAGGGGCGCTCAGGCCTATCCTGGAGCTGCTCTCATGCATGAGGCGCAGACTCACGGTCTGTTCTGGAGCGTAAATCAAGGGCGCTCAGGCCTATCCTGGAGCTGCTCCCATGCATGAGGCACAGACTCACAGTCTGTTCTGGAGCGTAAATCAAGGGCGCTCAGGCCTATCCTGGAGCTGCTCTCATGCATGAGGCACAGACTCACGGTCTGCTCTGGAGCGTAAATCAAGGGCGCTCAGGCCTATCCTGGAGCTGCTCTCATGCATGAGGCACAGACTCACAGTCTGTCCTGGAGCGTAAATCAAGGGCGCTCAGGCCTATCCTGGAGCTGCTCTCATGCATGAGGCGCAGACTCACGGTCTGTTCTGGAGCGTAAATCAGGGGCGCTCAGGCCTATCCTGGAGCTGCTCTCATGCATGAGGCGCAGACTCACGGTCTGTTCTGGAGCGTAAATCAGGGGCGCTCAGGCCTATCCTGGAGCTGCTCTCATGCATGAGGCACAGACTCACAGTCTGTCCTGGAGCGTAAATCAAGGGCGCTCAGGCCTATCCTGGAGCTGCTCTCATGCATGAGGCGCAGACTCACAGTCTGCTCTGGAGCGTAAATCAAGGGCGCTCAGGCCTATCCTGGAGCTGCTCTCATGCATGAGGCGCAGACTCACAGTCTGCTCTGGAGCGTAAATCAAGGGCGCTCAGGCCTATCCTGGAGCTGCTCTCATGCATGAGGCGCAGACTCACGGTCTGTTCTGGAGCGTAAATCAGGGGCGCTCAGGCCTATCCTGGAGCTGCTCCCATGCATGAGGCACAGACTCACAGTCTGTTCTGGAGCGTAAATCAAGGGCGCTCAGGCCTATCCTGGAGCTGCTCTCATGCATGAGGCACAGACTCACGGTCTGCTCTGGAGCGTAAATCAAGGGCGCTCAGGCCTATCCTGGAGCTGCTCTCATGCATGAGGCGCAGACTCACGGTCTGTCCTAGAGCGTAAATCAAGGGCGCTCAGGCCTATCCTGGAGCTGCTCTCATGCATGAGGCGCAGACTCACGGTCTGTCCTAGAGAGCAAATCAGGGGCGCTCAGGCCTATCCTGGAGCTGCTCTCATGCATGAGGCGCAGACTCACAGTCTGTCCTGGAGAGCAAATCAGGGGCGCTCAGGCCTATCCTGGAGCTGCTCTATGCGTGAGAGCAGCTTCAGGATTGGCCGCAGGACATTCTGAGCGCCTGTGCCTGCCTGAAGAGGAGAAGAGGAGCAGAAGAGCGTGACAGGCCCGCCCGCCCCCAACTCCTGCAGCATACCGGCCGCTCCTGAGTGGCGTGAGCGACTGCAGACTGCTGTTCAGGGTGAATCGAGATCTTTAGGGGGGCCCGCCCCCCACTCCTGCAGCATACCGGCCGCTCCTGAGTGTAGTGAGCGACTGCAGACTATGCTGTTCAGGGTGAAGCGAGTTCTTTAGGGGGGGCCCGCCCGCCCCCCACTCCTGCAGCATACCGGCCGCTCCTGAGTGGCGTGAGCGACTGCCGACCGTGCTGTTCAGGGTGAATCGAGATCTTTAGGGGGGCCCGCCCCCCACTCCTGCAGCATACCGGCCGCTCCTGAGTGGAGTGAGCGACTGCCGACTGTTGTTCAGGGTGAATCGAGTTCTTTAGGGGGGGCCCGCCCGCCCCCCACTCCTGCAGCATACCGGCCGCTCCTGAGTGGCGTGAGCGACTGCAGACCGTGCTGTTCAGGGTGAAGCGAGTTCTTTAGGGGGGGCCCGCCCGGCCCCACTCCTGCAGCATACCGGCCGCTCCTGAGTGGAGTGAGCGACTGCAGACTGCTGTTCAGGGTGAATCGAGATCTTTAGGGGGGCCCGCCCCCCACTCCTGCAGCATACCGGCCGCTCCTGAGTGTAGTGAGCGACTGCAGACCGTGCTGTTCAGGGTGAAGCGAGTTCTTTAGGGGGGGCCCGCCCGCCCCCACTCCTGCAGCATACCGGCCGCTCCTGAGTGGAGTGAGCGACTGCAGACCGTGCTGTTCAGGGTGAAGCGAGTTCTTTAGGGGGGGCCCGCCCGCCCCCACTCCTGCAGCATACCGGCCGCTCCTGAGTGTAGTGAGCGACTGCAGACCGTGCTGTTCAGGGTGAAGCGAGTTCTTTAGGGGGGGCCCGCCCGCCCCCCACTCCTGCAGCATACCGGCCGCTCCTGAGTGTAGTGAGCGACTGCAGACCGTGCTGTTCAGGGTGAATCGAGTTCTTTAGGGGGGGCCCGCCCGCCCCCACTCCTGCAGCATACCGGCCGCTCCTGAGTGTAGTGAGCGACTGCAGACCGTGCTGTTCAGGGTGAAGCGAGTTCTTTAGGGGGGGGCCTGCCTTTTTGTGTTTTCCTGAGTGCCGTTCAGAGTGGCCATTGGTAGCCAAATAAAGAAAGCTCTCCCCTCTTTGTGCCTCTGTTGTGGGTACTCTAGCCTTGAGGGTACCCTGCCATGAGGAGCCTCACTCTGGAGAACAGCCTCTGAGGATTGCTGAAAGAAGAACCACTCCAAATTGCTTCTGAAAGTACAGTCAGAGAATCTTTATCCCAAGTCTGCTTTGACGGTATAATATGTCAGCCACTGACCCCCTTGTTGTTCCAGCTCCAAGTTCTCTCCCAGCAGTTCAAGGAGTGTTCTGCGCCTGCGGTGCACCATGAGGGCTGTTTTGTAGCTAGTGCTGGTGTCGGCCTGACAGTCAGCTTCCCAGATGTGAGATCACCTTGAGCATTGTCTGGCTCAAGAGCCGAAACCCTGATCGGAAGCGCCTGGAAGCCAACCTGCCTGCTGAGGGAGGGAAGGACCCTGCCAGCTCTGCAGGAGGTGTGTCTTTATCCAGTGAGTGCCAGAAGCAGCCAGACCCCATGCCGCATGGTCACCCAACCCATGGACGGCTGGAGAACAATCTGCAAGCCCCAGAAGTGTGGGCCCAGCCTCTCCAGGGGTCGAAGCAGCCAGACCCGATGCCATTGGGTCACCCAACCCATGGACGGCTGAAGAACACTCTGCGAGCCCCAGAAGTGTGGGCCCAGCCTCCCCAGGGGTCGAAGCAGCCAGACCCGATGCCACTGGGTCACCCAACCCATGGACGACTAGAGAACACTTTGCGAGCCCCAGAAGTGTGGGCCCAGCCTCTCCAGGGGTCGAAGCAGCCAGACCCCATGCCGCTGGGTCACCCAACCCATAGATGGCTGGAGAACAATCTGCGAGCCCCAGAAGAGTTGGCCCAGCCTCTCCAGGGGTGAAGCAGCGAGACCCTATGCCACTGGGTCACCCAACCCATGGATGGCTGTAGAACACTGTGCGAGCCCAAGAAACGTGGGCCCAGCCTCTCCAGGCGTCGAAGCAGCCAGACACGATGCCGCTGGGTCACCCAACCCATGGATGGCTGGAGAACACTCTGTGAGCCCCAGAAACAGGGGCCCAGCCTCTCCAGGGGTCGAAGCAGCCAGACCCCATGCCGCTGGGTCACTCAACCCATGGATGACTGGAGAACACTCTGCCAGCCCCAGAAACGTGGGCCTATCCTCTCCAGGGGTCGAAGCAGCCAGACCCGATACCACTGGGTCTCCCAACCCATGGATGGCTGGAGAACACTCTGCGAGCCCCAGAAGTGTGGGCCTATCCTCTCCAGGGGTCGAAGCAGACAGACCCGATGCCACTGGGTTGCTCAACCCATGGACGGCTGGGGAACACTCTGCGAGCCCCAGAAGCGTGGGCCGAGCCTCTCCAGGGGTCGAAGCAGCCAGACCCGATGCCACGGGGTCACCCAACCCATGGACGACTGGAGAACACTCTGTGAGCCCCAGAAGTGTGGGCCCAGCCTCTCCAGGGGTGAAGCAGTCAGACCCGATGCCACTGGGTCACCCAACCCATGGACGGCTGGAGAAAACTCTGCGAGCCCCAGAAGTGTGGGCCCAGCCTCTCCAGGGGTCGAAGCAGCCAGACCTGATGCCACTGGGTCACCCAACCCATGGACGACTGGAGAACACTCTGCGATCCCCAGAAGTGTGGGCCCAGCCTCTCCAATGGTAAAGCAGCCAGACCCGATGCCACTGGGTAACGCAACCCATGGATGGCTGGAGAACACTCTGTGAGCCCCAGAATCGTGGGCCCAGCCTCTCCAGGGGTCGAAGCAGCCAGACCCGATACCACTGGGTCACCCAACCCATGGACGGCTGGAGAACACTCTGCGAGCCCCAGAAACGTGGGCCCAGCCTCTCTAGGAGTCGAAGCAGCCTGACCCGATGCCGCTGGGTCACTCAACCCATGGACGGCTGGAGAGCAATCTGCGAGCCCCAGAAGTGTAGGCCGAGCCTCTCCAGGGGTCGAAGCAGCCAGACCTGATGCCACTGGGTCACCCCACCCATGGATGGCTGGAGAACAATCTGCGAGCCCAAGAAACGTGGGCCCAGCCTCTCCAGGGGTCGAAGCAGCCAGACCCCATGCCGCATGGTCACCCAACCCATGGACGGCTGGAGAACACTCTGCGAGCCCCAGAAACGTGGGCCGAGCCTCTCCAGGGGTCGAAGCAGCCAGACTCGATGCCATTGGGTCACCCAACCCATGGATGGCTGAAGAACACTCTGCGAGCCTCCGAAGTGTGGGCCTGTCAGGGTCCGTGCTCTTCTGGATCGCTCGGGAGCAGAATGTTCCCAACGCCCCTTCCCAGCTCTCTTGGCCACCCGCCTATTGATACGAGTAGGCCCAAGAAACCCGGGGGGGGGAAAGGGGAATTGGACAGAGAAGAGACAGTCACTACGTCTTTTTCTTTCTTGAGTGTTGTCGCTCTTTCTATCTTCCACTGCTGTGATTGAAGTGGATATACTGTAAGAAAAATAAATATTTATTAAGTGCTCTACTCTACACTCTACTCTTCTATGACCTGAGTGACCTTTCTTAGGTTATACCCACCCTAACTTTAGTGACCAATGCTCCTCTTCTGTTGTGTGGTGGTGGTGTCGCCTTGTGGTGTAGTTTTTTCTGTAATGACAAATAATCTCTTTTAGTTTGTCCTTACCCTCTCCCTCTACTTAACTTTTATTTTATTTTTGCTTCTACAGGCTCCCTTACCCTAGATACCACTGACGGCGCCTTTAACAGGATTCTGGTTGGTGAGTACTTCTTCTTCTACTTAAATTGTACTGCTACCAAGTTTCTCTTCTTTTCTTTTTCCTCGTGTTTTATTTGCCCTTTATCTGCTCAATTGGATAGTTCCCTAGGAGGTTTCTTGGGAGTTTTTCTCTATCGCTACCTTCGAGGGAGATCTACCCCACAATGTTGATTCTGCGCACTATTCTATTTACACACTACCCTGAGGTAATATCTGTTCAAGGGTTATTCGCTGTGGATTGAGGTCGGGTTCCTTCTCTGACTGCTGACTGGATTTTTCTACTGAGAAAACATGAGTATTATTTTTATCACTAGATTCTCCTCATAACTTCTTTTCTGAAAAATTCTGGTGCTTATGAAATTATATTCTAGGAAAGATAACGAGATAAGCATGAGCTCGTCTTCCTTGCTTAAGTTTGTTTTTGAAGGCAAATTAACTCTTCCTAATATACTCCAAGGTGAGCTACGGAACAGTCTTACTTAATGCTCTGAAAAAACTGGACTTGTTCTCCTCTCAACTCGACGATAAATTCTCCTCACAGACGCGTGGCACAAACGACGACTCTCTCTCCTCACGACTCCGGTGAAGTGCGCCTCTCCACCGGGCTGACACCTGGATCCTACTGATTGCCCTGGAACGCTAGAGCGCTAACCTGCTGCTCAAGCGTTCCAACAGCGGTGGCCATCTTAGATTCCAGTCTTACTCCTTTTCGCTTGGGAATCACTGCTGCGTCTGGTCTGCTGGTCCTGACAGTACCCCCTCTCAAAGGACGTCCTCCCACTCTGGGCTTATTAGGAAATCTCCTGTGAAATTCCCTAATTAAACGAGGAGCATGAATGTTCGAAGAAACTTCCCACGCTCTTTCTTCAGGCCCATAACCTTTCCAATCCAACAAATAGTACATTTGGCCATTTCGTATCTTGGAGTCCAAGACTCGCTGTACCTCAAATTCTTCCCCTAATTCAGTTTGGATTGGTTTTGGGGGTATTTTAACTTATAGATCTCTTGAAACCTTTTTCAATAAGGAGACATGAAAGACTGGATGCACCCGCAATCCTTTGGGTAACTTCAACTGATAATTTACAGTACTTAGTTTTTTCTCAATCTCATATGGCCCTACAAATCTGGGTTGAAACTTCCTAACCCCCTTAAGCCTAAGGTTTTTTGTGTTTAACCAAACCTTCTCTCCAACTAGTAAGTCTGGTTCCTTCCTTCTTCTTTTATCAGAATAAAATTTGTAAGTCGCCTTTGCCTTGGTTAAATTGTCAGTGGCTAGTGAATGCACTCTCGTCATGTGATCAACTAAATTTGTTACTGCTGGAACATCTACCTCTTGAAAGTCTACAACTTGATGGGGATGCCTTCCTGTGTTTAAAAAAAAGGGGGAATAACCTGTGGACATGTTTTTTGCATTATTGTGGGCGAATTCCGCTGCCCACAGATAATCCGGCCAGTCTCCTTCCTGTTCTAATAAGCATAGTCTTAGGTACTGCTCTAACTCTTGGTTTGTGCGCTCAGTTTGGCCATCTGTCTCTGGGTGATAACTGGTCGTGTACCTCGAGTCAATACTTAATTTTTTAGTGAAGGCCCTCCAGAAATGGGATAAAAATTGGGATCCCCTATCTGATATCACCACCTTGGGTATGCCATGGGCTCGAACTATATGTTGGCTAAAGGCATGCGCCAGAATTTCCGCCGTGGGTACTCCCTTCAATGGTACAAAATGTGCCATCTTAGTAAATGCGTCTACACACACCAAAATAGTATCATAACCCTTACTGGATGGTAAATCTACTATTAAATCCAAGGTTATCGTGTGCCATGGGTGTGGTGGTGTAGGCAAAGGTTGTAATAACCCTTGCGGAGCTTGTCTTTCCGGCTTTCCCCTAGCGCAAATGTCACAAGTGGCTACATATTGTCGCACATCCTTTGCCAAACTGGGCCACCAAAAACGTCGCCTCACTAGATCTTCGGTCTTAGTTATTCCTTTATGGCCTGCCAAAAGATCATCGTGACTTTCCTTCAAGGCCTGTTGCTGCATTTCTGTTGTCGGCAAGTAAAGGTATAGGTAGTTCTATGGTGTTGATCACACAGATCGTGGACTTCCCTTCGCTTAAAAGAAGGGCCTGGGTTTTTTCTTGATGTCCGTGACCTCCTAAATAACAGTGTTCCTTACAATATTCTGAGTTCAAGGTCACCGTACGAGCTCCCCAATCTATTGTAGGGTTTTGTTCGGTGAGCCATGGTAACCCCAAGATTAATTGGAACTGTGGAGCATCGATCAAATTGAATTGGAGATCTTCTCGATGACCTTCTTCAGACTCCAACTCCACTATTTCAGTATGACTCACAATGGGTCCAGATGAAAGATTCGTGCCATCTACTGCTCGATCTGCCTCACTTTTTTCCTTCTTGATGGCCCTCAATCCAATCTTTTCCGCGAATTTCAGATCACAGAAATTGCCTGTTGCTCCCGAATCTAACATCACTGTGACTCGCCGTAATGTTTGTTCTCGGTAACGCAGCGTCATCATTAAGATTAAGTGCGGAGCTGCAGACTGCAAGGTATTCGCCAGGGTATGAGTATCTGGAGCTGTTTCTTCATCTGCAACCACCAGTCCAACTCCACTTACTGGTGGTGCAAGGCGTTTCCCGCCGGCTTCTGCTTGGGCTTCTTCTGGCAATCCCGAACAAAATGCCCAGATCCTCCACAATATAAACATTGCTTGTTCAGCCTCCTTCTTTCCTTCTCCTCCTTGGAAAGTGGACCTCGAATTGTCCCAATCTGCATGGGCTCTCCCCCACGGGCAACGTCACCTTCCTTGTTGCTTTCTGTTCTCACCCGATCAAACCGAGCCACACTTGGACGATAATCTCGCTTCCTTTCTCCTCTTCTCTCTCCTTGACGGAAGTCAATTTCTAAGACTAGATCGATCAATGCTGATATCTCCGTGGGACGATTGGGTACTTGTGCTAATGCATCCTTCAACTCATCCTTTAGGCCTCGATAAAAAACAGCAGCTCTCTTGTTCTCGGGCCATTCTGTTTCTACCACCAACTTATTAAATTGAGCCAAGTAAGCTACTAGGTCTCTGCTTCCCTGTTTTATTTCCAATAGTTCATTGTCTGTGGCCTGGGATACTCTTCTTCTGTCAAAGATACGAAGGAATTCCTTCTTGAATTCATCCAGATCATATAATAATGGAGCGTTACAGGTGACCAGAGGCATTGACCACGAAGCCGCATCTCCACTTAAGTACGACAATATGAATGCCACTCTAGACTGCGCATCGGGAAATAATGCCGGACGACACATAAAATGTAACGTGCATTGGGTCAAAAATACCTGTGCCTTCTGGGGATCTCCACTAAAACGCTCTGGGGGCGCCAATGGAATTACAGGTGACAAGGAATGAATTACTTGTGTCGTTATCTTAGGCTGAGTGCCAGAAGACTCACTGGCAGCTCCTTCTGAATTAACTGGGTACCTGAAACTTGGATCCGAGACTATGCCACTCATTTTTAAGTTTAAATCTGTGGTTTCCTTTCGCAATTCCCTATTCTCCTCTCTAACGGAAATTAACTCTCTTTGGATTCCTTCTAAAACCTCTCCTAATTTTTTCAAGTCCAAACCTTCAGCCATTCTGCTCAAGAGCGAATAAAAAACGTGGGCACTTCACTCTGTCAGGGTCCGTGCTCTTCTGGATCGCTCGGGAGCAGAATGTTCCCAACGCCCCTTCCCAGCTCTCTTGGCCACCCGCCTATTGATACGAGTAGGCCCAAGAAACCCGGGGGGGGGGGGGAAAGGGGAATTGGACAGAGAAGAGACAGTCACTACGTCTTTTTCTTTCTTGAGTGTTGTCGCTCTTTCTATCTTCCACTGCTGTGATTGAAGTGGATATACTGTAAGAAAAATAAATATTTATTAAGTGCTCTACTCTACACTCTACTCTTCTATGACCTGAGTGACCTTTCTTAGGTTATACCCACCCTAACTTTAGTGACCAATGCTCCTCTTCTGTTGTGTGGTGGTGGTGTCGCCTTGTGGTGTAGTTTTTTCTGTAATGACAAATAATCTCTTTTAGTTTGTCCTTACCCTCTCCCTCTACTTAACTTTTATTTTCTTTTTGCTTCTACAGGCTCCCTTACCCTAGATACCACTGACGGCGCCTTTAACAGGATTCTGGTTGGTGAGTACTTCTTCTTCTACTTAAATTGTACTGCTACCAAGTTTCTCTTCTTTTCTTTTTCCTCGTGTTTTATTTGCCCTTTATCTGCTCAATTGGATAGTTCCCTAGGAGGTTTCTTGGGAGTTTTTCTCTATCGCTACCTTCGAGGGAGATCTACCCCACAATGTTGATTCTGCGCACTATTCTATTTACACACTACCCTGAGGTAACATCTGTTCAAGGGTTATTCGCTGTGGATTGAGGTCGGGTTCCTTCTCTGACTGCTGACTGGATTTTTCTACTGAGAAAACATGAGTATTATTTTTATCACTAGATTCTCCTCATAACTTCTTTTCTGAAAAATTCTGGTGCTTATGAAATTATATTCTAGGAAAGATAACGAGATAAGCATGAGCTCGTCTTCCTTGCTTAAGTTTGTTTTTGAAGGCAAATTAACTCTTCCTAATATACTCCAAGGTGAGCTACGGAACAGTCTTACTTAATGCTCTGAAAAAACTGGACTTGTTCTCCTCTCAACTCGACGATAAATTCTCCTCACAGACGCGTGGCACAAACGATGACTCTCTCTCCTCACGACTCCGGTGAAGTGCGCCTCTCCACCGGGCTGACACCTGGATCCTACTGATTGCCCTGGAACGCTAGAGCGCTAACCTGCTGCTCAAGCGTTCCAACAGCGGTGGCCATCTTAGATTCCAGTCTTACTCCTTTTCGCTTGGGAATTACTGCTGCGTCTGGTCTGCTGGTCCTGACAGGGCCGAGCCTCTCCAGGGGTCGAAGCAGCCAGACCCGATGCCACTGGGTCACCCAACCCATGGATGGCTGAAGAACACTCTGCGAGCCTCCGAAGTGTGGGCCGAGCCTCTCCAGGGGTCGAAGCAGCCAGCCCCGATGCCACTGGGTCACCCAACCCATGGATGGCTGGAGAACACTCTGCGAGCCCCAGAAACGTGGGCCCAGCCTCTCCAGGAGTCAAAGCAGCCAGACCCGATGCCATTGGGTCACCCAACCCATGGATGGCTGAAGAACACTCTGCGAGCCTCCGAAGTGTGGGCCAAGCCTCTCCAGGGGTCGAAGCAGACAGACTCGATGCCACTGGGTTACTCAACCCATGGACGGCTGGGGAACACTCTGCGAGCCCCAGAAGCGTGGGCCGAGCCTCTCCAGGAGGCGAAGCAGCCAGACCCCATGCCGCTGGGTCACCCAACCCATGGATGGCTGGAGAACACTCTGCGAGCCCCAGAAGTGCGGGCCCAGCCTCTCCAGGGGTCGAAGCAGCCAGACCCCATGCCGCTGGGTCACTCAACCCATGGACGACTGGAGAACACTCTGCCAGCCCCAGAAACGTGGGCCTATCCTCTCCAGGGGTCGAAGCAGCCAGACCAAATACCACTGGGTCACCCAACCCATGGATGGCTGGAGAACACTCTGCGAGCCCCAGAAGTGTGGGCCCAGCCTCTCCAGGGGTGATGCAGCCAGACCCGATACCACTGGGTCACTCAACCCATGGACAGCTGGAGAACACTCTGCGAGCCCCAGAAGTGTAGGCCGAGCCTCTCCAGGGGTCGAAGCAGCCAGACCCGATGTCACTGGGTCACCCAACCCATGGATGGCTGGAGAACACTCTGCCAGCCCCAGAAACGCGGGCCCAGCCTCTCCAGGGGTCGAAGCAGCAAGACCCGATACAACTGTGTCACCCAACCCATGGATGGCTGGAGAACACTCTGCGAGCCCCAGAAGTGTGGGCCGAGCCTCTCCAGGGGTCAAAGCAGCCAGACCCGATGCCACTGGGTCACCCAACCCATGGACGGCTGGAGAACCAATTGCGAGCCCCAGAAGCGTGGGCCAGCCTCTCCAGGGGTGAAGCAGCCAGACCCGATGCCACTGGGTCACCCAACCCATGGATGGCTGGAGAGCAATCTGTGAGCCCCCGAAGTGTGGGCCGAGTCTCTCCAGGGGTCGAAGCAGACAGACCCGATGCCACTGGGTCACTCAACCCATGGACGGCTGGAGAACAATCTGCGAGCCCTAGAAGTGTGGGACCAGCCTCTCCAGGAGTCAAATCAGCCGGACCCAATGCCACTGGGTCACCCAACCCATGGACGACTGGAGAACACTCTGCGAGCCCCAGAAGTGTGGGCCCAGCCTCTCCAGGGGTCAAGGCAGCCAGACCCGATGCCATTGGGTCACCCAACCCATGGATGGCTGAAGAACACTCTGCGAGCCTCCGAAGTATGGGCCGAGCCTCTCCAGGGGTCGAAGCAGACAGACCCGATGCCACTGGGTCACTCAACCCATGGATGGCTGGAGAACACTCTGCGAGCCCCAGAAGTGTGGGCCCAGCCTCTCCAGGGGTTGAAGCAGCCAGACCCGATGCCACTGGGTCACCCAACCCATGGCTGGCTGGAGAACACTCTGCGAGCCCCAGAAGTGTGGGCCCAGCCTCTCCATGGGTCGAGGCAGCCAGACCCCATGCTGCTGGGTCACTCAACCCATGGATGGCTGGAGAACAATCTGCGAGCCCTAGAAGCGTGGGCCGAGCTTCTCCAGGGGTCGAAGCAGCCAGACCCCATGCCACTGGGTCACCCAACCCATGGATGGCGGGAGAACAATCTGCGAGCCCCAGAAGTGTGGGACCAGCCTCTCCAGGAGTCAAATCAGCCGGACCCAATGCCACTGGGTCACCCAACCCATGGATGGCTGGAGAACACTCTGCCAGCCCCAGAAACGTGGGCCCAGCCTCTCCAGGGGTCAAAGCAGCCAGACCCGATGAAATTGGGTCACCCAACCCATGGATGGCTGAAGAACACTCTGCGAGCCTCCGAAGTATGGGCCGAGCTTCTCCAGGGGTCGAAGCAGACAGACCCGATGCCACTGGGTCACTCAACCCATGGATGGCTGGAGAACACTCTGCGAGCCCCAGAAGTGTGGGACCAGACTCTCCAGGAGTCAAATCAGCCGGACCCAATGCCACTGGGTCACCCAACCCATGGATGGCTGGAGAACACTCTGCCAGCCCCAGAAACGTGGGCCCAGCCTCTCCAGGGGTCAAAGCAGCCAGACCCGATGCCATTGGGTCACACAACCCATGGATGGCTGAAGAACACTCTGCGAGCATCCGAAGTATGGGCCGAGCCTCTCCAGGTGTCGAAGCAGACAGACCCGATGCCACTGGGTCACTCAACCCATGGATGGCTGGAGAACACTCTGCGAGCCCCAGAAGTGTGGGCCCAGCCTCTCCAGGGGTTGAAGCAGCCAGACCCGATGCCACTGGGTCACCCAACCCATGGCTGGCTGGAGAACACTCTGCGAGCCCCAGAAGCATGGGCCCAGCCTCTCCAGGAGACGAAGCAGCCAGACCCCATGCCGCTGGGTCACCCAACCCATGGATGGCTGGAGAACACTCTGCGAGCCCCAGAAGTGTGGGCCCAGCCTCTCCAGGAGTCAAAGCAGCCGGACCCAATGCCACTGGGTCACTCAACCCATGGATGGCTGGAGAACACTCTGCCAGCCCCAGAAACGTAGGCCTATCCTCTCCAGGGGTCGAAGCAGCCAGACCCGATACCACTGGGTCACCCAACCCATGGACGGCTGGAGAACAATCTGCGAGCCCCAGAAGCGTGGGCCGAGCCTCTCCAGGGGTCGAAGCAGCCAGACCCCATGCTGCTGGGTCACTCAACCCATGGATGGCTGGAGAACACTCTGCGAGCCCCAGAAGTGTGGGCCGAGCCTCTCCAGGGGTCGAAGCAGCCAGACCCGATGCCACTGGGTCACTCAACCCATGGACGGCTGGAGAACAATCTGCGAGCCCCAGAAGCGTGGGCCGAGCCTCTCCAGGGGTGAAGCAGCCAGACCCGATGCCACTGGGTAACGCAACCCATGGATGGCTGGAGAACACTCTGCGAGCCCCAGTAGTGTGGGCCTAGCCTCCCCAGTAGCCGAAGCAGCCAGACCCCATGCCGCAGGGTCACCCAACCCATGGACGGCTGGAGAAAAATCTGCGAGCCCCAGAAGTGTGGGCCCAGCCTCTCCAGGGGTCGAAGCAGCCAGACCCGAAGCCGCTGGGTCACCCAACCCATGGACGGCTGGAGAACACTCTGCGAGCCCCAGAAGTGTGGGCTGAGCCTCTCCAGGGGTCGAAGCAGCCAGACCCGAAGCCACTGGGTCACCCAACCCATGGATGGCTGGGGAACACTCTGCGAGCCCAAGAAACGTGGGCCCAGCCTCTCCAGGGGTCGAAGCAGCCAGACCCGATACCACTGGGTCACCCAACTCATGGATGGCTTTAGAACACTGTGCGAGCCCAAGAAACGTGGGCCCAGCCTCTCCAGGGGTCGAAGCAGCCAGACCAAATGCCGCAGGGTCACCCAACCCATGGACGGCTAAAGAACACTGTGCAAGCCCCAGAAGTGTGGGCCCAGCCTCTCCAATGGTAAAGCAGCCGGACCCAATGCCACTGGGTCACCCAACTCATGGACGGCTGGAGAACAATCTGCGAGCCTCAGAAGCGTGGGCTAGCCTGTCCAGGGTTCTGGGTCTCAGAGAGATTCACGAAGGGTCAGCTGCACTCACTGCCTTGCAAGAAGGCTGGTCACAGTGAAGAAATCAAGATCGGAGCTCCTCCTCACCGAAGCACAGAGTCGTGCTGTAGTGGACGCTGCTGCAGAAAACGAAGAACATTTCCCAAGGTGGACATGGCTGCTGCAAGCAGGAACTGTGCTCATGGTAGTTGTCACCACTGAAGCCAAAAGTGTGCCAAAGGCAGTTGCCATCGACACATTTCTAGAGTGGGCCCTGTGGCTGCCATCATGCCGTTGTGACCCCAATCTAAGTGTCAGCCCATCTGCGGTTCATTGGCAGGTGACCCAGAAGTGGATCCGATGTCCCCCAAGGGTCCAGATCAAGGGCCACATCTGCAGCTGCCGCCTCTGCTCCCAGAAGGCAGAGAGATCAGAGGCCGTGTTCCTGGGTTGCACACCAGCTGCTGAAACTTCACAGAGAACTGACTTGTGGTGAGGCTGTATCAAGGGAACTTCACTGGGCCAAGCACCTTCAACACAGTTACTGAAGGTAAAGAATACATCTGAACATTGATGGTCATTCAGTTACTGAAGGTGAAGAATACACCTGAACATTGACGGTCATTCAGTTACTGAAGGTAAAGAATACACCTGAACATTGATGGTCATTCAGTTACTGAAGGTAAAGAATACATCTGAACATTGATGGTCATTCAGTTACTGAAGGTAAAGAATACATCTGAACATTGATGGTCATTCAGTTACTGAAGGGGGCTTCTCCTATCCTACTGACTGACATCCCGAGGCCTAAGGATGGATCCACCCTGCGTAGGCTCAGGCTGGCATCTGTGGATGTCTGTGCTTCTACTCTCAATAGGTTGCATGGGTATGTCAATGAAACACAACAGTGGAAAGTTTGAAAGTCTGACAGGGACCTGAAATCAGTTTTTCCACATGACCTTTTTGGTATTTTCCTTCCCATAATAAAAGAGAAAATCATTGCTTGAAGTATTGTGAATTTTTTTTTACTGAAGTTTTGAATTTTCTTATTCTGGGATTCTTTCTAGTCTCCTGAAGTACTTTCATATAGTTTTCTACAAAAGATCTCTTAGTTTAGAGTTAAGTCAAACACTCAGACACCGCATGTCATGCACTCTGCACAGAGATATGGGGACATTTGAGTCATTCCTTCAAGTGCTGGCTTGGTCACTCTGTATCCTGTCAGCTTCATGACTCTGACGGCCCTATCCTGAAAGCGATTCAGATCAGCCACACTTAGATGTCCCTCAAAGTGAAATACAGGAACAAATATCTGGTCTGAGTTTTTAGACAAAGACACTATATAGAGATTACATTGAGATGGAGATAAGAGACAAAATTGATACGTGTCCTGTGATATCTCTCTTTCCTAGTCAGGTGGCCGAGTAGAAGAATAGACGTTGTTGGAAAGTATTATACAACTTCCATGCTACCAGTACATTTTATTTATTTATTTATTAAGTTTTTTATAGAGCTAACAAGATCCCGAGGGATAACAGAGCGCTTTACAATATGATGGGAGGAAGGACAAAAGCAATATCTATAACAATATCCATAAGAGTAAGGGAGAGAAAGAAAATACAGTGCAAAATACTAGGAGGGTAATACAATAAAACAAGTGTAGGCGGGTATCAAGGGTGAAACACAGTGTACAAGGGGGAGCTGTATCAAAAGTAAGAACAAAGTCAGCAGGTGCAATGACAACGGGCCTGTGAGTCTAATCCTATTAGGGTATGAATTTGTTCATTAGGAATCTTTTGGCTTCCACTTTGAAAGCCGTCAATGAGGAGATTCTGCGAATTTCCGGTGGGAGAGAGTTCCAAATCTTAGGGGCAGCTCCGGAGAAAGCTAGGTGACAACTTCTCTTTTTCTTAAGGATGAGTGGTTTCAGGAGGAGGATAGAGGCACTGCTTGAAGCTCTTACGCTACAGGATAGTTTAAGTTTTTTTGCAAGGTACGTAGGATTATTAAGGTGAAGGGCTTTGTGTCTAAGAACAGCAATCTTTAATTGAATTCGTGGTTCAAAGGGCAACCAATTGAGGGATTTTAGGACTGGGGATATATGATATCAGTAACCAGTCTAGAGGCCGAGTTAAGTGCAGCCCTTAGTGGAGCCAGAGTGTATTTGGGAAGGCCACAGAGGGTAGCACTGCCGTAGTCTAACCTCGGCAAGACAAGTGCTTGAACCACTTGCTTGAAATTATTTGGAGGAAGGAAAGGTTTGATATTTCTGAGAGATCTCATCAAGTGGTTAACTCCTTTGCATACTTTGCTGATATGACCTTTCATGTTCAGGTGCTTGTCCATGGTGATACTGAGAGACTTGGCTGTGTCTACGATGAGAGGCGTACAGTTGAAAGCAGTGAAGGGACTCAGCCAGAGGTCTAGCTTGGGGATGAGATTTGGAGGGGAGATGAGCAGCAATTCCGTTTTAGAGGTGTTGAGCAGTAGATGATTCTCCGTTAACCAATTTTGAGAAAAATTAGGGTAGCATTGAGTGAGATGATGTTTTCCGAAGATGAGATTTTCAGATATGATTGCGTGTCGTCCGCATACATGTGGAAGTGAATGTTCATGGAATTTAGAGAATGTGCAAGAGGTTTCAAGAAAAGATTGAAGAGGATAGGAGATAGAGCGGATCCTTGGGGGACCCCCGTGAGTACGGGAGAGGGCTGTGAGAGAGAGTGGTTTGCCTTTTGTGCATTCAAGGTTCAACCCTGTCAAAGGCCTTTTAGGAATTTATTGCAGAGGTCAAGTCAACAGGATTATACTTTGAAGGTGGGTTTCTGTGGTGTCATATTTAGAATAAATCCTTGTAAAACTTAAATCAATGGAAGTATACCATCCCTCAGCCCATCAGTCAGGATTTTGTCAAATCCTTTCAAGCTATTTAACATAGATAGCAGTATGTAGGAACCGCACAGTTTTCCTTCTTTATTTAATTTCAATATATTGATTTTGTAAGGAAAGGCCTCTTTTTGTATGATCACCCTCAAGCTTTTAGACTCTAAGAGATGCCTGCTGACCAGACATCAGTGCCAGAGCCCTGACCCTAAAGTGTAGGTCAGTTTGACTGCACCCAATTGGAAAAGTCCCTAGTATATTGTATTGTATTGTGTTGTAATTGTATTTATATAGCGATTACTACCCGATACGAGGCGTCAAAGCGCTTTTTCGGTGTGTATCACTCTACTCCGGGGCCCATAGAGGATTAATGTTGAATTAGTATAGTGAAACATACAAGTAAAGTTTAAGTGGTGGATAGGTTAGTCAGTTATTTAGATTTGGAAGGATAGCAGAAGGATAGAAGCAGAAGAAAGAAAAGTTTGTATTTATATAGCGCTTGTTACCCCTGATGGGGTGTTGAAGCATGGTACTCCGGAAACCAATAAAGGATTAGTGTTGAATTAGTTTGGTGAAATATGAATGTAATTTGAGTGGTGGATATTAGTCAGTAATTTGGAGTGAGAAGGGTAGCGGAGGGATAAAAGGGAAGAAAGGTTTGCATTCATGTATCACCTATTACCCCTGAAGGGTGTTGAAGCGCTTTTCTGGACAGTAGGACGCTACTCCGGTACCCATAAAGGATTAGTGTTGAAAATTAGTATAGTGAAGTATGAAGTAATTTGAGTGGTGGATATGTTAGTCAGTTATTTGGATAGAGAAGGGTAGGTTGCGGGATAGAAGAGGGAAAGAGGTTTGTATTTATATAGCGCTTGCTACCCCTTGATGGGGTTTTGAAGCGCTTTATTGGCGAGTAGCACGCTACTCTGGAATCCATAAGGATTATTGTTGAATTAGTATGGTGAAACATGAAAGTAATTTTAGTGGTGGATATGTTAGTTAGTTATTTGGATTGCGGAGGGTTGGGGAGGGGTAGAAAAGGGAAAAGGTTTGCATTTATATAGCGCTGGTAACCCTGATAGGGTGTTGAAACGCATCATTGGCGAGTAGCACGCTATTCTGGAACCCATAAAAGATTAGTGGTGAATTAGTCTAGAGGAATATGGAAATTGAGAAGTGAACATGTTAGTCTGTTATTTTGATTGAAAAGGATGGTGGAGGGACAGGAGAGTGAGATTTTTTTTTTTAGGTCATAGCAGTAGGAGGAGGCTTTTGGACGAGTAAAAAGGGTTTTTTGAAGGGAAGAGTCAGAGGGGAGAGTTTATATAGGTTTGTTTTGGGGGATCGGTAGAGTAAAAAAGAGGTGTCAGATGATGCAAGGAGAGGTAGAGTAAGAGAGAGTCTAGAAAGGGTTATTTTGGGGATCATAGTAGGGGTATGGGGTTTGGGATAAATGAGAGAGTGGATGTAGAGGATATATTGATATATGTATAGGGTGAGTGATAGGGTAGTGCTTTGGCAAGAGTAGTAGAAAGAGGTTTGAGGTGAGTCAGAGGGTTGGGCCAGAGGATATATTGTGAGAAGTATAGGCTGAGAAATGCTAAATTAGAAGAAAGTGGTACATTTATAGATCCATAAGTACATTGAAAGGATATAGATGCATCAAGGAGGTAAGTATATGTAGATTAAAGATATTGATAGAGGTACAGGATGAGAAATACTGGAGTGCATTGGATATGTTTTTTCAGGAGAAAGGTAACAGACACACAGATCCAAGTACATGGAAGGTACATAGATGCACAATAGAAGTATGTACATGTAGACTAAAGATGATTTTTATTTATTTATTTATTTATTTACAACAACATAATTATTCTACACGTTTATACAAACCAATACACACACTTATAGGTACATATCTATAGTACAAATAAATACTTGCGTACAGAGGGATATGCTGTATATTTCTGTTTGCGTATGGTGCTTATGTGGGGAAGAGCCAATTCTTGAGTAGTTTTCTGAACATAAGGTGGTTGTAGGTGGATCTTTTGTTGGGGGGTAAAGAGTTCCATATTTTGGCAGGTGGAACAGAGAAGGATGTGCCACCCATGGTTTTTGTCTTGTATCTTGGGATTTTGAGGCGAGGTGCCACTCTAGAGCGGAGGTTACTTTGTTGAATGTGTTTGGTGATTTTATTCCTGATGAAGAGCGGTCTCGTTCCATGTATGGTTTTGTGGGTGATACAAAGCAGCTTGAACGTGGATCTTCTGGCAAACGGTAACCAATGCAGGGCTTTCAAGGCAGGGGAGATGTGGTCTCGCGGTTTGATATGCAAGAGTAGTCTGGCAGCCGAGTTCTGAATCCGTTGTAGTCTTTTCATGGTCGTTAAAGGTGATTCGTGGTAGAGGCTATTGGCGTAATCGAGTTTGGACAGAACAAGGGAGATGGTACCTTGGACCTTGTGTGGAAATCCCAAATGAGGGAAAATTCGTCACAGCGTTTTTATAGTGACAAAGCTTGATCTTGCTAGTTTGTCCACTTGGGCATTCATCGACAGCTTGGAGGCCATGGTCTGTAGGAAAGTGGCTCTGTATATACTGTCCCCAAATAGGTACAGGGTGTACAGAGTCCACAGTCCCCCAGGGTTTGACAGAGGTTAAAGTTAGATATAACCTTACTCTCTAAAGTGGTAGCTTGGTCGAGCAGTAAGGCAGTATCAGAGGACAATGTAAAGCATTTGTTGTACACACTCAGTCAGCAAATGGTCTCACACACTCAAGGACTGAACTCTAGGCCAATGGTTTATATATAAAAAATATATGCTTGTTTTATTTTAGAACCAACAATAGGTATCAAAATATACTTTCTCAGAATGAGATGCTTTAGTTAAATACTTTTCAATAGGCAATAGACTTTTGAATGCAATGATTACAGTTGTTGCAATAGGCAACACAATTCAAACACAATTGTAACATTGAGCTCAATGGGACTTTTTAAGTAAATGCAATTTCAGTTACTTTACGTATGATTTCCTTACTCAGGGTTGGATCCTGGATTCAATCCTGGTGCATTTCCTGTAAACAGTTGAAAGAAATCGTTTTTGTTACACAGGCGATTATTAAGGAATATTTGTAAGTTTCAAAATCGACACGTAAAAGAACTTCTGGCAAAAACCAGGCAATGTTATCCTATGGAGGAATATCAAGTTATAGGTAAATACGGTTGTAATTACCTCTCAGGGTCAGTGCTGGGCACCAAGATCCAGCACTGGGATCTCTCCTGATAACAGGTTACTTAATTTCGTTTTCTTTGATCGGCTGATTTTTAATGAATATTTTTAAAGTTTCAAAACTCGACACTTAGAAGAAATTTCAAGTAAAACCAGTCAATGTTACCCTATGGAGAAAAAGTGAGTTATCGGCTTTTGGGTAAGTACTCGACTGGCAGAGTTAAGATTCTGGGCATAGACTCAGGGGTCTCCCAGGGTCAGGTAGGTACAGTTGTTACACCCTCAGCGGCACAGGGGCAGCCGGGTGCTGAGAGAGTTAGGCCCAATGTTAGCCTATGGCGGGCAGGGGGCCTTTGGTTGGTGGCTGCTAGAAGGCCTGCCACGCGGCTGTGGGAGCTGGACTCCTGGTCACTTGCTCAGGGCAAGTGGGGAAGAAAAATAGGACAGAGGTTGCACTCCCAGGGGCACTTGGGCGGATGGGTGCAGGGTGCTTTTGAGCCGTCGGGCGCTCAATGGATTTCAATTTCTATGACGAACAAAGGCTGCAAGCTCGGGCACGAAGATTCTTCATGTGCGACCACCACTTCGAGAGGTATGTTGGGAAGCTGTAGGTTAGGTAGGCACCCAGGAGTGGGGCACAGGGGGCAGAAGGGCGCTGGGTGCAGGGGTGTCTTTTCGCGTCGGGAAATCTTACCCTCAGCTGGTCGCGGTTGAGGGGGTCCCTGGTTTTGAGGCTGCAGGAGTCATCAGGAGCATCGAGGTGGGCCCTTGGGGGCTGGATTTGGGGTCACAGTCGCCGGGGGACGTCCTCGTTGTCTTTGTCCACTCCGGCACAGGCCAGGCTTGGCGGGTGCAGAGTGTGCAGGAGTAGCGGTTCCTGGTTGGCACCAGGGACTTGTTACTTGCTTTGAGCAGAACCACTGCTCATGGGAGTCCCAGTCTGTTTAGAGTCACAAGGTAGCCAGGTCCTCCAGGTTTTTTGAGGTTGCTGACCACTGGTTTTAGCAGGAGCAGGTTCGAGGGTCGACAGGCCTGTAGGGCTGGGGCCAAGTCAGTTGGTGCCGTCCTCTTGTTAGCAGCTGCACGGCAGGTCTTCTTTCTTCTTGTTCTTCTTGCTTGTTTCAGATTTGGGATCTGAGGGAGGAAGGTTCAGGGTGCCCCTAAATACTAAATTTAGGGGCGTTACAGGTAGGTAGAGGTCTGGGACCAATGGGTCCCTTCCCTGGTGTGGGTACACCACCTAGCCTGCCTCTCTCCTGTGGGAGTTGGGCAGGAGCCTAGTCCTGATTGGGTAGGGCTCCCCATCTTCAAGATGGCGAGAGCCCGGAGTCGTGCTTCACTTCGCCTCCCCCACCTGAGGGGTGGGGTTGGCAGAGGCTGGCACACCCCCTTTCCTCCCTTGGGTTTTCCCACCAGTCTTGCCGCCAGAGTGGGGGTGATAACCGGTGGGTGCCAGTTGCTGAGTACAGCATGTGGCCTGGGGAAGCTCACAAAGGCGGCATGCCTTTGAAGCTTCCCCTGCCCATCCTGGGGGAGGAGACCTAGCACCTCGCCCAGGATGTGCATTGTTGCAGACCCACGAGAGCGAATGGCTCTCTACGCAGGGGTCCAGCAAAATGTCTGCTAGGTGGCAGCCTAGGCAGCCTCTCAGGCAGGATGCTGGTTGTTGGTTAGTTTCAGGTGGCATCTCTAAGATGACCTCTGTCATGCATTTTACATTAAATCCCACACTGGCATCAGTGTGGGTTTATTGTACTGAGAAGTTTGATACCAAACTTCTCAGTCTTCAGTGTTGCCATCATGGTGCGATGGAGTTCGTGTTGACGACCTCCCAGCACCGTATACTCTTTAATGGCAGCACTGCACTTACAGTGCCCAGGTATGGACCTGGGTACTGTAGGGGTGCAGGGCTCATGCACCTATACCCTCACCACTGGCATAGTGCACCCAGCTAGAGGGGTGACTGAGGTATGCCAGGGCAGTGTATTTGTGGGCATGGCACACAGGGTTGTGTGCCTTGTTGACTCTCTGTTTTGTTCTGCACCAAGACACTCAGTCTGCAAAGGCAGTGTGTGTGTGTCAGGGCACAGGGCCTCTAAGGGTGGCACAATAAATGCTGCAGCCCTTAGGGGTCTTCTCAGGTCACAGGGCCCTGGGTACCTAGGGTACCATTTACCAGGGGCTGACATGTGGCCAGAGATGCCAATTGGGTTTAGGCTGTTAGGCAGTTTAAGGGAAGGAACACAGGCCCTGGGCACCTGACTGGCAGGAGCCCAGGGCACACCAAGTCAAAGAGCATCAGTAGTCTGGCAAAAAAAAGGGAGGGGTTACTGCAACAGAAACCCACTTTCTCACATGGTCATTCCGAGGTTTTTTACTTCCTTCGATAATGCAGGTGGTGATCCCAGTTCATCAGGCCAGGCGGCAAGCGGGTCATAATGTTTCCGATCGCCACACGTGAGTATTTCCGTTTTTGAAGCATTCAATTTGAGATGGCTCCAAGTCATCCACTGATCCACGGCTCTGAGACAACTGAAAATTGGGGATTTTTCAATGTCTTTGGGGCATTCCAGTTGAAGGAGTATTTGCTTGTCATCTGCATAGTTATAGCACCTGAGGTGAAATTTATTGATCAGTACTGGTAATTGCTTCATGTAGATGTTGAAAAGCAGGGGCGAGAGGATAGAGCCTTGAGGGACCCCTGCTTTTGTGGGGTATGGATGACATTAGTTCTGTTTCAAAGGTAGGAAGCGATCCAGTCTAGACCAGTCCCCTCTATGTCGGCTTCATAGAGTCTTTGTATCAGAGTGTCATGGTGAACCGTGCCAAGGGCAGCCGAGAGGTCCAAGAGGAGTAGCGCAGCAACCCCGCTGCGGTCAACTGTATTCTTCAGGTCATCCCAGATGGCAAGGAGGGCAGATTCAGTGCCTCTTCCTGGACGGAATCCTGTTTGGAAGTCTGAGAGTATGTGATTCTCTTCAATGAAATGTGACATCTTGACGAACGCTGCTCTTTCTATCAGTTTGCCCAGGAAAGATCTATTTGTAATGGGTCTGTAGATGTCAGGGTTCAGCGGGTCCAAGTTTGTTTTCTTCCGTAAAGGGCATATGTGTGACTTTTTGAGTTCTTCTGGAAATATTCCGGTAGTTAAGGAATCGTTGATGATTCTTCTTACTGGAGTGGCAGCAGAGGTTGTTAAATGAGTTGTCTTGAAAGTTTGTGGTGGACAGGGGTCAGAAGGGCTGCCGGCAGGCCTGCTTGCTTAGACCAGGTCCATAAATTCAGCGTGTGACATGTATTAGAAGGAACGTAGAGGCTGGGTTAGAGTATTCTTGGATTGTTGTTTTATACGGTTAGTGCTGGTGCTTTGTTTCTGTTTTAAGTATGAGTCTGCTTTGTCCGTGAAATGATTTGCCAGTTTGTCTGTGAAATCTTGAGTAACAGGATGAGTTCCTTCTTGGCAATTTGGTTTGTGAAATTCATTGAGTATTTTATAGAATTCTTTATTTGCACATTTAGCATTTTGAATTCTGTCTGAATAGTACCTTTTCTTAGCTTTTTTGATAGCTGACTTGTATAATCTGTTAATTTGTTTGTAGGTGAAGCTTGTCTGTAAGTCCCTGGTATATGGTGCCCTGGTACCCATAGTACGTAAGTTAGAGGAGTCCTCCAGGGCTTGCAGCACCGGTTGTGCTACCCTTGCATTCTCCCAAGTCAGATGAGTTCCCAGTTCACCACTGCAGACTGGCAGAGCAGCCGTGCACTGTTAAAAGCAATGGCACAGCTCCCTCTCCCCCTGGACACGTGTGTAAGTCACCCCTCTGGCAGGCCTTCCGAGTCTTAAAGGCAGGCCGCAAACATATAACACAGGCAGGACGTGGACTTCACATGTCCTGACAGTAAAACATGCAAAACGACAGTTTTTACTGTGGCAAGGCTTGGTCACCCAATTGGCGAGTAGAGGGTTACAGGCTGACCCCTCAGCTGTGGTAACTCCTGAATGGTACAGCCAAAGTATGCACTGCAAAGTATCAACTCATTACATTAAGCCAAACTCGTATCTCAAGTCGCAATTAATGTAACTTGTTGCAGTGTGACGCTTTAGCAAAGTTGCCTTTAAAACTCTTGTGCCATCCCGGACACGCATGGAGCCTGCTAGACGAGACAGCTTTCTGCCCTCCTGGAGAGACGCACCAATGACTCTCAGGAAGGGGAACAATGAGGGCTTGCAGGCCTGGGAGGGGTAACCTACCTCCTGCAGGAAGCAGCTTGGGTGTCAGCCCCAAAAGGGAGGTTTCAAAGGAGAAGCTGCTTTAGAAAGGGCAGATGTGTAACAGTAGGGTGGAGGGCTGCCCCATTGTAGACAGGAAGCAGAGAGGGGAAACCAGTTGCCAAACCGTTTTCCCCATGGGCGTGTTGCCCTGAGGTAGCCACACCCCAGAGGTGGCCTAGGAAGGTCTTTAGACTGAGAGAGGGGTCTCGTCATCTTGGGAGTGGGAAGAATGATGCATCCTGGGATAGCTAGATGCCGCACTCCACAGGAAGGGGTCACCAGCTGGGAGGAAACCTGGTAGTCCACTGGCTACCAACTGCGTCCTGCCCTGAGGGACCTTTCCGAACATAAAGGCGACACCCCTGGCACCCAGACCTCAGATCTTGACTGACTTGGAGATGGACTGAAAAAGGACTGCCCTGCTGCACGGAGGGACCAACAACGAGAGGCGCACCAACAACGACTGCACCTACTGCCCCTGGTGGCTAGCGTAGAGAGGGACTGTGCCTGTTGTGACCTGCTCAAGGAGAAGTTATCTTCAAAGTCCAGTCAAGCCAAGAGAAGTCCAAGGGCCAGCTGACTGGCCTTCTGTTCACA
Source organism: Triturus cristatus (assembly GCF_964204655.1). NCBI lineage: Eukaryota > Metazoa > Chordata > Amphibia > Caudata > Salamandridae > Triturus > Triturus cristatus. Next base: position 16,877,909 of record NC_140581.1, read on the forward strand.
GGACAGAACACAACAGCTGAAGAAGCCTGCTGGGGAAAATTGGTAGTCCAAAGTCTTCAGGCTGCTACCACCACCGCTGTGCAGCACCAAGGAGTGAGACTCGATACACAGAGTTGCACCTGCGTTTTCTGAACCAGGGTGTGTGGTCGGAGAGCTGCTGGGACCCTCAGATGATGAGGTACTGACCAGGAAGGAATGGTCTGTGACTTCGGCCAGACCGGAAACGACCTTCTGGCACATCGACCCTGCAACCAGGATACCCTCACTATCTTTGTGGACCGAGGAGTGCCTGAAAGAAGACCCCCATTGATCGCATCGCATCGACAGCATGCTTGAAGCATCTTCAGCATTCTTCATCCCTTGCATCAGGACCACTCCATAGGAATCGATTGTAACATGGATAAAGTGCTTGGAACTGCTGAAGGGCTGCCTCTTCTGGGAAGGAAACTGTTCTTAAGGACCTGGCCGGCCCCCCTGACTAGCTCCCTGGAGTTGGTCCCCCAAGTAACCGCATTGGCATTTACCTAGGTTTTCTTTGAAAAGGTTTCCAAGTGTAAAATATGTGAATTTGCCAAGGCCTGTTCATGGTTGAGTGAAATTGCTTTGATTTATTATTGTTTGTACAATCAATTTCTCTGGAACAACCTATGGGTCGTAAAGGGACTGGTAAGTGGTGAGGTTGCACAACCACACCAGATAATACACCCCATTTCCTCACAGATTCCAATAGCATCTTCCCGGACTTATGGATCTGAGATCAGATGACTGGTGTTAGAAAAACCATACAGAATCCTGGGGGAGGGGGTCTATGTGTGACCAAGAACCTCAGGGATTGCAAGTGGGTACATATTTTAAACCATCGCCTGTATGAATACGATGAGATAAACAGACAATCAATGGATAGCACCAGGTCCCCGTGAATTCTACTTATGTCTGGTTTTGAGGTGTTTTCCTGCTTTGTGACAGTTTGCCTGGTATATGCTGTCCACTAGTTATAGTCAGGGATTGCCAAATAGCATATGCTGCTGCAAATGTGCATGGTGTTCAGGGGTTCAGGTTGCATGGTCCCCACGAGGGCTTTAGATCTCAGGTTTGCTGAGAGCATGGATCGGCCTCGGGGAAGCTTGGAAACCCATCTCCTGTGTTGCAAAGTCTTCGGAGTCCTTCAGGAGCTGCAAAGTTGCAAACCGGACAGATGCGTCTTTGGTGCCTGCCTTGCAGGTGAGTAACTCCTTTACGCCAAGGAAGATTCTTTGGTCATCGTGTAGATAGTTGAAGTCCTGTAGCCAGGGGTTCCTACTTTATACCCAAGGAAGGGGTGGAACAAACTCTGGGGACCCACCTATGGGAGGGTCAGGACAGAGGGGTGGCTACACCCATGTCCTTTGTCCAGTTTCGAGCCAGAGCAGGGGCTGATAGCCCCTGCAACTGGTTTGAGCTGGACTATGCACAGGGACACCAAATGTGCCCCCAGTGCAGACTTCAAAGCACTCTTGGAGTGCACCCACCCAGACCCAATACACTAAAGCCTGTCTGGGAGGTGGTGACACCTCCCTGTGACAGGAAACCTATTGTACAGCCACCCCTGCCAGAGTTTCATCCAGCAGCAGGAGGGCAGACTCGTGTTTGTGGCTGGCAGCATCCATTTTGTGATTCCAGGGTTCTGTGAAGCTCTTACCGGGTGTACCAGTGAAGTCATATTTCTCCCTCTAGTAGGATGGAATCATACCTCTCCCGCCAATTACTGGCGGGGAGGTATGATTCCAAGGTGTTCGACACCAAACACGACATGTTTCCATGCAGCCATTCTAAAGTTAGCATTTACCGCGAGGTCATAATGCACTTAAGAGTATATGGTTTGGCTTCATGACAAACAACCCCGGAATAGAGGTTCCGAAGGCTGCAGAGGGGCTCTGCTCATGCATGGGCACCCTCTCACATAAAACCCAGCACCCTGCCTTCAGGATTGATAAGGCCTGCCATAGGGGTGACTGATAGGTTTGTATGTGCAGTGATATGGATAGATTTAGTGAACCTATATCTAAGTAAGAGGTGCATGTACCACCTTACACAGGCTGCTGTAGCAGACCTGTGGTGTCATTTTGCATGGTCTCCCAGGGGTGGCATAATACATGCCGCAGCCCCTGAGAGGCCTCTGGGTACCTATGCTCTGGGTATATAGTATACCATATACTAGGTACTTTTAAGGGTAACCCAGAATCCAATCTGTGGTGTACCTAAAGTACATGTAATCACTTTTGAGAGGTAGCAAAAAGTGGGGGTAAACATGTGAAGCAGATCCTACTCTCCTACATGCTTGTCACATCAATTTTGTAAATATCTCATGTACATAGTTGTTTTTACAAAAAAACATGGTTTAGTCTTTCTGTTTAGAATTTATTTCAGTTCAAAGAAAAAAAACAGGATTTACTCTGTTCGTGTATAATTAAGTGGTTGAGGTATTTAAAAGAACCACTGTCTGTGTCAGACTTTTAACTAAGCCATGTTTTTTTGTGATATACACACAGAATATTACACACCCTAAATGGGTTCCATTTATTACTAACATTTTCTATTCTGTAAAATTGCAATCATTTACAAGGGTTGGTGGAAAGGTTCTGTGTGCCCGGTAATCATTCCCACCTCTCATGGACCACCATCATATGACACAGAAGCATTAAGCATTTATGGTTTCTATGCCCTTCCAGCTAGTAATACAGTTATCTTGAGACACTAGTGTATGTCTGGTGAGAGGCCATTTTGGGAGCAGATGATACCGCGTATCTTCCCCCTCCCACATGCACGTCAACGCGCTTATTTAAGGGTCATTCCGTCCATGTGCACGTCAATGCGCTTATGTAAGGGTCATTCCATCCTCATGCACGTTGACGCACTTATTTAAGTTTCATTCTACCACGTGCACGTCAACACTCTTATTTAAGGGTTATTCTGTCCACGTGCACATCGACGCACTTATCTAAGAGTCATTACCGGCCACGTGCTTAAGCAAGCAGTGAGGGAGACGCACACACAGAGGTAAGGCCTGTTTGGGGAGGAAGGACCTATTCATTCTCTTGCCTTGCCCCTTGCATCATGATATTTTCAACTACATTTTTGTTCCCCCCATTTAGAGTTTTGTTTGTGTAGATGCGAAATCATTTACCTGCAGCAAACGCGCCACGCCTATCACAGAGGCGAGTGGGGTAAAGTCCATTTTCAAACTCTTCAGTCCAGTATTCACTCACTGATCACTGATTGTTACCCTGCTCACTCACTTCCAGTAGATATGAATGTGTGTTGGAGAAAGGTAACCCCACGTTTAAGAGCAGGTGAGTGTCTTACGTTCTTATCTCACCACCTTTATGTGAAAACATGACTATTTCTAGGAGCCCTGAAAAAGTCCCAAAGGATCGAAACGCGTCAACTTCTGTTATTGATGATTGCTTTAGCTATAAGCTACTCTGTTCAATATGATAAACTTAGAAATAAAGACTTACTGTAAATCAAACCGCGGACCATCTCCCATTCTATCATACCAACGCTGGATACACGTGTAAAAGCTTGAACATATGGGCCTGAGCTGCTGACTTCGTAACCGGTGGAAACCAGGTTCAAGTCTCAGCGTCAACTTCCAGTGTTTTTGGTCAAAAACCCATAACTCCACGTGCCAACAATTCAGTCACCTGAGACCATCACGGGTGAGTTGCCGCTATTTACAAGTCCTGGTTAAAAGACATGTGCTTCTGTTTTAACCTGTATCCTTAACAGAGTGCTGAGCTATAGTGTATAATTGTAGAGTTCAGGCTAGCCCTCTAAATGAGGGATTGTGGTGGATGTTCCCTCCAGCTGATGCACCTTTATTGCAATATATTGATGATTTTGATGACCTGTATTGATAGTGGCATGTGCCATGTTTTTTCTGCCACAGTCATCTTGAGAGATGCTGATGGGGTGGACTGTGGGTCTTCGTCTGTGTAGAGGCTGATGGGGTGGACTGTGGGTCTTTGTCTGTGTAGAGGCTGATGGGATGGACTTTGAGTCTGTGTAGAGGCTGTTTGGGTGGACTGTGGGTCTTCGTCTGTGTAGAGGCTGATGGGATGGACTGTGGGTCTTCGTCTGTGTAGAGGCTGATGGGGTGGACTGTGGGTCTTCATCTGTGTAGAGGCTGATGGGGTGGACTGTGGGTCTTTGTCTGTGTAGAGGCTGATGGGGTGGACTGTGGGTCTTCGTCTGTGTAGAGGCTGTTGGGGTGGACTGTGGGTCTTCGTCTGTGTAGAGGCTGATGGGGTGGACTGTGGGTCTTCGTCTGTGTAGAGGCTGATGGGGTGGACTGTGGGTCTTCGTCTGTGTAGAGGCTGATGGGGTGGACTGTGGGTCTTCGTCTGGGTCTTCGTCTGTGTAGAGGCTGATGGGGTAGACTGTGGGTCTTCGTCTGTGTAGAGGCTGATGGGGTGGACTGTGGGTCTTCGTCTGTGTAGAGGCTGATGGGGTGGACTGTGGGTCTTCGTCTGTGTAGAGGCTGATGGGGTGGACTGTGGGTCTTCGTCTGTGTAGAGGCTGATGGGGTGGACTGTGGGTCTTCGTCTGGGTCTTCGTCTGTGTAGAGGCTGATGGGGTGGACTGTGGGTCTTCGTCTGTGTAGAGGCTGATGGGGTGGACTGTGGGTCTTCGTCTGTGTAGAGGCTGATGGGGTGGACTGTGGGTCTTCGTCTGTGTAGAGGCTGATGGGGTGGACTGTGGGTCTTCGTCTGTGTAGAGGCTGATGGGGTGGACTGTGGGTCTTCGTCTGGGTCTTCGTCTGTGTAGAGGCTGATGGGGTGGACTGTGGGTCTTCGTCTGTGTAGAGGCTGATGGGGTGGACTGTGGGTCTTCGTCTGTGTAGAGGCTGATGGGGTGGACTGTGGGTCTTCGTCTGGGTCTTCGTCTGTGTAGAGGCTGATGGGGTGGACTGTGGGTCTTCGTCTGTGTAGAGGCTGATGGGTTGGACTGTGGGTCTTCGTCTGTGTAGAGGCTGATGGGGTGGACTGTGGGTCTGTGGAGTCTGCACAAACTAAGATGGTTGATGAGTGACATAGATTAGCTTATACCACTGTAGAGTGTTTTGTGGACACATTGAATAATGCAGAATATTGAATTGTCACTTTTGTTCTTATTATTCTTCTCTCTATTCCACACACACCTTTCTCTGCATGAGCACTTCCTATGCACTGCAGATTGAGCACCGTGCCAAAGTATGCTGTTTCCTGAGTCCAAACAACTCCCTGGAGATAATGCATTTGTGGAAATTTAACTGTGCTGTTTGATGCCAGTTTGTACATGTTCATTGTTTTTGAAAACCCGAGTAGGCTTAATTTGACACACAGAATCAGACACACAGTCCAACTCACTGGCATCTTTGAGCAGGCTCAACACACCAACAGTCCATCTCATTAGTCACTCAGTGCAGACTCAACAGATCCACAATCCATCCCATTAGCCTCTGCGCAGACGCAGAACCACAGTCCAACTCATCGGCATCTCTGTGCAGGCTCATCAGATCTACAGTCCATCTCTGCAGACTCCACAGTCCATCCCATCAGCCTCTGCGCAGACGCAGAACCACAGTGCAACTCATCGGCATCTCCATGCAGACTTGAAAGGCCCACACAAACTTGACAGATACCACAGTCCATCTCATTGACCTCTCTGTGCACACTCAATTGACCCACAGTCGATCCCATCGGTCTCTGCGCGGACTCGAACCCACAATGTTGAGGTTCTCCTTTCATTTGGTCATGCTTGTCAGACTTGTCAGACCCACAGTCCATCCCATCGGCCTCGGTGCTGACCCAGACCAACAGTCCATCCCATCAGCATCTGTGCAGAATTGGACCCACAGCCCATCCCATCAATATCTCTGCGTGGGCTCGACACACCTACAGTCCATCCCATTAGCACCTGAAACACCCGACATCAGTGGGTATTCATCTAACGTGCCCCTGGTCACTGGCAAGTGACCCAGACTCTGTCCCCTCTGCTTTCAGGTTCTTCACATCTTTGATCCAGGCTTGCAACACCCCGGACACTTCTCCTTTCTACGGCAGCAGCACTTTGCAGCACATCGCCATTGAAACCGACGACGATTCCCGACACCATTTGACACCTATGCACCCGGCTTCCCTGGGTGAGGTAACACGAGTTCTCCGGTGCTCTCGTGGGTGCTGGCTCTAGAACCCTCTAAGTCTGAAAGGGTTTGCTCAAAGTCCTCTCCTAAGTGTCCTTATTCTTTAAAAGTTATGTTAACAAGAGTGTTTAGAAATAAATACATATATTTTATATATATACCTTGTGTGGTTCTCCTTTCATTAAAAGTTACTGGTGTGGAGGTATGATTCCAAGGTGTTTGACACCAAACACAACATGTTTCCATGCAGCCATTCCAAAGTTAGCATTAACCGCGACGTTATAACGCACTTAAGAGCATATGGTCAGGCTGCATCACAAACAACCCAAGAATAAAGATTCCGAAGGCTGCAGAGGGGCTCTGCTCATGCATGGGCACCCTCTCACATAAAACCCAGCACCCTGCCTTCAGGATTGATAAGGCCTGCCATAGGGGTGACTGATAGCTTTATATGTGCAGTGATATGGGTAGATACAGTGAACCTGTATCTCAGTAAGGGGTGCATGCACCACCTAACCCAGGCTGCTGTAGCAGACCTGTTGGCTCATTTTAAATGGCTTTCCAGGGGTGGCATAATACATGCACCAGCCATAGACCATCTCACCGGCCTCTGTGCTGACTCAGATTCACAGACCATCTCACCAGCCTCTATGTCGACTCAGATCCACAGACCATCACACCAGCCTCTGTGCCGACTCAAATCCACAGACCATCTCACCAGTCTCTGTGCTGACTCAAATCCACAGACCATCTCACCAGTCTCTGTGCTGACTCAGAACCACTGACCATCTTACCAGCCTGTTTCCCAACTCAGATTCACAGACCATGTCAACAGCCTCTGTGCCGAGTCAGATCCACAGACCATCTTAACAGCCTCTGTGCCGACTCAGATCTGCAGACCATCTCACCAGCCTGTGTGCCGACTTAGATCCACAGACCATCTCACCAACCTCTGTGCCGACTCAAATCCACAGACCATCTCATCAGCCTCTGTGCTGACGCAGACCCCCAGACCATCTCACCAGTCTCTGTGCTGAATCAGAGCCACAGACCATCCCACCTGCCTCTGTTCTAACTCAGATACACAGACCATCTTACCAGCCTCTGTGCCGACTCAGACCCCCAGACCAACTCACCAGCCTCTGTGTCGACTCAGATCTACAGTCCATCTCATCAGACTCTGTGCTGACTTAGCTCCATAGTCCATTTCATGGTCCTCTCTGCACAGATTCACTGCCACGGTCCATCCCATGGGCCTCTCTGCAGAGACTCATTGCTGCAGTCCATCCCATGGGCCTCTTTGGAGATTCAGACACACAGTGCATCCCAGGAGCCCCTCTGCACAGATTTAGATCCACAGTCCATCCCATCGGTCTGTGTGCAGACTCAGCTCAAAGTCTATCCATAGCCTCTATGTGTAGGATTAACAGACCTACAATCGATCTCATGGGCCTCTGTGCAGACTTGGACCCACAACCCATCCCATCGGCATCTCTGCGCGGACTAGACACACCCACAGTCCATCTCATTAGTCTCTCGGTGCAGACTCAACAAATCCACAAGCCATCCCATTAGCCTTTGCGCAGACGCAGACCCACAGTCCAACTCATCGGCATCTCCATGCAGGCTCTACAGACCCACAGTCCAACTCATCAGCATCTCTGTGCATGCTCATCAGATCTACTGTCCCTCTCATGGGCCTCTGTGCACAGAGTTAGACCCACAGTCCATCCCATGGGCCTCTCTGCTCAGACTCAGTGCCACAGTCCATCCCATGGGCCTCTCTGCACAGCTGCACAAACTCAGTGTTACAGTCCACCCCATGGGCCTCTCTGCTCAGACTCAGTGTCACAGTCCATCCCATGGGCCTCTCTGCACAGCTGCACAAACTCAGTGTTACAGTCCACCCCATGGGCCTATCTGCTCAGACTCAGTGACACAGTCTATCCCATGGGTCTCTTTGTGGATTCAGACACACAGTGCATCCCAGGAGCCCCTCTGCACAGATTAGACCCACAGTCCATCCCATGGGCCTCTCTGTGGACTCAGATGCACACTGCATCCCATGGGTCTCTGTGTAGATGCAGATCCATAGTCCATCCCATTGGCCTCTGTGCAGACGCAGATCCACAGTCCATCCCATTGGCCTCTGTGTAGATGCAGATCCACAGTTCTTCCCATTGGCCTCTGTGTAGACTCGGATCCACAGTCCATCCCAGGGGGATCTCTGCAAAGACTCAGTGCTACAGTCTATGCCAGGGGCCTCTCTGCACAGACTCAGACACACAGTTCATCCCATGGGCGTCTCTGCACAGACTCAGACCGACAGTCCATCCCATGGGCCTCTGTGCACAGAGTTAGACCCACAGTCCACCCCATGGGTCTCTTGTAGACCCACACCCACAGTCCACCCCATGGTCTTCTCTGCACATACTCAGTGTTGGAGGGAGGACCACCGGGGAGTCAAGGGGACCACTCCGGGGCACCTTCCTACCGTAAAGTTATAGCCGAGCGCCGCTGAGAAGCCTCCTAGGAGAGGTCTTTCTCCTATGATCGTACCAGGCCCAGTAACACCACCACACAGGACTCCGTATCAGTTGCTTATCTAGGTACTTTATCAATAGTAGCACAGTCGAAATATTTACAGGGGGATCGAGAGATCCAGAAAGAGTCTCAATGTCTTTGTAGGGACAGGGTAGCGGGACAGTCTTAGTACCAGCCTGGTACGGGGAAGCTCTGCGCCAGAACTTGCGTTAGGCCGAAGGTGGCTCCGGGGATCGGAGCGGCAGGTGCTGGTCTCAAAGCAGCTCGGACGTGGAGAGCCGCGACGGTGTCTGCAGGGCTCGGGTGGTAGTTCCGCTTGGGTCGAGCCGCGACACAGTCAGCAGGGCTCCGGTGGTAGGTCCGCTTGGGTCGAGCCGCGACGAGGTCAGCTGGGCTCTGATGGCAATTTCAACAAGGTCGGGCCGCGACAGCGTCAGCAGGGCCCCAAAGGTTCGTGAAGGTCTTTAAGCACGGTGGAGCCGCGACGTAGTCAGCAGGGCTCATAGCGTGGTTCCAGGATGAGTCTTTCTCCGTAGGGTCAGCCGCGATCCGATCAGCAGGGCTCTTGACTCCGGGATACAACTGCTGTCCTGTTGCAGGGTCGCCCCAGATATAGGTCTGAGCCCTTTGATGTCCGGACCCTTGCGCCCGGGGGGAGCGGAGAGGCCGGGTCGGGAGCGGCCAGACGCTCAGCAGGAGAGCCGCCAGGCCCAGGAGAGCTGTGGGGCGATCGCACCGAGGTGTGGGAGGACGGTTGGGGGTCCCATCGATACTGCCCTCCTCCGGGAGTGGGGAAGTGTTCACGTGGTACCCCCTGGCCAGTTGTTGGTGCCTTGATGTCGGGGCTTGCTGGGGCCGAGGCCGGGTTGAGCGGGGTCACGTAGGCTGGTGCGCAGAGTCACGTACAATCCAAAATGGAGGAGCCCCGAGGGGCAGGGGACCTCGTGCGGCTTGGCGAGGGGGAAGAGGACCACGCCACGAGGCCGGCTCCAACACTCAGACTAACACTGCATCCCATGGGCCTCTCTGCACATACTCAGACCCACAGTCCACCCCATGGGCCTCTCTACACAAACTCAGATCGACAGTCCATCCCATGGACGTCTCTGCAGAGACTCAGACCCACAGTTCATCCCATGGGCGTCTCTGCACAGACTCAGACCCACAGTCCATCCCATGGGCCTCTGTGCACAGAGTTAGACCCACAGTCCACCCCATGGGCATCTCTGCACAGACTCAGATCCACAGTCCACCCCATGGGCCTCTCTGTACAGACTCAGACCCACAGTCCACCCCATGGGCCTCTCTGTACAGACTCAGACCAACAGTCCACCCCATGGGCCTCTCTGCACAGACTCAGATCCACAGTCCACCCCATGGGCCTCTCTGTACAGACTCAGACCCACAGTCCACCCCATGGGCCTCTCTGTACAGACTCAGACCCACAGTCCATCCCATGGGCATCTCTGTGCATACTCAGACCCACAGTCCACCCCATCGGTAATTGTGCAGACTCCACAGACCCTTACAAGGCGTCTGATTGGGCTCAAGGGAACAACGTGCCATAGACTTCCCTAAAGTATCAAGAATGTGTCAAAAGCCTCGAGAGCACACTGGACGAGAACCAGAGGGAGAGACACGTGTAGCCCTCACTCCCTGGGGGAGGGACAACCCCTAAGTGGGGGCCTATGCATGAGTGAAATGTGCCCTCGGTCCCTCCAGAGGGTCCTGAGTCCCCAGCTCTCTCATGGCTGCCTCCCGAGGCACCTCCAGAGGGGTCCCGAGTCCCCAGCTCTCTCATGGCTGCCTCCCGAGGCACCTCCAGATGGGTCCCGAGTCCCCAGCTCTCTCATGGCTGCCTCCTGAGGCACCTCCAGAGGGTCCCGGGTCCCCAGCTCTCTCATGGCTGCCTCCCGAGGCACCTCCAGAGGGGTCCCGAGTCCCCAGCTCTCTCATGGCTGCCTCCCGAGGTACCTCTAGAGGGTCCCGAGTCCCCAGCTCTCTCATGGCTGCCTCCCGAGGCACCTCCAGAGGGGTCCCGAGTCCCCAGCTCTCTCATGGCTGCCTCCCGAGGCACCTCCAGAGGGTCCCGAGTCCCCAGCTCTCTCATGGCTGCCTCCCGAGGCACCTCCAGAGGGGTCCCGAGTCCCCAGCTCTCTCATGGCTGCCTCCTGAGGCACCTCCAGAGGGGTCCCGAGTCCCCAGCTCTCTCATTGGTGCCTCCTGAGGCACCTCCAGAGGGTCCCGGGTCCCCACCTCTTTCATGGCTGCCTCCTGAGGCACCTCCAGGGGGTCCCGGGTCCCCAGCTCTCTCATGGCTGCCTCCTGAGGCACCTCCAGAGGGTCCCGGGTCCCCAGCTCTCTCATGGCTGCCTCTCGAGGCACCTCCAGAGGGTCCAGAGTCCCCAGCTCTCTCATGGCTGCCTCCTGAGGCACCTCCAGAGGGTCCCGGGTCCCCAGCTCTCTCATGGCTGCCTCCTGAGGCACCTCCAGAGGGTCCTGGGTCCCCAGCTCTCTCATTGCTGCCTTCTGAGGCACCTCCAGAGGGTCCCGAGTCCCCATCTCTCTCATGGCTGCCTCCTGAGGCACCTCCAGAGGGTCTCGAGTCCCCAGCTCTCTCATGGCTGCCACCTGAGGCACCTCCAGAGGGTCCCGGGTCCCCAGCTCCCTCATGGCTGCCTCCCGAGGCACCTCTGCTGGCCGCGGACCCAGGACCCCACCGCCCATTTATGACAGAAATGTATGTTCTATTGTTCTCCAACATCGCCCCTCCCCCTCCACTGCAAGCCCCAGTCATTGGCCACAGTCTGATATCACAATCTCCCTGCTGCACGTGCTTGTCCCCAGAAGCAGACTTCCGGTCGAAAGTGTGAGCCCAAGTTCTGGTAACTGTGGTTTGTCAGTCTCCAGCTCCACCCACTGCCCCCAGGGTCCATCTTTCATCCGTGTGTACTCTGCACCCCTGCACTCCCTCGTGCCTTCACCCGTCTGTCCAGGGAATGCCTGAGGCAATGGGCTCAGCTCTCTAGACTGGCCTCCAGGAATGGGCACAACACCCTTAACTGGACTCTGGAGCTGGACACGCCAGTCTAGATATGGCCTCAGTGATGAAAACAACACTGCCTCCAGACTGGACACAGTAGTCTGTACAGGGCCTCCAGACTGGACACAGTATTCTATAGAGGGCCTCCAGACTGGACACTGTATTCTGTACAGGGCCTCCAGACTGGACACAGCATTCTATAGAGGGCCTCCAGACTGGACACAGTATTCTGTACATGGCCTCCAGACTGGACACAGTATTCTATACAGGGCCTCCAGACTGGACACAGTATTCCATACAGGGCCTCCAGACTGGACACAGTATTCTATAGAGGGCCTCCAGACTAGACACAGTATTCTGTACAGGGCCTCCAGACTGGACACAGTATTCTATACAGGGCCTCCAGACTGGACACAGTATTCTATACAGGGGTCCAGACTGGACACAGTATTCTATACAGGGCCTCCAGACTGGACACAATATTCTATACAGGGCCTCCAGTGCTAGACTCAGTATTCTATACATTGCTTTCCGCACTGGATACTGTATTCCATACAGGGCTTCCAGACTGGACACTGTATTCTATACAGGGCCTCCAGACTGGACACAATATTCTATATGGAGGAGTGTGGCTCAGTGGTTAGAGCAGGCAGACCTCGATGCAGAGCTCTGGCCAGGGACCAGGGTTCGGTTCCCGCCTCGACAGGTCTCGGGCTCATAAAATTCCTCTGACCGGATATTCTTGCCTCAGTGCCTATTCTAATCATGGGTCCCACGCTGCAACTCTGGGCAATAGCTTGCTTAGCCTCCACAACGGCCCCCACAGCGCGAGGGATGCCTGGTTTCACCACGGGGGTGCCCAGGAGTGGACACCTGACCAGGAAGGGTTCCCTTGCGGTATTCGTACAAGCGCCGGGTGACCCCATGGTGGGTAGCTGTGCGCTATACAAGTACAAAACATTTACATTTACATTTACAGGGCTCCAGACTGGACACATTATTCTATACCGGTCATCCAGACTGGACACAGTATTCTATACAGGGCCTCCAGTTCTGGACACAGTATTCTATACAGGCCTCCAGACTGGACACAGTATTCGATATAGGGCCTCCAGACTAGACACAGTATTCTATACAGGGCCTCCAGTGCCGGACACAACACTCCAGATGTGGCCGCCACACCCCTACTCAATGCTATAGATGTGGCCTCTGGAGCTGGACACACCATTCTACATATCTAGATAGGGCATATAAGGAGAAGAAAATACCCTCCCCTGGGACACATAGGCCGGCTCGTGGGCTGCTGTAAGAGAAGGAAATACCATTACTGCCATGTCCGTCTTCCTCTCACAGTCCTTATGTATGAGTTTATCTCCATTCATGCAGAACCTAATTACCAAACTTGACTTTTCCTTTCCAATCCAAGATGCTCCCATACAAAGGAGTATAATTACCTCACTTCCTGGGAAGGACTTCCTGTTTCTTTTTTCTGCAGCCGATTACCATCTTGGCTATAGGTATGTATGTTTTTTAGGTCTCGCTGAGCCCAGCGCATGCGCTGGCTCCGAGAGACATTTTGTATGTGTGATTTTTAGGTCTCGCTGAGCCCAGCGCATGCGCTGGCTCGGAGAGACATTTTGTATGTGTGATTTTTAAGTGCTACTGGCTGGCCTAGCGCTTGCGTGCACGTGAGCGTGCACGCGTGCAGCCGCCATGCACTAGGCCAGCCAGCAGCAGTCATCGCGATCACTTTCGCTTTCACAGCGATCATGATCGCAATGACTTTCGGCTTTTTTTTGTGTCCGCTTTCTATCGCGGAGCGCCTTTTCTCTGGGGGCCGTTTTTTCAGCAATGCCGCATTATCGCCCCCCTGTAACAAGGCGCAGCAGCAGTCCCCACCCCCAACCCCCAACCCCACCTCCCCTGATCATATGTAATTGCCAGGGCTGGTTTGGTGTTGTCAGTCTGCTTGTCCAAAGGCTCCCAGTTTAGCGTGCGGCTAAACTGAACTTTTCAACCCCTCCTCCTTCATGACTACCCCCTCTAATGAAAACAGCCCCCCTCATTAGAAATAGTTTCCTTACGTTTTTAGGAACGAGGAAAAGAATGGGCTCCTCAAGGCCCGATCTTTAACGAGGCTGAGGTTTCCCCACCACGGTACTCGCTTTACTACGTCCGTAAAAGCCCCTCATTTCTTAGAAATCCCCCAAACACTTTGGGATTTATTAGAGGCGCGGGGAGTCGGATTTCTTGTTGATAACTAGCTCGTGGGCAGGCGACTCTGGGCTGAACTGCAAGACTACGAGGCGAGACCACAGAGAAGGGGGGGAGCTGAGGGGTTCAACAGAGAATGTATGTGCGTGAAAACAACAATTAGAGGGTCTCTGCCACTCCTATAGTCTCTTCTTAGGTCCATGTCTCACACCTAGCATAGTCTCACCCTGGGTCGTTGCTTCACTGAGTGACTGGCTTATCACTTCTATCACACGCTGGGGATGTGGCCTAATGGCTAGAGCGACCGACCTTGAAGCTGGGAAATCCAAGTTCCAATCTGGCGGGAGGCTCAAACATCCTGTGATTCTGGCAAATCATTTAATCTTCCCATGCCTAAAAAATGAATACGCCCGTCTGTAATGCAACTGGTGCTCATGTAAGGCCCTCTGATACCTTTGAGTCGAGATTGCGCTATATAAAACTGCAAACATAAAAATAAAAAAACACGCTCACTACCACAGGGTCTCTTGGCGCAGCCTCTTGCATGTTATATGACAGTGCATCTGGGAATCGTCATTTGTTCCTAACCCGTTATCCTGTACCGCCTGACACCTGTTGCCTCTTGGCGCTTACATGTCGACACCCTAAACCTCTGCTCAGGATGATGCACCCAAACTCTAGTCTATTTTGTGTCTACTGACCTGGCACCTAAAGTAAGCATGTGTCATCTTACACCGGGGGTGTGAGATCATCTTGGCCATTCAGTACGGGCCTCTCTCTGCTAATATTGCAGAGCAGTCCTCAGCCATTCTTCTTCCTGTGTGTGAGCGGATGTGTACTGCGGAATAACCTGGGTGCAGGTCAATTTCCGGGTCACAGAGATGGAACGGGTGGATCGCTGAGGGTGGAATAGTGGTGGCACCCTTTCTTGATTCTTTCATCTTACTCTTCTGAGCCCTCTTCCCTGTCCCTTGGAGGTTTGGGTAAACTTATTACATTGGTATCAAGTAGTACATAGCTGTCCAACATAACTTGCCAATAAATCAAGTTCCCACATTTGTCATAAGTGGGTTACCCAGAAACTGTTAATAGGCATTGATTGAACTTTTCACTTTACTCGGAGCAGGGCCAATCACAAGACATGTAATTCAACCCCATGCACATAAAATGAAGTGCTGGAAAATAGTCCCATGTTCATTAAAAAAACAAAAGGGATTTAATGTGTTGCAAATACTTTATTGTAGCATTATAATACTTTAATTCTTCTTCAGAAACCCCAAAAGTCCTCTAGGTGGGTCGAATAAATAGTTAATCCATTGCTTAGTATGATCCGAGAAAAGTGTTAGTTGAGGCCTATCAGGAGTATGTTTAGGTGAGTTCTGTGAGGCCAGCATAAATGCTCCGTGTAGGCGAAAGGATGTGAGTGCGTGGTAGGATCTTAACATCAAAGCAGTTTTCAAAGAGAGAGTGAGATATAGGCTGACCCTAATGATTTGTAGCCTGAGAGTCAGTTGAGTCCTCACTTGGGAACAGATCAGTACTTTTCTGAATTCAAGATTGCAGTTGACAATCTCTATTCTCCTGGGCAGGAGCTTGCATGTTTGCACACAGAAGAGGCACCCACAAATGTGCGTTTTTTGATTCGAGCTAATCATCAGGAGTTGAGCCATTCTGGATCTGAGATTTTTCCTTTAACTATACATTTTGAGTTTAAATTGTGTGAAGTTTTGTCCCTTGTACTTTCTATTTTTCACTAACCATTCTAGGCTCTTCTAGATCCCAAGAATGTTTTGCACTCCTTGGTGTTTACTACATGGATGTGGAGATGTGAAACACGTATCCATATCTGACTTTGTGTTGATAATGTAACCCCACTAACCCCCTATCCGTGTTCCACATGATTTGGGACTCGTGTGCATGAGACAGGCTTTCCCCAGCCCACTTGCCAGCTCTGAGTGGATGAACCAGGAGCTGCCACTTTCTGATAAGAGCTGGTGGGTGGTATGTCTGGTATGTCCAATTAGCAAGACTTGTGTAACAAGTGCTGCAAAGATAATAACACCAGAATAACAAGGCTGCAGGGTGAGGGGTGGGCATGCAGTAAGTGCTCGCAGGGAGAGAGCATCACTCAAGTGCTAGGAGCTGCTTACATTTCCTTCCTTTGCACAAAAATTAGAATGTTTTATAGATAGCTTTATGTTAAGGGGTTAGCCTCTTTATAAGTCTTCCCGTTCTGGTGGATGATGTAGGGCGGGAGAAATTCTTAATTGTAAATGAGCACCCCGAAAAATTCAAATATTGGCATAGCCAATAGACGTCGCCTTTGGGACCTTATAAGTGTTTAGCCATGCAACAGTTGATGTCGTTGCACCAAGGATATTGTGCTGCATAACTAAAGACTTATAAGGTCCCAAAAGCGAGACCTATTGACTATGCCAATGCTTGTTATATTTTCATCTAGACCTGCTATAGTGGTTTTATTATTGTGTTTGTGGACTTGTTTGCGGGGCATACGTGATAACCGGGTGCCTCTGTTGCTTTGTGTGAGAAAGTGTCCTCTTTCTTGCATGGTATGCCCCCACTTTTTGCTGAATTGCTGATGTACTTTGACTGAGTGTGCCCTGGGCTCCTGCCAATCAGGCACCCAGGGCATATGTACCTTCCCTAAAACTGCATTGAAGCCTAAACCGAATTGGCATCCCGGGACACAGGTAGGCCCCTGGTAAATGGTACCACACGTACCGAGGGCACTGTGACAGGTAAGGTGCCTAAGGGCTGCAGCACTTATAGTGCCACCCTTAGAGGCCCTGCACCTTTTCACACACACTGCCTTTGCAGACTGCGTGTCTAGGTGCAGAACAAAGTGAAGAGTCGACATGGCACACATCCCTGTGTGCCATGCCCACAACCCACTGCCTTGGCCTAGACCTGCCACCCCTCTAGCTGGGTACACTATACTAGTGGTGAGGGTACAGGTGCATGAACCCTGTACCCCTACAGTGCCCAAGTCCATTCATGGGCATTGTAAGTGCAGTGCTGCCATTAAGAGTATATGGTGCTGGGAGTTTGTCATTACAAACTCCACAGCACCAAAATGGCTACACTGAAGACTGGGAAGTTTGGTATCAAACTTCTAAGCACATTAAACCCACACAGATGCCAGTGTGGAATTTAATGTAAAATGCACGACAGATGGCATCTTAGAGATGCCCCCTGAAACTCGACCAACTTCTAGTGTCCCAACTGAGTGGCTGCTTAGGCTGCCACCAACAGACATGTTTCTGGACCCCTGGGTCGAGAGCCTGCTGCTCTCGGGGGCCTGAAACAATGCACATCCTAGGATGAGGTGCCAAGCCTCGTCCCCAAGGATGGGCAGGTTTCACGAAGGGGAAGCTTCAAAGGCATGCCGAATTTGTGAGCCTCCCCAGACCATTTGCTGCTTTCTGCAACTGGTCCCCACTGGTTCTACCCCCCACTTTAGGCAGGAAAACCGTCGGGAAAAACAAGTGAGGGAGAGAGGCGTGCCCACCTCTGCCAACTCCACCTCTTAGGTGGGGGAGGTGAGGTGAAGCACAATTCTGAGTCCCTACCATTTTGAGGATGGAGGGACCCAACCAACCAGCGACAGGTTCCTGCCCCCCTCCCACTGGAGGGTGGCACGAAAGGGGGTGTACCCACCCCAGGGAAGGGACCCATTGGTCCCTGTCGTTACCTACCTGTAACGCCCCTAAATCTAGTATTTAGGGGCACCCCTGAACCTTGCTTCCTCAGATCCAGAAATGACAAGAAAGAGGATAAGAAGAAGGACCGAAGAGCTGTGCAGAGCTGTGCAGAGCTAACAAGAGGATAACGCCCCCTGACTTGGCCCCCGCCCTACAGGCCTGTCTCCCCTCTAACCTGCTCCTGCAAAACCCCAATGTGTCCTGCAGCCAGTAACCTCAAAAACCCCGGACGACCTACCTGCCTTCAGTTCAAAAGACTGTGTCTCCAGAGAACAGTGTATCTGTTCAACTTGCAACTTCTGGCAGCAGCTGGGGACGTCGAATGCAGCCGACTCTGCACTCACCGAACATGGCCCGAGCTCGAGTGGAAAAATACCACAAGGAGGTCTCCCCGGCGATTGTGACCCAAGATCCGGAGATCCTAGACCAGCCTCAAGACCCCAGTTGACACCTGCAGCCTCAATCCAGAGGACCCCCTCTACCGTGACGAAGAGTGGGTAAGACTCTCCGATGCCAAAAGGCACCCCTGGACCCGACGCCCCACGGCCTTGAGTGCCACAACCAACGGTGTCTAGCCAACTCAAGACATCCCATCTTACCCCTTGAAGTGGTGGTCGCACCCAGAAGGTCTTCGTCCTCGAGCCTACAGTGTTTCTTTCAACCGGAATCTCTCCATTGAAAACAACAGGGAACCCAACCTTGAAACAGCACCACGCACCCGCCCCCCCCCCCTACCCCCCCCAGTGCCGCTGAGGGTGAACCTTTGGTGCTATTTTGTTCACCTACTTGCCAACTTGCCCTGAGCTAAAGTCCAGGAGCTTCGCTCCCACAACTCAGTGGTCTGCTTGCCAGCAGCCACCAACCGGAGCTCCCCTATCCCCCACTGGATGACATTGGGCCTCAACACTCTGCACTCGGCCGCCCTAGTGCCGCTGAGGGTGTAACAAGAGTGCATCACTGACCCTGGGGGACCCCTGAGTCTAGCCCCAGAACCTTAACTCCCACAGTCGATAACTTACCTCTGAACTGATAACCTGTTTTTCCTCCATAGGATAACATTGACAATTTGCTTCCAAAAAGTTTTTGTGTGGAGTTTTGAAATCTAAAATTATTCTTTAGAAATCGCACGAATAACCAAAACGTATTTACTTACCTGTTTGCAGGAAATGTCCCAGTGGTGAATCTAGGTATCCAGCACTGAGTTGGAAAAGTAACGTAAAAAGTTACTTACCTGCAATTTACTGAAAAAGCCTATTCATTTCAATGTACTGTATTTGCTAAGTGTTGCAACTTACTGCATCCCCTGTAAATCAAACAAAGTACAATTCCTATTGCATTTTCAAACTGTTCTACATTGAGCAACTTATTTCTGTAAAGTATTTAATGCTTACCTGTGCCAGGCTTGCTTGGTTCTAAAAATAAAACAACAGTATATTTTTTATACAAAAACAATTGGCCTGGGGGGGCGTGGCTAGATGCCGATGGAGCAGGAAGCCTAAACCGGAGCTCCTGCCAATGAACTCCCATCACAGCCCATCCTGCCCGATTTCGAGGTGCCCCTTGAGAAATAAACCCACCCCCGGGTGGAGGAAGGCTGGGGCAGCAGGTGGGTGTCGGCGTTCAAGGAACAGAGGCTCGCCTTCAAGTCGAAAACACCGCTGAGAAGAGACGCTGTGCAGGCGGGCAAGATGGCGCCTGCACTCTGAGCTCCGGCTCTGGGGAGCAGCTGGCAACCGACTCTCTGGTACGATAACCCCAGGAGGCTATCGGGATCAGCGGAGCAGCAGAGGGGCGGAACCTGGCAGATGCCAGCGCCCAGAGGTGGGACTGAACGGGTACCGGGCAGCATGGGCGTAGTGGATGGAAGGTCTAGTGCCGAAAGCCTGAGGAGGGCCTCTGCCGGAAGTAACGACACCCGGCGGCTCACCGCGGGAGTCTGCTGCGACCGGTGCGAGGGCTGAGAGCCCTGATCAGCAAGGGAAGGTGGTGACGCGGTGGCGGGAGCCCTAAGTCACTGAGGTCTCGGGGACGACATACACTGAGACCGACGACTGGAGGTGAGGGCCAGCCTGCGGGGAGTGCAAGATCCGGCCTGTGCAGCAGGCCGGAAGACCCGAGAGAGTCCTTAGGAGGTCCTGGGAAGAGCCAGCGGAGCCGCAGGCGGAAGGGGCCCAGCTCATGCACCTGGAACTGGTGGGCGGCAGCTACACTTATTGACCCCCGTGCACGGCCGTGCAGACAGAGGAAGAACGTGAGGAGTTGCTCCTGCCACAGCGGGGAGAGCTTGAGGTGGGTGAACTGGAGCAGTGGACATCTGGCCGCTTCCTTCCCACTCTCTGCACTACTGGAGCAGCGGAGGCGACTAAGACATGGTGGCTGTGAGCGGGTGGACCATTTGGCGGTGCTGAGGGACGAGCTCACACCCGCACAACTACAGGCTGGGGCAGAGAGGGATGCCCCGGTAAGAGAATGAGCCTGGGACTGAGAGCCGGCCCATATTGTCCTAGTGACCCTGCGGGTTGACTGCATACTGCTGACTAGGAGAGTGGGATGTCTAGGCGGGGCACACTGCCGAGGATGATTTCCTTGCCGCCATTTGGGGTGGTCTCGCTGCTGGGCTGACACTGCGCCTGTCGATTGAGGCCCACGCCGCAGGTCCCGGAACACTGGGGGCCCTTGCTGCAGGAGAGTCCTACACACAGCCGGAGTTGCACATTGCTGGTGTCCCTGCTGCCTGGGCTAAACTCATACAACTCTCAGGATGGGGAGAGTTAACAAGTGATGGGACACAGAACAACAGGAGTCAGCGGGCGAAGATGGCGGGAGACGCGACAGCGCCCCGGGACTCGCAGTGAAAAAACCCCCGCCCAAGACGACGTATCACTCCATGATATCCTTAAGGCCATAGAAACGTCGCAGACGGCTGTGGAAGCAAAGATAGACACTCTCCGGTTAAATCTGGGGCTCCTGAGGGCAGACCATCGGAAATTGCTGGACTGCGTCACGCTGGTGGAGGGAGAGGTCGGCGACCTGAAGCCTCAGGTGTGCACATCTGCACGCAAAATCACGGATATTGAAAAAAGGGTCCTGGTGCTGGAGCAGAGAGCAGAAGACGCGGAAAACAGGGCACTAAGGAATACCGTACGGGTCATTGGACTGCCCGAGAAAGTTGAGGGGGGCGGATATCAATCAATCAATCACGGAACTTATATCGCGCACTACTCACCCGTAAGGGTCTCAAGGCGCTTGGGGAAGGGGGTCTGCTACTGCTCGAACAGCCAGGTCTTGAGCTGTTTCCTGAAGGCCAGGTGGTCCTGTGTCATCCGCAGGTGGACGGGTAGGGAGTTCCAAGTCTTAGCTGCCAGGTAGGAGAATGACCTTCCTCCAGCGGTGGCTCTCTGGATGCGAGGGACGACGGCGAGGGCGAGGTTAGCGGAACGTAGCTGGCGGGTGGGCGTGTAGAAGGTGAGGCGGCTGTTGAGGTACCCTGGGCCTAGGTCGTGGAGGGACTTGTGTGCGTGGGTGAGGAGTCTGTACGTGATCCTCTTGTTGACAGGGAGCCAGTGCAGGTCTCTCAGGTGGCACGAGATGTGGCTGCGTCGGGGGACGTCCAGGATGAGTCGGGCGGAGGCGTTCTGGATACGCTGAAGTCTTTTCTGAAGCTTGGCTGTGGTACCGGCGTAGAGGGTGTTTCCGTAGTCTAGTCTGCTGGTGATGAGAGCCTGGGTGACCGTCTTCCTGGTCTCGGTCGGGATCCATCGGAAGATCTTTCGGAGCATGCGGAGGTTGTGGAAGCAAGCTGAGGAGACGGCGTTGACTTGTCTGGTCATCGATAGGGAGGAGTCCAGTATGACGCCCAAGTTGCGTGCGTGGTCCGTCGGTTCAGGTGCAGTGCCTAGTGCCGGGGGCCACCAGGAGTTGTCCCATGCGGAGGGTGATGGTCCCAGGATGAGGACTTCTGTCTTGTCCGTGTTCAGTTTCAGGCGGCTGATGTTCATCCATTCAGCGACGTCCGTCATCCCTTCGTGCAGGCTGGCTTTGGCGGTGTCGGGGTCTCTGGAGAGGGAGAGAATCAGCTGGGTGTCATCGGCGTAGGAGATGATGTTGAGGTTGTGTTGGCGTGCGATGGCAGCGAGGGGTTTCATGTAGATGTTGAAGAGAGTGGGGCTGAGCGACGATCCTTGCGGGACGCCGCAGATGACTTCGGTGGCCTCGGAGCGGAACGGAGGGAGGCGTACTCTCTGTGTTCTGCCGGAGAGGTATGAGATGATCCATTCCAGAGCCTTCCCTTGGATGCCGGTGTCATTGAGGCGTTGGACTAGTGTGCGGTGGCAGACAGTGTCAAATGCTGCGGAGAGGTCTAGGAGGATGAGTGCCGCTGTTTCGCCGTTGTCAAGCAGGGCTCGGATGTCGTCGGTGGCTGCGATGAGGGCGGTCTCGGTGCTGTGGTTGGCTCTGAATCCGGACTGTGATGGGTCGAGGGATCCGTTCGCCTCGAGGAAGGCTGCCAGTTGCTTGTTGACGACCTTCTCGATGACTTTGGCGGGGAAAGGAAGGAGCGAGATGGGGCGGAAGTTCTTGAGGTTGGTCGGGTCCGCTGTTGGTTTCTTCAGCAGAGCGCTGAGTTCGGCTTGCTTCCAGCTCTCCGGGAAGGTTGCTGTGTTGAAGGAGGTGTTGATGATGTCTCGGAGGTGGGGTGCGATGGTAGAGGCTGCCTTGTTGAAGACATGATGGGGGCACGGGTCGGTCGGAGATCCGGAGTGGATGGTGTTCATCATGCGTGACGTGTCTTCGGGGGTCACCTCGGTCCAAGTCTGGAGGGTGGCGGCGGGGTGCGAATGTTCGACCGATGGGTGCGGGGGTGAAATGTCGAAGCTGTTGTGGATGTCGGCTATCTTGCGGTGGAAGTACGAGGCGAGGGAGTCGCAGAGGTCCTGTGAGGGAGTGATGTCGTTGTTGCCGGTGCTGGGGTTGGAGAACTCCTTGACGATGTTGAAGAGCTCCTTGCTGTCATGGGCGTTCTTGTCCAGTCGTTCCCGCAGAGATTTCTTCTTGGTGGTGCGGATGAGCTGGTGATGTCTGCGAGTGGCGAGTTTGAGTGCGGTCATGTTGTCGGCGGTCTTGTTGAGGAGCCAGGCCTTCTCGAGGGTGCGGCAGGCCTTCTTGGAGTCCTTAAGTTCGTCGGTGAACCAGGGGGCCTTCTTGCTTCTGGGCCTGGTGAGGGGGTTCTTCAGTGGGGCGAGGTCGTCGGCACATGCGGTCAGCCACTGCGTGAGGTCGAGGGCAGCTGTGTTAGGGTCCGTAGTCCTGACAGGTGGGCTCTGGCTGAGGGAGGTGGCTAGCTGGTCGGCGGTGATCTTGCTCCAGTTTCTGTGGGGAGCCTGCTTCGGGTGATGGTGGACCGTGTTCTTTCTGAAGCTGAAGTGGACGCAGCTGTGGTCGGTCCAGTGAAGTCCGGTGGAGTGGCTGAAGGTGACGTGCTTGCTGGACGAGAAGAGTGGGTCGAGCGTGTGGCCGGTGTAGTGGGTGGGGGTGTTGACCAGTTGCTGAAGTCCGAGGTTGGCGAGGTTATCCAGCAGGGCGGTGGTGTTGCGGTCATTGTTGTTCTCCAGGTGGAAGTTGAGGTCCCCGAGGAGGATGTAGTCGGCGGAGGGGAGGGCGTGAGGGCTGATGAAGTCTGCGATGTCCTCGCAGAATTGTGCGCGTGGTCCCGGGGGTCTGTAGACAAGGGTGCCTCTGAGGGTAGTCTTGGGGTCGGTGTGGATCTGGAAGTGCAGGTATTCGGCGGCGTTGAATACGTCGATGGAGTCAGTCGAGATGCGAATGGTGCTCTTGTGTACGATGGCGATGCCTCCTCCGGTCTGGTTGACTCGATCCTTCCTGATGATCTTGTAGCCGTCCGGGATGGCTATGGCGATGTCGGGGGCTGAAGAGTCGTTCATCCAGGATTCCGTGAGGAAGGCGACGTCTGGAGATGCTGTGTCGAGGAGGTTCCAGAGTTCCACGGCGTGTCTGTGGACGGAGCGGGTGTTGAGCAGGATGCACTTCAGGTGGTTGCTGTTGTCCGTCTTGGTGGGCGTGGTGCTTGTTTGGAGGCAGGTGAAGTTGCAGGAACGGCAGGCGAAGGGTCCATGGGTGCGTCGCGGGGACGCACGGTGGCATCCGGGGGCTCGGGCGGTTTTGAGTGCGATGAGCGTTGCGAAGTCGTAGGTCCTGCGAGGGGGCTGGCGGGCGCGGGGGCCAGGGGGTCTGGCGCTGGGCGCGGTCCAGGCGCGGACGGGCGCAGACGAGCTTACCTTTGGCGCACCTTCGGCGCACATAAGGCGCGCCCGCTGCGCGCGTCCGCTGCGCGGTCGCTCAGGGGGCGTCATAAATCAGGAGCCGGGAGGGAGGGTCCGCTGGGAGGCGGGAGCGGGGTGGCCAATGGGCAGGGAGGGGAGGCGGGACTGCAGGCGGAGGCGGGAGCAGGAAGCAGGAGACCGGGGCAGCGGCGGCAGGAAAACGGCGCGAAAACGGAGGGGAAGTGACCGGGCAGCGGCGGTGGTCAGCGGCCGAGGAAGGGGCAGCAGCGGCAGGCGCAGAGTGGCAGGCGGCACCTACGAGCTAGCAGGCAGAAGGCAGCGGTGTAGAGAAGGTGAGTGGCGGCAGTCTCAGCGGTAGGCAGGCGCCAGGCAGGCAGGCGGCAGAGCAGTGAGGTGGGAGCGACCGGCTGTGGGGGCACAGGGGGTCACACTGACCAGCCCGTCACGGTCCCCTTAAATCAGGAGCCGGGAGGGAGGGTCCGCTGGGAGGCGGGAGCGGGGTGGCCAATGGGCAGGGAGGGGAGGCGGGACTGCAGGCGGAGGCGGGAGCAGGAAGCAGGAGACCGGGGCAGCGGCGGCAGGAAAACGGCGCAAAAACGGAGGGGAAGTGACCGGGTAGCGGCGGTGGTCAGCGGCCGAGGAAGGGGCAGCAGCGGCAGGCGCAGAGTGGCAGGCGGCACCTACGAGCTAGCAGGCAGAAGGCAGCGGCGTAGAGAAGGTGAGTGGCGGCAGTCTCAGCGGTAGGCAGGCGCCAGGCAGGCAGGCGGCAGAGCAGTGAGGTGGGAGCGACCGGCTGTGGGGGCACAGGGGGTCACACTGACCAGCCCGTCACGGTCCCCTTAATTGGATATGGTGGCCTACCTGGAGAACTGGCTACGCACCGCAGTAGTGGTGGAGGGCCTGTCGCCTGTCGCCATTTTCCACGCTGGAACGGGCTCACAGGGTTCCGACTCCGAGGCCCGTGGTGGCCCGCCTGCTGTTCTACAAGGACAGAGACCACGTGCTAAGCCAAGCGCACCTCAAGGGCCAACTCAAAGTGGAGAACAGTATTGTTCGGATCTTCCCGGACTCCTCCAGGGAGGTCCAAAGTTGCGAGCCTCTTTCATGGCAGCGAAAAGGAAACTGCGACAACTGGGGGTGTCGTACTCCATGGTATTCTCCGCTAGACTGTGAATAGTGCAGGCTGGAGAGACCAAATTCTTTACTGCCCCTCAGGATGTGTGGCACTGGATAGAGGAGCGGGGACTGCGGGAACGGCGACGTAGTGGCGGAGACCAGCCTGACAATGGCCGCGCACGTTCCCCTGGGAAGGGGGGGACGCTTCAGAGCCAACTGACGATGGAAGAGGCCCGCTGGGACAGGGAGAGCGCCATGGCAGACATAGCCTCCTTGAATGCCAAGAGCCCACATGGCGAACCCTCCCTTTCGGGTGAACATCAGAGGGACTAGGATTCTGACACCAACTCGAACACAGTGGGGGATGCCAGTCAGGTACTGCCGGGCGTGACTCCTAGAATGGCGGATGACCTGATGTGAACTATCCTTGGCATGCAAGTATATGCCGAATTCTGCAGCTGGGGGGTGGGGGGATCATAGCCCGAGACTGCTTGAGGAATGTGGGACACAGGAGGGGCAACACAACAATGACTTCGGTGATGGATGGGATCGGGGGGGCCGGAGGAGAGGGTTACCCTACCACCTGAACGTTGAGTATTTGACTGATACTATGCCGGAGGGCAGTTTGGATGGGGGAGATGTTCTCACTTGTCCTGGGGAAGGCGAGTTGGGGAAGTTTCGTTATTTTCAGTTGGGGGCACTTCTATCTATGGGTTCGAAGGGACACTAGCTACAATGGGTAGGCGACTTCCCTCCTTACCTTGCATTACACGCAAAGCCAGGGCACGGGGGCCAGACAGACATAGAGAAGCTACTCCGTGATGATGACAAAAGCGATATATAATTTCCTCTCCTGGAACGTCAGAGGGATGCATTCTATGCACAAAAGCTACAAAATCTTCTCCCACTTGAACAGGCGAGGGATACATATAGCGATGCTTCAGGAAACGCATACACTGGCTTCGGTGGGGGCGGCCTTACAGCACAGGTGGAGAGGGCAAGCGTATTACACTGCGTACTCGGCGTCTGCCAGAGGAGTCCTCATTTGGATTAGAGCAGGGGTCCCCTTTCAACATACTGGCCACAAGGTAGATCCGGAGGGGAGGTGTGCGGTGGCTATGGGAAGGCTAGACGGGAAGGATATTGCACTCATAAATATCTACGGCCCAAACGTCGACCAGGGTCTCTTTTTGGAACACCTGTATTGGGCTCTGGCACCGTATCTGACAGGGTCAATTATTGTGGGGGGGGGGGGATTTTAATTGTATAGCGGACCCGACCCTTGACTGCTGTCACCCACCACTCTGGGCAATCTCACTGGGGGTTGGTCGACGTGGAGACGTACACACCCACTGGACAGGGAATATTCCCACCTCTCCCATGTGCATGACTTACATGTCAGGTTGGACACCTTCCTGTGGTCCCCGGATATCCATGCCCAGTTACAAGGGACGGAATACCTCACTCGCACAGTATTGGACAACAACCCGCTACTTACCAGGTTACACTGGGGGGCCCAGCGGCAACCCATTCCCACATGGCGCCTCAAGCCTGAGGCACTAGAAGACTAGGTGTTCCTACATGAGATTTGGACTGAGATAGTGGTATATTTTGCTGCCAATGCACAGACCACGGACTCCAGGGTGACAGAATAGGAGGCCTTCAAGGCAGTCATCAGGGGCGATGCATGGTGCTCTCCATTGGGGTGAGGCGCACATTACTGACAGACGTGGAACGGGCTGACCGAGCGGTGCGAGAGGTGGAACTTCGCCGCCTGGGCCACCCAGAACTCCGCCACGAGATGCTTGACAAGAAAGAGGAGGTAGCAGTGCAGGAGGAATGACTGAGGTGTTTCGACTATAAGACATATATGGACCAGACACACACAGAGAGGGACAGGGCCGGTAGACTTCTAGCATGGCTGGCTAGTCCAGTCCGCAGGGGTAATACAATTCTGGAGCTCGCGGCCCTGAGGGACACTCCCTATACCAACAGAATGCCATTAACGAGAGGTTCCATGACTATTACGAGCAGCTCTACAAGAGCTCGGGGCCACCGGGAGACGGGGACATAGAGGGCTACTTAGCGGAACTTCCCCTGACTACACTAGAGGAGGAAGATGTGGACCAGCTGGGGGCTGCGATTACGGAACACGAAGTGAGGGTGGCTGTTAAGGCACTGGCCAGAGGGAAGACCCCGGGCACAAACTGGCTCCCCAAAGAATTTTATGTGGCATACTTTGAAGAACTGACCCCCAAGCTTGTGGAGATGTATGCAGAGGCGGCAGAGAGGGGACACCTGCCAGGCACTACTAGGGAGGCAGTGGCGATCCCTGAAGCCCGACAGACCCCCCCGAGAGTGTGGAGCCTATCAGCCTTTGTCGATGTTGAATCTCGACTTTAAGATTCTTAGTAAGACACTGGCAATGCAGTTGCTACCACATATGACATCTCTGGTGCATCGCGATCAGGCAGGATTTATTCCCCGCAGGAATACGACCTTGAACATTCGTCGCCTGCTGTTGGTCCTTGAGCTCGGAGCACGCGACCATCAGGCAGGGCCAGTGTATACTATCGATATAGAAAAGGCCTTCGATAGCCTTGAATGGGGGTTCCTGTATGTGGTTCTGAACAAGATGGGCCTGGGACCAGGGTTCCTGAGATGGGTACAGTTATTGTATGCTGACCCAGTGGCGAGAATCCGCACAGGACGCACAATATCGGAACAGTATCGGGTAGAGAGGGGTATGTGCCAGGGATGCCCTCTCCCCCCCCTGCTGTTTGCCCTGGCTATGGAGCCACTGGCATGTGTAGCAAGAACGGACGAAGATTATTGTGGGCTGCAGTTGGGGGAACAGAGGCATAACATAGCATTATACGCAGATGACCTCCTTCTGTTCCTGCGGCGGGCGGGGAGGATCTGCCGGGAGCGCGGAGGATGATGGATGAGTTTGGGGCCTTATCGGGCCTTAGAGTGAACTGGCAAGTCCAGTTTGTTCCCGATGATGGCGGACATGCTTCCACCTGGGTGACTGTGGGACCTGAGGTGGGAGCCCCGGTGCTTCCGATATCTGGGAGTGCGCATTTTCCACAGCATGGCAGATGTCAAAGAGGGGAATATAGAACAAGCACGACACTCCCTTAGGGATAGCATGTCCTTTTGGGGGAAACTTCCTCTCTCCATGATGGTCCGGGTCTCCCTCATTAAGATGTTATGTTATTTTAATTTATTCAGCGCACAGCTACTCGGAAGTGTCCCGTCGCTATAGACCGCTGGGGAACCCGTCCTGGCTATCCCTGTGAGATGGTCCCTTTCTGGGTATCTCCAAGGTGAAACCAGGCATCCCCGGCATCTGTGGGGGGGGCGTTGTAGAGATGAGGCAAGCTTAATGCCCAGAGTTGCCAAGTGTGTTCCTGGTTAGAGTAGGTACCGAGGCAAGAATTATCGAGTCCGTTTTTGACCCTGGTCCACGACCCTGCCGCGTTGGGAATTGAACCCTGGTCCCTGGCCGATTCTCTGCTTACGGATCTGCCGCCTCTAACCAGTGAGCCACACCTCTCCACTGATGGTGGCTCTCCCTCGGCTGCTCTACTTTTTTACCACGCTACCGGTGTGGATCTCGGCGGCCTGGTTCTGGGAACTGGATTCCTGGCTTTCAGCATTCATATGGGGAGCGGGCCGGAGACGGGTAGCACTGAGCACGTTGAAACGACCCCGAGTAGAGGGGGGCCTGGCACTGCCAGACATGGAGACTTACTATTTGGCAGGACAACTGCAGAGGCTAACGCAATGGGTGGAGGGAAGCTTTGACCAGGACAGAGGAGTACCACCCTTCACTCCAGACAGGATGGAGGTGTTTCGCACACTGGAGGAAATTGGCGAGATATAGATGACTGGGTGCAGGCGGGGGCTACAACGGTGGGACATCTTTTCTGAGAGGGGGAGCTGCTATCCTTTGAGGACTTTAGTGCTAACTGGGGCATTCCCCAGAGGCATTTCCTACTCTATGGGGCAGTTACGAGGGCCCTGAGACGAAATTGGGGGACAGCGAAGATGGACCCGATGCGACAGGCCATCTGCGAATATATAAGTCTGGTGGGGGGAACCATCAAGGCGGTTGCATGCCTTTGCAGGGCCATTGGGAGGGATACTCTAGTGCCACTAGACCGACTGAAGGACCAATGGGAGGGGGATATCACCGGTCAGATACCGGATAAGGACTGGGAGAAAGCGCTGGAACGGGTGGCTAAGGTCTCCAGAAATTGCAGCATTAACCTAATTAGTTTTTATACATTCCACCGGGCATATCTGACCCCAGAGCGTATTAATTGATATTTTGCCAGGGAGGACGCCCAATGCCCAAGGTGTACTATGGTAGGAGCGACATACTTCCACATGATATGGAGCTGCACTTCGTTAGCACATTACGGGACAGAAGTGATGCAGGAGACGGCTACGATCACGGAGAGGGTAATTCCATGCACACCGACACATGTACTGCTGTGTGTGTTCCCACATATGGGCAAAACTAGAATCATGGACAAGTTCCAAGACCTCGCCTTTGTCCTGGCGAAGCGAGAAATTACCCGCAATTGGAAAGACCCGAGGGGCCCCAGTGTACATTGGTAGAAGCGAGAGCTAGTAAAATGGGTGGGCTGTGAGAGCAGGATCCTTATGAGGAATGCGCAGCGGGGGAGAGGCAGGGAGGAGAGAGCCAGGGCGTGGGAGGCATTGCTGAACGACATACAGCGGGATGGGTAGGCATCTGATGCTTCTACCCCTGAGAGACCAACACAGCAGGAGCCTCAATAGCGGCAGAGACAGGGAGACATTACACAGGGGATCCCGAATAGGGGTGTACATTTACCATTCTTCCAGGGACGGCTAGGTACTGACCAGGGGATACCTGCAGCAGAATTTCCCACACGGTCTGACACAAGGAGGGATCAAAGTTGTTTGACACCAAACACGACATGTTTGATGCAGTAATTCCAAAGTTAGCATTTACCGTGAGGTTATAATGCACTTAAGAGTATATGGTTTAACCGCATCCACAAACAGCAGCAGAGAATAGACTCTGCCAGCTACAGAGGGGTCCTGCTCATGCAGAAGCACCCCCTCACATAGTAAACCAAGCACCCTGCCCTCAGGATTGATAGGACCTGCTATAGGGGTGGCTGATAGGTTTATATGTGTGTGTATGGTGAGATATAGGAACCTATACCTCAGTGAGGAGTGCTGACACTACCTCACACAGGCTGCAGTAGCAGGCCTGTGGTGTCAGTTTTCGTCTGCTTCCCGGGGGTGGCATAATACATGCTGCAGCCCCTAGTAGGCCTGTGAAGTACCAAAGCCCTGGGTACCTAAGGTACCATATACTAGGGGCTCATAAGGTACCACAGTATCCAATTGCTAGTGCATCTATTATGCACACCAAGTCGTTTAGGGAGAACAGTGGACTGGGGCCCTGATTAGCAGGGACCCAGCCAGACTATAGCCAGAAACCAGTGTATACATCAGAAAAAAAGTGGGGGCAACACAAGTGCAGATCCTACTCCCCTACAGATAAACAGTGTGCCCAGAGCAAATCAGGTTGCACACTGAAGCAGTTCTAGTTTCAGAGGGCGGAGTTGAGTTTGCCACTGTAGCTGTGTGGCCACCCAACTTAAAGAAGTACAATACCCTTGGATTAATGGAACTAGGATAGAGGCTCTGAGGGATACAGGAGCCAGTGTCACTATGGTGAGACACACACTGGTTTCCCCTGAGCAAAATTTGATTGGGCGTACTTACCCAGTCACCAATGCTGACAGTCTTACCACTAACCATGCAATGGCCATGGTGACATTAGGCTGGGGGAGTTACTGGCCTAAAACAGGTAGTGGTCTCTCCAAAGCTACCAGTTGCATGTCTGCTTGGCAATGACCTGGAAACCTCAGCATGGGCTGAGGTTGAACTAAATACCCATGCAGCAATGCTGGGCATCCCTGAATTGGTGTGTGCAAAAACAAGAG
This sequence comes from Triturus cristatus, assembly GCF_964204655.1. Classification (NCBI taxonomy): domain Eukaryota; kingdom Metazoa; phylum Chordata; class Amphibia; order Caudata; family Salamandridae; genus Triturus; species Triturus cristatus. The sequence goes on from NC_140581.1 coordinate 16,909,027, forward strand.
CACAGAGCAAAAGGCAGGGCGAAGAAGAAGTGTTTGGAGCCTGAAAGTATGGTCCAACCTTCCAAGAGAGAAGGTAAGAAGACTGGGAACCAGCTTGCGTTCAGCAAAGCAATCAGGACCCCTCTCCTCAGGGAGAGGACTTGGACACTGCAGAGGGAACTGAGCCTATGGAGCTTGACCCTTACCAGGTTGAACTCTTGGGCCCAGGGGGACCCTCTAGGGAAGAGCTGTGCCAGGAGCAGCAAGACTGTCCCACTCTTGAAAGCCGGAGGCAGCAAGATGTTTCAGAAGCAAAGGGAGATGTCAGTGGTACCCACAGAGCTTATTGGGAAGAGGGATTACTGTATGCTGAGGCAAGAAACCCCACTCCTGGAGCCACCAGGAAGTTGGTAGTGCCACAGAAGTACAGGGAGTTCCTCCTAACTTTGGATCATGAGACCCCCCTAGCTGGACATCTGGGCTAAACCAAGACTTGGGAGGGGCTAGTTAGCCACTTTTACTGGCCCCAGACACACCAAAAGGTGAAGGAGCTTTTCAGCTCCTGTGTTACCTGTCAGGCCAGCGGCAAGACAGGTGTCCACCCAAAGGTCCCCCTGATACCACTGCCTGTGGTGGGGGTACCCTTTGAAAGGGTATGTGTGGATATAGTGGGTCCACTTGAGACTCCCACAGCATCAGGGAACACATTCATTCTAGTGGTAGTGGATCATGCCACTAGGTACCCTGAAACAATTCCCCTTAGGACTACTACAGCTCCTGCAGTGGCCAAGGCCCTCATTGGTGTCTTCACCAGAGTAGGGTTTCCTAAGGAGGTGATTTCAGACAGAGTTTCCAACTTCATGTCTGCTTACCTGACACACATGTGGAATGAGTGTGGAGTGCAGTACAAGTTTACTACACCCTACCATCCACAAACCAATGGCCTTGTTGAGAGATTCAACAAGACATTGAAAGGCATGATTATGGGACTCCCTGAAAAACTCAAAAGGAGATGGGATTTCCTTTTACCATGCTTGGTTTTCGCTTACAGGGAGATGCCTCAGAAGAGGGTAGGGTTTTCCCCCTTTGAACTTCTGTTTGGCCATGCTGTGAGGGGACCACTCTGTCTTATAAAAGAGAGAGGGTTGGGAGAAGCCTCTCCAATAACCCAAACAAGATATTGTGGACTTTGTGCTTGGTCCAAGGTCAAGAATGGCCGAATACATGGAAAAGGCATCCAAGAATCTTGAGGCCGGCCAGGAGCTCCAGAACCACTGGTATGAGCTCCACTGGTTGAATTTCAACCTGGACAAAAGGTGTGGGTTTTGGAGCCAGTGGCACCAAGGGCACTCCAGGAAAGATAGAGTGGCCCTTACCCTATCCTAGAAAAAAAGATTGAGGTCACCTACTGTGAGAAGGTGGCCTGATATATGCTGTCCACTAGTTCTAGTGGGCACCTTGTATCAGTCCACACAACCCCTTATGGTGAATGGTTAAAGACAACCTTATGTGAAAGCTATCCTAGTGGTAGCTATGGAGAGCAGCCTTCAGGCTCAGTCTTGAAGGAATGTAAAGCAGCTTGTTTTACCAGTCTATAATCTGTTGAATAATCAAATGATAAGACAACCACACCAGGTATATATTCAAAATATATGTATTTAAGATAAAACACACCCCTCCTGTCTCTTTATGAGACTGGAGTTCGAAGTACTTTGTTTACAAGTGATCAAGCATCATTAAAAGCACAAATACACGGTTGGGCCCTAGGGGCGTACCAAACCATATACTAAAAATGTGGTATAAGAACCACGACTGGAATAGGCACTAAGCGGTACAAAAGGGGGTGGTAATGGACGGAGCATCCGAACCAATCAAACACTCACACCCAGTCAACAGATCTGGTCTTGATCCATCACCGTTCTTTAGCCCACTCTGCCACCCCAGGTCAGACACAGCCATATGCAAATCAGTCTGACCCTGTGCTTCATGGGAACAGTTCAGCCCGAACTGCCAAGCCATGCCTTCCCTGGACTGGAAACAAGCTTCCTAGGACCGGTTTCTGGCATTTTAGCCGTCTTCAGCCAGGCTTGCTTGAATTCAGTGGCAAAGTGAGCAAGGGACTCACGTCTGAGCATACCCTGCCAACTTATGGCGAACAAAGCGGTACAAAAGGGGGTGGTGATGGACGGAGCATCAGAACCAATCAAACACTCACACCCAGTCAACAGATCTGGGTTTGATCCATCACCGTTCTTTAGCCCACTCTGCCACCCCAGTTCAGACATGGCCATATGCAAATCAGTCTGACCCTGTGCCTCATGGGAACAGTCCAGCCCGAACTGCCAAGCCATGCCTTCCCTGGACCGGAAACAAGCTTCCTAGGATCGGTTTCTGGCATTTCAGCCATCTGGAATTTTAAAGATTAGGGACACTTCTAATCGAGTCAGGACCAAACCCTTTTGGACTTAGGAAGTTCTAGGGTTAGCACCCACGAGAGTACCGGAGTACTCGAGTTACCTCACCCGGGGAAGCCGGGTGCATAGGTGTCTTTTGGTGTCGGGTCGCGTCGTCGATTTCAATGAAAGCCTGCAAGGAACTGCTGTGGCCGTGAAGAGGAGAAGTGTCCGGAGAGATCCAAGCCTGGATCTAGGATGTAAGGAACCTGAAAGCAGAGGGGACAGAGTCTGGGTCACTTGCCAGTGACCTAGGGCAGGATGGACCAATGCCCACATATGTCGGGTGCTTCAGGTGAGTTGTTGGATGTCTTGACTCTTCAGCCACGGGGTCCAGGAGGCATCAACAAAGTCCACGAGCTGGATTCGAGCTGTCCCATGAAGTCTGCCGAGTGCTGCGGTGTCGGTGACTAGAAAGGACCCAATAAGCCTTAGCAATGGCAAGTCACAGGAATGCAGAGAAAGAACTGCGGTGCAGACCAGCAAGGTCTGAGGAACTCACCCAGCGAGGGTAAATCAGGGCACGTCTGGAGCAACCAGGAAAGCCCAATTAGAAAAGGAGTTGCCTTCATGGGGACCTTCTAGCCAGTGGGCTAGTGATCGCGAAGGAGCCTCAAGCGGTCACACTTGGAGCGGGCCCACGGGTCACTCGTGGAGTGGAGGCCAACAATCTTTGGTGCAGGCGGTGCTCAAGGCTGGGGCTACCTGGAGCCCAAAGCACAACCTCAAGGATGACCAGAAAGATAGTGTTGCTGCAAAAGTTCACGGTGTCCAGGGGTCACGGTTCCATGTCACCCACGATAGCCACGGGCCTCAGCTTTGCTGTGGACTCAGGGTAGCCTTGGGGAAGTCTGGAAATCCACCTCTGGGGATGCAGAGCCTTCGGCATCCGGCGGGAGCTTCAGAATTACAGACTGGTCAGTTGCTTCTTTGGTGCCTGCCAAGCAGGGGAGTCACTCCTTGACCCCAAGGGAAATTTCTTCCATCTTCTAGTCGAGATAGAAAGTCAAAGGTCCAGGATATAGGTTGCAGAGGTTCGTCCAGGGTGATCAAAAGTCCTAGGGACTGGATTCCTATACTTATACTAAGTTTAGGGGATGGACTAACTCTAAGGCCCCACATATGAGTGGGCCTGGGGTGGGGGTGGTTCCACCCCTTCCCCTTTGTCCAGTTTCACGCCAGAGCAGGGGGTGAGTGCCCCTGTAACCGGTTTGAACTGGGCTATGCAGAGGAACACCTTGTGTGCCCCAGGCAGTGTCTCAAAAGCATTCTCTGAATGCACCCACCCTGCCCCAATACACATCTGCCTGTTTGGGGAGGTGGTCACACCTCCCTGTGACAGGAAACCTATTGTCCAGGCCTCCCCTGACGGAGTTTCCCTCAGCAGCAGGAGGCCAGACCCGTGTCTGTGGCAGTGGCATCCATTTTGTGATGCCAGGGCTTTGGAAAGTTTTAACCGGGTTTAGCCAGTGTGAACATGTCTCTCCCTCTAGAAGGGTGGAATGCTACCCCCGCCGCCAGGACTGGCGGGGGGTAGTATTCCAAAGCGTTTGACACCAAACACAACATGTTTTGATGCAGCCATCCCAAAGTTAGCATTTACTGCGAGGTTATAATGCACTTAAGAGTATATGGTATGGGTGTATCACAGAACAGCCATAAGGAAGTATTTCCGAATGCTGCAGAGGGACTCAGCTGATGCTTGGGCACCCTCTCACATAAAACCAAGCACTCTGCCTTCAGGATTGTCAAGGCCTGCCATAGGAGTGGCTTATAGCTTTATATGTGTCTGTATAGGGTAGTGATATAGGTAGCCTATACCACAGTAAGGGGTGCAAGCACACCATTACCCAGGCTGCAGTAGCAGACCTGTGGTGTCATTTTGGAGTGCTTCCCAGGGGTGGCCTAATACATGCTGCAGCCCCTGGTAGGCCTCTGAGGTACCTATGCCCTAGGAACATAGTATACCAAATACTAGGGGCTTATAAGGCACTCCAGAATCCAATTAGATATGTACCTAATGTATATAGAAACCATTTTTCAGAGAAAGCAGATAGACTGGGGCCTTGAATAGCAGGATCCCAGTCCAACTAAGTCATAAACCAGCAAAACACCAGTAAAAAAGTGGGGACAACCATATAGTCAGATTCCACCTTCCTACATAACCCCCCCCCCCCAAACGAAAGGAGATAAGGCTAACCTTGGCCAGTTGAGCCTTTATTTACTAAGTGGTCATATAAAGAAGCACCTTTACTAGCATGGTTGTCCCCTGTCTTATGGTCCACTAAGCCATTCCTCACCCTAAGGGCGTTAGAGGATCTCCACCATGGGGAATTACTACCTGTGGTGTGGTTCGGCAAAGTAGAAGGCTGGTGAGGTGGCTGAGTAGAGAAGGGAGGCCCTAATAAAGTTGGCCTCAGCTTCCTCAGATCACTAGTCACCATGGATGCCTTACTTTCCATGACTGAGTTGTACTTTGCTCTAAGGGTCAACCTCTGGCTGCCTACAGCTGGGGGTTGGGTCCCTTTGGTTGGAACACTGGAGGGGCTGGGCCGGTTTGGAACCTTTAGGTCCCATGTTTGCCCTTGCCCAACAGACTCCTGCTGGGGGAGGTCCCTACACAATGGTATTGGGATCCCTCAGGGTGTTGAGGAATTTTCACCTGGCTAGGGCTACTAGACTGGGTGCCCCTAATCTGCTGATGGGGGGGGTTCCGCTGGACAGGGGGCCCTGTGGGGTCCACTCACCGTCCTGACCTCTGCAGCCCTGGGCTGACTGAGGCAGGGTAGAGAGGGGCAGGTTACCTGCTCCAGACTGAGTACCACCTTGGAAGGTTCCCCTGCCATCAGAGGGGTTGCCAGGCCAGGTCTGTCTACCTCTGGGGCAGTTCCTTCACTAGGGGTAGAATCAGGTCCCCGATGAGGATGACTCCTACCTATTGTCTGGGGGGGAGAGAAATTATCCTCAACCCTTGTGCTCTCTTGTGGAGGAGAGTGGGCCATTATTTCAGGCTCCAACACCAAACATTTTCTGGGTTTGGGCTGTGGCCATCACAGCCCCACTAACTCTTTCAGGGATGCCCAGCATTCTTAGATGAGTTTGGTGTTCAACTTCAGCCCAGGCTGACATTTCCAGATCATTGCTCATCGGGGAATCTACAGGCAAGTTTGGGGACACTGCCACTCTTTTTGGGCCTGTGACCCCTCCCCAGCTGAGATTGACTATGGTCATGTGTAGGAGAGTAGGATCTGCACTTATGTTGCCCCCACTTTTTTTCTGATGTATACACTGGTTTCTGGCTATAGTCTGGCTGGGTCCCTGCTAATCAGGGCCCCAGTCTCACTGATCTCTCTAAACAACTTGGTGTGCATATTAGATGCACTAGTGATTGGATACTGTGGTACCTTATGAGCCCCTAGTGTATGGTACCTTAGGTACCTAGGGCATTGGTACTTCACAGGCCTACCAGGGGCTGCAGCATATCTTATGCCACCCCTGGGAAGCATTCACAATCTGACACCACAGGCCTGCTACTGCAGCCTGTGTGAGGTAGTGTTAGCACTCCTCACTGAGGTATAGGTTCCTATATCTCACCATACACACACATATAAACCTATCAGCCACCCCTAAAGTAGGCCCTATCAATCCTAAGGGCAGGGTGCTTGGTTTACTATGTGAGGGGGTGCTTCTGCATGAGTAGGACCCCTCTGCAGCTGGCAGAGTCTATTCTCTGCTGCTGTTTGTGGATGCGGTTAAACTATATACTCTTAAGTGCATTATAACCTCGCTGTAAATGCTAACTTTGGGATGACTACATCAAAACATGTCATGTTTGGTGTCAAACAACTTGGAATCATACCCCCACACCAGTAACTGGTGTGGGAGTATGATCCCACCCTTCTAGAGGGGATGACATGTACCCACTGTACTAAACGGTAGAAATCTAAAGGAGCCCTGGCATCACAAAATGGATGCCACCAGCACAGACACTGGGCTGCCCTCCTGCTGCTGACCAAAACTCGCAGTGGAGGAAGCCCAACAAAAGGCATCCTGTCACAGGGAGATGTCACCACCTCCCAGACAGGATTTAGTGCATTGGGGCTGGGTGGGTGCACTCTTAGAGTGCTTTGAAGTCCTGCACTGGGGGAGCAGTAGGCTCCTCTGTGCATATGCCAGCTCAAACCAGTTCAGGGGCTACCTGCCCCTGCTCTGGCACGAAACTGGCCAAAGGGAAGTGGGTGTAACCACCCACTACCCTGACCCTCCTAGAGGAGTGGTCATAGAGCTAGCCCCTCCCATATCTTTACTATAAGATACCAAGCATTGCCAGTGCAATTCAGATAACCCTGGACGACGCTCTACAGAGACGAATCCTGGCCCTTCGACGTTCCACTAGGAAGACAGAAGAATCTCCCTTGGAGTCAAGGAGTGACTCCCCTGCTTGGCAGGCACCAGTAACTTGAATCAATGGTTGCAATCTTTGCCGCTCCCGTCAGAGTTCGTAGCCCCTGCTGCCCCAGAAGTAGATTTCCTTTCTTCTCGACAGCCCCTGTGAGTCCCCAGTGAAGCTGTGGCGAGTGGACCCCACGAGTGACGAGGAACAGCAATACTCGGGGACCGTGCACTATTGTCGAGTGCAAAGCCTAAACAACAATCTACGAAGTTGTGCATTGGACCATTTGTGGCCCAAGCCCCCAGCAGATCTTGCACCAAAAATCAGCTGCCTACCTCGCCCTGAGTGGCCGTGGACTCCTGTGAAGCTTTTCCTGTGAAGGTGTCTTTGCGGTTACTTGCCCGTTGGCTAGTGACTCCCCCGAAGACTTTCTCATCAACTTCAAGGGCTCTCCTGGTTGCTCCAGGCCTGCCCTCACTCACCCTTGCTGGGTGAGTCCATCAGACCTTGCTGGTCTGCATCATCGTCCATCTTCAGTCTACACGAGACTTGCAGTTGCCAAGGCTTGTTGGTGCCAATCCGGTTTCCGACACATCCATCAGCTGCAGACATTGTGGAACACTCCGAATCCAGCTGCTGGTCATCGTCGATCTCTCCTGGACCTCGTGAGCGAAGAGACAAAACTCCATCACCAACCTGAATCGTCGCGACATCGGTGGTCATCCATCTTGCTGGCCACCGGTCACTGACAAGTGGCCTTGAACACTGTCCCCTCAATTTTCAGGTCTTCCTCATCTTCAATCCATCGTCGGATTCCAGCGGACACCTCTCCAGTCGTCACAAGCAGCAAGTCTTCAGTGATCTCCATTGAAAACAGCATCTCGACCCGACACCAAAAGACACCTATGCACCCGGCTTCCCTGGGTGAGGTAACTCGTGCACTCCGGTGCCCAAGTGTGTGTTGGCCCTCGAAATACTTACCTTATAAGTGGCTTACTTGTTGACTTCCTAGAAGTGCCCTAAAACTTAAAAATACAAACCGCGACTTGCTCCATTGAAACTAATAGGAAACCCGTGGCTGTGTTTAGACACTGCACGCGTCTCCCGTGGGCTTGTTACTTACCTGCTAACACTGCAGTAGTGAAGCCCCAGCGATTCCCAAGGCCCTAGGCTTTGTCATTTTGCAAGTCGTCTTTGTTAACCCATTTTTTTTTATGTGGTCTGGTACGCCCCTAGGGCTCCAGCCATATTTGTGCTTAATTTATTGTGAAACGTTGACATTTGAATGTGTACTTGTCTTCTAATCTCATAAAGAGATTAGTAGAGTGTGTCTAGAAATAAATACATATATATTTGATATATATACCTGTGTGGTGTCCTTTCATTTAGTAATTCAAGAGATTATAAGGTAAAACAAGCTGCTTTACATTCCTCAGAGACTTAGCCTGAAGGCTGCTCTCCACAGCTACCACTAGGATAGCTTTCTTTAAAAGGTTGTCCTAAACCTATCTACCATAAGAGTCGAATTGGACTGGAGCAAGGTGGCCATAATAACTAGTGACCAGCATATGCCAGGCCAACTTCTCACATTGGTGGGAAGCGTGTGGGATTCCAGCTTGCCATTGTTTTACCAGAAAATCTCTAATTGAATTACTAACTGAAAACCACTTAAGGTACTCAAGGTACATATAAAGTCAAGCTAGTATCAATAAGTTCTACTGAACTTAGAGCTGTTTCTGAAGGGCTAAGCACACCCTTGCTACAGCTCAAGCTAGGTTCAGTAGGCCTCAACTAGTGTAGGTAGTACAACACTGCACAACACTAGTATGGCCTACCAAGGTGGAGCCAGTGGGTCCACCCCAGCTCAGTACAAAGACATGGCATACACAGACCTGAAGGCATTATGCTTTGAAAGACAACTGAGGGTAGGCAGGAGTCCCCCCTCACAACACCTGATAGATCTGTTAGTAGCAGATGATCTTAAACTAGCTCTAGGAGCTAGTGGGTCTGCATCAGGGGGTGGGTCAACCATAGTCTCTGGGTCTGATGATGAAAATCAAGATGACCTGGAGTCTGTGGTTGAAGGGCCAGACCCAGAAAGGTCTGAACAGAACAGAGGAATTCTCCTTAAGAGAACTGACAGAGTGGAAGAAAGGCCTAGGTCCCCCTCAAGGGACTCTGACCATTCATATCACTCTGGAAGAGAATCTGTTCAGCAGAGGAACTCAAACTATCCCAGAGAGACCTCCTCTGACAGAAGGTTCAAGATGCTCCAGTATGAGGAAGCTAGGCTTGCCCTTAGAACCAAGCAATTGGCCTTAGATAGAGCAGCCTTTGAGCTCCAGAGAGCTTCTAGAAAAGAGGGGTTAGAAACCCCTGGTGGGAGCAACAGTGTCCCTAGAGGCAGGGATTACATTCCAGACCATAGGAACCTGTCCAAGGTTGTTCCTCCCTACCAAAGTGGGGATGATATCCACAAATGGATAACTGCTATGGAGAGGGCCTGTAGAGTTCAACAGGTCCCCCAGAAACAGTGGGCAGCAATCTTGTGGCTCTCCTTTTCAGATAAAGGTAGAGACAAGCTCCTCACTGTTAGAGAAGAGGATGATAATGATTATGAATCCCTGAAGAGTGCTTTGTTATGTTATGTTATGTTATGTTAATGGTTTTTATACCGCGCACAGCTGCCCCAGCAAAGGGGCGTCCTGGCGCCAATAGATGGGTTTGGCTTAAACACTGAACAGTACAGGTTGAAGTTCAGAGACACCCAGAAAGCACAGACTCAGGATTGGACTGACTTTGTTGATTGTGCAACCAAGGCTCTAGAAGGTTGGCTGGTTGGTAGTAGAGTAACTGATTTTAAGGGATTGTATAATCTTATAATGAGAGAACAGATCCTTAATAATTGCCAAAACCAGTTGTTGCATCAGTACCTGGTGGACTCTGATCTGACCTCTCCCCAAGAATTGGGAAAGAAGGCAGACAAATGGGTCAGAACCAGGGTGAGGCAGAAAACCCAGAACCAAGGTGGTGACACTAAGAAGCAAGATCCTAAAGGCTCAGAGAAAGGTGGGGATAAGTCAAAAGACCAGAAGTCTTCACAAGGGCCCCAAAAATCTGCATCTGGTGGGGAGTCACAATCTGCAAAGGGAAAAGGCCAAAAGAAGCCCTGGTGCAAATTCTGTAAACAGAAAGGGCACTGGACTTCTGATTGTACCAAGTCCAAAGACCAAACCACCACCACTCAAGCCCCTAAGGCAACTGTTCCCCCTAGTGCAGTCATTGGTGGAGGTAGTACTCAGAATAAGGGTGTAGTAGGGTTGGCCCTGGGTTCTGATGTGGACTCTGGCCTAGTCAGAGTACCAACACAGGCAATGCTAGTTTGTGAGGGAGACCTTGATATGTCATTCCTAGTAAGCCCCAGTAACCTGGGCAAATACAAACAGCAGCCTATCATAAATGGCAAACAGGCTTTGGCATTTAGGGACACAGGTGCTAGTGTCACCATGGTGACAAAGGACCTAGTGGACCGTACACAGATCATCCTGGGTGAAATGTACCAGGTAACCAATGCAAGCAATGTCAGGACCAACCATAGCCTGGCAGTTGTGAATTTCTCCTGGGGAGGGGTAACTGGCCCCAAGAAGGTAGTAGTCAGTGCAGACCTCCCTGTCGAATGTTTGTTGGGCAATGATCTGGAGACTTCAGCCTGGTCTGAAGTAGAATTATGGACTCATGCTGAGATGTTGGGCATACCTGTAGAGGTATTTGCTGTGACCAGGTCACAAGCCAGAATGCATAAAGCTGAACCAGCTCTGGATCTTGAAACTATGGACCAGGTGCTACCCAAGAGGAGGAGCAGTAGGGTTAAGGCTGGGCCTTCCCCTCCGTCTCAGATCTCATATTCCCCTCCTGAGGGAGGAGAAGCAGATCCTGAAGAAGGAACTGCCCCAGAGGAACTTGAGCCTAGTCAGGTTGAGTTCTTGGGGGCAGGGGGACCTTCCAGGGAAGATTTGAGAAGAGAGCAACAGTGCTGCCCCACTCTTGAACCCCTCAGACAGCAGGCTGCTGCTGAGGCTGCAGGGAATGCTAGTGGGTCCCATAAAGTTTATTGGGAGGAGGAGGTCCTATATTCTGAGGCTAGAGATCCTACCCCTGGAGCCACCAGGAGGTTGGTAATACCTCAGAAGTTTAGGGGGTTCCTCTTGACCCTGGCACATGACATCCCTTTGGCAGGACACTTAGGCCAAAACAAGACCTGGGACAGGCTTGTACCACATTTTCATTGGCCACACATGTCTGAGGACACCAAGGAGTTTTGTCGCTCCTGTGTCACTTGCCAAGCCAGTGGCAAGTCAGGTGGCACAACAAAGGCCCCCCTAATACCACTACCTGTGGTGGGGGTCCCCTTTGAAAGGGTAGGGATTGACATTGTTGGTCCCATTGACCCACCAACTGCATCTGGGCACAGATTTATACTGGTGGTAGTGGATCATGCCACCAGGTATCCAGAAGCAAGACCCCTAAGGACTACCACAGCTCCTGTGGTAGCAAGAGCCCTCATTGGAGTCTTCTCCAGAGTGGGTTTCCCTAAGGAGGTCATCTCTGACAGCGGTTCTAACTTTATGTCAGGATATCTAACTGCAATGTGGAAGGAGTGTGGTGTAAACTACAAATTCACTACTCCCTGTCACTCACAATGCAATGGGTTAGTTGAGAGATTCAACAAAACCCTAAAGGGAATGATTAAGGGCCTCCCAGAAAAGCTTAGGCGAAAATGGGACCTTTTACTTCCCTGCCTTCTGTTTGCATACAGGGAGGTTCCTCAGAAGGGGGTTGGCTACAGGTCTTTTGAACTTCGGTTTGGACACCCTGTTAGAGGACCCTTATGTCTGGTGAAGGAGGGATGGGAGTTACCTCTCAGACCTCCCAAACAGGATGTAATGGACTATGTACTTGGTCTCCGCTCCAGGATGGCAGAGTATATGAAGAAGGCCACTAAAAACCTTGAGGCTAGCCAAGAATTACAAAAAGCTTGGCATGACCAAAAGGCTGTCTTGACTGTTTATCAGCCAGGCCAGAAAGTGTGGGTGTTGGAGCCTGTGGCCCCAGCAGCTCTCCAGGACCAATGGAGTGGCCCCCATACAATTGTTGAGAAAAAGGGAGAGGTCACCTACTTGATAGATCTTGGCACTCCCAGGAGCCCCCTTAGGGTGCTCCATGTCAACAGACTTAAGTCATATGTGGACAGGGCTGACATGAGCTTGCTCATGGCAACTGATGTGGACCAGGAGGAGGAGAGTGACCCTCTCCCTTACCTTCTCTCACAGAACCCTGATGATGGGTCAGTTGATGGTGTTGCTTTGGCAAGCAGCCTCACTGAATATCAGCAAACTGAGTGTAGACAAGTGCTACACCAGTTCAGACATATGTTTAGCCTGACCCCAAGTCAGACTTCCTGGTGCACCCATGAGGTGGACACTGGAGACAGTTTGCCTGTTAAGAATAAAATCTACAGGCAACCTGACCATGTCAGGGATTGTATCAGGACTGAAGTCCAGGAAATGTTGGAGCTAGGTGTTATTGAGCCCTCAGATAGCCCTTGGGCTAGCCCAGTAGTCCTTGTGCCAAAACCTCATACCCAGGGTGGTAAGAAAGAAATGAGGTTTTGTGTTGACTACAGGGGCCTCAATGCAGTCACCAGGACTGATGCCTACCCAATACCAAGGGCAGATGAACTAATAGACACTTTGGCCTCAGCCAAGTATCTCAGTACATTTGACCTTACAGCTGGCTATTGGCAAATCAAATTAGCTGATGATGCCAAGGCCAAAACAGCATTTTCGACCCCTGGTGGGCACTATCACTTTTCAGAGGTTGGTGAATAAAGTTCTGACTGGGATGGAAACGTATTGCTCAGCTTATCTAGATAATATTGCTGTCTTTAGTTCCACCTGGCAGGATCACCTGGTCCACCTCAAGAATTTACTGGAGACCCTGCAGAAAGCAGGCCTCACTATCAAGGCTACTAAGTGCCAGATAGGGCAGAGTCAGGTTGTGTACCTGGGCCACCTTGTAGGTGGAGGCCAGGTTCAACCATTGCAGAGCAAGATCCAGACCATAATGGAATGGGTAGCTCCAACCACCCAGACACAGGTGAGAGCCTTCTTAGGCCTGACTGGGTATTACAGGAGGTTTGTTAAGGGATATGGATCTATAGTGACCCCCTTAAATGATATGACCTCCAAGAAAATGCCAAAAAAGGTTCAGTGGACAGCTAGCTGTCAAAAGGCATTTGATGATCTCAAGCAGGCAATGTGCACTGCCCCCATCTTACAGAGTCCAGATTACAAGAAGAAGTTCATTGTTCAAACAGATGCTTCAGAGCTGGGTGTGGGAGCTGTACTGTCTCAACTTAACGATGAAGGTCAAGACCAGCCAATAGCTTTCATAAGCAGAAGGCTGACCCCTACAGAGAAACGTTGGTCAGCTATTGAGAGGGAGGCCTTTGCTGTGGTGTGGGCCCTGAAGAAGCTGGGGCCATACTTGTTTGGCACTCACTTCATATTTCAGACTGACCATAAGCCCCTCCTATGGCTCAAACAGATGAAAGGTGAAAATCCTAAATTGCTCAGGTGGTCCATTTCCCTACAGGGGATGGACTATACAGTGGAACATAGACCTGGGACCCAACATGCCAATGAAGATGGACTCTCAAGGTATTTCCACTTAGAACATGAACACTCAACTGGTCAAGGTTAGTTTAATGTCCCTGTGTTTGGGGGGGTTGTGTAGGAGAGTAGGATCTGCACTTATGTTGCCCCCACTTTTTTCTGATGTATACACTGGTTTATGGCTAGAGTCTGGCTGGGTCCCTGCTAATCAGGGCCCCAGTCTCACTGATCTCTCTAAACAACTTGGTGTGCATATTAGATACACTAGTGATTGGATACTGTGGTACCTTATGAGCCCCTAGTATATGGTACCTTAGGTACCTAGGGCATTGGCACTTCACAGGCCTACCAGGGGCTGCAGCATATCTTATGCCAACCCTGGGAAGCATTCACAATCTTACACCACAGGCCTGCTACTGCAGCCTGTGTGAGGTAGTGTTAGCACTCCTCACTGAGGTATAGGTTCCTATATCTCACCATACACACACATATAAACCTATCTGCCACCCCTATAGTAGGCCCTATCAATCCTAAGGGCAGGGTGCTTGGTCTACTATGTGAGGGGGTGCTTCTGCATGAGTGTGAGAGGTTGGCCTGGCATATGCTGGTCACTAGTTATAGTGGCCACCTTGCACCATTCCAATTCGACTCTTGGTAGATAGGTTTAAAGACAACCTTTTAAAGAAAGCTATCCTAGTGGTAGCTGTGGAGAGCAGCCTTCAGGCTAAGTCTCTGAGGAATGTAAAGCAGCTTGTTTTACCTTATAATCTCTTGAATTACCAAATGAAAAGACACCACACAGGTATATATATCAAATATATATGTATTTATTTCTAAATATACTCTACTAATCTCTTTATGAGATTAGAGTCAGGTAAACATTCAAAAGATCAACAGTTCTCAATAAATTAAGCACAAATATGGCTGTAGCCCTAGGGGCGTACCAGACCATATACTAAAATAGTGGGTTAACAAACGCGACTTGCAAAAGTAAGAGGCCTAGGGCCTTGGGAATCGCTGGGTCTTCACTTCTGCAGTGTTAGCTGGTAAGTCATCAGCCCACAGGAGACGCGTGCAGTGGCTAAACACACACGCGGGATTCTCATACGTTTCAATGGCAAATGTCGCGGTATGTATTTTACTGTTCTAGGGCACTTCGGAGTGGACAACAAGCAAACAACTTACAGGGTAAGTATTTCGATAGCCAATGCACACTTGGACACCGTCATGCAAGAGTTACCTCACCCAGGGAAGCCGGGTGCATAGGTGTCCTTTGATGTCGGGTCGCGATGCTGTTTTCAATGGAAATCACTGAAGACTTGCTGCTTGTGTCGTCGAGAGAAATGTCCGCTGGAATCCGAAGATGGATTGGAGTTGTAGAAGACCTAGAAATTGAGGGGACAGAGTTCAAAGTCACTTGCCATTGACCGGTGGCCAGCGAGATGGATGACCACAGCTGTCGCGTCACTTCAGGTCGCTGATGTCGTTTTGTCTCTTCGCTCACGAGGTCCAGGAGGGATCGACGATGACCAGCAGCTGGATTCGGAGGGTCCCACGACGTCTGCAGCTGTTGACAGTGTCGGCACTCGGTTTAGAGCCAACAAGCCTTCGCAACTGCAATTCTTGTGTGGATGGAAGATTGTCGATGGATCAGACCAGCAAGGTCCGATGGACTTACCCAGCAAGGGTAAGTGAGGGCAGGCCCAGAGCAACCAGGAGAGCCGTTGAAGTTGAGGCAGAAGTCGTCTGGAGAGTTACTAGCCAACGGGCAAGCAACCGCGAAGACGCCTTTGCAGGAAAAGTTGACCAGTAGCCCACGGTCACTCGGGATGAGGTAGGCCACTGATTTTCGTGACTAGACCTGCTAGGGACTTGGACATCAAGTGGTCCAAAGCACAAAATTGTAGCACGTAGATTAGGGCTTGCACTTGAAATCAGTGCATGGTTCCCTGGTATTGCTGTTCCTCGTCACTCGTGGGGTCCAGATGCCACAGCTTCGCTGGGGACTCAAAATGGCCAACGAGAGGTCAGGAAATCTGCTTCAGGGGACGCAGGGACTTCGGACTCCGGCGGGAGCGGTAAAGTTTGCAACCGTAGTTCAGTAGTTTTGGTGCCTGCCAAGCAGGGGAGTCACTCCTTGACTCCAAGGGAGATCCTTCGGTCTCCTAAAGGAAGTAGAAAGTTGAAGGGCCAGGATTCTTCTTCGTAGAGCGTCGTCCAGGTGTAATCTAAGTTGCATTGGCAAGCTTTGGTATCTTATAGTGAAAAGATGGGAGGGACTAGCTCTATGGCCAGTCATCTAGGAGGGCCAGGGTAGTGGGTGGTTACACCCACTTCCCTTTGTCCAGTTTCGTGCCAGGACAGGGGCAGGCAGCCCCTGAACCGGTTTGAGCTGGCATATGCACAGAGGAGCCTTCTGCTCCCCCAGTGCAGGACTTCAAAGCACTCTAAGAGTGCACCCACCCAGCTCCAATACACTAAATCCTGTCTGGGGGGTTGTGACACCTCCCTGTGACAGGAAACCCTTTGTTGAGCTCCCTCCACTGCGAGTTTCGGTCAGCAGCAGGAGGGCAGCCCGGTGTCTGTGCTGGTGGCATCCATTTTGTGATGCCAGGGCTCTAGAAGATTTCTACCGTGTAGTACAGTGGGTACATGTCGTCACCTCTAGAAGGGTGGGATCCTACTCCCACACCAGTTACTGGTGTGGGGTAGGATTCCAAGTTGTTTGACACCAAACACGACATGTTTTGATGCAGTCATTCCAAAGTTAGCATTTACCGCGAGGTTATAATGCACTTAAGAGTATATGGTTTAACCGCATCCACAAACAGCAGCAGAGAATAGACTCTGCCAGCTGCAGAGGGGTCCTGCTCAGGCAGAAGCACCCCCTCACATAGCAAACCAAGCACCCTGCCCTTGGGATTTATAGGGCCTACCATAGGGGTGACTGATAGGTTTATATGTGTGTGTATGGTGAGATATAGGAACCTATACCTCAGTGAGGAGTGCTAACACTACCTCACACAGGCTGCAGTAGCAGGCCTGTGGTGTCAGATTGTGAGTGCTTCCCAGGGGTGGCATAATACATGCTGCAGCCCCTGGTAGGCCTGTGAAGTACCAATGGACTAGGTACCTAAGGTACCATATACTAGGGGCTCACAAGGCACCACAGTATCCAATCACTAGTGCATCTAATATGCACACCAATCATTTAAGGGAGTAAGCAGATAGGCTGGGGTCCTGGATAGCAGGATCCCAGCCAGACTAGTCAAAAACCATTCAAACACCAGGAAAAAAGTGGGGGCAACCATATAGTCAGATTCCACCTTCCTACATAACCCACCCCCCCCACCAAAAGAAAGGAGATAAGGCTAACCTTGCCCAGTTAAGCCTTTATTTCCTGAGTGGCCATTTAAGGAAGAACCTGCACTAGCATGGTTGCTCCCTGTCTCATGGTCCACTTGGGAAATCCTACCCCAAGGGGTTTTGGAGTTTCTCCAAAGTCTAGCGAAATTACCTGTATTGTTTTCTGGTACAGAAGTAGGCTGGTGAGGTGTCTGAGTCTGGAAGTGAGGCCCTATTTGGGGTGGTCTCAACTTCCTCAGCACACTGTTCACCATGGAAGCCTTTCTGTCCATGACTGTGTCATATCTGGCCCTAAGGGTCAACCTCTGGCTGCCTACAGCTGGGGGTTGGGTCCCTCTGGTTGGAATAGTGGAGGGCACTGGAATGTTTGGAGCAACTATGCCCCAGGTTTCCCTGTGCCCAACAGCGTCCATCTGGGGGGTACCTGTACCTAGGGGTAAGGGGGATCCCTCAGTTTGTAGGGGAATAATCACCTGGCTAGAACTACTCTGCTGGGTGTCCCTAATCTGCTGATGAGGGGGTTCCTCTGGACAGGGGCCCCTTAAGGGTCCACTGACCTCCCTGACCTCTGCAGCCCTGGGCTGACTGAGGCAGGGTAGAGAGGGGCAGGATACCTGCTCCAGACTGGGTGCCACCTTGGAAGGATCCCCTGCCATCAGAGTTGTGGCCAGGACAGGCCTGACCACTTCTGGGGCAGTTACTTCACAAGGGGCAGGGGCAGTTCCCTTAGAAAGCTGACCCCTACCTTTAGTCTGGTGGGGGGAGGACTATTCCTCACCCCCTATGCTCTCTGTTTGTGTGGAGTGATCCATAGTTTCAGGCTTCACTCCCCTTAATTTCTCCTGGGGTGGAGGTGAGGCCCTCAGGGTCTCATCCACTCTCTCAGGGATGCCTAACATTCTTAAATGGGCCTTGTGGTCTACCTCAGCCCAAGCTGAGATTTCCAGATCATTCCCCAGTAGACAATCCACAGGCAAGGTTGGGGACACTGCCACTCTCTTTGGGCCAGTGACCCCTCCCCAGCTGAGATTTACTACTGCCATGGGATGGTCTGTCCTAATTCCATCAATATTGGTCACCTGGTAGCTATACTCAGGTAAAAGCTGTTCTAGGGGCACTAGTCTCTTTGTCACCATGGTGACACTAGCTCCTGTGTCCCTGTAGGCCACAGCCTTCTGACCATTGATCATGGGCTCTTGTCTGTACCTGCCCAAGATATTGGGACTCATGGTAAAGTTGGCAAACCTCATGCCACCATCACAGACTAGAGTTGCTTGTGTAGGGGACCTGGTTAGGCCAGAGTCCCCCTGAGTTCCCCAAGAAAACCCAACTAAGTTTTTGGGTGCACTCCCACCACCTGGGGGATTACTACTGGTAGTAACAGGAGGTGTTGGAGCTGCTTTGGGAGGAACATTTTCTTTATTGCCATTCTTTGGGCAGCTGGAGTCAGTTTTCCAGTGGCCAGGTTGCTTGCACACATGGCAATATGGTTTCTTATTGGAAGAGGAAGGATTTTGGGACCCACCCCCAGAACTGGGTTTTTGGGGCCCTTCAGAGGACTTTTCTGTTTTATCATCCCCACCTTTCTCTTTGGGCTTAGTGGAATCTTTCTTCTGGTCCCCACCTTGGTTCTTGGGCCTAACCCTGGTTCTGACCCATTTGTCTGCCTTCTTTCCCAATTCTTGGGGAGAGGTCAGATCAGAGTCCACCAGGTACTGGTGTAAGAGTTGGTTTTGACAATTATTAAGGATCTGCTCTCTCATAATCAAATTATACAATCCTTTAAAGTCAGTGACTCTACTGCCAACTATCCAACCCTCCAGAGCCTTGGTAGCAAAATCTACAAAGTCCACCCAATCCTGAGTCTGTGCTTTCTGGGTATCTCTGAACTTGAACCTGTACTGTTCAGTGGTTAAGCCAAACCCATCTATTAATGCACTCTTCAGGGATTCATAGTCATTAGCATCCTCTTCTCTAACAGTGAGGAGCTTGTCTCTCCCTTTGTCTGAAAAGGAGAGCCACAAGATTGCTGCCCACTGTTTCTGGGGGACCTGTTGAACTTTACAGGCCCTCTCCATAGCAGTTATCCATTTGTGGATATCATCCCCACTCTGGTAGGGAGGAACAACCATGGACAGGTTCCTATGATCTGTCATGTAATCTCTGCCTCTAGGAACACTGTTGCTGCCACCAGGGGTATCTAACCCCTCCTTCTTAGAAGCTCTTTGGAGCGCGAAGGCTTCCCTATCTAAGGCCAATTGCTTGGTTCTGAGAGAAAGCCTAGCTTCCTCATACTGGAGCATCTTGGACCTTCTTTCAGAGGAGGTCTCCCTGGGAAAGTTGGAGTTCCTCTGTGGAATAGATTCTCTTCCAGAGTGATATGACCTGTCAGAGTCCCTTGAGAGGGACCTAGGCCTGTCTCCCACTCTGTCAGCTCTCTTAGGGAGATTTCCTCTATTCTCTTCAGACCCTTCTGGGTCTGGCCCTTCACCCACAGAGTCCAGGTCATCTTGATTGTCATCATCAGACCCAGAGACTATGTGTGACCCACCCCCTGATGCAGACCCACTAGCTCCTAGAGCTTGTCTGAGGTCATCTGCTACTAACAGATCTATCAGGTGTTGTGATGAGGGACTCCTGCCCACCCTCAGATGTCTTTCAAAGCATCAGGCCTTCAGTTCAGTGTAGGCTATATCTTTGTACTGAGATGGGGTGGACCCACTGGCTCCACCATGGTGAGACATACTAGTGTTGTGCAGTGTTGTACTACCTACACTAGTTGAGGCCTACTGGACCTAGCTTGAGCTGTAGCAAGGGTGTGCTTATCCCGTCACAAACAGCTCTAAGTTCAGTAGAACTTATTGATACTAGCTTGACTTTTGTATGTACCTTGAGTACCTTTAGAGGTTTTCAGTTAGTAATTCAAATAGAGATTTTCTGGTAAAACAATGGCAAGCTGGAATCCCACACGCTGCCCACCAATGTGAGAAGTTGGCCTAGCAAATGCTGGTCACTAGTTATAGTGGCCACCTTGCACCAGTCCAATTCGACTCTTGGTAGATAGGTTTAAAGACAACCTTTTAAAGAAAGCTATCCTAGTGGTAGCTGTGGAGAGCAGCCTTCAGGCTAAGTCTCTGAGGAATGTAAAGCAGCTTGTTTTACCTTATAATCTCTTGAATTACCAAATGAAAAGACACCACACAGGTATATATATCAAATATATATGTATTTATTACTAGACACACTCTACTAATCTCTTTATGAGATTAGAGTCAGGTAAACATTCAAAAGATCAACAGTTCTCAATAAATTAAGCACAAATATGGCTGTAGCCCTAGGGGCGTACCAGACCATATACTAAAATAGTGGGTTAACAAACTCGACTTGCAAAAGTAAGAGGCCTAGGGCCTTGGGAATCGCTGGGGCTTCACTTCTGCAGTGTTAGCAGGTAAGTAATCAGCCCACAGGAGACGCGTGCGGTGGCTAAACACACACACGGGATTCTCATACGTTTCAATGGCAAATGTCGCGGTATGTATTTTACAGTTCTAGGTCACTTCGGAGTGGACAACAAGCAAACAACTTACAGGGTAAGTATTTCGATAGCCAATGCACACTTGGACACCGTCATGCAAGAGTTACCTCACCCAGGGAAGCCGGTTGCATATGTGTCCTTTGGTGTCGGGTCGCGATGCTGTTTTCAATGGGAATCACTGAAGACTTGCTGCTTGTGTCGTCGAGAGAAATGTCCGCTGGAATCCGAAGATGGATTGGAGTTGTAGAAGACCTAGAAATTGAGGGGACAGAGTTCAAAGTCACTTGCCAGTGACCGGTGGCCAGCGAGATGGATGACCACAGCTGTCGCGTCACTTCAGGTCCCTGATGTTGTTTTGTCTCTTCGCTCACGAGGTCCAGGAGGGGTCGACGATGACCAGCAGCTGGATTCGGAGGGTCCCACGACGTCTGCAGCTGTTGACGGTGTCGGCACTCGGTTTGGAGCCAACAAGCCTTCGCAACTGCAATTCTTGTGTGGATGGAAGATTGTCGATGGATCAGACCAGCAAGGTCCGATGGACTTACCCAGTGAGGGTAAGTGAGGGCAGGCACAGAGCAACCAGGGGAGCCCTTGAAGTTGAGGTATAAGTCTTCTGGAGAGTTACTAGCCAATGGGCAAGCAACCGCGAAGACGCCTTTGCAGGAAAAGTTGACCAGTAGCCCACGATCACTCGGGACGAGGTAGGCCGCTGATTTTCGGGACTAGACCTGCTAGGGACTTGGACATCAAGTGGTCCAAAGCACAAAGTTGTAGCACGTAGATTAGGGCTTGCACTCGAAATCAGTGCACGGTTCCCTGGTATTGCTGTTCCTCGTCACTCGTGGGGTCCAGATGCCACAGCTTCGCTGGGGACTCAAAATGGCCGACGGGAGGTTAGGAAATCTGCTTCAGGGGATGCAGGGACTTCGGGCTCCGGCGGGAGCGGTAAAGTTTGCAACCGTAGTTCAGTAGTTTTGGTGCCTGCCAAGCAGGGGAGTCACTCCTTGACTCCAAGGGAGATCCTTCGGTCTCCTAAAGGTAGTAGAAATTTGAAGGGCCAGGATTCTTCTTCGTAGAGCGTCGTCCAGGTGTAATCTAAGTTGCATTGGCAAGCTTTGGTACCTTATAGTGAAAAGATGGGAGGGACTAGCTCTATGGCCACTCCTCTAGGAGGGCGAGGGTAGTGGGTGGTTACACCCAATTCCCTTTGTCCAGTTTCGCGCCAGGACAGGGGCAGGCAGCCCCTGAACCGGTTTGAGCTGGCATATGCACAGAGGAGCCTACTGCTCCCCCAGTGCAGGACTTCAAAGCACTCTAAGAGTGCACCCACCCAGCTCCAATACACTAAATCCTGTCTGGGGGGTTGTGACACCTCCCTGTGACAGGAAACCCTTTGTTGAGCTCCCTCCACTGAGAGTTTCGGTCAGCAGCAGGAGGGCAGCCCGGTGTCTGTGCTTGGTGGCATCCATTTTGTGATGCCAGGGCTCTTGAAGATTTCTACCGTGTAGTACAGTGGGTACATGTCGTCCCCTCTAGAAGGGTGGGATCCTACTCCCACACCAGTTACTGGTGTGGGGGTAGGATTCCAAGTTGTTTGACACCAAACGCGACATGTTTTGATGCAGTCATTCCAAAGTTAGCATTTACCGCGAGGTTATAATGCACTTAAGAGTATATGGTTTCACCGCATCCACAAACAGCAGCAGCAACAGGCTTGTTGGCGCCAATCGAGTTGCTGACACCTCCATCAGCTGTAGACTTTGTGGCACACTCCGAATCCAGCTGCTGGTCATCGTCGATCTCTCTTGGACCTCGTGAGCTAAGAGACAAAACTCCATCACCAACCTGAATCGACGCGACATCGGTGGTCATCCATCTTGCTGGCCACCGGTCACTGGCAAGTGACCTTGAACACTGTCCCCTCAATTTTCAGGTCTTCCTCATCTTCAATCCATCGTCGGATTCCAGCGGACACCTCTCCAGTTGTCACAAGCAGCAAGTCTTCAGTGATCTCCATTGAAAAATGCATCTCGACACGACACCAAAAGACACCTATGCACCCGGCTTCCCTGGGTGAGGTAACTCGTGCACTCCGGTGCCCAAGTGTGTGTTTGCCCTTGAAATACTTACCTTGTAAGTGGCTTGCTTGTTGACTTCCTAGAAGTGTCCTAAAACTTTAAAATACAAACCGCAACTTGCTCCATTGAAACTAATAGGAAACCACCGGCTGTGTTTAGACACTGCACGCGTCTCCCGTGGGCTTGTTACTTACCTGCTAACACTGCAGTAGTGAAGCCCCAGCGATTCCCAAGGCCCTAGGCTTTGTCATTTTGCAAGTCGTCTTTGTTAACCCATTTTTTTAGTATATGGTCTGGTATGCCCCTAGGGCTCCAGCCATATTTGTGCTTAATTTATTGAGAACTGTTGACATTTGAATGTGTACTTGTCTTCTAATCTCATAAAGAGATTGATAGAGTGTGTCTAGAAATAAATACATATATATTTGATATATATACCTGTGTGGTGTCCTTTCATTTAGTAATTCAAGAGATTATAAGGTAAAACAAGCTGCTTTACATTCCTCAGAGACTTAGCTTGAAGGCTGCTCTCCACAGCTACCACTAGGATAGCTTTCTTTAAAAGGTTGTCTTAAACCTATCTACCATAAAAGTCGAATTGGACTGGTGCAAGGCGGCCACTATAACTAGTGACCAGCGTATGCCAGGCCAACTTCTCACACCATGGGCTGAGCTGTTCTGACACCATCAATGTTGGTCACCTGGTATTTAAACTCAGGTAAAAGCTGCTGAGGGGGGACTAGTTTCCCTGTCACCATGGTGACACTAGCCCCTGTGTCCCTGAAGGCCACAGCTTTCTGACCATTAATCAGTGGCTTCAATCTGTACCTGCCCAATGCATTGGGACCTCTGGTAAAAGAGGCAAATCCCATACCACCATCAGAGTCAGAGGAGTCCGGTGAGGAGGCCCTGCCTAAATTGGGGCCTACCTCTGTTCCACTTGCAAAAGCACCTAACGTTTTGGGTGCAATACTACCACCTGGGGGATTACTACTAGTAGTACCAGGAGGAATGGTAGTATTTGTTGGAGGAACATTATCTTTATTGCCAATCCTGTGGCAGCTGGAATCAGTTTTCCAATATCCAGGCTTTTTACAGAAATGGCAATATGGTTTCATTTCAGGAGAGGAAGGAGTTTGGGACCCACCCCCAGAAGAGGACTTTTGGGGCCCTGTAGTGGACTTATCTTTAGATTTGCCCCCACCTTTCTCTTGGGGCTTGATAGAATCTTTCTTCTGGTCACCCCCCCTGATTTTAGGCCGTACCCTGGTTCTGACCCATTTGTCTGCCTTCTTTCACAATTCTTGAGGAGAGGTGAGATCAGAGTCCCCCAGGTACTGGTGTAAAAGCTGTTTTTGACAATTACTAAGGATCGGCTCCCTCATAATCAAATTGTACAATCCTGTGAAGTCATGCACTTTGCTGCCATGTATCCAACCTTCCAGAGCCTTAGTAGCACAATCAACAAAGTCTACCCAGTCTTGAGTCTGAGCTTTTTGGGTGTCTCTGAACTTCAACCTATACTGTTGAGTGGTTAGGCCAAACCCATCTATTAGTGCACTCTTCAAGACTTTGTAATCATCAGCATCCTCTTCTCTTACAGTGAGGAGCTTGTCTCTACTTTTGTCTGCAAAGGAGAGCCATAAGATTGCTGCCCACTGACCTTGAGGGACCTTCTGTACTTTACAGGCCCTCTCCAAGGCAGTTATCCATTTATGGATGTCATCCCCACTCTGGTAGGGAGGGAAAATCTTACTTAGGTTTCTATGGTCATAAGACCTCTCCCTATCTCTAGGGAAATTGCTGCCACCAAGGGACTCTAGTCCCTCCTTTGTACTAGCTCTGTAGAGCTCCAGGGCTTCCGTATCTAAGGCCATCTGCTGCTTTCTGAGGTTGAACTTGTCTTGCTCATACTTCAGCAGTCTCTCTCTCCTCTCCTGGGAGGTTTCCCTCCCTCTGAGAGAAGACACAGAGGTTCCAATAGAGGAGTTAGACTGAATAGATCCCCTTGACAGAGATCTATCCCTTCTAGCCCTGTGTTCAGGCCTACCAGGAGGAATGAAGGAAGTGGCAATATTTTCATCATCCTCATCCTCATCCTGATGGTCTGTGTCCACCAGAGTCTGGTCATTGTCACCAGTCTGGTCAGCATTAGAGTTAGGGTCAGGGGAGTTTCCACCCCTGGACCCACCCTCAGGTGCTGCCCCACCCACACTGTCTCCATCTACAGCCCCACTAGGACTTGTGATATCATCCAGCTTGAGTATGTTTGTGAGATGCTGGGTGGATGGAGTTGTGCCTGTCTTCAGCTTCCTAATGGTGCATAAGGCCCTAAGCTGAGTAAAGGATAGATCCTCATACTTATAGGGAAGGAACTCACTGGTTCCAGGTAGGGACTCGGTGGTTCCTGGCTGGTTAGACATTACTAATGTGGTGTGGTGTATTTCACTACCTACACTAGTGTGGCCTACTAAACTCTCTTGAGTTGTAGAAAGGGTGTGCTATCCCTTAACACACAACTATAAGTTCAATAGAACTTACTGTAGCTAAACTTGATATTATATGTACCTCAGGTACCTTTAGTGGTTTTCAGTTGATCAATTCAATTGAGATTATCTGGTAAAACAATAGCAAGCTGGGATCCCACACGCTGCACACCAATGTGAGAAGGTGGCCTGATCTATGCTGTCCACTAGTTCTGGTGGGCACCTTGTATCAGTCCAAACAACCCCTTATGGTGAATGGTTAAAGACAACCTTATGTGAAAGCGATGCTAGTGGCAGCTATGGAGAGCAGCCTTCAGGCTAAGTCTTGAAGGAATGTAAAGCAGCTTGTTTTACGAGTCTATAATCTCTTGAATGATCAAATGAAAAGACAACCACACCGTGGGCCCGATTCACAGAATTAACTTAAGACTAAATCCTAAACTTACTACTTTGTGGTATTCACAGAATGCACTTACTACTTTTGGTATTCACAGAATGCACTTACTACTTTTGGTATTCACAGAATGGATTTACGACTACTAACTTTACGTCCGCACTCGGGCCGGAAATTCCGGCCCGGAGGCGGAGCTTCCGGCCCAGAGGCGGAAATTCCGGCCCGGAGGCGGAGCTTCCGGCTCAGAGGCGGAGCTTCCGGCCCGGAGGTGGAGCTTCCGGTCCAGAGGCGGAGCTTCCGCCCCGGAGGTGGAGATTTCGGCCATGGTTAAATCTCTGCCACCGGCCGGAATCCCCACCTCCGGGCCGGAAGCTCCACCTCCGGCCTGGAAGCCCCGCCTCTGGGCCGGAAGCTCCGCCTCCGGGCCGGAATTTCCGGCCCGAGTGCGGACGTAAAGTTAGTAGTCGTAAATCCATTCTGTGAATACCAAAAGTAGTAAGTGCAGTCTGTGAATACCAAAAGTAGTAAGTGCATTCTGTGAATACCACAAAGTAGTAAGTTTAGGATTTAGTCTTAAGTTAATTCTGTGAATCGGGCACCGGGTATTTATTCAAAATATATGTATTTAAGATAAAACACACCCCTCTAGTCTCTTTATGAGACTGGAGTTCGAAGTACTTTGTTTACAAGTGATCAAACATCAGTAAAAGTACAAATACACGTTTGAGCCCTAGGGGCGTACCAAACCATATACTAAAAAAGTGGTATAAGAACCACGACTGGAATAGGCACTAGGCCTATTCCCTCTAGAATTGCTGGGACCCCAAGGAACCACCCAAGGTAGTGACACAGGGGACCCACGGGAGCTGTATGCAGTGTGAAAACACAACCGCGGGTTCCTATTAGCTTCTAAGGGCAATGTCGCGGTTGGAATTTTTTTTTTTATAGCAATCATTTTTATTGATTTTCAGAACAACAGTATCATTGCACATGTAAAGTCATACAATATCAAGTAACTGCCGGGTGTCCCCCGGCCCTAGGTATCTACAGAATGCCCCATAGGTGGTTCAGATGCTCCATGTGCGTCCCAGGGGAACCCCTCCTCAGACTCCTCTGGGACCCCGTCCCACCCCCCACCCCCCCCCATTACCCCCCTCCCGCCACCCCCCCCCAGAGGCTGCTGCAAAGCGTCCGAGAGAAAAAAAAAAAAACAAAAAGGGGAAACCGTTTCAGTCTGTGGAGTGCCAGGTCCGGAAGATACGCATCGTCCTCCACGCGGGCGGGAAGACGGCTGCCGGGAGGCCCCTAGATAAGTAGGTCAGCAACGAGCCCCAAGACTCCTCAAAGGCTGTGGGATCATCCCTAAAGCTCATCGCCAAGCGCTCCATCGAAAGCAGGCGCCACAGGCGGGCATGCCACAGTGACATAGCGGGAGCAGCCTGTTTCTTCCATGCCGCTGCCACCGTGAGCTTAGCTGCCCCCACGCAGAGCCACCATATAGCTTTATCTCCTCTGGACACCCCGTCCCAGTCCTCTCCCCGAAGACCCAGGATGACATGAGCAAGGTCCCCGGGGGGTTCAAAGCCCAAAATCTCTTTAATCTGCGCTAAAATTTCTGCCCAGAAAGGTTGAATACTAGGGCAGTCCCACCAGATATGTTTGAAATCCCCGAGGAGACCACATCCCCGCCAGCAGAGTGCAGAGGTCCCCGGGAAGATCCTAGCCAATTTTGTGGGGTATAGGTACCAATCAAAGATGGTCTTGTAGTGAGCCTCCCGTAAGCCCACCGACAGGTTATGCCTGGGAATGTCCCGCCACAAGCCCTTCCACTCAGCTTCAGTGACCTCTCTCCCCAGGAGTCGCTCCCAGAATTCCATATGTCTGGCCCTGGGTGTGTGTAGTGTAGTCAGCAGCATCCCATAGAGAGACGAGATCGCCCCCTTCATCGAGCCCGCCCGCGACAAAACCAGTTTCTCCACATCTGTAAGGCTCCGGCAACCCGCCTCCCTGAACGGTGGCGCCGTGGCCCAGTGTTTGAGCTGCAAATAATGGAACTGCTCACTGTTGGGGACCCCAAATTCACTCTTACAGTTCTGAAACGAGCGGAACGCCCCCTTGTCGAATAGGTCCGCCAGCTTTAGACACCCTCCCTCTCGCCACCTATCAAAGGGACCCTCCTCTCTGGCTGGGGCGAAGGCCGGATTAAAGTGTATCGGGGTGTAAGGTGAAGGGAATGTCGTCCACCCCTCCCTCCGTGTGACCCTGTCCCAAACCTCCAATGTAGTGCGCGTCGGCGTGCTAAGATATGCATTCGGCGGTCTATCTCCCCTCGGTTTCCACAGCAGATCCCAGATGGATCTGCCGGCTATCGCGCGGTCCATATGAAGCCAATGCTTCTCTGATTCCCGTACCGTCCATTCCAACACGACCCGCAATTGGGCCGCTTGATAGTAAAGCTCAAAGTCCGGCAGCCCCATCCCTCCATCCGCCCTGTGTTTCCGAAGCACCGTGAAAGGGAGCCGAGCCCTCCCTCCTTGCCATACAAACTGAGTGATCAACGTCTTCAGCTGCGGAAGAAATGCCTTCTCCAGCGGGATCGGCAAGGCCTGAAACAAGTAAAGGACCCGGGGCAGCACCATCATCTTCACCGCATTGATTCGCCCCAACCAAGATATGTACAAGGGCGTCCACCGCCGCAACTCCTGCCGCAAGTGAGGCAAAACTGTGGTGTAGTTGGCCCCATACAGACCCGAAACCGTCGGTGTCAGCTGCACCCCTAGATATTGTAGCGAGTGTCGGGCCCATGAGAGCGTCGTCTGGGATTTGAGCAGGGCCACCTCCGCTCTCGAGAGTGTGAGATTGAGTATGTAGGATTTGGTCATGTTGACCTTGAACCCTGCCACTCTCTCAAAGTCCCTCAATTCCCCCTGCACCGCGGGCAGAGAGACATGTGGCTCCCCCAGAGTCAGCAGAATATCATCCGCGAAGAGGGAGATTTTGTGATCTTCCCCTCCAAATCGAATCCCTTTAATGAAAGCATTCTCCCTTACCCGAATGGCAAGTGGCTCTATGCTGAGGGCGAAAAGCAGAGGGGACAGCGGGCACCCCTGTCTAGTACCTCTAGTCAGCTGGAAGGGCTCGGAAGGTGTCCCGTTGACCACCACTCTCGCGGAGGGATGGCTGTAATTGGCTCGCACCATCTCCATAAAAGCGTCCCCGAACCCAAACTTTTGCAGGGTCAAGAAGAGGAAGGGCCAGTCCACGCGGTCGAACGCTTTTTCAGCGTCCAACCCTACTAGCACCGCTGGAATCTTAAATCTGGATGATTTCTCGATAAGGTGGATGGTACGCTGTATATTATCGTGCGTCTGGCGCCCTTTAATGAAGCCCGATTGGTCCGGGTGGATCAATCGAGGCAGCAGGTCATCCAGGCGGCTAGCTAGGATCATGGAGTAGAGCTTGGCATCTAGGTTCAGAAGTGCTATGGGGCGGTATGATGCACACACCAGCGGGTCCTTGCCCGGTTTAGGCAGGACCGTAATCACCGCCTCTGCCATGAACTTGGACACTCTCGCCTCCTTCGCCACCGCCCGAAACAGAGCCGTCAGATGCGGGGCGAGCTCGTCTACAAAGTGTTTGTAAAAGTGGGCGGTATAGCCGTCGGGCCCAGGTGCCTTGTGGAGCTTGAGACGCTTTATGGCATTTCGCACCTCCTCCACGGAAATAGGTTCGTCCAGCCGGTCCCGGTCCAGCGCTGATAGCTGGGGCACTCCACCCCATCGAGATATGCCGTTTGTGCGTCATGCGCCAGCGTGCTCCCCCCATACAGCTCACCATAGAAATCCCTAAAGGCTCTGGTCTTCTCTGCCTCCTCGTGTGTGACTCGGTCTGGCCCTACCCGAATGCCTTCCACATAGGATTTTGCCCGCTGAATGCGAAGCTTTCGAGCCAACTGAGAACCCACCTTGTCCCCCTGTTCATACCCCGCGCGGCGCAGCCTCAATAAGGTATATTCCGCCCTGGCGCTATAAATCGCCCGCAATTTACCCCTCACCGCCGTGAGTTGTCGTTGCAGGTCGCGAGTGGGTTTATCTTTATGTCTGCCCTCCAACCCCCTAAGTTCCTCCTCCAGTGCCTCCCGTTCCAATGCTTGTTGTCGCCGCAGCGACGCCTGTAGTTGGATACATTTGCCCCTCATCACCGCCTTGAAGGCGTCCCACGTATTCTGATGTGAGGTGTCTTCAGGCGGGTTGTCCTGGAAGTACTCCCCTATGGCCTCGGTCAGCTCCACCCTCCGCACTTGGTCTCGCAGGAGGGCCCCCGGAAAGTACCATCTGCCACGACTCCGCGCCCCCCACTGAAGCTCCAATAGGACCATCCCGTGGTCTGAGACCGAAATGGGGAGAATCTGCGCCCCTGTCGCCTTCCCCACTAATGCCTGACTAATGAAGATGTAATCTATTCGAGTGTAGGTCCTGTGAACATGGGAATAGAAAGTGTAGTCTTTTGCCGTCTCGTGGAGAGCCCGCCACCCATCCCGCAGACCAAGGGAATCGAAGCGGTCCTTGACTCGCCTGGAAAACACTGATGATCTGGCCCCTGCCACGTGAGAGCCGTCCAGGACACCATCCCACAGGCAATTAAAGTCCCCCAGCAGAATGATGGGGCCCTCCGCGAATCCGCCCAGGGACCCCAACATGCGAGCTGTGAACACCGCCTGGCCCGTGTTCGGAGCATACACGACCGCAATGGTGCATAGTTGGCCCTGAAGCCGCCCCTTGAGCATGAGCCACCTCCCCTCCTTATCTCTCTGTGAATCCACTACTTGGAAGGGCATCGAGCTGTGGAACAATAACGCCACTCCATTATGTTTGGTGGTGGCCGCTGAGTGAAAAATCTGCGGGAATGCCCTATGCTTGAGCCTACCCACATCCTCTCTTGTAAGGTGCGTTTCCTGCAGAGCAACTACCCTGACCTGCCGATCCACAATGTACTTCAGGACCTGCTGTCTCTTCTGGGGCGAGTTCAGGCCCTTCACGTTCCATGTGGCCCACGTCACCATCTTAAGTGAGTGTAGACCCCCCTCTCCACCCCGTGTTGTGAGATCCGCCGATACCAGACCTCAGCGCCTGACCTCCTCCCCCCCCGGGACCCCCTCCTAATATCTCACTGTCCCTCCCCGGTCCCTCTCCACGTCTTCGTTGCAGCCTACCTCTGTCACCCTCCCCCCCCGCCCAGACCCCCCCCCCACGCCCCCCCCCCTCCCGCACCCCCCCCACCACAAGCACCCAGCCATGGAACCCCTCATGCCTGGGGTAGTTCCAGGGAAAGTAACCAAGACCCCGCCCCATCGAACTCCTAACCTCATTAACTTGCTCCGCAACCGGCAGAGCATCAACAACATGTGTGCCCGGCATAGGGCTCATAGAGAAAAACAAAAACCTCAGTGTCCATGTAACCACCATGTCTCTGTGGAGACTGCCGCATCACTCCGCTGGGCCTTCACAGACTCGTCGCCAGCCACCTGGCATCGCCGCTCAGGCTCCCGGGTCCCTCCCGGCCGGAGGGCCCCCCGCGGTCGTTCTAGAACTGCATCCCGGAGAATCCCGTTCTTCCAACTCGCGACCACTACTCACGGTGAGGCCCTCCTCGCTGGCGTTGCGCCCTGCGCCACTGCTCCCCCTGAGAGCCGACTGCCACTGTTCCGGATGGCCCCGGGCCGTCCCCTCCCAGCGGTTCCGACGGGAGGCCCAGGATACGCAGCCCATCTCCCAAGTCTGTGATGTGGTGTCGTTTATTTTGCCATTCGAAGCTGAGCCCAAAGGGATAGGTCCAGCGATAGCGCACATTGTCCTCTCTGAGTTTGCTGGTCACTGGGCGGAGCTGCTGCCTCCGAACAAGGGTGGCCTGCGACAAGTCCTGGTAAAGAGAGCAACTGTGGCCCTGGAACGAGACTTCCTTCTTCTTCCTGGCCGCTTCCAGGATGGCCTCCTTGACTGGGAAGGCGTGCAGCTTTGCTAGGACATCCCTAGGCCTCCGGCGTTCGCCGTGAACCGGTGGTCCGACCCTGTGCACCCGATCCACTTTTATTTTGAGGTCTGGCTTGTTCACCACCTCTCCAAAGAGGCCTATGATAAACGCCTCCAGGTCCGGACCCTCTGCGCCTTCTTCCAAGTTTCTCACCCGTATATTCTCCCTCCGGGAACGATCCTCCAAGTCCTCCAGCTTCAGAGCAGATTGCGCCAGCTGAGCGCGAAGCTCCGCGCACTCCGACCGGGAAGCCTGAGCTGTACTCTCCAGGGATTGCACCTTCTCCTCCACCTCCAGGATTCGCGACCCCACGGCGTCCACATCGCTGCGCAGATCACCAAGCTTCTCCGTTAGGTCCCCACGCAATTGGTCCAGGCTGGCGTGGAGGTCCCTTTTAAGTTCACCACATAAATCCCTCTTGAAGTCCCGGAGCGTAGCCACCAGGTCATCCTTCGTCAAGGCCATGCCTTCCCCTCCGCCTGGACCGCCCTCGTCCGCAGTGCTGGAGAGCGCCTGGAAGTACTTCGCCACGTGGTTTTCCTGAGGCTTCGGCGCCTTTTTCGTCGGGGGCGCACGGGACGACCTCCCCATCAGACCGTCCCCTCCGTGCCACACGACGTCGCCTCCACCGGGTCTATGGCCTCGTCGCGTCCGACCACCACTGCTCAGCCACTGGGACCCCGGAAATCAGAGCAGGGACCGACCCGGCCCCGCTCGCCGCCTCAGGCACCCAGCCAGGCCCACGTGCTGTGCCCCAGGGAGTCCTTGCCAGCGCCAACCCGCACCTATATTTCACAGCATCCGTCCCATCGAGCGTGCCAGAAAACCAGTGCCGCGGAGGCTCCCCCGGTCCCGGCGCCTGCATGTGTCTTTCTTGGCCGCCATCTTGAAGTCAGGCATCGTCTCTCGCCCGGGCGCGCGGTGTTGTCCCCCAGCGCCCCCGCTCCCTTCAGCCTGGCGCGGTCTCCGTCAGGACGGACCACTTAGCTCCTGTTGGCCCTCCGTCCTTCCTCACGGGCTCCGTGATGGCCGCAATCTCCGCCTCGTCATGCACGTTCCACGGTGAGGTGTCCCCTTGTGTTGTCGCGCTCACCGGCGCCGGCAGAATCCGGTTCAGCCTCTCTCCAGCCGCGGCGTTCCCTCCCGTTGCGCAGTTACCGCGACCAGCCTCCGGTCACTCTCCTGAGTCCGGGGAACCGCCGCTCGGCGAGCGATCGTGGCCTTCCGCCGCCATCTTGCTTGGACATCGCTCCCGAGTCAGTGCTCGCTTCCTAGCCGCACCGAAGCCGCCTCATCCTCGCCGCCGGTCCAGTCGCCTCCACAGGTGTCCCGCGAGTGTTTTCCCCGAAGAGCGCCAGTCTAGAGCCCCCGTTTAGCCGCTCACAGGAGTCCGTGGGGCCGGAGCTGACTCGGTGCACTACCAGTCAGCCATCTTACTTGGCCACGCCCCCCGCGGTTGGAATTTTAAAGATTAGGGAAACTTCTAATCGAGTCAGGACCAGACCCTTTTGGATTTAGGAAGTTCTAGGGCTAGCACCCACGAGAATACCGGAGTACTCGAGTTACCTCACCCGGGGAAGCCGGGTGCATAGGTGTCTTTTGGTGTCGGGTCGCGTCTTCGATTTCAATGAAAGCCTGCAAGGAACTGCTGCGGCCGTGAAGAGAAGTGTCCGGAGAGATCCAAGCCTGGATCTAGGATGTAAGGAACCTGAAAGCAGAGGGGGCAGAGTCTGGGTCACGTGCCAGTGACCTAGGGCAGGATGGACCAATGCCCACAGATGTCGGGTGCTTCAGGTGAGTTGATGGGTGTCTTGACTCTTCAGCCATGAGGTCCAGGAGGTGTCAACGAAGGCCACGAGCCGGATTCGAGCTGTCCCACAAAGTTTGGCGAGTGCTGCGGTGTTGGCGACCAGAAAGGACCCAACAAGCCTTAGCAACGGTAAGTCACAGGAATGCAGAGAAAGGACTGCGGTGCAGACCAGCAAGGTCTGAGCGACTCACCCAGCGAGGGTAAGTCAGGGCATGTCTGGAGCAACCAGGAACGCCCAATTAGAAAAGGAGTTGCCTTCGTGGGGACCTGCTAGTCAGCGGGCTAGTGATCGCAAAGGAGCCTCAAGCGGTCACACTTGGAGCTGGCCCAGGGGTAACTCGTGGAGTGGAGGCCAACAATCTTCAGTGCAGGAGGTGCTCAAGGCTGGGGCTACTCGGAACCCAAAGCACAACTTCGAGGATGACCAGGAAGATAGTGTTGCTGCAAAAGTTCACGGTGTCCAGGGGTCACGGTTCCACGTCACCCACGATAGCCACGGGCCTCAGCTTTGCTGTGGACTCAGGGTAGCCTCGGGGAAGTCTGGAAATCCACCTCTGGGGATGCAGAGACTTCAGCGTCCGGTGGGAGCTTCAGAATTGCAGACCGGTCAGTTGCTGCTTTGGTGCCTGCCAAGCAGGGGAGTCACTCCTTGACCCCAAGGGAGATTTCTTCCATCTTCTAGTCGTGATAGAAAGTCGAAGGTCCAGGATATATGTTGCAGAGGTTTGTCCAGGGTAATCTAAAGTCCTAGGGAATGGATTCCGATACCTATACTAAGTTTAGGGGATGGACTAACTCTAAGGCACCACCTATGGGTGGGCCTGGGGTGGGGGTGTTTACACCCCTTCCCCTTTGTCCAGTTTCGCGCCAGAGCAGGGGCTGAGTGCCCCTGCAACCGGTTTGAACTGGGCTATGCACAGGGACACCTTGTGTGCCCCAGGCAGTGTCTCTGTAACGCCCTGAACGTCTCAGGATCGTTTAACAGACACGATAATGAGGACGCAACCACTTGGGAAGGGTTAGTTATTTTAATGAAGGCAAATATAATACAAAGAATAAACAAAAGTTATAGTCACTGGAATCCTCCAGGCTAAGTACGTTACCAGCCCACAGCACGGATGGTCCTAACCGTCCTCTGCATATACGCCGATCCCGGCGTATGCCAACAGAGGGCAGAAATGAGATGGCCGACAATGCCAATCGGTAGGCTGTGAGGGGCACGAAGAGTGTTGGGGAGAATCGAGGAGTCAGGGAAACACCCAGCCGGGGTCTCTACCTGAAGGGAGCAGCCGCTCAACCTCTTCCTCAGACTGCACCGGGACGCGGAGTCACCTCCTGGTGATGCGTCACCGATACCCCAATCAAAAACAAGAAGACTGAACCGAGAGCAGCCGCTCGATCGATCCTGTGGACTTCCGAGTCTGTAACGCGGCAAACACCTCCTGGTGTGCGTTACAGCTGGCAGTCCCTGTGTCTCTGGTCGGGCTGGGAGTTACGACTCCAACCAGCAAAAGCGCCACTGCGCTTGGACTCAGCCGAGTCAAAAAGCGAAGCTCAATGGTTGACCGGTAGAGCTTCCGGGTCCTTCACAGGTGACGATGGGGCAAGACACGGCCCAGGGAGTAACGACTCGACCTACCTCCGATCTTGCCTTACTGGAGCACCACTCCGGAACACTGCTCTTCGCGAAGCAGGTACGTCGGTGTAAACACAATATCCGACAGCCTTGTGCCTCCCGGTTCCTCCCTTTATAGGGCGTGTTTTCCTTGAGTTATGTAACAGCTCTCCTGTTTACATAAGGGCGTGTTTTCCTTGAGTTATGTAACAGCTCTCCTGTTTACATAAGGGCGTGTTTTCCTTGAGTTATGTAACAGCTCTCCTGTTTACATAACCTCTCAACCGCTAAGCATCCTGGGAGATGTAGTCCGTTTTCGCTGGTTACCGTTTTCTTCCCCTCGCATGACAGGAATTCTTGACAGTCTCAAAAGCATTCTCTGAATGCACCCACCCTGCCCCAATACACATCTGCCTGTCTGGGGAGGTGGTTACACCTCCCTGTGACAGGAAACCTATTGTCCAGGCCTCACCTGCCGGAGTTTCCCTCAGCAGCAGGAGGCCAGACCCGTGTCTGTGGCAGTGGCATCCATTTTGTGATGCCAGGGCTTTGGAAAGTTTTAACCGGGTTTAGCCAGTGTGAACATGTCTCTCCCTCTAGAAGGGTGGAATGCTACCCCCGCCACCAGGACTGGTGGGGAGGGGGGGGGGTAGTATTCCAAAGCATTTGATGCAGCCACCCCAAAGTTAGCATTTACCGTGAGGTTATAATGCACTTAAGATTATATGGTATGGTTGTATCACAGAACAGCCATAAGGAAGTATTTCCAAATGCTGCAGAGGGGCTCACCTCATACTTGGGCACCCTCTCACATAAAACCAAGCAACCTGCCTTCAGGATTGTCAAGGCCTGCCATAGGAGTGTCTTATAGGATTATATGTGTCTGTATAAGGTAGTGATATAGGGAGCCTGTACCACAGTAAGGGGTGCATGCACCACCTTACCCAGGCTGCAGTAGCAGACCTGTGGTGTCATTTTGGAGTGCTTCCCAGGGGGGGCATAATACATGCTTCAGTCCCTGGTAGGCCTCTGATGTACCTATGCCCTAGGTACATAGTATACCATATACTAGGTGCTTATAAGGCACTCCAGAATCCAATTAGATATGTACCTAATGTACATGGAAACCTATTTGAGAGAGAAAGCAGATAGACTGACCCCTGAATAGCAGGATCCCAGTCCAACTAAGTCATAAACCAGCAAAACACCAGGAAAAAAAGTGGGGGCAACCATATAGTCAGATTCCACCTTCCTACACCTACTTGGTTGACCTGGGCACAAGCAGGACACCCAAAAGGGTTATCCATGTGAACCGCCTAAAGCTCTACAATGACAGGGCTGACATCACCATGCTGATGGTGACTGATGAGGAACAGGAAGCAAAGAGTGAATCTCTCCCTGACGTACCGATCTCCCTTTCCAAGTTCTTTCCTTACCTACCATTGCTACCACCGAATTTCTGGTGATTAGCACAGCTTCCATCTCTCCCCCTCTAACCTGCTTCCTCACTTACCGCCCTCCTCAGTCCCCCCTGCAGTTTCTCCCCGACTTTTTGGAGGCCCTGGCTACCATCACAGTCAATAATTCCTCCATCTTGCTCCTTGGCGATTTTAATTTCTGGCCCTCTGATCCCGCCGAATGTCCGTCATCAAAGGAATTTTCCGAAACCCTTCACTCCCTAAACTTTATATCTCACGTTCACTCCCCTACCCACATTAAAGGTCATCGGCTTGACCAGATCTGGTCTCTGAACTGCCCTGTGGAATCACTTTCTATCTCTCCTTGTTCTTGGTCTGATCACCACCTGATCTCCTTCCTCCTTCCTATTCTCCCCTCAGCTAAGCCCCCCCGGCCCAAAAACATCTAGGTCCGCTCATGGGGCCGTGTCAACCTCGAGAATCTCTCCTCTCTTCTTACCCGCTCTCTCCCTTCTCTTCAGGGCCTTACCACCGCCTCCCAGGTTGATACCATAGATCAGTGGCTCTCCCATAGCTGCGACTCCGTTGCCCCGCTCAAGCGCATCTCTTCCAAACGCGACAAAGACGCTAATCGGTGGTTTAATAAAGAGCTCAAAACCACCAAATTAGCAGTCCGTCGCGTGGAGCGGGCCTGGAGGAGAAACTATTGTCCCACTTTGAAACTGGAATACTCTAACATCCTGAGCCAGTACAAAAAAGACATCTTGGAGGCTAAAACATCTTATTTCTCCTCCAAGATTTTAGCAGCAGAGAACCAGTCTAAGGAGATTTTTACCATCGTTCACAACCTGGCGTTCTCAGACCGAATTACTCTAAAACCAGTCCCGTCTGAAGATCTCTGCCTCTCTCTCAATGATTATTTCATTCACAAAATTTTAACCATCAAGGCCAACATCCCTCCTCCTTCCCCCTCTTTTGATGCTCCTCGATGTCCTCCCCCCAAGGGCGCTCTGACCACCTTTCCTCCATTCACTAAGGAAAATCTCACTTCTCTGATCCCTTTGATCAAATCTGGCTCCCCACACGATCCCTGTCCTGCCCATATCCTTCGCCACATCTTTGTATCTTGCCCAGACCCTCCCCTTCATCTCCTAAATAGCTCCCTCTCTCAAGGTATAGTCCCCAGCTCCCTGAAATCCGCGGTAATCGTGACCATCTTGAAAAAACCGGGGGCAGACCCTTCTGTTCCAGCCAATTTCCGCCCCATCTCCCTTTTGCCATTTTTGGCTAAAGTGCTCGAGCGCCACGTCACTCGCGCCCTGAGTTCCTTTGTGGAGAAGCACGGAGCTCTTGCCTCCCGCCAAGCTGGCTTCCTCCCCGCACACTCTACGGAGTCCGTTGTTATGTCGGTTCTAGACACCCTCAGGGAGGGCATGGATACCAATCAGCACCAGGCCCTTGTGCTCCTCGATCTCTCAGCCGCCTTTGATACAGTGGATCATAACATTCTACTTTCCCGTATCGGGGCGGCGGGGATCGGGGGGACTGCCCTGGTCTGGCTATCCTCCTTCCTGAGCAACCGCACCCAGGCGGTCCGCCTGGGTGAATTCACAGCGGACACCCGGAAAGTTCAGTGCGGGGTCCCCCAAGGTTCCTCTCTCTCTCCCCTTCTGTTTAATTTGTATATTGCCCCTTTAATTTTTTCTCTTCAACAGATGGAGGTCACCGTTTTCAATTATGCGGATGACCTCCAGCTGGTCTTTAATCTCTCTTCTCCCTCTGCTGTCCTTAACTTCCAAACTGTCATGCTTCACATCAGGGACTGGATGAACCACAACCACCTGAAACTCAACCCTGATAAAACCGAGTTGGTGCTGACGGGCGGTTCATCCAGCCCCTGGTCCCCTCTTTTCTGGCCCCCCGCCCTTGGTCCCTCTCCTGCTCCCTCTTCCTCAGTTAAAACTTTAGGCATAAAACTTAATTCTCAACTCACCCTTCACTCCCAGGTCAGCTCTGTGGTATCCTCTTCTTTCCTCTCTCTGCGCACTATACGCAGGGTGTCCCGCTTCTTCACTTTTTCTGCCCTCAAACTCATTATCCTGGCCATGGTGATGTCCCGCCTGGATTATGGGAACGCACTGTATGCCGGTATCCCCGCTTACAGTCTGCGTCGCCTACAACAGATACAAAACCAGGCGGCTCGCCTGGTCTTCAATCTCCCTAAATTTCACCATTCCACCCCACTTCTGAATTCACTACATTGGCTCCCCGTGCGAGCTAGAATTCAATTCAAGCTCGCATCCATTACCTTTTTGGCCCGATCGGGCTTGGCGCCAGCCTTCATTTCTTCTGAAATTGCCCCTTATATCCCCACCAGGACTTTACGTTCCTCCTCCCAGTTCCTCCTCACCATCCCATGCTTCCGGAGAAAGAAGTGGGGAGGTTCTAAATTTGCTATCCTTGCCCCTACCCTCTGGAATTCCCTTCCCCTTGAACTTCGTTCCATCACCCTCTATTCACAGTTCCGCAAATGCCTTAAAACCCACCTATTCGCTAAATCTCTTGTATAAACACTCCCCCTTCCCTCCTTGCTTTTTTTAAACCTCAGTTTCCCGTCAGCCATAGCGCCAAGAAACCGCTGGTATGCGTGCGCTCTATAAATACTTTCAAACTCAAACTCAAACTCAAACTCAAACTCAAACTCCTCTCCTACAGCCCACAAGATGGGTAGTAGATGGTGTAGTCTTTTCAGACACCCTCTCTGCCCAACAGCAGACTGATTGCAAGCAAGTCTTGCAGCAGTATGCTAGCCTCTTTTCCTTGTCCCCATATATGACAAACTGGTGTATCCATGATGCGGACACTGGTGACAGTGCACCTGTCAAAAACAAAATCTATCGCCAGTCAGACCAAGTCAAGGAAAGCCTCAAAGCTGAAGTCAGCAAGATGCTGGAGTTAGGGGTCATTGAACCCTCCGAGAGCCCCAGGGCTAGCCCAGTGGTTCTGGTCCCCAAACCTCATCATCAGGGTGGAAAGAGAGGGATGAGGTTCTGTGTGGACTATAGAGGGCCCATCTCTGTCACCAAGACAGATGCTCACCCTATTCCAAGAGCAGACGAACTGATAGATAAATTGGGGGCAGCCAAATTTCTAAGTACCTTTGACTTAACTGCAGGGTACCGGCAGATTGGCATGGCCCCAGGAGCAAAAGAAAAAACAGCATTCTCCACACCTGATGGGCACTACCAGTTTACTGTGATGCCCTTTGGTTTAAAGAATGCCCCTGCCACATTCCAGAGGTTGGTGAATCATGTCCTGGCTGGGTTGGAGTCCTTTAGTGAAGCTTATCTTGATGATATTGCTGTCTTTAGCTCCACCTGGCAGGATCACCTGATCCACCTTGAGAAGGTTTAAAAAGCCCTGCAGGCCTAACTATCAAGGCATCCAAATGCCAGATAGGGCAGGGCACTGTGGTGTACTTGGGCCACCTTGTAGGTGGAGGCCAGGTACAACCCTTACAGCCCAAGATCCAGGCCATCCTGGACTGGGTAGCTCCAACATCCCAGACCCAAGTCAGGGCATTCCTTGGCTTGACTGGGTACTACAGGAGGTTTGTGAAGGGATATGGGTCCATTGTGACTCCCCTCACAGAACTCACCTCCAAGAAAATTCCCAAGAAGGTTAACTAGACTGTTAGTTGCCAAAAGGCTTTTGACACCCTGAAAGAAGCAATGTGCTCAGCACCAATTCTGAAGGCTCCAGATTATGCCAAGCAGTTCATAGTGCAGACTGATGCCTCTGAGCTAGGGATAGGAGCGGTCCTATCCCAGACCAATGATGAAGGCCAAGACCAAAATGTTGCTTTTAGAAGCAGAAGGCTTCTCGCCAGGCAGCAGCGTTGGAGTGCCATTGAGAGGGAGGCCTTTGCTGTGGTTTGGTCCCTTAAGCAGTTGAGGCCATACTTGTTTGGTACTAATTTCCTGGTTCAAACTGACCACAGACCTCTCAGATCGCTAATACAAATGAAAGGGGAACATCTTAAACTGTTGAGGTGGTCCATTTCCCTACAAGGAATGGACTTTGAAGTGGAACACAGACCAGGGACTGCCCATGCCAATGCAGATGGACTTTCCAGGTTCTTCTACTTGACAATGAAGACTCTCTAGGGCAAGGTTAGTCTCATCATCTTTCGTTTGGGGGTTTGTGTGAGAAAGTGCCCTCTTTCTGCA
The DNA here is from genome assembly GCF_964204655.1 of Triturus cristatus. Lineage (NCBI taxonomy): Eukaryota > Metazoa > Chordata > Amphibia > Caudata > Salamandridae > Triturus > Triturus cristatus. Next base: position 16,949,487 of record NC_140581.1, read on the forward strand.
TGGTATGCCCACTTTTTGCTGAATTGCTGATGTTCTTTGACTGAGTGTGCCATGGGCTCCTGCTTATCAGGCACCCAGGGCCTATGTACCTTCCCTAAAACTGCACTGAAGCCTAAATCCAATTGGCATCCCTGGCCACAGGTAGGCCCCTGTGTACCATGCCCACAATCCCTGTGTGCCATGCCCACAACCCACTGATCTGGCCTAGACCAGCCACCCCTCTAGCTGGGTGCCTTACGCCAGTGGTGAGGGTACAGGAGAATGAGCTCTGTACCTCTACATTGCCCAAGTCCATTCTTGGGCATTGTTAGTGCAGTGCTGCCATTAAGAGTATATGATGCTAGGAGTTTGTCATTACGAACTCCACAGCACCATAATGGCTACACTGAAGACTGGGAAGTTTGGTATCAAACTTCTCAGCACATTAAACCCACACTGATTCCAGTGTGGAATTTAATGTAAAATGCACGACAGAGGGCATCTTAGAGATGCACCCTGAAGCTCGACCAACTTCTAGTGTCCCGACTGAGTGGCTGCTTAGTCTGCCACCACCAGACATGTTTCTGGACCCCTGGGTCGAGAGCCTGCTGCTCTCAGGGGCCTGTAACAATGCACATCCTGGGACGAGGTACCAAGCCTCCTCCCCCAGAATGGGCAGGGTTCACGAAGGGGAAGTTTCAAAGGCCTGCCGCCTTTGTGAAACTTCCCAGACCATTTGCTGCTCTCAGCAACTGGTCCCCACTGGTTCTACCCCCCACCTTGGGCGGGAGAACCAGCGGGAAAAACAAGTGAGGAAGAGAGGTGTGCCCACCTCTGCCAACTCCACCCCTCAGGTGGGGGAGGCGAGGTGAAGCACACCCTCGAGTCCCCGCCATCTTGAGGATGGGGGGACCCAGCCAACCAGGGACAGGCTCCTGTCCCCCTCCCACTGGAGGGTGGCACAATAGGGGGTGTACCCACCCCAGGGAAGGGACCTATTGGTCCCTGTCCTTTACCTACCTGTAACGCCCCTAAATCTAGTATTTAGGGGGCACCCTGAACCTTCCTTCCCCAGATTGAGAAGCGACAAGAAAGAAGATAAGAAGAAGGACTGAAGAGCCGTGCAGAGCTAATGAGAGGACGACGTCCACTGACTTGGCCACAGCCCTACAGGCCTCTATCCCCTCGAACCTGCTCCTGCAAAACCCGGTGTGTCCTGCAGCCAGGAACCTCAAAAACCCCAGAGGACTTGCCTGCTTTCACTTCAAAAGACTGTGTCTCCCGAGAACAGCGGACCTGTTGAACTTGCAACTTTTGGCAGCAGCCGGAGACCGCGATACAAGCCCACTCTGCACCCGCCGAACCCGGCCTGAGCTCGGGTGGAAAAACACTACGTGGGTGTCTCCCCGGCAATTTTGACCCAAGATCCAGAGATACCAGATCAGCCTCAAGACCCCAGCCGATGCCTGCAGCCTCAATCCAGAGGATCCCCTCTACCGCGACCAAGAGGAGGTTAGACTTTTCGATGCCAAAAGGCACCCCTGCAGCCCACGCCCCACGGCCTTGAGTGCCACAACCAACGGTGCCTAGCCAACTCAAGACATCCCATCTTACCCCTCGAAGTGGTGGTCACACCCAGAAGGTCTTCGTTCCCGAGCCTGCAGTGTTTCTTTCAACCAGAGTCTCTCCATTGAAAACAACAGGGCACCCGACCTCGAAACAGCACCCTGCACCCGGCCGCCCTAGTGCTGCTGAGGGTGCACCTTTGGTGTTATTTTGTTTCCCTACTTGCCCTTAGCTAAAGTCCAGGAGCTTTGCTCCCACAACCCAGTAGCCTACTTGCCAGCAGCCACCAACCGGAGGCCCCCTATCCCCTATTGGATAACATTGGGCCTCAACACTCTGCACCCGGCCGCCCTAATGCCGCTGAGGGTGTAACAAGAGTGCATCACTGACCCTGGGGGACCCCTGAGTCTAACCCCAGAACCTTAACTTCCACAGTCGATAACTCACTTTTGAACAGTTAACCTGTTTTCCTCTACAGGATAACATTGACAATTTTCTTTCAAAAAGTTTCTAATGTGGAGTTTTGAAATCTAAAATTATTCTTTAGAAATCGCACGAATAACCAAAACGTATTTACTTACCTGTTTGCAGGAAATGTCCCCGTGCTGAATCTAGGTATCCAGGACTGAGTTAGAAAAGTAGCGTAAAAAGTAACTTACCTGCAATTTACTGAAAAGCCTATTCATTTCAATGTACTGTATTTGCTCAGTGTTGCAACCCGCTGCATCCCCTGTAAATCAAACAAAGTACAATTCCTATTGCATTTTCAAACTGTTCTAAATTGAGCAACTTATTTCTGTAAAGTATTTAGGGGCAGATTTACAATAACTGGTGCATCCCTGCATATCAGCAGGGATGCGCCAGTTATTGTGCGTCACGGCTCCGCCACCGCATGGGGCAAAAACGGAGAGATACGTGACGCATCTGTGCCGTAAAGGCGGCGCATTGCTGGAGTTGCGTCGCAAGCGCGACGCAGCTCCAGCAAGGCTCCGGTGTGATCTATTTTTGAAATGCTGCGTCAATCCATACGCCTGCTTCAAGCAGGCGCAGGGTTTTGACACAGCATGGGCTTAAAAGTGAGTGAGTGAAATCTTGTAGATTTCACTCACCCACTTTTAGGAGGCGCTCCTGCGCAGGAACGCCCCCCCCCCCTGCACCGGAACGCCTACTTCTGGCGCTGGGCTTTACAACGTGACGCATCTCCCTAGATGCGTCACGTTGTAAATACCCCACAGCATGGCGCTGGTTTTGCGCTGCCGCTGCGTCACAAAAGTGACGCAAGGGCGGCATAAAAGAGGCGCAAGGGGCTTGTAAATCTGCCCCCTAATGCTTACCTGTGCCAGGCTTGCTTGGGTCTAAAAATAAAACAACAGTATATATTTTTTTAAATGTTTTTTATTGATTTTTCCCCAACCATCGCAGCATGAATTCAACGTTACATACAATAGCTTCACCAAAGCGAGCCAGACCACTTAGGAGGACATTACAGGAAAAGTTAAGTCCGCAACACTTTCTTACCTAACCCCCCCACCCCTCCCCCTCTCTACCCCCACCCCCCCTTGTCAGTGTGCCCGCAACAGACCCCTCCCCTGTGAGATATGTAGCACCCCAAGGAACAAGAAGGCCGAACTCCAAACTAGACGATGAACCCCCACGGTGCTCTCAGAAGGACCAAAGGCTACATACTGCCACTCACGCGCACACCATTCCTGCGGCCCGACCACTCGGCACGTCTTAATATATTGTACAAATGCCGATTGCTCGCGGAAAGTAATCCGGCGGCCGTGACCTAAGCAGACTCCCCAGCATCCCCAGGGGCCCCCGCCGCGCTCCCCATAGTCTCCCCACCTTCCTCCTCCTGCTCCCCCGGGCAACGAAACTCCTCCACTAAGGCACCCCACACCCTAGCAGCATCGAGCGCCTTGTCATTAGAAGCACGCCTGGCCACTTGGAGACGAAGCGTCCCCTCATTCCCCGCCCAAACCAGGAAGCTCGCCTTCCATCTCCGGAAGCTCGGCCCTGCCCTAGCCTTCCAATGCATGGTAAGCTCCCTTTTGGCCATTATCAGCCCCAAATCACAAAATTTGCTCGTAATTTTTGTGCGGGGGGTGTGCGGAAACCAAAGTAAAAGGCAAGTTCCCATGTCCACTGCCAGCTCACGTTCAGTCACTTGATTCAAACACGCCACCACATCTGCCCAGTAAGAGCCCAGACCCGGACAGGACCAGAACATATGGCCGAAGTCAGCCCCCTCCGCAGTGCACCGAGGACACATCGATGGAGGGCCTCCGAAATACCGCGAGATCTTCGCCGGAGTTAAGTAGGCTCTGTGGAGAGTGTAAAATTGGACCAGTTGAAACCTAGCGTTGCGCGTGCCCTTCCAGGCACGCCGCAACAGCTGCGCCCACGCCGTCTCTGGAACAGGCCTACCCAGATCCCCCTCCCACTTGTCCTGCAAGGCAGCCAAGGGTGCGAGCCCTTCTGTGGACAATCGCCCATAGAGACAGGTAATGGCCTTAAATGCGCCCGCCGCCATAACGACGTACTGACATCCCAAGGACGTTGGGGGTTCCGCCAGCCCCATCTTCCAATGTTTCCGAATCCCGGACACCAAGGCCGAGTGGAGAAGATAGTCCCCCCTTGGTGAGTCAAAATCCTGCTGTAGGTCCTGGAATGGCAACAAAACCCCGTCTCTGTATAGATCCCCAAGCATGTGAACCGCGCGTTCCTCCCAACCCGCTAACGCCGACCAATCTCCGCCATGTGGGAGAGCTGTGCACATACCCAAAGGGATTTCCGGGGCGTACGGAACCCTGAAGCCTGTCCGTTTCTGACTGCGGTTCCAGCAGAGCCGAAGCGTGCGCTCCTCAAGGGTGAGCTGGTCCAACCGGAGCTTTTGCTGCAGCACAATAAAGGACAACACATGCCTAGGGATGATCCTACCCTGCGGGCCCTCAGGGCCTCTGAACTCGCGCGCCACGGCCTGCGTGAGCCATTGCAGCTGCGCTGCCAAATAATACCATTCAAAATCTGGAACTGCCAGCCCCCCCTCCGCCCTCTGCCTCATCAGAGTGGCCAACGCCACCCGACGTCTGCCCAATCCCCAAATGAACCCTGTCGTCAGTGCGCGGAGCGCCCTAAAAAAGGAAGCCGGAATCCAGATCGGCAAGGTACGGAAAAAATAAAGCAATCGCGGCAGTGCTACCATTTTCAGCAGCCCTACTCGCCCAGCCACCGATAACGGGAGGGTGCGCCAAAACGCCATACTCCCCTTAAGCCCCCTCAGCGCGCCACCCACATTTCCCTCAAGGAGATCAGCCGGAGTGTGAAATATGCGGACGCCCAGGTATGGCGGGCAGGCAGGTTCCCAACGTAGGTCGTCAAGCGCCACTGGCGCCTGGGTCCCAGGGGACAGAGGAAACAGGCAAGTCTTAGCCCAGTTAACCTGCAACCCCGAGAAATAGCCAAACTCCCGGAGCAGGGCTCTAGCGCCCAGCAAGGAATCCTGCGCATCCGCTAAATACAACAAAAGGTCGTCCGCGTACAGGGAAATATGATGTAGCTCACCACGCAACAGGACCCCCACATAGGAACGTCCCCGACGGGCATGCGCCGCTAGGGGTTCGATCGCCAGGGCGAACAGAAGAGGGGACTACGAACAGCCCTGACGAGTGCCTCTCTCCACCCGACAAGCCGCTGAGATTGTACGTCCCGTGCGGACCCTAGCTGTGGCAGAACTATATAACAATCTAGTCCAGCGCACAAAGTGGTCCCCCAGGCCAAACCCCTTCAGCACCCGAAACAGACATGGCCACTCCACGCTATCGAATGCCTTTTCGATATCTACCGACAGTACCGCGGCCTCCAATGGGCCCTCCTCCCGGTCCCCCATAATCCGCACTAACCTTCGGATGCAGGCTGCGGTATTCCTCTGGGGAATGAAACCCGATTGATCTGGATGGACCAGTGTGCTCATATGGCCCATGAGTCGCGTGGCCAAGATCTTACTAAGGATCTTATAATCGACGAGAGCATGGAGAGCGGCCGGTATGCCGACCTGGAGGATGGAACCCCATCCTTCTTCAGCAGCGGCACTATGATCGCCTCCCACAAAGTACACGGTAGCTCACTCACAGTCCACGCCTCCCTATACACTGCCTGCAGACGCGGAGCTAAAGTATCCAAATATGCGGCATAAAACTCCACGGGGAGACCATCCGCCCCCGGGGTCTTGTTCCGAGCCGTGTGTTTGACCGCTGCTCTGATTTCCCCTATAGAGATTTCCGCCGCCAGGTCAGAACTCTGCTCCGGATCCCACTGTGGTAACTCAGCAGCTTCTAAGTAAGCGTCCAGCCCGTCAGGCAGGCCCCGCATCCTACTCCGATACAATAGAGAGTAATAATCCAAGAATTGGTCATTAATCTCCCTCTGAGAGTAAACCAGGCCCCCCGTTGGAAGAGCCAGGGACACTACTGGAGTTCCCCTGACAGCCGGGTTAGCTAGCCAGGCCAATAACGCCCCTACTTTATCCCGTTCAGCGTGCGCGCGGACCATATATTCCTTATGATCATAGCAGCGAAGCCGCTCCACCTGAGTGGCCACCTCCTCCCGCGCCGCCAAGACCTCCCCCTGGGCGTCCCCGTCTGTATGACCGGCGAGTTCCGCCTGGCGCAATCGCGCCTCCGCTCGGTCAATGTCCTGTGACAGTACCTTGCGCCAAATGCAAATCCCTCGCACCACCGCTTTAAGGGCATCCCATTCATGGGCCCTACTCGTCGCCGTCCCCGAATTACCCACAAAATAGCGCTCCACACCCTCCCCAAGCTCCGCGTGAAACACAGGGTCCTCCAGCGCCACCGGGATTAAACGCCAGGTCGGAATCACTTGCCGCTGCTGCGACCAGAGGACCGTAATCAAACAGGGATTGTGGTCTGAGATTGTCTTTGCCAGATACTCGCTACGGCACGTAAGCTCCAGGGCTCCCGGGGTGCATAAGAAGCCATCCAACTGAACATGGAGGTCATGCGGCACAGAGTAGAAGGAATAGTCCCTTTCAGACGGGTGATGCACCCGCCAAACATCCTCAAGTCCCCAGGCTGCCTGCCAGTCCCGGCGTACCTTGGCCACTCTGTGCACCGCCGACTGAGCCAGCGGGGGGTGAGAGCGATCCAGTTCCACATCAGTGACTGAACAACAGTATATTTGTTATAGAAAAACAATTGGCCTAGAGTTCAGTTCTTGAGTGTGTGAATTCATTTGCTGACTGTGTGTGCAACAAATGCTTAACACTGTCCTCTGATACTGCCTTAACTGCTCGACCACTCTAACACAAATAGAGAGTAAGGTTCTATCTAACTTTAACCTCTGGGGTCACCTGAACTCTATACACAATATACTTCATTTTGGTGTAGTATATATAAAGCCAGTTTCCTACACTTACTTGGCAGGCTTTGATGGCTTTGAGGATGTTTATGTGGTTATTTTCGTTTTTGGTTATATAACTTATTCCCCTGGTCCTGCTTTACACAGCAGATGAGTGGCATCGCTGACGATGTATTATTGGGCACTTTGCTGTGTTGCTAATAATTTATGGGATATCGGCACTTGTGTGGTGACTGCCTGGTTTCAGTATGGCATCTGTGCTCTATTTGGGCAGTACATCCTTGATCATCTGCCTGTCCTATGCCACGCTGATGCAGGCGTGCGGGGAGGGCGCTCCTGGACAGCATTACCCTGACTACCAGCCGGCTTTTCAGGAAGAGTTTTCCTGTGCCAATTGGGTTGTTCTGCTTTGCGCTTCCACGCTGTATTGCTGGTCGCTTGCTCTTTGGGGTTACAGTCAATGTAGTCTAGAGGCAGGGGTTTTAGTCTCTTACTCTGTGGGTTAGGGTTTCCTTCCTGCTGTTTTGTTGATTGTGTGTGCTCAGTCACACGTATATGAAATAGTATTTATTTGCTACTGGGGCTCCTTCCCTCATTTCTGGTCAGTATGTGTGAATCCGTAGACACTCCTACGGTGTCGGGCCATCCACTGTGGCCCCAGATCTCCAGACCATTATTACTGCAGCTGTTGAGGCTGATGGATCAAACCCAGATCTGTTGACTGGGTCTCAGTGTTTGATTGGTTCTGATGCTCCGTCCATCACCACCCCCTTTTGTACCGCTTTGTTCGCCATAAGTTGGCAGGGTATGCTCAGACGTGAGTCCCTTGCTCACTTAGCCACTGGATTCAAGCAAGCCTGGCTGAAGACGGCTGAAATGCCAGAAACCAGTCCTAGGAAGCTTGTTTCCAGTCCAGGGAGGGCCTGGCTTGGCAGTTCGGGCTGGACTGTACCCATGAGGCACAGGGTCAGACTGATTTGCATATGGCCATGTCTGAACTGGGGTGGCAGAGTGGGCTAAAGAACGGTGATGGATCAAACCCAGATCTGTTGACTGGGTGTGAGTGTTTGATTGGTTCTGATGCTCTGTCCATCACCACCCCCTTTTGTACCGCTTTGTTCGCCATAAGTTGGCAGGGTATGCTCAGACGCGAGTCCCTTGCTCACTTTGCCACTGGATTCAAGCAAGCCTGGCTGAGGACGGCAGAAATGCTAGAAACCGGTCCTAGGAAGCTTGTTTCCGGTCCAGGGAAGGCATGGCTTGGCAGTTCGGGCTGGACTGTTCCCATGAGGCACAGGGTCAGACTGATTTGCATATGGCCATGTCTGAACTGGGGTGGCAGAGTGGGCTAAAGAACGGTGATGGATCAAACCCAGATCTGTTGACTGGGTGTGAGTGTTTGATTGGTTCTGATGCTCCGTCCATCACCACCCCCTTTTGTACCGCTTTGTTCGCCATAAGTTGGCAGGGTATGCTCAGACGTGAGTCCCTTGCTCACTTTGCCACTGGATTCAAGCAAGCCTGGCTGAAGACGGCTGAAATGCCAGAAATCGGTCCAAGGAAGCTTGTTTCCAGTCCAGGGAAGGCATGGCTTGGCAGTTCGGGCTGGACTGTTCCCATGAGGCACAGGGTCAGACTGATTTGCATATGGCCATGTCTGAACTGGGGTAGGAGAGTGGGCTAAAGAACGGTGATGGATCAAACCCAGATCTGTTGACTGGGTGTGAGTGTTTGATTGGTTCTGATACTCCGTCCATCACCACCCCCTTTTGTACCGCTTTGTTCGCCATAGGTTGGCAGGGTATGCTCAGATGCGAGTCCCTTGCTCACTTTGCCACTGGATTCAAGCAAGCCTGGCTGAAGACGGCTGAAATGCCAGAAACCGGTCCTAGGAAGCTTGTTTCCGGTCCAGGGAAGGCATGGCTTGGCAGTTCGGGCTGGACTGTTCCCATGAGGCACAGGGTCAGACTGATTTGCATATGGCCATGTCTGAACTGGGGTGGCAGAGTGGGCTAAAGAACGGTGATGGATCAAACCCAGATCTGGTGACTGCGTGTGAGTGTTTGATTGGTTCTGATGCTCCGTCCATCACCACCCCCATGTGAGATGGATGAAGCCACGCCCTATTTACAACACTAATTTAGCATAACCGAGATCATAGTTAACAAGCAAGCTTGTCGTTTCTGCTGCGCTGCACACAACACTGTTGTTATGTGTTATTCATTTTAGAAATGCTGACTCGACTTTGCCTTACAGGATAACAAATTGTTGTTTCACATTCTTAACCGTGAAATGTGCCCTTGGTCTGTACATCATGCAAAGAACGCGTCTGGGTCACTAGAAGGTACAGAGTGTTGTATTTAGATTGATCGTACCACTTGTTAGACATATCATGCATACAGCTGCCAATATTTGAAGGACGAGCGTCTTTAATATTGCAGAACAGTTTGGTTTTACATTCATTCGAACAAGAAGAGCTGATGCTTGCTGTGAGAGCTGATCCTTTGATGTGATTCTACTAAGCTGATCTATACGGTATGGGGTCCCCCCTGTTAGCCTAAGAGACCTTCTAATAGTCTAATAATAATAATGTATTAGATTATAGTGAAAGGAGTGTGGCCATATACCACTGTCATTAATAGTATGATTGCTCCTTTCATTCTATATGGTATTGTAATAATGCTCATGATTCTGATTTGTATTGTTAGTCTGCTAGTGTTAGCCAAAGTACTGCATCTTAGGACGCGAGGTTTATAAAATAAACTCTTTAAACTTTACCGTGTCTGTATTATTATGTTGTGGACTAATAAATAAGTACGAACAGGTATTTCGGATTCCCACCACTCCTGAGAAATATCTAAGTCGCTTGTTCTGGTTTGTCTATACATTGGGACCACCTAGCTAGATCTAGGTTAACGAATGAGATACTAAGCTAGTCGGATAAGGGGTCTGGGTTCTGAGGGGAGTTTGCTGGTACACCACAATTCTCTGAGGTCCTGGTCTCCTGCGCATAGTTCTGTGCAAAAGCAGAATCCCTGCAACACCCTTTGTACCGCTTTGTTCGCCATAAGTTGGCAGGGTATGCTCAGACGCGAGTCCCTTGCTCACTTTGCCACTGGATTCAAGCAAGCCTGGCTGAAGACGGCTGAAATGCCAGAAAGTCCTAGGAAGCTTGTTTCCGGTCCAGGGGAGGCATGGCTTGGCAGTTCGGGCTGGACTGTTCCCATGAGGCACAGGGTCAGACTGATTTGCATATGGCCATGTCTGAACTGGGGTGGCAGAGTGGGCTAAAGAACGGTGATGGATCAAACCCAGATCTGTTGACTGGGTGTGAGTGTTTGATTGGTTCTGATGCTCCGTCCATCACCACCCCCTTTTGTACCGCTTTGTTCGCCATAGGTTGGCAGGGTATGCTCAGACGTGAGTCCCTTGCTCACTTTGCCACTGGATTCAAGCAAGCCTGGCTGAAGACGGCTGAAATGCCAGAAACCGGTCCAAGGAAGCTTGTTTCTGGTCCAGGGAAGGCATGGCTTGGCAGTTCGGGCTGGACTGTTCCCATTAGGCACAGGGTCAGACTGATTTGCATATGGCCATGTCTGAACTGGGGTGGCAGAGTGGGCTAAAGAACGGTGATGGATCAAACCCAGATCTGTTGACTGGGTGTGAGTGTTTGATTTGTTCTGACGCTCCGTCCATCACCACCCCCTTTTGTACCGCTTTGTTCGCCATAAGTTGGCAGGGTATGCTCAGACGTGAGTCCCTTGCTCACTTTGCCACTGGATTCAAGCAAGCCTGGCTGAAGACGGCTGAAATGCCAGAAACCGGTCCTAGGAAGCTTGTTTCCGGTCCAGGGAAGGCATGGCTTGGCAGTTCGGGCTGGACTGTTCCCATGAGGCACAGGGTCAGGCTGTTGCAGCTGCTAAAACGGCTTCTGGTATGTACCAACCCTATTTTGCCGGTTGGAAACCTATTACCGACATGCAAAATAAGATTTGTGCGTTGCTATTAGAAAGGGGCATGCCGAGGGTGTCCCTTCCTAATAGCTAGTCGCAAGGGCATGTATGATTGTTTTGCGACCAGAATGTGGTCGCAAAACAATCGAAATTGATTGTCTACTACAAGTAGGTGGTAAGACACTCGCAAATGAGAAGTAGTACCCAGGGGACACCTTCCACTTTGTTACTGCAGCAAAAATGTTTAAGAGCAGGCAGCGATCCCACCGACCACTGCCTACTCTTAAAAAATAAAACTGAAATTTTTCATTTTTCTTTTTGAAACGCATCCTGTTTTCCTTTAAGGAAATGGGCTGTTTTTAAAAAACTAATGTTGCTTTATTTAAAAGCAAACACAGACAAGATAGTCTGCTGTCCCCAGCAGACCACCATCATTGTGTTATTGCCCATTCCCAGTGGGGCACAAATTGCGACCTGCCTCATGCCTCATTTGCGACCCCAATGGGGATTGCTAATGTGTCTGAGACACATTAGTTCATTTCATGTTGCGACTTGCAAATTGCGAGTCGCTGAAAATCGCAATTTGTGAATTTCAAAATGTAATGGTCGTACATCTGGCCCAGGGTCCTTGGGGGCTGTTCCTGCAGAGCATAGTTTTGTCCGAGTTGACATTTTATATTGTTTGCTTTGTTGGTGGAGTTGCCTGCTCTTGCTTCTTTGATCCGTTTGTTGGATTTCCTAAAATGCTGCCCTCCGCTGGCCGGTTAGAGGCTGGCTCTGATGGAAGGGTGCTTACTCTTGGAGCGCTCCTGGTTCTGGTGTTCCCACTTCTCTGCTGAGCTTGGGAGCAGGGATTTCGGACCGCATTGCCTCTGTTGTTGGAGGCCACTTTGGTTCTCCAGTGTGCAAGGTCTTGTTGCTGCGGAAGTCGTGTCCTTACTGCTTGGCAGCTAGACAATGGTGGGCGGAGCCTCCTCGCTGTTGCTGGGTGATATGGTGTGACGGGCCTGCCTGGTTCTTTATTATGTGATCCCCTTGGGTGTGGAGGGTCTTTGCCACGCTGTGCCTTTGGGGGAGGAAGAGCTGCTGCATAAAATATTTGCCAAAGCAGTGGATTCTGCTTCTGGCATTTGAGCTCCAGCCCCCATCGTTCCTGTGGCCACATGTCCTGCTGTTTCTTGATTCCTGTCAGTGAATGTGGTATTCACGGGCAGGACTTTCAGGCCTTGCACTGGAATTTTCTCCTTGCCCACGTTTCGGTCACTTGGTCTTTTCTAGTTTTTGATTCCTGGGCTCTGGATGATGGTGAGAGTCTAGACCTCGGCCCCTACATATAGCCTTGGTGGTCTCTTGATTGGGCTGGCTCAATGGTATCCGCTGGTTGGTTTTGCAGGAGACTTTCCCTCTGTCATGGGACTTGCCTCGCTGATGGTGGGACTTGCTTCTTGCGGTTCCATTCAGCTTTCCATAGTGCTTTGTCCCTGCTTTTCCTGGTCCATTGGGCGTTGGGTGTATTTTTCCCTGTTCTGGCCCTCAGGGGGTCATTCAGTTCTCTTTCTTGTGGTATTCCAGTTGGTGCCTTCAGCTGTTCTGCCTCTACTATGGAATGGCAGTATCCTGCCCTTCGTCGGTCTTATGGATCTCTACTTCCAGGTCTGGGTTCTTCCGTCTCGCCTGCAGTGCTTCTGTTTCACTGTCTGGGGGATTGTCTTCCTGTTCTGGGTCCGGCCCTTCCTCCTGGGTGTTCTCCATGCCTTTGCTTCATTGGTGGGTGTTTTATATTCTGTGGGATCCAGCTCTTACCTTCTCTGGATGGCTGGCTGATTGACTCTCGTTCTTTTTCCAAGCCCCGTTAGTGGTTCTCAAGGTGCCTGCACTGTTGCTGGTGTGCGGCTTCTTGATCCACTGGGTGTAAGTTGTTGGTCTAGCTGTACCTGATTCTCCTCTTCATCGGGGCCCCTTCGGGTGGAGCTTGGGGGTGGTCTTTGGTTCAGCTGCACATTGTGTTCATCTCTGCTCACTTTGATCCTCTCTCTTTCACCCCTTAGCTTCTGCAGGGACGTGATGTGTCTCCCCTGTCCGGGGGGTGATGTCCTCTACGTTGGGCCCTTATCTCTTGAGGGTGGGGGGAAATGTACCTGTCCCCCCTTGTTTACCATCTCTTATGGCTTCGTTTTCCATTGTCTATGGAGTGCGGGACTCTGATCCTGTTTCTCTTCATTACTGCAGGGCACTCCTGTGGTGGTCGGGTCCGCTCATTTGTCCAGGTTTCTTTTTTTCTTTAGTTCCTCTTCCTGGCCTGGTTCTTGTGACCATTGACAGTGGGATGGGTTAGAGTACCACTCTGGGGGAGTCCCCTGGTCTGGGGTGGTGGTGCATGGTGGAAAGACTTCCTTTTTCCACTTGGTTGAAGCTGGCAGCAGGTCCTTGAACATGGTGGTGTGTGTCTGGTGGACAACCTGCTTCTCTGCTCCTTTAGCGGGGTGGTCTGAGCTCCTCACTACTTCTCCTTTTCCCAGAGGATTTGCCTCTTTGCTGATTCCCCTCTCCTGGCTATCGGCAGTCTGTCTTCCGGGAAGGATGTGTGAGCTTTCCATTGTCCTGTGTCGTGGTTTCCATCCTCTGTGATGGTGAGTCTGTCTCTAGTGGTTTTCCTGTCCTTTCCTTGTTTTGGTCTCCTGTGACTGGATTGGTTCGCACACACACAACCACAATCACACACAACACACAATGATACCCACACACACACAACCACACACACAACCACACACACAACCACACACACACACCCACACCATCCCACACACACACAACCACAACCACACACACACAACCACACACAAAACCACACACACACACATCCACACACACACAACCACACACAACCACACACACAACCACACACACAACCACACACATACACCCATACACAACCACACACACACACACACAACCACACACACACAACCACACACACACTCTACCACACACACACTCAACCACACACACACACCCACACACACAACCACACACACACGCGCACACACACAGACTCAACCACACACACACTCACCCACACAAACACACCCAACCACACATGCACACAACCACAAACACAAACACACACAACCACACACAAACACACATACAAACACACACAACCACACACACAACCACACACACACTCAACCACACACACACTCAACCACACACACACCCAACCACACATGCACACAACCACACGCACAAACACACACAACCACACACAAACACACATACAAACACACACAACCACACACACAACCACACACACACTCAACCACACACACACTCAACCACACACACACTCAACCACACACACCCAACCACACATGCACACAACCACACGCACAAACACACAACCACACACACACAACCACACACACAACCACACACACACACACACAACCACACACACAACCACACACATACACCACCACACACACACAACCACACACACACACAACACACACATTCAACCACAACCACACACACTCAACCACAACCACACACACTCAACCACACACACAAACACAACCACACATGCACACAAACACATACACACAAACACACACACTCAAGCACACACACAAACACACACACTCAACCACACACACACAACCACACACATACAACCACGCACACCTGACCACACACACACTCAACCACAACCACACACACACTCAACCACACAAACACACACAAACACACACACAACCACACACACAAAACCACACACACACAACCACACACACAACCACACACACAACCACACACAACCACACACACACTCAACCACAAACACTCAACCACACACACACACTCAACCACACACACACTCACTCAACCACACACACACTCACTCAACCACACACACCCACACACCCACACACATACCCACACCCACACATACCCACACACACACACTCACTCACTCAACCACACACACACACACTCAACCACACACACACACTCAACCACACACACACTCAACCACACACGTACCCAACCACACACATGCGCCCAACACACACACACACCCAACCACACACGCGCCCAAACACACGCACGCCCAAACACACACGCGCCCAATTTTTTGGGCTATGAGCATAAATACAATGTCACCAAACACGATGAACACCTCGGGAAAGTTTGGGAAGTCACCCCCAACTTTGAAACCACTTGGTGTTACAGAGTGTGTGCTGTACACATGGCAATACCTTGACACAGCGGACTGTTGCAAGGAATGCTTTGAGCCTCGGAGGCTGACAGACCTCAGTCTGTGCATTAGTTCACCCCGTCTTGGCGCTGCATGAAAACAGGGTGCCCACTGCCCAGCATGAAGTGAGACATTGTGATCGGGGCTGGAGATGCTATTTAGCAAACTGCTTAGAACATTGTGTTTCATTTATGGCATTAAACATAAAGGAGCACTGGCAACGCTGATAAAATGGATTTCATTTTGAGTAGTGACTAAAACTTTTAAAAAGCCTGCAGTACTGAAACAAGCATTTGCAATGCAATAGGTCTCGCATTTGCAAAAGTTTAAGCTATTGGCATTGTTCATGACAATGCCTTTTTTATCTATTTTATAAAACAAACACATAAATAAATGCCATTATCATTTAGAATGCCAATAGCTTATTGCTAGTTGCATTATTATTAGCAATGCCAACTGCTCACACGTTTCTAATGCGAGACCTATTGCATTGCAAATGCTTGTTTTTGTCATGTGAAAATTGTAGTCTTAGGCAGTTAGGAAGCAGTTATCTCTTCTCAAATTGAGAATGCTGCTGTTCAATTGATTCACTTAGCATTTGAAACTGTCACGCGCCAGTCATTGCCAAATCCTGCAGTTCCAGCCCCAGTGTGTCATCCCTAAATGTGTAGTTATCAGAAAATTAATATCCTTAATGAACCGCTGCTTTCCAACTACCTGTGCATGAAATCTCGCATGCCCTTCCATTTTCTCACAGCGTAGCTGCCAGTTCTCCTGGTGGCACCTCGCGACGGCTTGTATGCCCAACAAATGCCATCTCTGCTTTGGGCACACAGAGTGTGCTCAGGTACAATGAATGCAGCAATTATGCCAGAGTTAGTAATTAACATAATTGTAGTCAATTACGACAAATACAGTGCAGAGAGAAATAAATGAGAGGGGAGAAATTACCAAGCGAATTGATTTATCTTGCATGGTGTCGCCCCCCCCACTTCAGTACAACTGGCAGCGGGTTCGCTGGTGCCAATCGAGGGATTGTTTACAAACAAGCCACTTGCGGTGAAGATCAGCTGTCTTGCCTTTTATGTGTTTTTTACTTTACCCTTCCGAGGTCGTAAATGAAGTGCAGACTGCATTTTAGGGGTTTTGTTTTGCCCATGATCTCTGGATGCCCAATGAAAAAAAATCAACTTTTTCATGCTTAGATAGCGGCCTAGGATGTTCGTGACCCTTCATTGGACTGGGTGTTAATGGCTGTATTGAGCGTTTTCTTCTAGCTGCCAGTGTTTATTCACATTTAAAATCACCTAAACCCTAATGTTAATCATTTCGTGTGTTTTTTTTTTCTGTCCAGACAAGCAATAGGTTTGATTCTAAATGAAAGTGGTAGGAGTCCCTTCTTCCAACAAGCATTGGCTTTGCCAATAGGTCTCGCTTTTGGGACTTTGGTGCAACAACATCAACTGTTAAATGGCTAAACACTTATAAGGTACAAAGTTTAGCCATGCAACAGCTGATGTTGTTGCACCAAGGATATTGTGCTGTAAAACGAAATACTTAAAAGGTCCCAAAAGCGAGACCTATTGGTTACGCCAATGCTTGTTTCTGTCTGGGGTCGGGATAAGGAGTTATCCTCTTTGTCTTGTGATCCTGTGGTTGTGTTGGAGTTCCTTCGGGACGGTTTTCAGCTGGGTTTGGCTGTCTCTGCCCTCTGAACCCGATGGGCTGCGATTTGAGCTTTTCATGGGGCTGATGTTCTGTCTGTTGCCCCTCTGGCGTCTTGCTTACTGTGGAGTTGGCTTCTTTGGCGGTCTGTTGTTCCTTTCCCAGTGCCACTTTGGGACTTGCCTCTGGTTCTGCTGGTATTGCATACACTCCGTTTTTTAGGCCTTGGGTTCTGCTGACTTCGAGTTTCTTTCGGCCACAGTTATTTTCTGTTGGCCTTTTCTTCTTGGAGTTAGGTTGGGGAGACTATGGCATTAATTGTCCTCCCCTCCATTCCTTTAGTTTTTTCCTGATACTGTGGTACCTCCTCTTAGTCCGGCCTTTCTCCCTGTAGCTTGTGTCCTCTTTTGATTTAGATCCTGATGTTGTTTTGCCTACCTTTTCTCCGTCTCCTGCGTCTCCTCCAAGGAGGTCTGTTTACATTTCCTGGATGTACATCGTGCTCTTTCTGTGTCTTTGCAAGGTGCTGCTGTGGTTTGCAAGTCAGAGGCCTTGGTTGTCTCCCTGGGTCTGGTGAAGGAGGGTTCCATACATCCCACCTTCTCTCTCTACCTTGTCCCGTTGGTTGCGTCAGTCATTTTTCATTCCAATTCCTTGGCTGGCCAACCTGTCCCAGAGTCTTTCCCTGGGAAGTCTCCAAGGGGCGTTTCTGCCTCCTGGGCGGCATTTGATGTGGTTTCAATCGAGGTAGTTGCTATGCTGATGCTTGGCCTCTGCCCCACACGTTTTTGTCCCATTATAGTTTACTTCTCGGTGGTGATGTGCCCCATGATTTTGATGCTGCTGTTTTGAGTTCTGTGGGTCCTCCTGCAGTGTCATATTGTTTGTGTCATTGCATTAATGTCCCTTGTTTTGCTTTAATTGTAGTGTATTGAGTCGAAATAAGTTTTTGGGCTTTGGTACGACTGTGAGAGGAAGAAATACAAAGAGGTAATGCTTGCTTACTTACCGGTAATTTTCATTACTCTAAGTCCATGTCTTCCTTGTCACAGTCCTGAGTTCTCACCTCCCTCTCCCTGTTGTTCAACTGGTTTCTTTCTAGGCTCTGTTATTTCAGGAAGTGAGATATTTATACTCCTTTGGAAGGGGGCCATCTTTGATTGGGAAAGAAAAGTCAAGTGTGGTGATTTAAACTCATACAGAAGGACTGTGACAAGGAAGCAATGAAAATTACCCGACTCTGCTGGTCCACACGGACACATAGGCCTGCTCGCGGGCTGCTGTAAGAGGAATTAAAAAACATCCTCTGGATCTGCCGATCCACCCGGACACATGGGCCTGCTCGTGGGCTGCTGTAAGAGGAATTAAAAAACATCCTCTGGCTCTGCCGATCCACCCGGACACATAGGCCTGCTCGCGGGCTGCTGTAAGAGGAATTAAAAAACATCCTCTGGCTCTGCCGATCCACACGGACACATAGGCCTGCTCGTGGGCTGCTGTAAGAGGAATTAAAAAACATCCTCTGGATCTGCCGATCCACCCGGACACATGGGCCTGCTCGTGGGCTGCTGTAAGAGGAATTAAAAAACATCCTCTGGCTCTGCCGATCCACCCGGACACATAGGCCTGCTCGCGGGCTGCTGTAAGAGGAATTAAAAAACATCCTCTGGCTCTGCCGATCCACACGGACACATAGGCCTGCTCGCGGGCTGCTGTAAGAGGAATTAAAAAACATCCTCTGGCTCTGCCGATCCACCCGGACACATAGGCCTGCTCGCGGGCTGCTGTAAGAAGAATTAAAAAACATCCTCTGGCTCTGCCGATCCACCCGGACACATAGGCCTGCTCGTGGGCTGCTGTAAGAAGAATTAAAAAACATCCTCTGGCTCTGCCGATCCCCCTGACACATAGGCCTGCTCGTGGGCTGCTGTAAGAAGAATTAAAAAACATCCTCTGGCTCTGCCGATCCACCCGGACACATAGGCCTGCTCGTGGGCTGCTATAAGAAGAATTAAAAAACATCCTCTGGCTCTGCCGATCCACCCGGACACATAGGCCTGCTCGTGGGCTGCTGTAAGAAGAATTAAAAAACATCCTCTGGCTCTGCCGATCCACCCGGACACATAGGCCTGCTCGTGGGCTGCTGTAAGAAGAATTAAAAAACATCCTCTGGCTCTGCCGATCCACCCGGACACATAGGCCTGCTCGTGGGCTGCTGTAAGAGGAATTAAAAAACATCCTCTGGCTCTGCCGATCCACCCGGACACATAGGCCTGCTCGTGGGCTGCTGTAAGAAGAATTAAAAAACATCCTCTGGCTCTGCCGATCCACACGGACACATAGGCCTGCTCGTGGGCTGCTGTAAGAAGAATTAAAAAACATCCTCTGGCTCTGCCGATCCACACGGACACATAGGCCTGCTCGTGGGCTGCTGTAAGAAGAATTAAAAAACATCCTCTGGCTCTGCCGATCCACCCGGACACATAGGCCTGCTCGTGGGCTGCTGTAAGAGGAATTAAAAAACATCCTCTGGCTCTGCCGATCCACCCGGACACATGGGCCTGCTCGTGGGCTGCTGTAAGAAGAATTAAAAAACATCCTCTGGCTCTGCCGATCCACCCGGAAACATAGGCCTGCTTGGTTTCCTGTCGAAGAGAGTCAGGCATTGACCTACATCATTTCTCTGCAGGATGACAGGACTGCCTACTTACAGTCGACCTTCCAAGGACTATAACACTAGCCATTTACAAAGGTAAGTGTCCAACTGGAGTTTGTAAATCCTATGTTATGAGGGGGCCTTCTACATTGTGTTTGCTTTGTTCGCCCTAAGTTGGCAGGGTATGCCCAGACCTGGGTCCCTTGGTCATTTTGCCACGGTATTTAAGTTAATCTGGCTGATGAGGGGTGTTACCTAGAAACCGGTCCCAGGATGCTTGTTTCCGGTACAGGGAAGACATGTCTTGGCAGTTTGTGCTGGACTGTTCCCATGAGGCACAGGGTCAAGACTGATTTGCACATAGCTGTGTCTGAACTGGGGTGGCGAAGTGAGCTAAAGAACAATGAGGGATTCAACCCAGATCTGTGACGGGGGGTGAGTGTCTGAAAAGTTTCAGCGCTCCGTCCATCATCTCCTTGTGTTTGCTTTGCTGTGATAGTAGGCCCATCTCTTGCAAACTCTCTCAAATAGAGAGAATGTACCACATGTCACCTTGCGTGGTTACTTGGCACTACAGCTACAAACAAGTGTGTGCCACAATATTGGTTGGACACCCTGAGTTCTTTCCTGGTGGATTGGTGATCATCTTCCAAATCTTGCACCCATAAGTCCTCTCTCTGCTTTCGTGTCCACCTTTTGATCAACTTGCTGGGTTCCTCTCTTCCGAAGGAACAATTAAAGGGGGTGCCCCATTCCACAGTTAAATGACAAATAAACCAACTAGCTTCTCTTTTTGCCCCAGCTCAACACAATCCAGGTTTACGCATCTAAGTAACTGTCCTCACTGCAAGCTGGTGGTTCTCAGATTCAGACTGTGACAGGGCGTTCAAGACTGTAGGACCGCCCTCCTGTAAACAGAACTGTTGTACACCAGATGCCTCGTTGACCCCTTTTCTCCCCCTGCAGCAACCTGAGGTGACAGGACCACTGGAGGAGACATATCCCTATTATACGCAGGACTGGCCCGTGGAAAGTGGACAGGGCTCCTTTAACTTCGCCTTTCAGAATGACGAGACCACTCCCACCGATGACGTCACGTTGCTAGGATACACAAAAGCGGTAGGATTCCGGAAGACGACGGACGGCGTTTCCCAGGAGGCGGAAGGAGATTCAGTGCGGAGAAGGAGGACGATTCGGGAGCGGAGAAGCGGAGGTAGCAGTACGGAGGAAGGGAGACCGGACGAAGACGACACCGACAAGCCAGGAGGCCAACGTTACCACGAAGCGCCCGGCCACGTTCCCAGGGGAGGAGCGTGGCTCGAGCAGGTACGTGGAAGGGTAGCGGGTTGGTTGGGGAAAACCGCCTCACCTCCATTGATAAACCCAGACCGTAACACCGAGACCGCATCCAGTACCCTGCCATAGTCTCCCCCTCACACGTGCACCCCCCCTCACAGTCACGAGAGAGTGAGAGCACTACAAGCACTTGGTTTCCCTCACTCCCGGCCCTACTTGTGTCCCGGCGCACGAGATCCCCGACCTAACCAGTACTTTCGTCTCTTTTGTCCTATACGACGGAGGGAAGACTCGGAGGGAACCAGACCAGGGGAGTCAACAGCAACTGGCCAGACGATCGAATAGGAGCTTGCCGCCCTGAGTGTCAACCAGACAGTCCAAAGACTGAAGAGCCAGAGACATACCATCCGTGTACCGAACATTATTGGGAGAAGCCCTGTACCAGGTTGAGAATAAAGTGCTCGACCAACCTGCATTCTCTTGTTTGTCGTCTCTGCCGCCCCAGCCCCGTCACACAGACCCAGTGATATGAATGAATGAAAAAAAGGTTTATAAAGCGTTCCAGTGTCTGACAGGCAGGTCAGAGAAGGACACCCCTCCCTCTCACCACAGTCTCCAAAGTTTGATGAATAGAGGCTGAGAAGAGTCGATGAGGAGTCTGATATTGATTCAATTTCTTCCTGATGTGAACGGGTCCTGAATTGTGCAAAGCTTTATGGATAAAACAGAAGCCATTAAAGTGTAACATCTGTGCACTAGAAGCTAGTGTAGGGGTCCCAGGTGCACCCTGATAGTGGTATGCTGAGGGTTATTGAGTATGAGGCAGGCAGCTGAGTTCTGCGCTAACTGAAGGCGTTGAAGGAGTTGTTGTGGATCACCTATGTAGAGTGAGTTCGCGTAATCAAGATGGGAAGAGATGGCCAAACAAGACGGCCGCGTAGTTGCGGAGCTCCTCGCCACTGGCTCCCGATGTAAATGCTTCGGGAAGGGAATTTTCTCGTCTTCCACTTCCGAGGTCGGATATCTTTGCCTCATGCTGCGGTGAGCCTATAAACATCTTTTATTGCCATTTTCATCGATTTTTGGCACATTTTGAGGGCGCGACTCGGCTTGTTGTGTAACAGCCGCCATTTTGTTTTTCTATCTATCACGCCCACCAAGCCTCAAGATGTTCTCTCATAACTTTGCCACCGCCTCATGAGACATTATTGTTTTTTCATCCTTTGTGCCCAACAAGGGAGACTTCTTCTCTTTGTGTACTTGCTGGATTGATGCTGCTTCTGCATATCCCTTCCGCTTGTGCTCGCTGTGCAATGTCACCTCACTGAGCAGCCGCCATTCTGTGCTTCACTCGGCGTTTGTCTTTGACCTCTGGCTCTTGTGTTCCATCAGATTTGCATACTACTCGCATGCTACTTTAAAGATCTTCAACTTCATCCCTAAGAGTTTGGTTCCTTTTTTTTTTTACTAAACTCCACCGTATTTTATGGGAGAATTGTGGAATCTTAAACTTACTGCCTCCACTAAACCTGCCGTGTGCTCAGATTCAGACTCTAACTCCAATTTTAATGAAATAGAGGACCTACCTTCGCAAAAACCTGATCAGTCTTCTGGCACTATCCCTAAAATGCACATCTCAAGCAAATTACCAGCAATTTCTTCCAAACGTCCAAAAAAGGACCCGCCTTCTCCAGTTGCTTCTTCTTCTTCTGCCTCCATGGATATTATCCTTGCAGAGATTCGTGCCCTTAAACCCTTCATGGAGGAGACTAACAAAACTCTACAATTTCTGCACGACAAATGGTCTTCATTAGATTCGCGTGTTCTTCTTGTAGAGCAAACAACTGAATCTCTCCAAGTTTCCTGCTCTCGCATTTCTTCCTTAGAGTCTGATATATCCCTACTTAAGAGACAGGCTGAGGATTTGGAAAATCGTAATCGCAGAAATAACCTTAGACTTTATGGCCTTCCTGAGCACATTGAAGGATCCAATCCAACTGCCTTTTTTCAGTCTTTTTTGCCTAAACTCTTGTACTTTCCTACTACTTCTTCTGTCAACATCCAAAGGGCGCACAGACTTTGTCCTAAAATATTTGCGAAACCATGTGGTGTTATTATGCTATTTTTACAATATATGGATCGCCTATAAGTCCTGTTTGCTGCCAAGTCAAAAAAACAAACCTTTTGGGACGGTCATCATCTATTTCTTTCTCAAGATGTTGCTAAAGTTACGGCAGATCATCGGAAGAGTCGGAAGAAGTTTCTTGACCTTCGTCCCGAGCTGCGTGCTATTAACGCCAGATTCAGACTTCTTCATCCTTGCCTCTTCAAGGTTACTTACAAAGAAAAAATGACAACTGATTCAATCGGGGCAAACCTACGTGTTTCCTGACGCCCGGAGACCTGTGACTGTAAGCTCCCCGCTGCCGCTGCCCCTCTCCATCGCGGCGGAGCAGCGAGGGGACTACAGTTCCCAGGAGCCTTCGAGGCAGGAGCCAATCAACGAGGGCGCGCCAGGTGGCGTTCAAAAGGCAGCCCGACCCGCTGGCGAGCGGAAGATTCAATCGGGGAAAACCTACCTGTTTCCTGACGCCCGGAGACCTGTGACCGCAAGCTCCCCGCTGCCGCTGTCCCTCTCCATCGCGGCGGAGCAGCGAGGGGACTACAGTTCCCAGGAGCCTTCGAGGCAGGAGCCAATCAACGAGGGCACGCCAGGTGGCGTTCAAAAGGCAGCCCGACCTACCGCCTCGCGGGACGCGCGCGGGCGGTGCCGGGCTGAGCCCGGGCAGAGGGCGGGCCGTCTGTGGCCGTCAGAGGCCAAAAGAGGCTGGGCTGGGCCAGTACCCTAACAACCACAGGAGGCTGCTGAAGGGCTACTAAGGTACTGTGTTGAGCTTATCATATATGAGGGTGGACGCTATGTAAGAGCTGATCTGGGAGTACCAGGATAAGGGCAGACCACTGTAAAGACCCACACAGGCATCGGCACTATAGTAACAGCGATATGTCTGCTAAAACCCGAACACGCTCGGCAAAAGCGAACACTATGGACCAACTAAACCCTAGACAAAGGAGCAAATCATTAAAGACCCCGCCACATGCACCAGCGCCGCAGACAGCAATTGACAGAATGTTGCTCAAAGCCATTGGTGAAGTCTCCTGCGAAATCGCACGCACGGAGAGGCGACTTTCACTAACACCCCAATTGAGTCAATTGATCTCGCCTCCTCCCATTCTACCACTGACAATTCAGGACTCGGTTTTAGAATCCCCAGTGACTGTTAGGTCCCCTGTACAGATATCCCCGGACAAGAGTTTAAATGCTAAGGGTAAAGGGGCTAACACACAAGCAGGTAAAAGGAAAGTGAATAGTAAAAAGAAACCTAGGCCTAAAAAGGGTAGAGGTTGCCTGGCCACTAATGATATAGTAACCACAGTGGCTGAAGAAACAAGGGACCAAGCATTGGGTATCCAGGTCCCCCCGGGTTGGGTGTCAAATATCATTAGCGACTTGAAGCTACACTTTGAGCAATTGATTGATGCCCAGACAAAACAAATCCTGAGTAGGTTGGACAAAGTCGTGTCACTAGTAAAACTAAAGGGAGGGGGTAGTAATACGCCCTTAACATCATTGCCCAGTATTTCAACCAGTGACACAGCGATCACAAAGCCAGCATCTGTACAGAGGGAGAATCCTAGTAAAGCTGAGTGATTAACAAAAAAGAACTCGCTCACCACCCCACTAGATAACCCCGTAGCAGGGCCCTCGAGTGGTTACATAGGATCCCTGCCTTTGCCTGTGCTCAACCCCCCCCCCCCCACTGGTGGACGGAATAAAGACCCCAGCCAGAATACCAGAGAGGTACCTTAAACTAAAGTAGGCAACAAGGGGCTATGCTTAAATTTACCTCCAGAAGCGGCCCCTTATGTCATCATCCTTACAGGGGTCCCAGAGCTAAAACTCAGCCAAATAGAGACGCATGACGAGCTTAAAAACAAATGTCACGCATTGGCTGAATAAATATAGGCCATTGCCAAGGGAAGAACAGAGGGAAATCCTGCACGTAAGAAGGGTCAGGTGGATCGGGAACAAGGTAAAAAACAAAGTGGGTGATTGTGTGGTGATAAATTTTCGGGCCCGCAGAACAGTAGACTATATATTAAGCTGGGGCCCGGTAGTTATCGATAGTAGTATTAGTCCCGCACCCTTATGGTTTTTTTATGCCAATGGCTCAAGTCGCCTGTCTAGGAATTGGGCAATCCAAGGCAGTGAGGAGGGTTATCAGACTAGCAAGGATGTCCATGGCATAAAGTCATATGCTCCATCTAGAAATCATGGCGGACTAGCCCTGTCAAATAGGTTCGATCCCCTCATGTTCATGGAAGAGTGGGATTGACTGCAAGGGGTGGAAGGTCAAGCTGAGCAAATTGCACAGGAGTTGACCTTTGACCAATCCCCCCTACGGCCAATGATCAAGACCACTCTATACGGAGTAAATCAGGTCCCAGTCATTTGGCCGGGGAGAGAACCCGGGATAATATCATTGTAACTAAACACACATTGGATAATGTGGTGGGGAATAAGGTAGGCGTGCAAGAGGGAAAAATTACTGAGTTAGAAGCACAGGTGTCCTCTCAATCACAATACGCACAAGTTGCCCAAATTGAGTGTGTATTAAAGAAAGCCACCACTGAAGTAAAGGTTCCCTCTCCCAATATCCATATAGGTTCATCAGGATTGGAAAGGAAAGAGGGTATTGAAATGGTCTCCTGGAACATTGCGGGGCTAGCTTCCAAATTCCACAATCAGGAGTGGAGACAGTATGTTAGCAGATTCCGTGTAATTTGTTTACAGGAAACCTGGGTGGTGGACCATAACCCTTTTCATCTTGATGGGTATAAGTGTTTTTTTGTGCCCGCACGGAAAATGGCTCCGGGAAGACCAATGGGAGGGCTAATCACATACGTGGACCTACAGTTAGAAGGAGTGTGGACTGACCTGCAGTGGAGCTCAGCTAATATACAAGCCGTCGGGCTCGAAGTCAGGAAGATGAACATTGTTCTGATTAATGTATATAATGCCGTTGCAGGGACTGGGAAGAGCTCAATAATACAAGACTTGGACAATTTATTGACCGATGAGCTAGCACAGAGAAAGACAGCAGTAGCCCCATATGTGATCCTAGCAGGGTACCTAAATTGTCATCTGTGTCCCAATCTAAGATGGAGGGAGGGCGCCTGGACCGGTTGCACAGTGGAAAAAGGCCCACACCTCGAACACACCCCTGATGGGTTGGAGTTAGAGAGGGTTTTGAACAACCATGCACTTAGGCACACATTAGATCTGATGGGGCCTAAAGACGGTCATGAAGTTACCCCAACATTTAAGGGAAGAGGGTATTGCTCCATCATAGATTATATAGCAGTCTCTATCCCTTTTGTGGATTGGATAAATAAGGCGGGTATTGAATGGAGCATATTCAGTGACCACAACCCCCTAGTTTTGAGGATTAAGAATTGGGCCCCTTGTAATATCAAGAAAAATGACAAGGCAAACAGTACTCTGAGGGCGATGGATCATGGGAGAAGGCTCAGATGGGCCAGGGTGGACGGGGATGCCTTTTATAGATCCTAAATGGAGGACGGTAAAGAAATGATTGGGGTGTGTTTAGATCCCTCTCTGGAGGGACCTATGGTGGTTAAAGCCTTTGAGGCAAAGGCACACCTCATTGATGGCCTTCTAAAATCCCCCGTGTCAGGGCCAACGAAATGCTCTCCTAGATGGTTCAATAGAGACTGTTCTAGGGCCCACAATGAACTGAAAGAAAGCTTAAAAAAGGTCCCCAGAGACAAGGTGTGCCTCGCACAATGTAGGTTAGCATACAAAAAAGCCATTAAATTAAGGAAACTGGCTCTTCAATCACAGACATGGGAAAACCTAAGGGAGGCTGCAGATAGAAAAGACTCTAGGGCTTTTTGGAAAATAATAAACAATAATAAACAACCCTTGCTTCCAGGATGCGGTTGCTCCCGAAATTGGTACAACCATTCTTCCGGAGCAATGGTTTGACCATTTCAAAGTACTGTACAACCATGCAAATGAGCAACCGGGGGGGGGGGGGGGGGGGGGGGGGGGGGAGGGGTCATTTGCCCATGGAGGACAAAGGTTGAATTTACGGTGGATGAACTGGTAGTGGGGATCAAAGGGCTGACGCAGAACAAGGCCCCAGGCCCGGACGGTATCCCCCCGGACCTCTACCTAAGTAAAGTCGATCTTTGGGCACCTATTCTCACTAGAGTAATAAATATGGCAGTCTTTACAGGTATGCCAAGATCCTGGTCTGTAGCCACAATAGTCCCAATCTTTAAAAAGGGAAAAAAGGATGACCCTCGGTGTTACCGACCGATTTCTCTAATTGATGTAACGGCAAAAGTTTTGGGGAGAGTTGTCCTGAACCGCCTGTTAGACTGGGCTGATGAACACCATATAATAACAGACTTGCAATATGGTTTCAGAACAGGAAGGTCAACCACAGACCAGTGTCTGAACCTCTATTTATTAACAGCCAAATACACTATTGCAAGTAACCAGTCAGTTTATATGGGGTTTATGGACCTCTCATCGGCTTTTGACCATGTCAACAGAGAAAAGCTCTGGAACTTGATGATTAAACTAGGGGTGGAAGAAGGCCTGGTCGTCATTTTAAGAGCACTCCACTGGAACACCTCCGCTAAAGTGCGTTACAATTTGGAGGGTGATACTACAGCTCCCTTCCCTTGCACTAGCGGGGTGCGCCAGGGATGTATCCTGGCCCCGTTCCTTTTCTCATTATTCATAAATGGGCTAGAACAGGCATTATGTAATTTAAATGCAGATACCCCTAGAGTAGGCGCACGAAGGGTACCGGTGTTGCTATATGCTGATGATGCGGTACTCTTAGCTCGAACACCGAAAGGCCTCCAGACCTTGCTGGATGGGTTTGTCAGCTTTATGGCCAGTTTAGATCTATCGGCTAGTTTATCCAAGTCATATGTACTGTTGGCAGGGTCTAAACCATGTAAAAAGTTTTGCTATAAAATCGGCACACACAATGGAACAGGTTAAAACCTTTTCCTATCTGGGCGTTTTATTTGATGGGCTTTTAAATTTTAAGTTTTTAACGGAAGGGAGAAGTGCAAAAGTAGTGGCATCAACAGGGGCCTTAATGAACTATGGACGTAGGTTGGGTAGGTGGTCGCCTGAACAGGTCATGTACCTTTACGGCTCAGTTTGTTGTCCCAAAATAACATATGGGGCCGAAGTTTGGGGTTTTGTAAACACCCTACAAATTCAAACTGAGGAAAACAAATGTTTGAGGAAGGTCTTACAAATCCCACAAAGCACGTCAGCTTATATTACACATGCTGAACTGGGATGGGTATACATGGAGGACCTGATCAAAGTTAGACCACTCATGGCCTGGTTAAGAATTTGGACTAATAGTGAGGCTGGCCTGAGTAGGCAAATAATTAGAGATTGTATGGGTAGAGACAAGGGGATGGATATCCCATGGTTGAGTTATGTAAAGGGTGCTTTGACAAGATTAGATTGTAAGAATCTCTTCACTGAACCCACAACAATCACTCCCGAGGACAAAACCAGTATTAAAAGAACCTTTCTGGCAAAAGAGATTGCACGCAGAGCCGCCTCAGAAGAAAGCAAGTCCACAGTCCGTACTTATAGTTCAGTTAAGTCAGTAGAAGGTATGGAACCATATCTTGCCTTATTATATAATGCACAAGACAGATTTTTAATTACCCGTTTTAGGCTCAACCTTTTACATCATCTTTTGGCTGACCCGCTTGGTTTTACGGCCACGGTTGAGCAGAAGGGTACCTGTGGCTGCGACAATAGGTCTCCGCAGGATACCCTTCATTTTGTACTCCTTTGCCCTTTTTATTCAGTACCCAGACGCCGCTTTTTAGTAAGGTTTTGAACCCCTTCGGTGCTCATGACGGAATGGTTCCGTCATGAGCGTCGGTTGAGCTGTGCTCATGACGGAACCGTTCCGTCATGACCACGCCCGCGCAAGAAACGGTCAGCACCGCGGGGGAATCCGCGCCGCATCGAAGGGGTTAAAACAAATGAAGTTTCGACATGCCAAAGTTGCTCTTTTATACTTACAAAAGGTCGAGAATCCACTGACATTAGCTTGCATTATGAACTTCATCAGAGTTGCAATAAGACTGAGACACACTAGAGGGCTACTTTGAATACCGTGATGTTAAATGGTCCCCTCAATGGCAATGTAAAATGAAATGTACTGAGATGATGTTTTTTAACTGTATATTGTACTTTTATGATATTTTTTAAATATCGAATAAAGGATTTTGAAATGAAATGACAACTTTTGAAGATCCAGCAGCTCTACAAGAATTCCTTTGTCAACATTGAGCCGATGTTATGGACACTTCAAGACCCTCTTAATCACTATATTTGACTCATGTTTTGTAGTTTTTTTCTCGTCTCAGTATTGCACTGACTGTTGTTTCGTTTATATTTTTGTAATGCTTTAATAGTGTGTTTTGTTCTATATATTTCCCTCATATTTCTCTTCCCCAGATTATTACGTCTCCTTTTATTAACTTTCTTTTCTTTTACCTACAGGTGTCTTATTCCTCTAACTTCATCCCCTATTGATCCTTCTGTTAGGCTGGAGTCTTGATTGTAGTTCATCAGGTGTTCGGTGGAGTTTTGCTGCTGTTGTCTTCGTCTTCTGGTGTCGTCATTCCCCTTTTCATTTTGTATCTGTAGGTATGTTTTTCAGTCATCTTCTGTATGACTTGTACTGTCCCTTTGTTCTCTATCTTCTCCTTTCTTCTTTATTTCTTTCTCACTTGGCCCCCTTGTCACTTTTTTTCTTCCTTCTTCTTACCTTCTTCTCCATCTTTTCCAACCATTTTAAATTCCTGTTCTTGTAAGCATAATACCTGTTAATACTCTTTTTTTCACTAAGTCACATTTCGGGTTACTACTTGGAACGTTAAAGGATTAAATAATCCTATCAAAAGGCAACGGGTGCTATCTCACCAATCTAAGTTAAAAACTGATATTGCCTTACTCCAGGAATGTCATATTCCTGAAGATGAAGCTTTAAAACTGAAGAGATGCTGGGTGGGGCATGTGTTTAACTCTCCTGTTACGGGTAAGAAAAACTGATTTTTGATTTTATGTCATAAAAAATTACTTGTTTCCACTGTTCACCAAGAACGTGATGATGAAGGTAGTTGGATTATTGTTAAACTCCTTTTTGATAAGATCCCTTTAGTTATTTTTAATGTTTATGCCCCCATGAGGTTGATAAGGCTTTTGGTCTAATGTATCTGAAAAGTTACTTTCTTATGATGGTGACTATATTATTCTTGGTGGTGATTGCATTCAAGTCTTTGATCCCATTTTAGATAGACATTCTAAAGATAAGTTTCACCCTTCCAAAATGCATTCACAGTTCAATTCCACTGTACGTCGCAAAGCTTTGGTAGACATTTGGAGATTATGTCACCCTGACCTTAGAGAATATAGTTTCTATTCAGCCTCACATCACTCCCAATCCTGTAATGACTATCTCTTTCTAAGTAAGTCCCTGGTCCAACATGCCATTCACTCTGAAATTTTCTCTATTTTAATTTCAGACCATGCCCCTGTACTTGTAGATGTTGATCTTATCCTTTTTCTCCACACCCAGGAAGATGGCGATTTAATAATTTCTTACTCCTTGATCCCATTTTTGGTCAAAAATTCATGCCCTTTGCCACTGAATTTTTTGCTATCAATAATATCCCGGATTCTCTTTTTGTTATGATGTGGGATTCCTTTAAGGCTGCTGCCAGAGGTTTTATTATAAATTTTGTCTCACAGAAGAAAAAATCCTTAGAAGCCCAATCCTCTCAACTACTTAATTAAATTAAACAACTTCAATATACATACTATCATTCCAAAACTGAGTCCTCCTTTAAAATCTCATTGACGCTAAATTTACTTTTAACAGATTATCCACCGATTCAGCCACTAATTATTTATTGAAAACTAGCTCTCGTTACTATGGGGGTCAAAACAAAATGGGAAAACTACTGGCTAATTATTTAAAAGTAAGAAAGGAACGTACAAAGAAAGAATCTCTACAAGGCCCTGCCGGTACTCCTCTTTTCAAAGATAAAGATATTTTGCACAAATTTGTTTCCTTTTATAAGAATCTATACACTCCTGAAACTCTCATTTACTACCCTGACCTTCTTTCTTACTTTCAATCCATCCCTTCCCCTCCTTCCAGTCATATTGATTTTGGATCCTTGGAAGCTGATATTTCGTTATCAGAATATACCCACTCTGTCTCGTTCTTGTGACGTGGGAAAGCTCCAGGTCCAGATAGTTTCACAACTGAATTTTATGATCATTTTGCGAAACTCCTTTTACCAAACCTCTTACCTTTGTTTCAATCTTTTCATGACAATGGCTCTTCACGCGTTACGTTTCAAGAAGCATTGATTTGCTTAATTACTAAAGAGGACAAGGACCTTTCTCTTTGTAAGAATTATCGAACTATTTCTTTGGTCAATACAGTTTACAAGATCTTTGCCAAGATTTTGGCTCTTCAAAGGGACCCAATCTTACCCGACCTTATTGGCCCGGAACAATCAGGTTTCGTTAAGGGGCGACTTGCTTCTGACAACTTGTGAGTATTTTTTTATGTTTTAAGTAAAGCTTCCTCCTTAGATCATCCTCTGGCTGTGATTTCCTTAGATGTTGAGAAATCATTTGATAGAATTGGTTGGGATTTTATGTGTCATGCTTTAAAATTGGCTGGTTTTCCTCCCCTCAGGTCCCCAAGCATCTATATTTGTTAACGGTATGACTTCTGATTATTTTTCATTGCGAAGGGGAGTAAGACAGGGTTGCCCCCTATCTTCTTTATTATTTGTTATAGCTTTGGAACCCTTTTTAACAAAGATTAGACAGGATGAGCGCATCACTGGTTTTCATTTTGGCCCCCATCAGGTTAAACTGTCAGTTTCTGCCGACGATATTCTTTTATATTGTTCTGATGCTCAATCCTCCCTTCCTCCTTTCCTTCAACAAGTGTCCTCCTTCTCTAAATTCTCTGGTTATCCACTTAATGTTGATAAGTGCAAAATTTTGCCTTTAAATGCTTTATGTCAAAAACACCTTTTTGATCATTCCGGGTTCTCTTGGCAACCACTTAAAATCAAATACTTGGGCCTATGGTTCGCTCCTTTAATATCAGACACTTTAAAGTTCAACTTTGATTATATTATTAAAAAATTAAATGATACCATTACGCGCTGGCATCCCCTTTTCCTCTCATGGTGGGGTCGCCTAGACTCCATTAAGATGATGCTTTCACCTCTTATATTATACATTATCTCCAGGATTCCTATTTGTTATTCCTGTCAGCCCTAGGGTGGTCTCCCCATCTATTTTTGATCGTGCCTCATTTTTTCCACCCTCATTTTTGATGTTGGAATAGGTCTCCGGGCACCTTTTCATTGCCAATCAGTGTTAAGGTGCAGGTGCTCCCTTCTCCCAAGATGGCTGCCACAGGCCCCTGCTACTGCAGAGTGGTCTTCATTAGTAGCACCCTAGCTGCCAGGAGCTGGCTGGGACCCCACAACAATGTTGTGACACCAGCCCGCCTTTTTTGTCCCATAGGTAGAATGGGGAAGCTCCTGGAATGTGCTGGAACCTTCTAGAAGGGAGGTGTGTTTTTAATTTTGCCGCCTTGGCTAGAGGTCACCTGACCTAGGGCTACTTAATTGAGGGAGGGAACTTTTTCCAGTCAGTTGGCCAGTTGGGGTGAAGAAGAGCTGGAGAATCCACGCAGGAGTTTTAGGCAGTAGGGCCTAGCCAGGGACTTATGCCTCTGAGAGTGACAGGGCTTAGGTGCTGCCTCTTAAGTGAGTGAGGGATCCTGTGAAACCCACTGATCTTGCCCAGCAGTAGGAGGACCCAGGGAACCTCTGCCCAGCCTGACTAGGAAGGTCCTAGTCGCCAACTCATTCCCTACCCCCCAGGAACAGAACCCCAAGGGCGCCAGTATCATCTGCGCCACCAGAACTGAATACTGAAACTCCATGACAAGAACTGAATGCTGGAACCTCATGACAACGAGCTGCATATTGAAACTTTCTGTGGAGATTGATTGCCGACTGCAGGGGATCAACCAGGTACTAGTGCTGTGTTTCCCGCGCTTCCCAACCTGGTCTGGAATCCCCTACATTGACCTGTCATCGAGCGCGGAGCTGGCCGAGCTCCCGCTTAATTTGTGACCCCCCCGGTGCGAGGACCAGCAGCGTGATCACCGCCGCGGCCCGTAGGCCTCAGGGACGTGACAGGGCCGAGTCGGGGCCCGCAGAGAATCCCGGGGCCCCGCCGCTGCCGTCGCAGCGTGAGGAGAGAGGATTCGTGACGTTTCCCGCGCCTTTGCGCGTATCGGGCGAAGGGCCCGGAGCGGAGCCGAGCGACGAGACAAAGGTAACCCCCGGGGGCTGGGAGGTAGCGCGGCCGTGTGGTGGCCTGAGACTCGCCCCCCCCGCTCCAAGGAAGTCTTGAGAAGGCCGGTGCGCCCCCTGCCACGCGGGAGCGACACCGCATGCAGAGACTGTGAGTACCCCCTCCGTGGGATTTCCCTCCGTACTGAGAGTTCCCCCTCCGTGGGATTTCCCCTCCGTACTGAGAGTTTCCCCTCCGTGGGATTGCCTGTAACTGAGGACTGCCGTCCATGTGACTTGCAGTGCTCAATGCGTTCTAAGTCTAAGTAGCACTGAGCCTTCATTCGTATTCACCAGTGCTCAATGCGTTCTATGTTTAAGTAACGCTGATCCGTCATTTGTATCCACAGGTGCTCAATGCGTTCTATGTTTACGTAGCGCTGATCCGTTATGTGTATTCACAAGTACTCAATGCGTTCTATGTTTAAGTAGCGCTGACCCTTAATGTGTATTCACAAGTGCTCGATGAGTGCCCAGTCCAAATAGCGTGTACCCTACGTTTGTGTCCTCAAGCGCTCCATTCTCCAGTTGAGGCCTCAAGTGCAAGGCGCTCCGTGTAAGAGCGACGCCTTAGCGTCATAGGGTGTCCCGCAGCACTAGGTAAGGTCATTCCGCATGGGGTTGCTGAGGCAATCATAATAAGAGGCGGAGATGCAAATTTTAATGGGTACCAGTTAAGATGCATTGCCTATAATGTTAATGTGTACAAGTTAGGATACATTGCCCTGTAAGATACTGTGCGTGCTCCTTTGATTAGATAAATCTGATTAATTTGCATTCACCCTACTGTGTGGCGTCCCTTATTGTGTGCGGTTACTGCTTCAGGGGATGTGCGTGTTGTATGGTTGCTTAACACACAGGCCCTTGGGTGCCCAGCCGCTCGTGTCACGTTACCCCCTTAGGGCCTGGAGACCCCAGGTCTTACACTATTCATATTCCTGCATATTATTTTAAGAAAATTGACTCTATCCTCCTAACATTTTTATGGAAAGGTAAACGTTCTCGCATAGCTTTATCCTCTTTAAAGAAAGACAAACCTCATGGGGGGTCTTCGGTTTCCTGACTTCAAAACTTATCATCTCGCTTTTTTATTAAAACAAGCTTCTTGATGGATATCTACGGATCTTCCTTTATATCCCCCCTCTTTGGTTAAAACTAGAAAATGTTTCTATTGCTCTCTTCGATTTTAGAGAAATGTTATCCTTCACTTCTAGTGTGGCTTCTCTTCACTCTCCTATCATATCCCACTCATGTAAACTTTTGACTCCTATACTGTCTTCCTCCTCTCCCTCTATTAGTTCCACTCATCACCAATCCATTTGGCATAATAAATCCTTATGGATTCATAATCGTTCTATATACTGGAAATCATGGCATTCTAGAGGTTTACGCCGGATCTCCAAACTCCTATCAGATAACCAACCCCTTACTTTTTCTGATTCCAATTCCAATTTTCCTTACCTTCGTCCTCTCGATTACAATATAATCTTCTTTATCCTTCTCTCATCCAATATCTTAAAACGTTACCTACTACAACTGATTCCCCTCCTTTGTACAAAAATCTATCCTCAATATTAGACAATTCTCCTTGAGCTTCCACTTTGTATAGATCTTTCCAAGTTTCTTTAGACAGACTCAAAACTAAGGTTGAATTAGCGTGGGAAAAATATTTTTCACAGGAATGGCTGATTTCTACCTGGGATAAATTATGGTCTAAAATTCATAAAACCTCCAGGGCTGCTAATACCACACAAACCCTTTTTTTCATTTACCATCAAATATTATTTTCCCGGATGCTTTTGGGATCTTTTTCCTCAAGCACACCCTCTATCTGCTGGTCCTGCCCTACTGCTGATCTTAAACATATGTTGTTTGAATGCCCTCCAATTCTTCAATTTTGAAAACTTGTTTGGTCCCAAATTCAGAATTTTTTTCACGTTCACATCCCCTTTTCTTTCACTCATATCTTCCTGGGTACCCTCTCCTCCCACTCGCCTCAATCTCCTCTGAGTTTCAAACTTTTGGATTTACTGTTAGCTATCGCATTTCACTTAATAACCTCCAATTGGAAACAAGCCGATAAAGTTACTTTTCGCTCTTGGTGGAAAGCTGTCTGTTTCCATCATCGGTATATACTAACTATGTCTCCCCCATATCCCTAGCCATCAAAAGGCACCTTTCATGGCCCCCCTTGACAACTTATTTATCCTTAACTGCTTCTTTACGTGTTTCTTCTAAAACTGGATCAGATGATGCACGAAAACCACCTTAGTTACTCCCTTTGCCTTCTCATTTCTGGTTAGTTCATTAGTCGTTTACCATCGATCGTTCGTCATTCTGTTTTTCACCTCCAGTTATTGTTATGCTTTCAATGCTATTCTTTTTACTTACTCTGCTTGTTATTTTCAAATTTTTTTCTATATGTTTTCTTATTGCCTTGTATGATACACGTTCGTTTTTCCTTACAGTATGATAAGAATATTATTACTTGTTTCTATTTCCTCTTTTTATCCTTTTGTTACATAAGACTCTGTTGTGATATTATATTGCTGTTTCTTCTTTTGATGTTACCATTTAATAAACTCAAACTTAAAAAACAGAGATGAGGGCGTTCATGACACTTCTATGAGAAGACACAGAAGCAATGGAAGGACCTTACAGAGTATTCAAAGTTAGTGGACAGAAGTCGTGAACACGCCGTTGATTCGCAGAACTGACGGGACTGGAACCCAAGCTCTGCTGCTTCTAAATTTGGCGCGCGGACCATGATCTTGGCGGTATAGATGCTCAGTCGCTGTTAAATTAGGCCCTTAGATCTAAGATCCAGGGCAGACAGGCAGACATGTTTTTCACACCTTAGATAATTAAATTACTCACACTCAAAATATCTTTGTGAATTGTTCCCAAAGGTCCTACAAAGTAGTTCCTATATGGTCAGTATTAGCTATTTGTATGTGTGTCTTACACTCCGGGTACTTACAGCCTGCCACTGTCAGGCTTCATCAGCTGCTTCTGACCATGGCAGCCTTTCATTTCACCCCCTGGGTTGGAGGACCCTGGGCTTTGAAAGATTAGTGCCTACACCTTCCCCAGCACAACAATAAGCCTCCGCCACTGGCACTACATTAAGAACAAACCGATGAATCGTCCTCCTTTTCAGTCTCTAGGAGAGAATATAAGCCCTACCTTCCTAAACAAAGGAAAACTGTGCCATGCTCACTGCAGAATGTTTCCAGCTGAACACTTGCCTGGCCAGCTGGCTTTGCCGGGTCTTGTTTGTGTCTCGGAAGACATGGTTGAAGCCTGTGTTACCCACAATGCCCCAAGGCGAGCACCAATCGAATTATCTTCAATGAATCAATACATTACCGGAAGACGTGCTGGGCTTCTGAATATTACTCAATCTCTGCACATGGCTGTGCAATCCATGCTTACAAATGTTGGTATGTTGCGCCCTCTGCTGCACATGGTTGAGAATGCAACTGAGTGAGAGTATAGGACCTCGTTAATGTAGGCTTTGGCGGTCGGTTCTCCATCCCTCAGGGTGGTGGAGGCCATTACCTCCACCACACTGATGGACCAACACCTCCCACATTGAGAGATGACCCCTAATGCAGCGGTCATCTTTAGATCTTGAAAGAAACTGACGTCACAGTGGTTTCTTTCAAGGTCCAAAACATTTGGCGGATAACAGCAATCCTTTTTTTGTTACCGCTGTCAACCAAACTTTTATTTTATTTTATTTAATGCATTTTTATATAGCGCGGACTTTACCCGAAGGTGTCAGGGCGCTGTACAACAGAATCAGTTACGCTACATGAGAGAAATGTTACAAAATAGAACGTACAAAAATAAACAGGAGACTAGAAGAGGTAGGGTAAACCCAAAGAAGGCAAGAACACAAAATCAAACACAGCAAGCATGGGTGAGGAATATACAAGAAAATATTACACATTTACAATGATGAACGAACTTCCGAGAGGGGTCTGAGAATGAAGGAATTAGTTCTGAAAGTGTCTTTGAAAGAGAAGAGATTTGAGGTCCGCTTTGACGAACCGGATAGAGGTGGTGGCACGGAGCAATGGAGGAAGCGAGTTCCAGATTCTCACCGCATTACCTGAGAACTATTGAGCCATCGATCTTTCCCTTTTAAAGGAGGGGGACTCAAGCAGAAACTTTTCCGCATTCAAAGAAGGTCTCGAGCCTCCAGACATTTTCAGCTTATTCGCCAGGTAACGAGGGGAGGAAATGTGCAAGGCTTTGTGGGTGATGCAGGCAGTTTTGTAAATAGATCTTGCCTCGATGGGAAACCATCAAAGGGAAGACAGGATAGGAGTGATGTGGTCACTTCATTTGGACCATGAGATGAAGCGAGCTGCTGAATGAAGGACGGATTTAAGGGGGGAGAGGTGAGATTTGGGTAGGCCACTCAGAAGAGAATTGCAGTAGTCCAGTCTAGATAGAACTAGCGATTGGACCAAGGTTTTCAGGTCTTTCTCCAGGAAGAACCGACGAATCCCCCACAGAAGGCGCAGCTGGTAACGTGCGATCTTAGCAATGGAGTTGATGTGTGAGATTAGGTTGAGTCTTTTGTCAAGTATGACACCCAGGAATTTAGCGCTGTCGACAATGATGGGTTTCTTTTTGAATAAACTCAGCTTGTCCATCCAGGATTGAACAGGAAGAGCGGAGAGAGAGGTAGATAGGAAGAGAAATTCAGTTTTGGAGGGATTGAGAATGAGTTGGTGAACTAACATCCACTAGTGAATAGAGTTGAGAGTAGAGTTGAGAAGTGAGAGATCGTGTGCGGAAGACACCTTGAGGTAGATTTGAGTCATCCGCATAGAGATGGTAGTGGATCCAAGCTTTACTTAGGAGGTTCCCTAATGGTCCCAGATAGAGATTAAACAAAGTGGGTGCAAGGATAGAACCCTGGGGGACGCCTTGACCTACAGCCAATGGAGATGAAAGACTGTTTGCTATCTTGATCATTTGGGATCTGTCCAAGAGGAATGAGGCAAACCATTTAAGCACTGGGCATTCCAGCCCCATTCTCTGTTGAAGAGTCTTCTGAGGGTGTTGTGATTAACAGTGTCAAAGGCTGCAGAGAGGTCAAGAAGAATCAGAAGGCACGATTCCCCAGAATCGAGTATGTGCAGCGCAACATCAATCACTTGCAGCAGGGCTGTTTCAGTGCTGCAATTTTGAACGAAGCCAGACTGCAACACGTCTAGGAGATTATTGTCCATAATATGTTGGGAAAGTTGTTTCGCAACACATTTTTCGGTGATTTTTTAAAGAAAATGGAGGTTGGTGATGTGGCGGAAGTTGTTGAGGTCATTCGCATCTGTGGAGTGTTTTTTTTAGAAGAGGGGTAACCTGTCCTGATTAGAGGGCAGCAGGGAGGGAGCCTTGGCTGAGGAAGAGATTGACT
Source organism: Triturus cristatus (assembly GCF_964204655.1). Taxonomy (NCBI): domain Eukaryota; kingdom Metazoa; phylum Chordata; class Amphibia; order Caudata; family Salamandridae; genus Triturus; species Triturus cristatus. The sequence continues at coordinate 16,988,222 of NC_140581.1, forward strand.
AGCCTGGTCCAATAAGAGAGAGTACTAGGGATGGGGTAAGAAGAATGGTTGGATGGTTTGGTTTCGAGGATGCATTTGAGGAGGTCATCTTCCGAGATGGCGGCAAAGTTCTGCCAAGTGACTAAGGATTTTCGCTCCTCAATGGGGGTGGGGTGGGTGACCTGATCCACCAGTGATTTGACCTTTTCATCAAAGAATATTGTGAATTCAGTTGTTTTCTTTGAAGCATCCTCAGGTTTGATGGTTTGGGGGGAGCAGTTTGGGTTTTTGATGAGGTCAAAAAGTTTTTGGGGTCTATTTTTGGCTGAGTCGAGGAGGGATCTGAAATGAGATGCTTTTTCATGAAAGATGTGCTTGTGGTATTTGGATCTTGCCGAACGTAAAAGAGAAAGATTGGAGGTGGATGGAGATTGTCTCCAATGTTTCTCCAAGATTCTAAGGTTTTTCCTTTCGTCATAGAGAGCTTTATTGAACCAAGGTGCTGAGGGGGTGGGTCTTTTTCTTTTGCTTTGGAGTGGAGCGACATTATTGATTTCGACTGCTAGGATTGAGAGGCATTGAGAGGTGAGATCGTTGACATCCACGTTAGGGTCTAGTCTAGGAAGTGAACGCATAGCAGAATCACACAGAGTCTCAAGATCAATGTGTTTAGTTTTGGGGAACTAGGTAGAAGCCCTTTTAGGTTGGCCGAGAATTATAACATGCGAAAGGTGAAAACAGAAGGGAATGAGGAAATGGTCTGACCAGTCTACATGGATAGGGGGAGCAATGGTAAGCAGGTCTGATTTAGAAATAACAAGGTCCAGAATTGAGCCCTTGGCATGTGTAATTTCCGAGCAGTGCTGGACAAGATCGTTGGCTGAGAGTCCCTAATTTAACACTGCCAGCCCTGCGTAGCTTTTCAGTGCTATTCCAACAGACGAGTAACCTCACTGCAGTGTGGCTTCTGTCACCACCCGCTATTCGTTCCCCAGGAATTTTCCAGACAACATAGAACGAGACGCTAACTCTTTTTGTTAAACATATATCAATAATCAATAATCAATACTTATCACCAAGCTAGTCAATATTAACCATAACTCTGCTACCAGAAAACTGATCCAGTGGCGTACCAACAACAGATACTCCAATACCATATACTCACCTGGGCCCATAAACACACAATTGAGTAAACCGCTGGAGTCAAAGGTTATGATTCGGGATTCAAGATTAGTCACCTCTTATTCCTAACTAACCTTTCACTGATCAAAAAGTTCTTTCCTCTGGTCGATGGAACATTAGTTGAACTAGTTGATGGTGAAATTACACAAGTTAACCCTTTCTTTAGCATATTGAAAGACTCGGGAAAGGTTTAAATCTTTATCTAAATTAAATTCATGTGAACCATCCCAAATACAGTACAGGCACCAGCACCCATTGGAGAGAAAATTCTATTAATCAATCATCAAACACATACTTTGAAATTTTTGGAAAGACTTATGCTCGGAAAGGAGAGGACAGAGAGAAAAGAACATCTGCAATTTCACGAAATTATAGTTACCAAGGATGGTGTGAAGACCAACCCCCTGGCTAAAGGGCTGGTGAGGGTCCCCCGGGACAGTTCAGGAGACAAAGGCTTCAGGATAGGATTTAGGACAGGATTTAGGACAAGATAGATGACCTCTCTAATACCGGCAGTTGCGTCGCACCCTCTCTGACACTCTCTTCCTCCTTGAGATTCTTCCACGATCTTCTTTCAAACCCAATTAAGTTAAGATGATAGGTTCTGCACTCGGTTCTTCATCAGCATCCTACAGCATCTCTCCCAGCATCACCCGCTACACCGACAGCATCCCGAGCTCTGCAGCATTCAGCAATTCTCCTCTCTCTAACTAACTAAAACTACCTCAGTTATACCTTTTCGTTCTTCATGTACTACCCACTAAAGTATCAATATTATAAAAATACTAATTCTGATTAGTCAGGCAAGGGGGGGAAGATCATCACACCATGCTTACATATCACTCTTTTCAGTTAGCCCTTTGTTAACAAACCCATCCCCTTAATTTTTATTCATACTTTATTTTCCCACCCGCATTCACATTTCATCTGCAACAAATGTTTTTTTATTTGAACATATACTCTCATTCACTTAGATTTTTCACTGCCGGTTCTCAGGCTCAGGCAGCAGGGGCCCGATTCACAGAACTAACTTAAGACAAAATCCTAAAACTTACTATTTTGGTATTCACAGAAGGCATTTAGTAGCAGTTGTTGAAAACTAAAACGGCGATATGATTAAGCATTCACTAAAGACATGAATTCTCTCTAGTTAAAACATGTCTTCCGTCTTTATGTTGCCTAATGTCTGGACTCCATTTTGTATTGTCATGTCTCCACGTGCTCAGCACGAGAAGAGTCCTATCTTCGTGTTAGTTGCTCTTGTAATCTGCCTAGTAACAGTCTATAAATAGCTCCTTTGTCCGTCTGGCGCATGTCCAGACTTGACCACATCTGTTATCAGTTAGTCCTTGCTTGACCATGTTTTCGCGGGCTTAGGAATGTGTTAACTCCGCCCACATATCGGTTCTGTATCGAAAATGTCCATAAAAGGTAATGCTTTTCACCTCATGTTGTATCCACCCACTTATGAGCCTCTCTGTTGTGTATAAAAGGGGACTGTGTACGCAAGTTCTTTGTGCTACTCTATGCAATACTGAAGAGTGTTGTATAGGTTGTAGGACCACCCTTAAGGGTTAATAAACTCTGTCTTTGTATTTGCAGTTTCCGTGCCAACTTCCTTCTAGTTTACGTTACAGGAGAGCGAACATTAGTATTCTGCGGGCCTAGCTGGGGCCTGTACTCATAAATTGGCGCCCGTCACGGCGACTCGGATGCTCGAAGGACTTGTCGTGACGAAGGTGAGGAATTCGGCCGGGGATGTGATCACTGCCAGCGGCGGGTTTTAGCCGTGGCATCCCGAGGTTTTCTTCCTTCCCTTCCGAACTGACCTTCTGGGTGGCGCCGGTCCTCGACTGAGACCTCTTCTGTCGGTTTGCCGCGACAGCCGTTTGGGCGAATTTTGGAACTTGGCAGTTGGAATCTGGACACTCTTGATTGGTAAGAACCATTGTAGGTACTTGCTCCGAGTTTTTGAAGCCTGGGTTGGCTATTTGAGTTTGATTTGTGATGACCGGTCATATTTTGTATTGATTACTGTGAGAATATATGCGTTGCAACACATATAGGCAGGTAATGTGGAGATATTTCTCCGGAGCTGTGTAAATCTGAACGGCGCAAAGTTTAAGTGCCATTTTTGATAATACTGCATATTTTGCATTATTTTTGAGCATGCCTGCTTTTAGCGCACTCCGTAAGTGGTGCTGCTGTTTTGGAAACCGGTTAAACCTCGAGGAATCTGCTCCAGCCCCCCCAGAGGGGACTCCTAATAGGGATATGTATGTGAAGCATGGTCTTTCCTCTATAATGTACAGCACAGTGTGGAGGAAATATACCAAAAAGGATCCTGAGTTACGATGGCCTTTGTATGGATCGTTTGATATGCGTAAGATTGAGTATGTGGAACAGTGTATGTGTAAACGGCGTGCTCGGCAAGACATGTTTGAATGTGTACGGTTATGGGTGAAGGAAGTGCGTGAGCGAGAGAAACGTGAGAAAGCGCTGTTTGATAAAGAACAACGGAAAAATGATCATGTGAGAGCCCAGGAAGCGAAGCGTCGGGAAGAAAGAGAACTGGCGGAGAGACAAGAGAAAGAGCGTAGGTTGCAAGTGTTACGAAGTCACCCACCTGTACTCCGGTTTGTTCCTCCGTTGAGTTGCTTGTTCCCAACTCCCTCTGAAGCCCACCAAAGCAACAAGATTAGAAACTTGCAGCCCAGCTGGACTCCCGAGGGGGAAGGGGGAATTTGGAAGAGAGAGAGAAAAAAAAAACACTGGATTGCGTCTTGGGTCTTCTACTGGACCGGAAGAGGATGATGCTGACTTTCTATGACTATGACTTGCAGGTTCTTGTTATCTATGTAACACAAAGGCACGTGTAATTATTTACATTGCACACAACCTCTACTACATTTAAATATTTGGTTACATTCTTATCATACCCATACCATTTAACGTTTTCAGCATATCCCTCTTTAGGTCTGTTCTTGATCCTTTTGTTCTAATAGTATTTCTTATGTTGACCTAAAATGAATACCTTACTGAGATAACAATACAATCCTAATAAACATATACATTGCCAATCTTATTTGCGCAAAAAATTGTTCAGTTCCTGTAGCGCTAATCTCAATAGTGAATATTGTCCTCTTTATGCCGCAGGTTTGTTCAAAGATTTCTAAAAAGTCAAAAGGTTTTCTTGGCACCAAACTCGTAATCACTCAGAAGAGTTTTTTAAACAACTTGCTGCTCGAGAGGTTTGTTTTTGAAGTGCTGTCCGAAGATTAATACCTTCGTTCCGTTAGGTTGAAGAATTGCTGTGATTAAAGTATAGTCTTTGCTTAGCAATGAATAATAATTAGTTCTCTTACCTCTCCTTCTTAATTGTATTTACCCGAGAGTAAGACGTGGTTGCTAAGCGCTGATTGCCTTTGTTTTTCTTGTTGCCAGGATACCGGTGCGCGTGGAAGCAGAGAAGAGCGTCGCCAGAACGGAAGAAGATCCAGCCGTACCTCTTCCCGTAGACCCTCGCAAGAAATGACGAAGCGTTGGAGTCCGAAGAAGCCTGGAGCCGCGACGGAGTCAGGTCGGTGTTGCCTGCAGGAAGCGAAGCGGAGAAGGTAAGAAGGCGGGGGTTTAAATACTGACTAGGGAGTGTGCGCAAAGTCTCTCGAATAACGTGCCCTGGGTGTGCCTGCTTATTACCACACACATGGGTGCTTTCCGTTAACACGTGTAGCGCTGACACGCTCTCCATGCAAACAGTCCTTCAGTTAACACGTGTATGCCAATAGTCTTTCTGCCAACACGTGTAGCGCCGAAATGCTCTGAATGAAAGCTGTGCAATGAAAAGACTATGACACGTGTAGAACACGAGCCTGATTGCCGGGTTTCAGAATCCAGTCAAGCTTTTATCCAAGGTATAACATGAGGCTGGTTTACAGAATACAACAAATTGACAAAAGCATATCAAGGAAAAAACAAACATTGGTACCTTCACTAAGCGTAACTTGTACATATTTACAAGAGTTAAGCCTGTAGTTCAAGTTTTCATAACAGCAAGTCTCGGGTCAATATGCTGTCCGCCAGCCACTTTATCCTGTCCTTACTAATCTTGAAGATGATTTTTATTTATTAGATCGTTCTCCGCCCCCTTATGTTGGTGCGTCCGCCCCGAGATCGCAGGATTCTGGATCGGTTTCGGATAAGGTAGACACGCGGTCCATGTTATCAACTGAGCGTATGGGTGAGCTGCGGAAAATTTCTCTTCGTGCGCTTAAGGGCAAGCTATCTCTTTCTGAATTATAGGAGTCTTTGGGAAAGTGGCAGGATAGAGAGAAGCTGTATTTTCTTGAAACTTTTTCTGATGAAGTGATTTCTGCCTTTCGGAAATATTCAGATGTTTTCGAGTCTGAAGATGTAGTATTGGATGCTAAAGCATTACGTAACGGTGTTTTTTCTCCCTCTAAGGTACCCGATGCGGTCCAACGGCTGTTTGCATTGCGGGACGCGGCGTTTGCACTTAAAGAGAGAGCGCGCCTACAGGCAGCGGAAAAGGAGCAATCGGATTCGCACATTGGTGGCGGCCAATCATCTACCTCCCCATCAGATAAGAGCGAACTAGTGCATGCTAAACCAATGCGAGAGGCGGCACCTTTGTATGTTCCTCCTAAAGGAGCAGGAACTAGCTCAGGTATGTCTTCCCCCGATGCTAGGGGTTATTTTGTGTATGATTGGGTTTATACTCCCTGGCATAGGGCTGATGTTATGGCATTAAAGAATGCATTGCCTGACCCTCGCAAGAATCCGGCGGCCTTTTACGAAGAGGTCGAAGGGGCCTTGAATTCTTGTACTATGACTTTAGCAGATATAGATTTGTTCTTTGGGCTTATTTTACCACCGGATATGTGGCGATCTGTGCGGAAGGTGGATGATCAAGCCGTTTTTAAGGCCAAATGGTCTGAGATTGAGGATGTGGATAGGGAGAGAAAACCTGCGCAAAAACCACCCCAGCTTATTTTAGATCTTCCAGCTGCTATCTTGACTAAATTGAAAACAATCATCCCCCCTAAAAAGATTGACTGGAATATGTTAGCCTCATGTAAACAGAAGGTTGATGAATCAGTTTCAGATTTCTTTACACGCTTTGAGGAGACATTTCATGATTTCAGTGGTCAGTCGCTTACGGATGATACGGGCCGACATCTTGTTGTTGATAAATATGTGGCGAATTTATTACCGGGAATAGTAGCTCATTTAAAAGCGAGTGAAAGTTCTTGGTCCACTTCGTCTCCGGCATCCCTCCTGACCATGGCTCAGTATTATGATCGTCAGGAACAAGAAGCGAAGGGGAATGAGGAGAAGAAATCGAAAGATTTGAAAACTAAGGTGATGCTAGCACAAGTGTATGGTCCGCCTCGTCGGGGTGTAGAAAGAGGTAGAGGAGGATTCTATGGTCCCCCTTCGGGCCGGTCAGATGTAAATAGAAATCAATGTGCGTATTGTAAACAGTCGGGTCATTGGGCTAGAGATTGCCCGGTGTTATATGCATCTCGTCAGGGACGTGGTCAGGGACCACCGAGAGGTAGAGGGGGTTTTTCGAATTATAGAGGGAACTCTAATGATCGTACTCGATTTGAGCCTAACGTACAGCAACGGCATAGGCCTAATGTGTTTGATAGGCAACATCAGTATCAAATGTCTGGGAACGACCGTTCTGGGTACCATGACTCACAGTATGCGTAGGATTGCGTTGGATGGGGGTTAGAATCAGTTGAAGTGCCGGTTGATCAGAAGGGTCCTTATGTTTCAGCAAATGTTTTGGGTTCTACTGATCGGTTCCTAGTTGATACAGGAGCTACTCGCAGTGCGCTGTCCAAACAATTGGTTCCGAGGGCTCCCCCATCTGGCTTAATGGTTACATCGGTAGGGTTTGATGGTACACTCTCTCGAAGCCCTCTTTCCCGACCCCTTGCATTCCATGTTGACAACTTTTCTGCGCCCTGTCCGTTTCTGCTTGCCCCGAACACGCCTGACAACATTATGGGTCTTGATATGCTCAAGCACTTCAGAGCTACGATCCGCTGTTCCCCTACTGGAGTACGTGTGATATTAAACGATAATCACCCAATGACAGACCGGATGTGTGTGGTTGCGGAGGATACTGTATTGGCTTCCCTCCCTCATTCTTTGTGGGCCACTTCGGATACTGATGTGGGACAGATGGTGATTCCGCCTGTCCACATTAGTGTCCAGGAGGGTGCGGTGTTACCGCGCCTCCCTCAGTATCGTATTTCCCAGGAGGGGGAGGAGGCACTCATACAGATTGTGCAGGATTTGATTAAGGTGGGAGTAGTGGAGGAAGTTCCCTATAATGTCTGCAACAGTCCTATTTTACCCATTTTGAAGAAAGATACCGATACCAGGGTTTATCGTTTTATCATTGACTTAAGGGAAGTGAATAAGATAGTGATACCTCAGTATCCAGTGGTTTCTGATATCACGACGTTACTCACTTTGGTCCCGCCAACGGCGACCACGTTTTCAGTTATTGATTTGAAAAATGCCTTCTTTTCGATTCCTATTCACCCCCATAGCTGATACCTTTTCGGTTTTACTCTGAATAATAGGTCTTATAGATTTTGTAGAGTCCCTCAGGGTTATACAGAGAGCCCTAGTATTTACAGTCAAGCATTGAAAAGGCAGTTGGATTCCTTTGTTCTGCCCGAGGGTGTCGCCCTTATACAATATGTCGATGACATCTTGTTGGCGGCCGACAGCCCGGAGTTGTGTGAGCAGTGTACGTTATCTTTGCTTTCCTTTTTGGCATCTCATCATCACAAAGTGTCCAGGAAGAAATTGCAATTCTGTAGACCAAAGGTGACTTATTTGGGTCACCTTTTGTCTAAGGAGGGGCGTGCACTCACACCAGATCGTATTCAAGCAATTTTGGACACGCCAGTACCTTCCACACAAAAGGATGTGCGTGCATTTTTGGGTCTTGCTTCTTTCTGTAGACAATGGATATTGGGGTTTTCACACATAGCTAAACCATTGTTAGCCCTTTTGACAAAAGACACACCGATTCCTCTTCCCTGGTCAAATGAGTGTGAAATTGCTTTTCAGCAATTACGACAAGCCCTTTGTTCAGCACCAGTGTTAGGTACCCCTGATTATACGAAGCCCTTTTCACTGTACGTGCATGAGAAAGATGGATGTGCATTATCAGTTTTAGTGCAGATGCACGGCGACAAGCAACGCCCTTGTGCATATTTTTCGGCTGTACTTGATCCTGTTGCCCGAGCATTGCCTGGTTGTTTTCGCTCGGTTGCGGCGACAGCTGTGTCAATACGCCAAAGCGAGGGAATTGTGTTATCTCACAAACTGTTGGTATTAGTCCCCCATGCTGTTGATGCCCTGCTTAATCAGACAAAGACGCAGCACTTGACCGGTGCTCGATTAACGGGATATGAGTTGACGCTTTTGGCTCCTCATATTACGTTAAAGAGATGTGCAACGTTAAATCCAGCCACATTGTTGCCGTTCCCGGAAACTAATTCTGAAGCACGGAAAGCACATGATTGTATTCTTGTGACTGAGGAACAGACAAAGGGTCGTATTGATCTCCAGGATACGCCCTTTACTGATGTAGATGGAGAACTGTGGGTGGACGGATCATGCCTGAAGCTACCAGATGGTACGACTTCGGCAGCATATGCAATTACCACGTTACAAACAATAGTGGAGACAGCGCGCATACCGCAGAAATCAGCTCAAGCAGCGGAACTGATAGCATTAACACGAGCATGTGAGCTCAGTGCAGGATTGTGTGTGAATGTTTATACAGATAGCCGCTATGCCTTCGGAGTAGCGCACGATTTCGGCCTACTCTGGAAGGAGAGAGGGTTTCTAACGTCACATGGAGCACAGATAATGTACGGGGAGTTAGTTCACAATCTTTTGACTGCATTAACATATCCAAAGAAGATTGCTATAGTTAAATGTAGTGCCCATAAGAAAGTGGTTGATAAAGTTGGAGAAGGGAATGCTTTCGCAGACCGGGTGGCACGAGAGACTGCGATGCAGCCTGGGGCTACTGCAATGTATGTTGTGAAGTCGCAGGCAGAAAGATGGCACGATGCTAGGAGAGAAGTGCTGGAAATACAGAGGACCGCTTCCGATAAGGAACGGGAGCAATGGTCCAATGATGGAGAATTAGATGATGAAGGGTGTTGGAGAAGTAAGCAGATGGATAAGTGGAAGTTACCCAGAGCCTTCGTACAACCTATGGTTCAGATGGCACATGGACTAGCGCATGTCGGAGCTTCCGCAATTGTCAAATTACTCACACGAGTTTGGGAGCATCCGGAGATCGCTAGTACGGCAAAGAGGGTAGTGCAGACCTGCATGATTTGCCTGAGGTATAACCCAGGAAAGGGTACGCGAACTCCAGCAGGAGGATTTGCGACACCTACTGCACCTTTTGAGGTTTTGCAGATGGATTACATTCAGCTTGAGCGCTGTAACAATCTGAAGTATGTTCTAGTAGTGGTTTGTGCCTTCAGCAAATGGGTTGAGGCATACCCTACGAAAGACAATACTGCAATGACTACAGCCAAGATGCTATTGAAGGAGTTCTTCCCTCGATATGGTGTTTGCAGATTGTTGTGGAGTGATAACGGACCTCATTTTATAGCAGACGTTATCAAGTATGTCCTGAAAGGCCTGGGAATTACCCAAAAATTTCATGCAGTGTTTCACCCTCAGTCTGCGGGATTGGTCGAGAAATATAATGGTACTCTGAAGCTTAAGATCGCGAAGATCCAAGCTTCGACTTCTTTGACTTGGCCAGACGCTTTACCGCTGGCATTATTGTCAATTAGATCGATACCGCATTCTCGGACCGGTCTCACACCTTACGAGATCGTGTTCGGACGCCCAATGAATATTTGGGGTCCACCAAAACCGAAGTCAGTGTATGATGTACCTTGTGTAATGATGAATGATTATCTGGCACAGTTAACGGATAATTTGGTTTCTATTCATCAACAGGTTCGAGAAGCGCTCCCTGATCGGTCCACAGGTGAAGGTCATAATCTCCGACCTGGAGATCAGGTTATGATAAAGGTATTTGAAAGGACGAACAGTCTGGAGCCGAGATGGGTTGGTCCTGAGCAAGTCCTGCTTGCAACGAGGACAGCTGTGCGAGTTTCCAATCGGAAGAACTGGATCCACTCTTTGCACTGTCGTAAAGTGCCGCCTGGATTGGTGGAGCCTGCTGTGTTGACCGACCATCAAGAGATCCTGACTACGGAGAAAGGCCGTGCTGTGGAGCCGAACGACACTGAGGAGCTCTTCCCGGACCAATTGATTCCTGGAGGAGGAAGATATCATCTCAGACCAAGGAAGTAATTGTTGTATCCAAAGACGTTGTCAGAACGGCCCTTAGGTTAGTGAAACGGAGAGCCAATGTGGCAAGGGGGGGGGATCAGCCCTGCATTAGTGTAGTGACACCCGTCTTGGCCCGCTGGTGAAGAAATCAACGGCTGCCTAAGGGGAAGAGTTCTGACAACCTTTTAGTTTCAGGAAGATATTGACTTTTTACTACAAGATGGAAAAGAAGAAGATTCTTTGTGCGACGAGTTTTATTATCATTGTAGCTATTGTTGGTATAACCACATGGTTTGTTGAAGACGTGACTCCTGCCCGTGAGTTGCTTGTTTTGACCACTCCAGTGCCTGAGGAGCACTACTTTTATACCCTTCAGTATCAAGAATTGAAGCATCGCCAGTCTTATTTGAATAACACTTTCATCCAGATGTTGCATCATACCCATGTTGCTACGAATGCTACGAACTGTTGGATATGTGGTATGATGCCAGCTCATCAGAAGAAAGGAGGAACGCCGTTCATACCTCTTCCTTTCTCTCATAATGGCTCTTGTAGAGCATGGTGCACTTTGCTTTTTGCCACACGGAAGCCTACAGTGGGACGACTACTTTTCAGACTTAATAGGGAATGTCATCAAGATAAAGACGGCTATCCACAAGCAAATGGGACAATATGGGAGTGGGAAGAATATCGACCAGACAATGAATCGATCCCCTACATTTTCACGAATACCAGAGACACTGTAGGGAAAGAACAATTTGTGATTCAAGTGGCACAAGCTCAAGCGGACCTGTGTGTCCAGAGTGTGGGTTATATTCCTGTTGGTGTTAGTGACTGTATTATTGTGTTGAATATCGATGGACTAAATAATAGTACTTTCTTAGCCTCCCATAATACATACTTTGTATGTGGGAATAAGGGTTATTATCGTTTGCCAGCCGGCTGGTCCGGAGTATGCTATGTAGCATTCTTGTTACCCCCTGTATTTTTAGCACCTGCATCTTATCATAAAGATTTGAAGTTGTTGAATAATGTGACTGTAAATAGGTATAAACGTACTCTATCTATTGATGATGTTGATCAAACTGATACTAGTTTACAGCAGTATGTTGATTTTAACCCCTTCGACGCTCATGACGGAACGGTTCCGTCATGAGCGTCGGTTGAGCTGTGCTCATGACGGAACCGTTCCGTCATGACCACGCCCGCGCAGGTAACGGTCAGCACCGCGGGGGAATCCGCCCCGCATGGAAGGGGTTAACCGAGGATTGTTTTTCTTTGTTGGAGCTGCCCTAAATAGTAGGAAGGTTCGAAGATTAACAAGAGTTGTAGAGGCTGTGACGAATCAGACCGCTGCTGCTCTTGGGAATCTTACGGAAGAATTACAAATTACTAGAATTGTTGCATTGCAGAATCGTATGGTATTAGATGTTATGTTAGCTGATAGAGGTGGAGCATGTAAAATTATCGGAAGTAGTTGTTGTGTGTTCATTCCTGACCATACGCCATCAGTTTATAATGCTATTAATAAATTGCATAAAATCGCAGCTGAGATTCATACAGAAAATGGCACTTGGACCTTTTCTGGATGGTTTTGGGCATTGATCACTACATGGGGATGGAAGGTTTTAACTGGTCTCTGCATTATTGTGGCAATTCTGTTTTCCTGCTGCATCTGTGTCCAGTGTGGTCCTTTACTCTGTTCTTTATGTGTGTCATTCTGTATTCCTGATAAGAAGGCTATTGCCAATGTCACCTATCAGAAACATTTAACTAAAGAGGTGGAAGAGATTATGAAAATTGACATATATGATGATTATCCTAATAAGCCGAATGTCTTCAGTAAATGCTGAAAGGGTCGTCTGTTGAAAACTAAAACGGCGATATGATTAAGCATTCACTAAAGACATGAATTCTCTCTAGTTAAAACATGTCTTCCGTCTTTATGTTGCCTAATGTCTGGACTCCATTTTGTATTATCATGTCTCCACGTGCTCAGCACGAGAAGAGTCCTATCTTCGTGTTAGTTGCTCTTGTAATCTGCCTAGTAACAGTCTATAAATAGCTCCTTTGTCCGTCTGGCGCATGTCCAGACTTGACCGCATCTGTTATCAGTTAGTCATTGCTTGACCATGTTTTCGCGGGCTTAGGAATGTGTTAACTCCGCCCACATATCGGTTCTGTATCGAAAATGTCCATAAAAGGTAATGCTTTTCGCCTCATGTTGTATCCACCCACTTATGAGCCCCTCTGTTGTGTATAAAAGGGGACTGTGTACGCAAGTTCTTTGTGCTACTCTATGCAATACTGAAGAGTGTTGTATAGGTTGTAGGACCACCCTTAAGGGTTAATAAACTCTGTCTTTGTATTTGCAGTTTCCGTGCCAACTTCCTTCTAGTTTCCGTTACAGGAGAGCGAACCCTAGTATTCTGCGGGCCTAGCTGGGGCCTGTACTCAGCAGCAGTAAAGTTAGGATTTTATTTTAAGTCTGTCTTAAATCTGTCCTAAGTCTCAGGTGCTAATGTGTGCTTTGGGTCTTGGTCCTCGGTGCTGCATGGTGGTGGTGGTAGCAACTTGCTCGAGCAGGTTTCTTCAGCTTCTGTGTCCTATGCTGCAATCAGGATGCCAGTCAGCTGGCCCTAAGAGTTCTCTTGGCTTGACTGGCATCTCAACAGCTTCTCCTTAAGCAGGGCCTGGCAGGGCAGGCACAGTTCCTCTCTTCACTAGCCACCAAGTGCAGCAGGTGCAGTCCTTGTAAGTGCAGCCTCTCTTTGCTGATCTCTACATGCAGCAGGGCAGTCCTTCTTCTGTCCTTATTCTAAGTCGGTCGAGAATAGAGGTCTGGGTGCCAGGGGTGCCCCCTTTATGCTCGGAAAGTTCTCTTAGAGCAGGATTTGGTTAGTGCCCAATGTGCTACCATGTTCCCTCCCACATTATGACCACTTCCTATTGAGTGCGGCATTTGGCTATCCCAGGATGCACCACTCTTCCCACTCCCAACATGGTGAGACCCCTCTCATCCCGTTCAGACCTCCCTAGCACACTTGCATTGTGTGGCTACCTCAGAACTACACATTCCTGGGGAAATCAGTTTGGCAACTGGTTTCCTCTCTCTGCTTTCCGTGCCAGCCTGTCTACCTTAACAGTGGGGCAGCCTTCCACCCTGGTTTTATGCATCTGGCCTTCAAAGGTGGCTTCACCATTGAAGCCTTCCTTTTGGGGCTTACACCCAAGTGGATTACTGCAGGAGGGATGTTACATTACCCTGGCCTGCAGTTTTTCATTGTTCCCATTCCCGAGAGTCATTGGCACGTCTCTCCAGGAAGGCAGAAAGCTGTCTCATTCAGCAGGCTCCACGCTAGAGCTGCACACTGCAACAGGTTAAATTTCTTTTGACTTGAGATATGAGTTGGGCTTAAAGTAAGGAGTTGATACTTTGCAGTGCATACTTTGGCTGTACCATTTAGGAGTTACCACAGCGGAGCTGTCAGCCTGTAACTCTGTACTCGTCAATTTTGTGACCAAGCCTTTCCACAGTAAAAACTGTCGTTTTGCATGTTTTACTGTCAGGACATGTAAAGTCCATGTCCTGCTTGTGTTATATGTTGTGGCCTGCCTTTAAGACTCGGAAGGCCTACCAGAGGGGTGACTTACACACGTGTCCAGGGGAAGTGGTGTCTTTGCCCTTGCTTTCAACGGCAAGCTCGGCTACCAGTGCACGGCTGCTCTACCAGTCTGCAAGGGCGAACCGGGGGACTCATTTTACTTAGGGGACTGCAAGGGTGGCACAACCAGTGTTGCAAGCCCTGGAGGACCCCTCTGACTTACATGTTATGGGTACCAGGACACCATATTCTAGGGACTTAAATGAAAGTTGGCCATTTCCAATTGTGTACAGCCACACTGACTTACACTTTAGGGTCAGGGCACTAGCACAGGGGTCTGGTCTGCAAGCCTCAGCACACTCTCAGAGTAAAAAGTAAAAAAACAGCAGCATCAGTCAAAAAACTTGGGGGTGACCATATAAAAGAGGCATTTACTTACACACATTGTAGGAAGCTGGCTTTCTATATAGTGCACTAAAATGTAGTACACTGTGTAGAGAGTCCAGTGAGACCCAGATTGGTATAGAGAGTAGATAATACTGATGCTCTATCAGCGGGTAGTGTGGGCAAGCAGTTAGGCTTATCCGAGGGTAGTGCTAAGCATTTGTTAAACTCACAGAGGCAATACATGAGGCACACACTCAAGAATAAATCCTAGATCAATTAGCAAAAATCAACATTGATTTTTATATCATTTTTAAGACTAAGAACTTCAATCTACAGTAATTACTTTTTAAGATAGCAATTATTAAAGCTCGCAAAATGTATTACTTTTGTGACCAATTACACACCATTGAAATCAATGGGGGAAAAAAAGAAAATCTCAAAGTTCACCTTTGTAATTTAAGTACGCAGTAAGGCCAGGACCAATGTTCTACCCTCAGATTCTCTGGAGCAGGGTGGATTCCACCAGGAACAGGGTTCTGAGGTTGTTGGTAGCTGGTGCACTACAAAGAAGGGAGCCACTCGAAAACACACTGCACAAAGGGACTTAAAGGAAAGACCAAGGGGTCCTACTCAAGAGAGCAAGTTGAAAGGGTCTCAGGACCACAGGAGCACAGCTGTATCATTGTTACTTGGGACGTTTGAGCCAGTTGCAGAGCTGATAGTTCAGCCGGGAAGCGTGCATCAAGGTGTCCTTGTGGTCAGGAGCAGGCAATTTAGAGAGGCGATTCAGGGACAGGTGGGCCATTCACGAAGTGGGTCTCAAGGGTCTCGACGTCCCTCTATGGGTGCTTGCTTCCTAGGCAGTTGGAGTCCTTAATGGACTCTTCATCTTGCCGTATGCTGTTGGAAGTCTGGTACCACAGATATTGGTACAGCACAGCTCCGGTAGGTGGAGACAGATCTGACCCACCAGAGCTGATGAATCTCTTTTGGTTCAGGTGCTGCTTCAGAGTGGCCGGGGAGCAACAAGTCGATGCACCAGCCTTCGTGGGTTTGGTGCATGCAGTCTGCAAGTTAGTGATACCTTCACCCCAAGGGAGTTCTTTGGTGGTTTGTAGAAGGCTGGAGTAGCTTCGGGGTTCTTGGAAGCCTCACAGTTGTAGGATGAGACAGCATACCACAATTGTCAAGTCTTTGATCCACCAGGGAGGGTTTGGCACCATCTTCTCTGCAGCAGGGCTTTAGTTCTCGGGCAGCAGCTCTTCTTTGTTTGTATCTTCTTTGTGCCTTTCAAAATTAAGTTGCAAGGTCCAGGGATTCCAACTAAATACTGAATATAGGGATTTAATATCATTGTGTGCTTTCTGTTTTTAACATTGCTGTGTGTGTAATAACTGGCTTGATTAACAAAGCCTTTTTATTTTGTACCCTCCACACTCCGCATCCCCCACTCTGACTGGATCCCTTAGCCCGGCCTCAGCACCTCCTCACCTACATAGTCGCACGCCTGCCGGGTCTGTCCCAGCCGACAAAGGCGCTGAGGACACTCTCTATCCCCAGGCGTGATCGAAACCGCGGCGGACATTTTAGGTTGGGGAAAGCGTCAGACGCTCCCCAGTGGTTAGTATATAAGAGGCACCCGTGTTGGGCCTCTCCACTGCGCGTTCGATTCCCTCCTGAGGCGGAAGCCGGGAGGTAGCTCTGCTTTTAATATCATTGTGTGCTTTCTGTTTTTAACATTGCTGTGTGTGTTATAACTGGCTTGATTAACAAAGCCTTTTTACTTTGTACCCTCCACACTCCGCATCCCCCACCCTGACTGGACCCCTTAGCGCGGCCTCAGCACCTCCTCACCTACATAGTCGCACGCCTGCCGGGTCCGTCCCAGCCGACATAGGCGCTGAGGACACTCTCTATCCCCGGGCGTGATTGAAACCGCGGTGGCCATTTTAGGTTGGGGAAAGCGTCAGACGCTCCCCAGTGGTTAGTATAAAAGAGGATGGCCATGCTTCCGCGCAGCGGACGTGAGCAGCGGTCGCGCCGGGTACGCGCCGGAGTCGTGCCAGAGTCCTGCCCGTATGCGCCCGTCAGCGCCAGGAGTACGCCAGGGCCAAGGCACACCTCCCACCAACACACATATCCTGGTATGTCAAGGGAACGTATACTTGCTTATAACAAACATTCTATACTTTGCAACAACGCTCTGAATCCTGACACATGGGTAGGCCCAGTCAGTTGTCAGTACTGTAAAACCATATGCGTCCCAGAATTAGCACCTAATACTAACATACAGCCTTCTGTCGTGCAAGGGGGGCTCATCAATGCTAGGTCACTGTGTAAGAATGCTCTACACATTCATGACTTAATCACAGAAGGGGACTTAGACTGGCTCCTCATCACAGAAACCTGGCTTAAGGCAGAGTGTAATCCCGATATATCACTGGCCGTCCCGCATGGCTTTCTTATTCAACACCTGGATAGACAGAATAAACGGGGAGGAGGCCTGGCCATCATCTATCGTGATTCCCTGAAATGTACTACATTTGAGCTACCTGATATCAAGTGTGCAGAGGCTCTGGCCTTCTGCTTAAATATCCATGACTCTTTTACCTTCTCTGGTGCCCTGATATATCGTCCTCCGGGCCAACCCAATGAGTTCCTAGATAGTATTGGCGACGTTCTGAGCGAGCTTACGGTCAGATTCGCTCATTTTACACTACTGGGAGATCTTAATCTCCATCTGGACTCCCCGGATGGACCAGGGGTAGCTTGCTTCATGGATATAATTAACATTCTTGGCCTGAAACTGTTGACACGGGAGCCTACTCATATTGCAGGACATATTCTGGACTGCATTTGCTCTAATTCTGATGTCATGATAATCAAACCCCCTAGCACACTAACCTGGTCAGATCATAAACTTGTCCCTTTTGACGTGTTACTGGGAAATAATGCCCCTAGCACAATTGCCAGGAAAATCACCAGGAGCCCCAAACCTGACTGGAAAAAAACACTTACCCAGCCTGATCTCCTTGAAATAGTAGCAAATAGCAAACCCACACTAACGGGCCACACCTCATCAGACAATCAGCTGTTCTGTCAATGGATCACCTCACTTAGTAAATTGACTGGTCCAACCAGCACAAATAATAATCTTCGAGCTACAAAAAACAGAAAGAGTGCCCCTTGGTTCTCACATGCATTAAAACTGGAATTAGGTGAAGTTAGATCGCTGGAACGTAGGTGGCGCAGACACTATGAGGCCAACGATTGTCTCACATATAAAAATGCACGGAGACAGTACCACACCGCTATTAAGCGGGCCAAAAAAGCATACTACTTGGAGGCAATCTCCTCTTCAGAGAATGGCCAAAAAGCAATTTTTAAAATTGTCAACAGTTTTACTAACCCCAAGGCCCTCTCATAGGAAATTCCACCATCCCTGTCTCTTTGTAACTCCATCGCTAACTATTTGGAAAAGAAAATTCAAGACCTGATCAAAGATTTTCCAAAACCAATACTGTCCGTCTCAGAAATTGGAAGAAGTGAGATAATCCAGGGAAATATCAACATGCCCCATCTTAATGCATTTGACTCCATCTCCTTAGAAGAATCTCATCAAGCTATTCTTCTTAGTAAATCTGGTTCTCCTTTTGATCCCTGTCCCCCCTCGTTCCTACAAGCTCTGGTCAATGAGGTAAACCCTATCATTAATGCTATTATCAATTCCTCACTTTCCTCAGCGGAAATCCCTAGCGAATGGAAGTTAGCAGCTGTCAAGCCCCTCCAAAAGAAACCACTGCCTGATCCAACCATCCTCTCTAACCTCCGTCCCATCTCGTTGCTCCCGCTGTTGTTTAAATTGACAGAAGCATTCGTCAATAAACAACTTACAGACTTCCTGGAAAAAAATAACATCTTGCATGCCAACCAATCTGGCTTTAGGGCCAATCATTCAACCGAATCTGCCCTTCTTTATGCGTCAGAGACCCTACGAACGGCCATGGACCAAGGGAAGAAGGCTGTCCTGATCTTGCTTGATCTGTCGGCAGCCTTCGACACGGTCTCGCACTCCATCCTGAGTGAGCGTCTTTTTAACTCAGGTATAAGAGAAGCGGCGTTGACATGGTTCAAGAACTTTCTCGGCCACAGACGTCAAGTCACAGTGCTGGGGGACTTCAGCTCCGAGGAAAAATATATCAGTGCAGGGGTCCCACAGGGCTCTAGTCTTAGCCCTGTACTTTTCAATCCATATATGGTTCTCCTGATTGAGTTTATCTCCTCCTATCAGATCAGCACTATCTCATACGCCGACGATACGCAACTCATCCTGGTGTTGGACAGAGAGCTGCCTGGAGCTGAAGAGAACCTTAAAAATTGCCTCACTGCCACTTTTGAGTGGATGAAGTGTAACCATCTTAAATGCAATTCAGGGAAAACAGAAATCTTGCCTTTCGGCCCGCTAAATCTGTTTTCACCCAAACATTGGTGGCCTGTAGATGCCGAAGCCCCCCCAAACACCGTCTCCTCCGCCCGTAACCTAGGCATCAAGTTCGATGATGCTTTATCATTTAAGCAACAGGCAGTGACCGTAGCAAGCACCTGTTTTCACATCCTCAGAAAGTTTTTTGACCTCCTTCCCCTCCCAGCTAGGAAAACGGTAGCAGTTGCACTCATCACATCAAGACTGGACTACTGTAACAGCTTGTATGCAGGAGCAAATAAATCAGTGCTTCACCGATTACAGATGGTCCAACATGCAACTGCCCGTTTGGTCCTTGGCTGGCCTAGAAAGTCATTGGCCTCGGCAGCCCTCACCACTCTTCACTGGTTACCAATACATAAGCGTATTCTTTTCAAAATCCTGGTGATCACTTTTAGAGCTTTTCACTCGCAAGGACCCAGGTATCTGTGCAACGGCTTTAGGCGCTACCATCCTGCTCGCAGCCTAAGGTCCTCTAATCAGAATCTCCTAAGGATCCCTAAATTTAGGCTCTCCAGCAAAGGTGGGAAATCCCTGGCTGTAATCGGCTCCAGGGCGTGGAACAAATTGCCACCCCAGCTTCAGGAAATTTCTACAGAAAAACTTTTCAGGAAAACCCTGAAGACCTGGGTCTTCTCCCTTACAGAAACTGCATACAAAGCCCTAGTATAATTTGCACAGGATCCCTCGAACGACTGCCGTTGCCAACATGTTCCATCTATGTTGACAGTTAGCGCCAAGATGCTCCCTGGAGTGATAGTCGCACTCTATAAATGTAGCTTCCTTTCCATTCCATTCCATTCCATTCCATTCCAGGAGACAGGCAGTAGCCAATGGGCTACCTACGTTTGGGAAGTCTACACACTCTAAGTGACCACTTGGTATGAGAAGGGGCGCTACTCTACCACTGATAGGGTAAGTCTTGCCATCTCAAGATGGTAGTATTGGAAACATTGTGTCTGCATCACCTGTCCCACCTTAGGGGTAGTGCTGGCTGAATTTGGGCACTCAGTTTATTTTAACAAATTTTCCCACCTGTCCTCCCCCCAGATGTGGAGCAGCAAAGGTTGGTTGGCATACCTCCACTATCTAGAGATGCCTGGGTCACATTTCAAATGCGGCATCGCCTTTGAAGTTTCCCACTCAGGAAGGCCATCCTGTCCTGGAGGAGGTGTGAAGCACCTCCGCCCGGAGCAGTGTCTGCTCAAAGCCTCTGTGAGTACTGGCCCTCACCCAATGAGGTCAGAAACATCTCTGGTGGTGATATGCTGGCTTAAACAAGTCAGTGACCACACTCGTGCTTGGTTGGTTTTCAGGGAACCCTCTAAAAGGTCTCTGTAAAGATGACGATTTAACTCCAAAGTGGTTTTCACACAAAGTATTTATTACGAAGTACAGAGAGCCATCCCAGCTGGCACAGCTACAGCACAGAGTAAAAACTGCCACTGAAAGAACACTCAGAGCAGAACAAACCTAAACACTCTATATGACATCATAGCATCACATCACCACACCTCCCCCCTTTTTTAACTCCACAAAAATACTATAACAACATAATAATACAATAGAACGTATAAAGAAGGAAAGAAAGAGAAAAAAAGAGAGAAGAGAAGAAAAAATATATATATATATATATAAATAAAAGCAGAAAGCATGAATATAACACAATATAACTTATACATAATCTCGCAGTTTGCCTGGTTTAACATGAATTCTGGTGCTCTTTCTAATACCACTATCCTTTCTTAAAGTATTTTTGTCATTTTTTACATTCTTGTTAAAATAGCAAGGATCCTTGGCTACCCGAGAGGTATTCCACCAATTTCCATTGGCCAACTTAACAGCATTCTTCCTAACTTCCACAACCTGCTGAGAATCTAGAAACTTTGAAAGACCTTTTCTAACTGTCACTGGATTTTTTACTTTAACCCAATCCCCAATACAAATACTGTGAGTTTCTTTCTCAATAGCAGGTTCAATTTTCTTACAAATTTCAAATGATTTTTTATTAGCAGAATCCCACATGCGCCTCATGTCACAATCACGGTGGAAAGATTTCACCATCCAAAAAGGATAAACCTGTGAAGGAGCTTTTCTCCCTCTCATGAGTTCGAATGGACTAAAAATTGTGGCCACATGGGGCGACGTGCGATATGACCAAACAAGATCGTTCACTGCCTGAAAAATGCAAATCTTTGATCTAAAAGCTGCTTGGACACACTCTACAACAACTCTATTAAATCTCTCGGTTTTTCCATTACTTTGTGAGTGATAAAGAGGAGTTCTAGTGTGTTTAATGCCACAAGAACGTAAAAAAGAATTCATCTCTTGTGAGATAAATTGCACACCGTTGTCTGTAAGAATTTCCTCCGGAAAACCTTCCCTAATGAAAATCTTATTGAGACAAGTAATGACACTTTTGGAATTGGGAACACTGATGGGTTCAACTTCAACCCATCTAGATAAATGATCAACAAGAACCAAAAAATATTTGGAATTGGCAGGAAGAACATGGAAAGGTCCAAGAAAATCCATACCTATCTTCTGCCACGCTCTCCCAGGAGGAGATACAGGCGAATCAACAGCACCCTCTAATACCAGAACTTTGTCACTAGTATTGCACCGTACACATTGTCTAACCAACTCTTCAATTTGAGAGTCCATCCTTGGCCACCAAAAATCGGATCTTACCTTTCTTTTAGTAATAGTTGCACCCAAATGACCAGAATGAGCAGCCAAGATGATTTTATCTCGGTAGCACGAGGTGGGTACAAGTTTGTCACCTCTAACAACTTTTCCACCTTCAAGAGAAAGTTCACTGTTGACTTTCCAGAACATTTGAAGATCTGGAGAAAGAAGTTTCTCTTTAAGCCAACCTTTTTTGATCAACGAAACAACCTCACTGAGTACAACATCTTTATCAACTTCAGTGACCCAGTCTTCTTCTGCAAAAGAGGGGATGTCGTGATTGACACATGCTACAAAACATTCCTCTACATCAGCTTCCCAATCTTGTTCATCTGTGTCCTGAATAGGAAGCCTAGACAAACAGTCCGCTCTACTATTTCTTCCTCCAGGGATGTATTCTACCATAAATGTATTTTCTAGTAATTTGGTCGGCAGCCTGGCTAATCTAGCAGTGGTGCGTTTGATATTTCTTCCAGACAAGATGTCAACTAATGGTCGATGATCAATTCTGAGGACAAAAGATCTACCCCACAAATACGACTTGAACTTCTCAACACTCCAAGCACAAGCTAGCAATTCTTTTTCGATGACGAGTACTTTCGTTCAACAGGGCGAAGAGTCCTGGATGCAAATCCCACCGTGTACTCTTTCCCCTCAGCAAATTGCGACAGAACAGCACCTAGACCATACTCACATGCATCAACTGTAAAAATAGTTTGCCTACCTTCCACGAAAGCTTGCAAGGCAGGCGCTCTAACAATGTGACTTTTAATGAATTGAAAACCTTTCTCGCATTCTTCTGACCAGGTAAATGTTGCTCCTTTTTTAACTAGAGCTCTAAAACATTCTGTAGTTTTAGCAAAATCTTTCATGAATTTCGCATAAAACTCACAAAGTTCAAGAAAAGACATAAGGTGTTCTTTGTTCTGGGGGGCTGGTGCCACTACAATGCTTTTGATTAAACCGGGTCTAGGTTTAATACCTTGTTCTGATATTATATGGCCTAGATATTCAATCTCTTTTACTTTTAAGGAACACTTATTTTTCTGTAAGGTCACCCCTCTGCTTTCTAATACACCAAAAACTTGATTGAGAACTAAGTCATGTTCAACTTCATTTTTGGTAAACACAAGAATGTCATCTTGGAATACTACAACATTGGGATTGTGTCTAAACATTTCGGTCATTAGTCTCTGAAAGACCGCAGAGGCTAGACCGAAGGGAAGTTGGCAGAACTGGAAGACACCATCAGGAGTGACAAAAGCAGTAAGGTGTCGGGACTGAGGATGAAGTTCGACCTGATGATACGCAGCTTTGAGATCCAGTTTGGTAAACCATGAAGACGACCCAACTTTCGCAATAAGATCTTCAATGCGTGGAAGGGGAAAACCGTCAACCCAGATGGCCTCATTAAGACATCCTCAAGTTCCCAGACCTTTTCTTTGCTAAAACAATAGGAGAAAGCCAGAGAGTGGAATCAACTTTTTCAATTATGCCTTGCTCACACAACATTTGTAGGTGTTTAGAAAGATCATCTCTGATGCTCACTGGAACATTGCGCAACCTGTGTTTGACAGGAGTAGTATTCTCTTTAAGTTTTATAAAGTGTTGAAAATTAGTGATCCTGCCAAGATGATTTTCTAAAACTTTGCTGAACTTGAGTTCCCAATCATTGAACAACTGTGTGCTAGAAAGCGAGTAGGTATGTTTAGTGGGATGACTTTGATCAAGTTGTTTATCAATAAAAACAGGGTTCTCCAAACCAGGCTTGATGGTTAATCCAAACTCTGCTTGATGGACAAGACCAAGAACATTGATCCCTTTCTTAGCAACATATACCTTTCCTTTGATAGTTTCGCCTAAAACACTGATAGTAGCCCAAAAGTATCCTAACAACTCAGTTCTACTACCTTCAAAGGTTACTGTGAGGACATCCGGTGGCAATAAACTTTTCTGAAACCAGAACTTTTGATACTTTTCTTGCGCCACAATAGTAATACGGGCCCCTGTGTCAACTAGAAGTTGAATTTGACTCGTTTCAATTGTAACAACAACTTCAAGATCGGGAAAAAGTAATTGCCCTTTTTCATTATTGTTTTTAACCACTACAACATATTCCTGATTGATAACATCTTCATCATAAACATTGTCACCTTCGTTAATTACACATCTAATATTTCTTCTTCTGCTACTCATACAGACTTTAGCAAAATTGCCCATTTTTCCACATTGCCCACACTGTTGATTGATGGCTGGACAATTTTTAAAAGAAGAAACATGTAAAGAAGAACCACACCTATAGCAATACGTTCTAGAACAAGATTGTCTATCTTGCATGAAAGATCTTCCACTCCTAAAAGTACCCGGTCTTCTAATGTTATCACGAAAAACTTTACCCCTAAAAACATTGTCATGCATGGGAATAGAAGGTTTTGTAGAACTAGCGCCGGGATGTTTGGTGAAAACAGCACCTGAAATGGAAGAGTTAGATAGAGCAGTTTCAAGCTGTTTTGCATCATCAATTGAACTTTCAAAACTTTTAGCAATGTCTACTGCTTTGTCTAGGGTAGGATCTTTACACGTAGGTAGTCTTTCTTGTATCTTTTTACAATAACAACGTGCGACCAATTGGTCTCTCACCAGCTGAGAAGTGAAATTCTCAAATTCACATTTAGAAGCCAAAACTTTTAGAGCTGTAATAAAAGTGTCTATGCTCTCATCAGATTTCTGTGTTCTCGTAAAAAACGTATATCTATGTACTACAATATTCTTTGTTTTAGTGAAATATTTGTCCAACTGGGCTACCGCTGTTTGAAATTCGTCAGGGTCTTCACCTTCGAGTGGGTCATAGGGGGGTAGATGATCAAATACATTTTGTCCTTCGACCCCTAGATGGTAATACATTAGGTTCTTTTTCCTTTCAGGCCTGTATCTTTGACCATCAATCGCACCCAAGTATGCCTAGAACTATCTAAACCATAACTTCCATTCCAAAGGGGGTTCTCTAGGTTCTTGTAGAAAAGGCGCTGGTGCAGCAACACTCTGCATGTTGACACTAAATGCAAGAAAATAAAAACACAACTGTGGGATGAAAATGATTAACAAGAAGAAATAGATGTGAGAAAAGAAGAAGAAAAGAAGAAGAAAAAAAAAATGTCTGAAGATTCACTACTTCTGCAAAGAAGCAGAAAATGAGAAGGTCAAGCTTTGCTATACACAGAAGAAAAGCAAAGCTAACATATCTCGCGATTAGCAGTGAACACAGCTGTCGAAGAAAAAAAAAATATATGTGTGTATCACAGATGAAGACATACAGTGATAATTCCACTGAAAGAAACAAGAAAAAAAAAAAGTTCAATTTGAACCACTAGATGGCAGCGTTGCGTTGTGTTTGTGTGATGAACTTGGCTTGAACAGTAACAAAGTGAATATCCCAAAATAACTTTGGATCAATTATCAGTGATCCAGAAAAGCACAAGTACAAGTGATCGCGCAGAAGAGAAGAAAAAACAATAAGCTGTGCGCATCAGCGAGTATTGAGAATTCGCTGTGCGCACTAGAAGACTGTTCCTTTTTTTTTTTTTAAGTTTTGTTCTGTCAGCTGAGCAGTACGTGTGGATGACTACATGTTCCACGTAATGAATAAAAGACCGATCTAAAATGGCCGCAGTAAAACGTGATCTTACGCTCTGACAACAGACTCAAAGCGTCTCTACTGAAGAGACTTCACGCACCATGCAACTCATACGATCTTACGATCTGTCCATTGTGATGCGTTGACCTCAATCGCTAGACCCTGAGTGAAGTTCTACGACGTCATCATACAGGAGAAATGGCAGAAGGATGAACATCTCTAGCTTCCAGCAATAACGGTGAAGAGAGACGATAGAAGAAGACGGAACGTAGGTGAGACATTTAACAAGGCGTTTTTTTCCCTTTTTTTTTATATTGATGAGTTCGTATCGAAGAAACACCACTGTGGCTTTATTTCCCAGGAATTTAAACGCGGTGATTAACTCGTAATCCCAAAAGTCTCGCAAACAGGAATAGACTGTATTGCGCGTAATCCCAAGAATATGAAAGAAATGTGAAATGGGCGCGGCTCTCTGTACGATTGAAGTGAGATAAAAAAAAAATACTCACGGTTGAGAAACTTGCCGGCAATACGTACTCGTTGATGCTGAATGTAGACAGGTAGCAGCAGGGGCAAATGCAGTGGCAGTGGCAGTGGCAAATCAGTATCCCATCCTCTGTCGCCACTGTAAAGACGACGATTTAACTCCAAAGTGGTTTTCACACAAATTATTTATTACGAAGTACAGAGAGCCGTCCCAGCTGACACAGCTACAGCACAGAGTAAAAACTGCCACTGAAAGAACACTCAGAGCAGAACAAACCTAAACACTCTATATGACATCATAGCATCACATCACCACAGTCTCCTGTGTTCATTTATTAATAAATCTAACACTGGTATGTGAGGATTTATTAATACAAGATTGTTGGTACCACACATCTTAGGAGTTCAGAAACTCATAATGACAAGTGTCCTGCCCATTTACTCTTCATGGCTTCTCTGTGAACTGACAATATCCAAGAATGGACTTGATATTGCAGGGTTATTTCTGCTCATGCAGATCTGCCCACACATGTGATATAGTGCACCAAGTCTTAGGGCTATAAGGCCTGCAGTGGGGTGACTTACCTACACCTCATGCAGTGTTTGGGGGCATGGCACACAGGGCTCTTTGCCATGTTGACTCTTCAGTTGTCTCTGCACCAAGACACGCAGCATTTAAAGACAGTGTCCATGGTCTTAGTGAGGGGTCTCTAGGGTGGCCTAATTGGTGCTGCAGCCCTACTGGACCTTCTTCAGACCCCAATGCCCTATCTACCAAGGGTTCAATTAATAGGTTCTTATAAGGATTGCTGAATTTGTGCCAACTATGGTCCAGTTTTGGTGAAAGAACACTGATACTGGGAACCTGGCTGGCAGCATCACAGCACACTACAGTCTAAGTTGCATAAAAAAAGAAGCAAAAAATAGGGGTACTGCAACAAGAACCCAGTTTCCCGCACACTTGATATGGCAAAATAAATGTAAATGACAGTTTAGTAAAATGCAGTGAAAGTCAACACGAGTCAACGTCTTATTTTGAAGAAGTATAGATGCTCAGAGTTTCAAGAAGGAGAAAATGTGTAAAAGTCAATAATGGTGAAGAACTGGGAGTGGAGGATCCTATGGAATCAGAGGGTCTATGGGATTGTCCTGAACAGGTCTGATAAGAACGCACAAGCCCGAAATGCATCAACACTTCTAGGAGGCCAACTCACCATGAACAAGCAATGTCAAAGCCAATAGGTCTTGGCTATGAGAGTCCCTGGCACTATTTATGCAGCAGCGACCAACAATTTATGATGCACTGTTTTGTCCTTTTGAAACAGCATTTATATAATCATGAATAAAAATCTGCTTTAATTGAATTCTCCATATGTGCCTCAGGGTGAGTATCTATGCTGTATGTATATGGTTAAATATTGAACTAATTTCATATAAAGAGACATGTTTTGATTAGTTGCAATTAATTAGCAGCTGTTGTTTTCCATAGGATGATGTATCCTCAAGAGAAAAAGCCTTACAGGTGTTTATAAAGATTAGTGTTGTCGAAAAGGCGCAAACTTTATATACAGCTTCTATCGAGTTTACAACGGCATTTGATAAAATAGACGGGCCAACATTATGGAGGGAATTACTTGCGCCACATAGTTCTATAAACCTGCTATGATGGATAATAGCTCTTAATTCTTGGTGCAGAGTTCTAATGGGCGGGAATCAAGGCCGAACCCCTAAACTCCAAACAAAGAATGGTTCGAAACAAGGCTGCCTGCTACCTCCTCTTCTTTTCTCTATTTTTTTTACACAATTTACCTGCACAATTTGCAAATATTTGAAACTTTCCTTTACGCATTGCATCTTTTGATTTGTATATGTTGATATATGCGGATGACGTGGTTCAATTCGATCTGACCTCAAATGATCTTCAATGAAATGTGAGTGCCCTAAATACATACACAAAGTTGAGTTCTTTAATTATTATTATATCTGAAATCAAACTATTAGCTTTCAAAGGAAAAAAAATACTGTTACCTCTTTTCCTGGAAACTAGGTAGAAACACCCTGGAGATGGTAAACACTGCAACATATCTAGGTAGAGTGTCCCCCCAGAACCGAGATAGCAACCCACATCTCTCCCATCTAGAGAATAAGGCTGTAGCACAGGCTGGGGTTTTACATAAAATGTATACAGCTTCTGGAAGGAGACATTTTAATAAATTATTAGAAATGTAAAGAGCTAGAATACCTCCAATACTCACATATGCACTTGAAAGTGCGCATGGCGCTTTAAAATTTGTAAGGGGTGCATCATACTCAAGAATTGAAATGCACTCGTGTATATACAATGTGTGGTTGAACTTCGTGCATATTAAAATTAAGTTTATATGTTATCATTTGAAAATCTGTGAAGAAAAATCATGATGTGATTTCCAGAATTGATTGAGATTTCGTGTGTATTCAAAGAAATCATGTAATTGTGCACGCATATGGTGATTAAAAGTAACCAGATGTATTCACTGTTATAAGATTCATATAAAGACCCGTGTAGCGAGTTCATATTAAAGAGTGTTTTAAGTTAGCCAGAATCGGAGGCTCGACTTTTGTTTTTCCCAGGTTTTATTTTGCCTCGTTTGCTCTGAAGGTGAGGAACTAATTAAAATGTATGTGTGTGGAATGTTTTTTGTTTTACCCCTACTGCAGGTGGAGGAATTTGACCTTGTTAATTTAGATTTAAGAAGATACATGGGAGGAAAGGAATGTCTTTGAGGCGCTTGGACAAGAGAAAAGGGAGGACACCTTCCGGGACTGAAGAAACGTGGGAACCAAGGTTGGCAGACAGAAGTGTAAAAGTAATTGGATTTGTGGAAAGTTACTGAAGAAGGTGTTCACTGAACAATGTACCATGTGACTCGTCAGGGGTGTAACTTTGCCTTTTTGTATTAGGTACAGGGACAGATCTGCAGGACTTCTCCTTTTGACTGAGGAAGGAGAGCACCTTAGAACGAGCTCTGTAGCTTAACTACTTGCCCCATTTGACATGAGTGTACTTCTTAGGAAGTGAACACGTGGTGACATCTTTTGGGGGAATGTTAGAAATGGGATCTCTGGTTGGCTAAGGCTTGCGCCAAAGCCAGACAGAAACCACCACTCTACTCAGGGCAAGGGAGTTACACACTGAAGATAACCCCTGGTCACTCCCTTGGTAGCTTGGCACGAGCAGTCAGGCTTATCCCAGAGGCAGTGTGTAAAGCATTTGCGCAACACACACACAGCAGCAACACACTAGGCACATCACAAAAGGAACTCCACACAAGGTTATATGTAAAAACAGCCACACCACATTAGAATAGTTATCACACAATATACACTGTGCCAACTGGCACGAGGCAATATTTACAGGGGATTATATACACATGGCAAGTCCAATTGGGCCACTGTTAGAACCATCACAAAGCACAAATAGTAAATGTAGAACACAACCAGTAATTACTGGCAAAATACTGTACTCAGCATTATATTCTGCAACATAAATCATATTATGCAGTCAGCATCACCTTAGGCATAAAACATATTATGCAATAATCCTCACAAGCATAAATCACATTAGAGGCATAAATCATGGTGCATACATCACATTTATCATAGGCACCACATAAATCACATTAGGGCCTGGTGCCCTACCAACCTAACACTGACCCCCTGGCCAACTGGCCTTCCCTCTGGGGCCCAAAGGCCCTATGTCCAAAATGTCAGGGCTGGGCTGCCAATGCCACTCCTTTCTTCTTGTGCAGACACAAAAATGTCCCCAAAGAAATGATAGCGCTGGCACCACTGTACCTCCTGGGTCCTCACTGGGACTCCTAAAAATGATCTGGCCTAAACATTGCAGCTGCCGCTAACTGCGGTGCAGCTGTGAAAATAACTGTAGGCACTGGCACTCACTGTGTCCCACCTGGACTCTAAAAACAAAAGTGCCCAACGTTGCAGCTGCCCGCACTGGAGCGGAGCAGTTGTGAAGGGAATGGGCAGCGGCGCTCTGGGGCCCCGCTCTGGGGCTCTCTCAAAAAAATTGCCCCTAACGTTGGAGCGGCCCTCTCTCCTGCGGGTACTCTCAGAAAATAGGCACTGACAATGTGCCAAGCAGAGCCCTCACTCACCGGGATTTTCTGTGGACACTTCCGCTCTTGTGCCACTTCTGGCATCTGCGGGGCTCTCCTCTGGCCACGGGAACGAAGGGGGTTGAAAATGGAGCCCGCGAGGTTCTTGCACTGGACTCTCGCGCTTACCAGTAGGCCCACTCACAGTCAGGAGGACGCGCCTGGCTGCCGGTGCCGAATCGGGCCGCGGTGGTGATTTCTCTTCAGCGCCACAGTGCGGGGTGGGCACCCACCCCAAAACAAAAGCTTAAAGCGGGGTAGGCACCCACCAGCAAACCCCAAACACAGGGTGTGTACCTGCTATTAAAATATGCAAAAAGCAGGGTGGGCTCCCGCTCCATTTGGCAAGAAGGCGGGGGAATCCCCATGTCAGCATTCCCTTTAGATAGGTGGCAGCTCAGCGCTGCAAAGCCCTCGCTTTTCTCGAAATAAGATTAAGCGCTCACGAGGCGCTAAGTCCTGCACAGTTCAAGGGGGCAAAGCTGGGCCCAGGTAGGCCAGCACACAGGGCCCTCCAGCAGGGAGGCAGTCCCTTGTGGTAGTTTCTCCTGGAGCTCAGCAGCAGTAACAGGCCCCCCAAGTCACAGGAACAGCTCAACCTTCATGGGGTCACAGCCCCTATATTTATATCACCTCTGGGCTTTGTCTGCCCTGGCTCAGAGCTTGGGGAAACCAGCATAAACTGGTTCAGGGGGGAATTGGAGGACTTTGTTTACCAGGCTCCTCTTCCCCTTTGTCAGGTAGGGGCTCGTCATCAGACACACCACAGGGGGCCGGAGCCAGCATTGTACAGGCTAGGCACAGACCTATTCAGGGACCAGGGACTTCTCCCCCCACTACTCCAAATGCAGATGTCCCATTCAGCCTAGTGCTGACTCACCCTGCCCCTCCTGGAACCACACACACCTCACCAGCCCCTGTCACTCAAAAGCCAGATATGAAATTCACATCAGGCAGGCAGACACATCGCACACAGAAATGCCAACTGCTAAAAGTGGCATTTCTAAAATAGTTATAATAAATCTGCGCACACCATTGGGCACATTTATTATTGCCATTCCAAATATACTAAACTTGACCACGCTGCTCCTCTCATATCAGAAATTACCACTGAAACACTTATCAGGGAATCCCCAATGCATTCCTATGGGAGGGCAGTCTCACAGTAGTGAGAAACCAAAATGGCGGTTTGTCACTACCAGGACATGTCACACACTTAAGGTACATGTCCTACCTTTTACCTACAATGCACCCTGCCCATAGGGCTAGCTATGGCCTACCTTAGTGGTGACTGACATGCAGTAAAAGGGGGGGTCACAGACATGGCACACACTTTAGATGCTACGTCACAGCAGCAGTAACACTGCTCGCACAGGCTCTGCAATGGCAGAGGCATGAGACAGGTTTGAAAGGCTACTTTGGTGGGTGGCGCAATCATCGCTGCAAGCCCACCAGTAGCATTTAATTTACCAGCCTTGGGTATATGAGATACCTCTGTACAAGGAACTGACAGGTAAATTAAATATGCCAAATAGGTGTAGACCAATCTTACCATGAGTAACACAGAGAGCACACGCACTTTACACTGGACAGCAGTGCTAAAGTGCCCAGAGTCCTAAAACCACCAACACTATGGCAGAAAAATATGCTAGGAGAAAGGCAAAAAGTTTAGGGATGACCCTGCAAAAAGGGCCAAGTCCAACAGGGAACTTACTAGGAAGGGAGGAAAAGGGATGCCACTTTAGAAGTAGAGTAGGGACTGTGGGAAGTTGGCCTGTATATGCTGTCCACAAGTTATAGTGGGCACCTTGTACCAGTCCAAACAACCCTTATTGATGAATAGGTTTAAGACAACATTTAAAGAAAGCTATCCTAGTGGTAACTATGGAGAGCAGCCTTCAGGCTAAGTCTTGAAGGAGTGTAAAGCAGCTTGGTTTACCAGATTATAACCTCCTGAATAACTAAATGAAAGGACAACCACACAAGGTATATGTATAAAATATATGTATTTATTTCTAAACACTCTCTACTAACCTCTTTATGAAGTTAGAGAGAAAGGCACACAATACCAAAGTTATTAAACAACAGTAAATAGCACAATATACACTGGGCCCCAGGGGGAGACCAAACCATATATTTAGAAAGTGGTATAAGAACCACGACTTGACTAGAGACAGTGCCTAGAGCACGTACAATCGCTGGGACCCCAAGGAACCACCCTAGGCAGTGGCACAGGAGACCCACGGGGGACGTGTGCAGTGTGAGAACACAGCCACGAGCCCCGTACAATTCAATAGGAAAGTTGCAGTTGAAATTTTAAAGAATAAGGACACTTAGAAGAGGACTTTGAGCAAACCCCTTTAGACTTAGGGGGTTCTAGGGCCAGCACCCATGGGAGCACCCTCGTGTTACCTCACCCAGTGAATCCGGGTGCATAGGTGTCAAATGGTGTCAGGAATTGTAGTTGATTTCAATGGCGATGTGCTGCAAAGTGCTGCTGCTGTGGAGAGGAGAAGTGTCCGGTGTGATCCAAGCCTGGATCGAAGATGTGAAAAACCTGAAAGCAGAGGGGTCCCCCGCATCCGTCGAACGATCGCCGGAGACAAATCATTCTCTCACCTAGCCGAAAAAACCTGGAACAACCGACCCATCTGCCTACGAAAGACCCAGGACCTGCTGGCCTTCAGGTGACTCCTCAAGACCTGGCTGTTCGAGTAGTAGCAGCGCCCTCGCCCCCCCCCAGCGCCTTGAGACCCTCACGGGTAAGTAGTGCGCTCTACAAATGGATTGATTGATTGATTGAGAGTCTGGGTCACGTGACCAGGGGTAAGATAGATGAATGCCCACCGATGTCGGGTGTTTCAGGTGCAAAGTGGTGAAGCTTGACTCCACGGCCACGGGGACCAGGAGGCGTCGACGACAACCACAGTCCGCAGGCGAGCTTTCCCACGAAGGATGTCGAGTGCTGGGGGGTCAGTTTCCGGACTGGAGACCAACAAGCCTTGGCAACAGCAACCCACGCGGTGAGAGAAAAATGGCTTTGTTGTGGACCAGCAAGGTCCTGTGGACTCCCCAAGCGATGGAGAGTCAGGGCACATCTGGAGCAACCAGGAAAGCACAATGAAAGTTAAAGTACCCTTCTCAGGGACCCACAAGTCAATGGACAAGGGATCGTGAAGGGACCTCGAGAGGAATCACTAGATACCAGCCCACGGGTCACTCGAGGAGTGTAGGCCAGCAATCTTCAGTGGAATCACTGCTCGGGGTCTGGACTACAAGTAGCCCAAAGCAAAGCCTCAGGGATCGCCAAGAAGCATATGCTGCTGCAAATGGTCACGCTGTCCAAGGGTAAAGTTGCACGGTCCCCACGAGGGCTTTGGATCTCAGAGTTGCTGAGAGCACGGATCAGCCTCGGGGAAGCTTGGAAACCCACCTCCTGTGTTGCAAAATTGTCGGTGTCATTCGGGAGCAGCGTCGATGCAAACCGGACAGATGCGTCTTTGGTGCCTGCCTTGCAGGGGAGTAACTCCTTTACTCCAAGGGAGATTCTTCGGTCATCCAACGTTGTGTAGATAGTAGAAGTTCTGGGATTCTGTAGCAGAGTTTCGTCCAGGTAAATGTAAAGTCCTGTAGTCAGGGGTTGCTACTTTATACCCAAGGAAGGGGTGGGACAAACTCTGGGGACCCACCTATGGGAGGGTCAGGAAACAGGGGTGGCTACACCCATTTCCTTTGTCAAGTTACGTGCAAGAGCAGGGGCTGGTAGCCCCTGAAACTGGTTTGAGCTGGACTATGCACAGGGACACCAAATGTGCCCCCAGTGCAGACATCAAAGCACTCTTGGAGTGCACCCACCCAGCCCCAATACACTAAAGCCTGTCTGGGAGGTGGTTACACCTCCCTGTGACAGGAAACCTATTGTCCAGGCCTCCCCTGCTGGACTTTCATCCAGCAGCAGGATGGCAGACTCGTGTCTGGCAGCATCCATTTTGTGATGCCAGGGTCTGTTAAGCTGGTACCGGGTATACCGGTGCTGTCATGTTTCTCCCTCTAGTTGGGTGGAATCATACCTGTCACACCAGTTACTGGTGTGGGGGTATGAGTGCAAGGTGTTTGACACCAAACACGACATGTTTCCATGCAGCCATACCAAAGTTAGCATTTCCCGTGAGGTTATAATGCACTTAAGAGTATATGGTTTGGCTGCATCACAAACAATCCCGGAATAGAGGTTCCGAAAGCTGCAGAGGGGCTCTGCTCATGCATGGGCACCCTCTCACATGAAACCCAGCACCCTGCCTTCAGGATTGTTAAGGCCTGCCATAGGGGTGACTGATAGGTTTATATGTGCAGTGATATGGAGAGATATAGGTAACCTATATCTCAGTAAGGGGTGCATACACCTCCTTACACAGGCTGCTGTAGCAGGCTTGTTGTGTCATTTTAAATGGCTTCCCAGGGGTGGCATAATACATGCTTCAGTCTCTGGTAGGCCTCTGGGGTACCTATGCCCTGGGTACATAGTATAGCATATACTAGGGACTTATAAGGGTACCTCAGAATCCAATCTGGAGTGTACCTAAAGTACATGCAATCAGTTTAGAGAGGAAGCAGCTAGGCTGGGGCCCTGATTAGCAGGGTCACAGCCAGACTAAAGTTGAAAAACAGTGAAATATCAGCAAAAAATGGGGGTACCCATGTGAAGCAGATCCTACTCTCCTACAGTGAAAGATTATTCTAAATTGGGAAATACAAATGAAAGGAGATTTGGACGCAGCATCTATACTCTGCTGTGTTCTTATTTTGGAATGTATCATTTTATCCCTATTTTGTCGTATGAACTATATTCGTAGATTGGGCTCTGTATTAGTTTTTATGTATCTTTATACTTTGATTTTGAGGTGTATCTATATTTTGTTGTTTCTGGCTTTGTAATAAACCTACAAAAGCTACATTTGGAGTTTTTGGTTATTGGATATGGATGGGAGGGAAATTGTATAATTGGTAAAGTGTATTCTTCCCTACACACCTTTTAGTAGGCAATAAAAGACCATCGGCTGGAGATACAGAAGTGAAATTAGGGTGCAAAATTTGGCCTTATCAATTGGTAGCGAACGAGGATGGTTGCCTCAAGAAGTGAGGGGAGATTTTAGAAATTTAGAATAGAATTAGACTTACAGAGGCCAAAAGAGAATCCATGAAAGAGAACAGAGGATGGCAGGCTTTGACGGAGATCGGTGGAAGCAGATGGTGCGTCGAAGACAGGGGTAGCGTGAGTAAGAATAGTGTGTGTGCGGTGAATTGATTGTGTGAGGTCTTGCGGAGTTGGATGATAGTCAAGTGAACGTGAGGTTATTGGTTCACTGGTCTGAACATGTGCGGATCAGACGGTTTTGATAAACGGACTCGAGAAGTCCAAGATCAGAGGATGGTTTTGTAATTGTAATTGTCTGGTCATTAATGTGGGTGTCGTGGAGCGCTATCGACGGCTCACTTGGGGTAGGGAACTTTGTGTGAATGATTTTATAGAGTTGCGTGTGGTAAGCCTCAAGCCAGGGGTGGACTACAGCGATTCGAGTGACTGACGCAGGTCATGGGTCACGGAGTGTGAATGTCCTTGAGTGGGTGTATACTATCGATCTTTTAGACAGCAGACGATTACTTGGTTTTATGTAACAGTAAGTTGCTGTGGCTGCCTGATAGGTAGTTACTTGGTTTAGTAGCTTTTGGGTAATCAGTTACATGATTGTGTGAATGTGAGACCGAATGTTCGAGCTGAAATTGTAAAGGAGGGTGAACCATTGCAGAGAAGTAATTGTGATGTCAGAGTGTGCCGCGCTGTGATAGGCCGGTATGAGTAATGGCATGCTGGCATTGTAGGGTTCTCTGCGAAAAAATGTGGAAAAGAAAATTGTGTATTGTAATAAATTAAGTTGAAAATGAGATGTTTTAAGGTATTGCGAGATTAATGCAGAGGAGATTCAGGTTTAGTGACTCGAGTCGGGGAAGAAGCCCCACTAGAGGATTCCCCAGCACACTATATGGCAACAAATGTAGGATTGCATACAATAGTGTGGCTTCAAAATTGGCATAAGATTACAGAAAAGGAAGGAGAAATGGCTTTTCCATGTTATGGGTCATTTCAATTGGATGTGTTGTATCAATTGAGAGGTGTAATGTCTTCATTAAAACCTCCACCTAGACCCACCCAATTTGAGGCATTAGATGCATGGAAGCGGAGAGAAAACTCTCAAGGAAGGATGTGAAAAGCCATGAAGTTGTATCAGGAGGCCAGGTGGGATGCACAGTTGAATAGATGGAGGATAGATTCCATAGAAGGAGAGAGATTGTATCCATTATTCCTACAGGGAGTTAGTGCAAAGACAGGAAACACTGGAGATGACAGCGATACTGATGACCGTCTGTTGGATAGACTGTTGGCAGAGCGTCCTCCACCTTACAATCCTCAGTCTGAACAGGGAAAGCGAGAACTGGTAGAGGGAAGCCCAGAAGGAGTGGGAACAGATCCAACTGGAGTAAGTTCAAGAGTAGTGGGAAGAATTTCATGAGGATCAGAACTTGAAAATACTTAAATGAGAGGAACTAACTGTGACATACGGTTGCCAGAAGCCCTTACGATACCGGTTACCATTGGACCCGTAGTCTCCATATACAATCCGAGTATGGGAAATAGTGAGAGGCAACAACAAATGGAAAGAAGTGAAGATACCATCTCTGGAGGGAGTCTTACAATGGGGACAAGTGTGCCCTTGGGGCCTGTGGAGACTAGTACCCCATTGGCAGCAACGGCAGACCCTTCAAGGGTAAGTACAGGATCGGAAGTGAGACGAACAGGAGCACTGGTAAATTCTAAGTCAGAAATATGAATGTGGGTTCCCCCAGAACTGGAAAGTATGAGGAGTTCATCCGAAATAGGATTGAGACAAGAGGCATTTAGAATAAGACCTTGTGCCCCGAATGTTGGATTGGAAAGTTGATTAAGGAGTCAGAGTTGTGAGACAGAAGGTTGGCCTATCAATCAAGTTGAGGCAACGGGAGAAGGTTGGAGAAGTCGAAGTTGTAATGTGACAAATCAAGGAAGAATTGAAGTTGCAGTGAAGGCAAGATTGTTGGATGTACTGAAATTGAAGGCAGAGGTCGATGAGGTGATAGATGGAAATCGGCCATTGGAATTAATAGATTTATATGAACCAGATGAATTGCTATTTGTGGCCAAAGATGTCACTCGAAAGGCGAAAAGAGCCCATGAGACATTGGTCCAGCTGGCGCGGAAATCATATGTAGATTTGACAAAAACAAAAATATTACAGGGAAATCACAGATTGAATTACACAGACCAGGAATTGGAGGAGAAGAGAGTAGTAGGGTTGAAAGCACACATTCGAGAATTAGTCATAGGAATGAGGGCATGGAAAGCATTAGATCGATGGGAAGAGAAGTGGTCTAAGAAAAAGACCATTAGGAGAGGAATAGGAAATACCCAGCCTCCTGGAGGGGGACAGAGAGAGTAGGAACATTTCTGTTACGGGAAGTACAGAATGGAGGGTATGTTCATGTGCCTTGGAACAGGGGTGATTTGGCATCCTTCACAAATGATTTCCCTCGGCTGAGGGAGAAGCCTGAGGAGTGATACAAACAAATTGATCGGTTTGTGAAAATCTCTAAGGTTCTGTGGATAGAGTTGAATACTCTTTTTGACATAGTGGTTCCAGGGGATTTGTGGTTGGCGTGTATGATCGTAACTGAGTAGCCCACTGCAGAACCAACTAGGGATCCCATAACTCATGGTCCATTGCCAGAGGTCATGAAGGAATATGAGCAGGCAATTATGTGGCTGCAGTTCAAGGTAGCCCCTCGAACTATTGATTGAGTCAAGACAGATCGTACCACCCAGGACCCAAAGGAATCATTGCATGATTATTATAAAAAACTCTTATTGGCTTTCAAACATCATAGTGGCCTTGATGCCCTTGAACAAAAAGATATGTGACAGTTTGTCTTGAAATTAGTGTTAGGATTGAGAACTGAGATAAGTTTGATGATTCAGCAACATCTGATATGTTGGCAGAACAAGTCGGTGGATGAAATTCTGCGTTATGCTAAGTACTGTAGCGATCAGGTAGAATCCACGCATAAGAAAATGAAGGATAAGTTGATAGTGGTGCAGTTGAGGAATGCTGGAAGGCCAGACCAGATGCAGGGAAATGGAAGTAACATGGTTTGACGACAAGGGAGTGGTTGCGGAATGGGACAAAATATGACAAGCTACCAGGGACAGGGAATAGGATGAGGAACGGATGCAGGTACAGGAACTGAATGGGTTAACCTGAGGAGAAACACTGATTGTCATTATTGTCATAAAATCGGGCATTGGAAGCTCGAGTGTCGCTCAAATCCTGCTAATCAAATGCAAAATAAGGAAAATGTACAGGTATCTGATATACTGAAGACTTTGACAAGACCTAAGTCCATGGATGTGGGAGGCTTGGAACCTCAGGTTCAGGTGCAAGTGCCTCAACACCCTAGGATTGCTGCAGGAAACTATGTATACCAGCAAATGCCTTTCATTGAATTGACCGACAACTATGATCAAAACACATCACGAGGAAAGTGTGAGAGGGGGAGGAGAACTGCACTTTGGGAGCAGTATTAGAAGTAGATCAGAGGGGACCCTTTGTGGAGGGTGATATCGATGGTCACCCGATCACATTTCTAGTTGAAATTGGTGCAGCTTGATCTACTGTGAGATCAGCTGTAGTTCCAAATCTGTCACTTTCTGGACAATCGATTCAAGTGGTAGGAGAGACAAAACAGAAGATGACTAATCCGCTAACCAATGAGTTGCCTGTGAAAATAGGAACCTTTCAGGACTGACACCAATTCGTAGTTTGTAATTCGAGCCCATTTGCCTACTCGGACGAGATCTCTTGTGCAAGTTGAATTGTGCCATCTATTGTATTCCGAAGGGAGTAGAATTACAGACCTGTGATGACGATGCTGTTTTTAAAATGGCACGTCAGAATTTGTGTGCGGAGATGTTCATTATACCAACCAAAGATGAGCTACAGTGGATTTGAGGGACTCTGTGAATCCTGTGGTGTGGGAGTTCACAGGAGAGGATATAGGTTTGATCCGAGGAGTCGAACCTGTCAAGATACAGGTCAAGCCAAATGCAGACGTCCCAAGGCCGCCACAATACAAGTTAACACCCAAGACAGTGGTGAGAATAACACCAGTGATTAAATCCATGATTGTGCAAGGCATACTGAAGGAGATTAGAGGAAGCCCCTGTAATTCACCTATAATGGGGCTGCAGAAACCCAGTGGCAAGTTTAGAATAGTGCAGGATTTGCAACGATTTAATGAGACAGTGATTCCATGTTGTCCTGTGGTACTGAATCCAGCTGTGATCTATGTCAAGCATTTGTTTTGATACCCCTCAGGAAGAGATCCAATGTTTATTTGCTTTCCGGCTGGAGAACCGTGTGTTAACATGGTGTTGTATCCCACAAGGGTATACAGAAAGTCTGTCTATCTTTAACCAAATTTTGAATAGAGATAAGAATCATGAGGGTCTGACAATGCCACAGAATTCAGTTCTCATATAATACATAGACAACCCTTTGGTTGCCTCAGAAACTGAAGACGCTTGCAGGATAGATACTGTGGCTTTGTTGAATCATCTGGCAGAGAATGAACATAAGGTGTCACCTGGCAAACATCAGTACTGCTTGTCTGAAGTACAGTATTTGGGGCACCAAATTGAAAAGAGAAAGAGAAAGATGTCACCAGATTGCATAGAGGCGATTTTGCAAATGGGAACTCTAAAGACGCAGACGGAAGTCCAAATGTTTTTTTTTTAATTTGTTTTTATTTTGTTAATAAACAGCAGTACAAAACAGCAGTCGAACACGCAGTTTTCCACAAGATAGAGCAGTTGAGTAGCAACTGATAGAGACAAGTTTGTAGGAAACAATTCCATAACAGTACACATCCTCAATATCCACCACCCCGTGCCCACACCACTGGGCGCCCCCCCCATCAGTCTGAGTCCGAGGCATCATCGTCTGGATCTGAGGGCGGGTCACAGATGTCACCCCTGAATTTATTCCATGCCCCCCATACTTTACTCCATTTACGAGGGCAGCCCCGCCTGATAAAGGCCGACCTCTCAGCAAACATGGCCTCGTCCATGTCTGCTCCCCATGCGGTTAGCCTCGGCAATTCCCCTGTTCCCCATTTTTGGGCTATGTTGCGTTTGGCTATCATTATCCCTAGCGTAGCCCATCCCTGCGCCTGGCGTGAGAGGTCGTTATGTTCCCATATATTTACCAGGCAGCGTCTATGCTCCGGCCCCAGTGAGACTCCCCCCGACTGCGACAACGTCCGCATCACCTGCTTCCAGTACTCCTGGAGTACGGGGCATTCCCATATGGTGTGAAAGAAAGTTCCCACCTCCCCGCAGCCGCGCAAGCAGAACGGATGTGGCGCACTACCTATGCTGTGTAGGGTGTGTCTGGTGTAGTAGGAGCGGTGCAGAATGCGGAGCTGTACTAGCCGGAGCCTCGATGGTATACCCGCCTCTCGTGGCGAAGCCAGCACCTCCCGCCACTCCGGGTCATCAAATTCGCCCACATCATGGGACCATTTCTCTCGGAGAGGACCCATTGGGTCTGGTAGGTTGTTGATCAGTTTGCGGTATGTAAGCGATGTGGCCCTTTTAAGCATATAATCCATTAGTAATCTGTCCTCCAAGGGCGATGCCTCCGGCACTGTCTCGCCAGGCGTCAGCCTCGTCAGTAAGGCGTGCTTGATTTGTATGTATCGGAACCACTCGGAGGACGCCAGCTCGTATTGCTGTCGAAGACGCGCAAAGGTAATTATGTCACCTTTGTGCCACATGTCGCCAATCGTAGAGATCCCAATATTGTCCCAATTATCAAAGCCCCTGCTGTTTCTGAGCTTCCCGAGTTGCTTTGTGTCCCACAGGGGTGTGAGTTGGGTCAAAACCCCGCACCACCCTAGCTTGGCCTGCGCCGCGTGCCAAATGGCAACGGTCTGTCTAAGTGGGCCGATGAGCGCAGGAGCCAGTTTACCATCATATCGGGGTGACAACACACCTCGCTCTCCCAGTAAGTCCCTATCTGCCTTGAATGCCGGGTCCGTCCGCGGAACATGAAGCCACTGATTAATTACTTTTAGCTGCGCCGCCCAGTAATAGAGCTGGATATCGGGAAGCGCTACCCCTCCATCATACCAGCCGCAAGTTAATTTGGACTGTGCTATATGCGGCGGTCTGCCACCCCACATAAGGTTAGTCACCTGCGCCGCAATTGCGCGGAAGTTTTCCGGCAGTATGCGACACGGTGTGTTTTCCAGTACATACACGAATCGAGGCAGGGCCATCATTTTAAATAGGGCAGCTTTCCCCAGTAACGTGAGCAGCAATGCACCCCATTGACGCGCGTCGCAACTGAGCCGGTCTAGTGGGGGTTGCAGATTCAGTTTTAGAAAGTCCGCAGGGTTTGCAGTGACATGGATACCTAGATATTTAAACGATCCCGTCGCCGTTTGCAATGGGCAGTCCGCGGGGAGCCGAGGAGAAGGGCCGCGCAGCACATACAGTATCGATTTTGGCCAGTTGATAGTATAGCCGGACGCTCTCCCGAAGATTTCGCAGATGTTAAGTAGAGTGAGGATTGAACGCCTCGGGGAAGATAGATAGAGCAACACATCATCCGCATAGAGGGAGATGCGGTCTTCCCAGTCATTTGTCCACTTAAGTCCCCATATCAGGGGCTCCCAGCGGATCCATGCCGCCAAGGGCTCCAGCGCCAGGGCGAAGAGTAGGGGCGACAGGGGGCACCCATGACGAGTCCCACGTGTCAGGGGAAAGTCTTCAGACATATGCCCGTTAGCGGCAACATGGGCCATTGGTTTAGTGTAGAGAAGTCGGACCCAGGCACAAAATTTGGGTCCAAAGCTGAGGAAATAAAAATTATGACAAGGCCTATGTGTCCCCTATGTGTTCCCCAACGTTTCCTTTACATGCATGTACGCCATGCATTTTCCCTCCATGGCCTGTCAACCATGATGCCTATGCTATAACGTGGCCTGCCATCAAGTCTCCCATGAGAGAAACGACAAATCTGCACTGAGGCCTACACGTTTTGCATCATGTTTTCCTGCACTC
The DNA here is from genome assembly GCF_964204655.1 of Triturus cristatus. Classification (NCBI taxonomy): domain Eukaryota; kingdom Metazoa; phylum Chordata; class Amphibia; order Caudata; family Salamandridae; genus Triturus; species Triturus cristatus. The sequence continues at coordinate 17,030,418 of NC_140581.1, forward strand.
GTGCCATTTTCATGAAAGCCCATTTTGTGGCTCAGCCGGAGCCCGAAAAGAGGTTTCAGGCCTCAGACGCTCTGAGAGCTGCAGCTGCGTATCCTTGGCCTCGCACACTTGGGCCTCAGCCAAAGGGGCCCAGTCCGGGGTGCCGAGATAGTATTGAGCACGATTATCTGCTTACTCCTACTGAATGACATTCCTGCCTGGCAAAGGAGGAATAAACAAAACCCGCCTGCAAAGGATAGAGCCTAGCCTTTCTGTCTCCTTTTCCGTGATTGCAAAGCTCACGTCAGTGAAAAACCCATAGCCCCCATGTAAGGCCCACGCAGTGAATAAAGAAATAGAAGCCACATCGGCTCTTGGTGATGGGCAACCTATGTCACAGATCAGTTCCTGCTCCGGACTTTAGATATCAGATAATACAAGATGTGCTGGTCGTCCTGACACTGAAGGCCTCTCTTCCAGACTCCCCGGCTGCACAGCAACCTTCCCCCAGTTACACGTCAGTTACACGTCATGCTCGAGTTGAGCACAAGTAAGGCAAAGTTCCAGTAAAGTTCCAGCTGATCACGCAACCCCCTCCAGGTACCCACCCACCTATGACACTCACCTATGACTCATCAAGTGGACGCCCACATGGACGCCCACCTTCACGCCTACTTTCACGCCCACATGCTCTTATCTCATTCTCTCTTGCTCTCTTGTGCCTGAAGCGCTCCTGCTTACGTATAATATTGAATGTATATATACTGTACTCTGTGAATAAAGTGGCAGAAGACCCTTCCTGATCCCTTGTGGTGATGGAACCATTCTCCCTATAACTCGAGTTATTGGAATAAAGCCCTTTTGAACCTGATACCACGGACTCAGCCTCTTGCTTTATGCATGATCCTATTGATACCTATAGAAATTATGAGTGCGTAATACTTTATTTACGACATTTTATGGCGCCCGAATAGGGACGAATCCCCTTCCCCACGCGCCGGAGATGAAGGTCCAGTTTTGCCCCCTTCTACAGCCGTGACGGACTTCAAGTGCGCACGTCGCGGGTTTTCCCGCCAACTTCCTCAGGCCAACGGAGGAGACGGACTGCGACCAGGCATCCATACGAGGCGGTGAGGATTGCGGATCGTCCCGACCCAGAGCCCACCCTGCGAGAGAGCTGTGTCCGAGGTTTCAAGAGATCCGCCAAAGATACGCCATTCCCGCGCATGCGCAGCGTCGAGAGTCCGAGGCCTTCAAATTCTGCTTCCTGGTGAGTTTCATGGGGGTTGCATAAAGACGGGTTCATTTAATGAACACGGTAAAGACGTGTCTCACTTGTGAGACCGGTATGGTTGTGCTGTATTCCAGTGCATAGAGTTTTCAAGTATTCAAGTATACAAGTGCATGCATAGAGTCATTCAAGTATTCAAGTATTCAAGTATTCAGGTGCACCGATTCAACTGTATGAATGTTATTGTCTTAGTCAGGTTCAGTTAGATTTGAATGTGTCAGGTTTGTATGTAAGATTGTTTCATTGTGATTTTGTTTTTGGTTACATTTCAACATGCCGTTATTTTCGAAACTGCGTAAAATAGGTACTAGGAAAGGTGTATTAGAGGAATCAGTTAACATTCCGCCTAGAGACACACCTGGACATTTCATGTACTGTAAACATGGTTTAGAAGCCGTGTTGTTTTTAGAGCTATGGGTGGATTACACGAAGGATTTAGAGACACAGTATAGATGGCCTATCACGGGAACGTGGAATGCGGAATGCATTATGAAGGTAGAGGAAGAACTATGGAAGAGAAAATGTAGACCTGCTCAGAAGGATGCCATTGAGTTTTGGCACAAGGAGTAACATAGAAGAACAGAGAAAGAGTTCCACAAAGCAGAGAGAAGTAGACAGGAGTCTGAAAAAGCCAAAGAAAAAAAAAAAGTTACAGGAGGAAGGAGAGCGGGTCAAAAGAGAACAGGCTGAAAGAGAAAGAAATACTGTCGTTGCTGGTATTTATCCCGTCCTTTCAGAGGAACTAGCAAGAGTGGCCCCAGTAGAAAGACCCGTTAGAGTGCCACCGCAAGTACCCCGAAAAATAAGACCAACAGCATCCGAAGCGTTTGTTACCACCTACCTAGAGGAATCCCCACCAGCATACCTAGACGGATCTTTCCCTGCACCCCCAACACAGGCCCAGCTCCAGGAGCTCGAGGACGGCGGGGAGGGATCCGGGACAGCATCAGGAGGGGGGCCGACTGTAAAAGTAGACATCTCCGAATGTATATACGATCCAGATCCAGGAAAGGGCAATATGCTCGTGATTTCACTAAGACTTAGACAAGCAGTCGCATATTTGGAAAGATTACCAGATATGGATAAACACCTAAAGAAAATGTACAATTTCATAAGAACAAGGGAGGGTCCTGAGTGCATAGCAGAGGCCACACAAAACAGAAAAGTAATTATTAAGAACTATATCCTTCGTTTCCTAATTAACCGTCTGATCAGGGAAAAAGACGAAGGTGACGGGGACGTACACCCTTGTTATATAGGTTGGAGTGATCATATAGATGCCGGTCAGCATGATAAATCAGGACAGACAAACAGCATGTTGACCAAAATCCGAAAGGCAATAATAGCCTCACACGAAGCAGGACCGGACGGAAAGGCTGAGTCATCCTCTGATGACGAAGCCGGGGACAAAGACAAAGTACTATATTCCCTTGAAAGTTTATTCCAAACTACCGAAAAGGCCCTGAATAGATGGATAGGTAACGACCAGCCCCTCACCCCAACCGAAAAAGAATTAGCACGGTCAGCGACCCTGTGGGTGTCCCAAAATGATACATATAATAATGATATAGAAGCCCAAAGGTTCTTGAGCCTCCCACCAAACGAACAGCGCATAGCTGGTGTTTACATGGTCCAACATTTGATTACGTTGTCAAAAGGAAATTGAGAGGGGTGTAGCTAGAAAAAGAGCAACCCCTGTGATTTGATGACACCCCTAATGTACAAAGTGTTAACGAAAAATAATTAGTGATCGGTTAAAAGTTTAGCTTGAGAAAAAATTGTGGGTATTTCGAATTTGCAAATTATTCAAGAATACAGGTTTGTGTTCTTGGTGGTTCAGTGAGCCAATGTGCTAGGTCCAGACGGTTGTGGGTCCTGATTCACGCTGAACATGCAGAGACTTCCACCCATTAGAGGTTGATAAAATAAATACCATTGTGCGAAGTAATACCCAATCTCTGCTCTGTGCTAGTAAGTTATGTGCTGCACATTATTCACCGTGAGCGTTTTACTAATCTGAGATTGGAAAAATAAGATTACGATCCCCTGAAAACAAATTGTATATCAAAAACAATTTTTCAATAGGGCGAATTATTGCAGTTTATATGGAATTGGGAAGACTTTTTGTCTTTGACAGCTTCAGAGTGAGGAAAAGGTGGGGGCTAAAGAGCGCAGAATGTGATGCAGAAATCGAAGGCAGATTCTGACCTTGAAGCCTGTAAGGTGGGGGCTAGGAAAAGGAGCGGAAAACGGCAGGTGAAATCACTGCTTAGAAAGCTTCTCTGACATAGCATCTGTGTAATGCCTGCAGCCGAAGAGCCTTGAGGGCCAGGAATAGATAGAAAACAGATGGCTGGCAGCCCAGGCTCAAGCTGGGCTGAGGGGCTATTTTTAGCTTCTCTGATACAGACAGGGCAGCTGAGAAATGAAACTCGAGAAGCCTTCCTTTGTTCTATTCTGTGCAAGACTAGTGCCCCGAGGAAATGTCTATGGAAGACTGTTGTTTTTCTTTCTTAACTACTGTTGAATTGATTCTAGAACAAAAAGTAAAATGATGCTCTTGCTTGAAATTTTAAGGGCTATATGCCTATATAAAAACGATTTTCAAATTCAGACAATTTTCACAGTGGAAATTGTGGCCCAAAGCTGCCACCAGTTGGATTGGCAAAATGATCCAAAGGTTACAAGTATGAGAAGAAACATGAGATATGCGCCTTCAAATAGGAAATCAGGGTACATTGTGTTGGAATAGATGCATAACACCTTTCCAAAAAGAAATGTTCGTGTGTTTTTCATTTTTGATTATTCTTGCTGGTCCTGTGTGTCAGAAATAACACAGTGAGTCCAGCTGACAGCTGCTCATCATTAAGATGACCTTCTGTCAGATGGGGGGTGAGTAAGGCAGGAAAGGAAAATCAGTTATTGATTATAAGCCTGACAAATTAAGCAGGCCAGAATGTTCGCCTCTGAGCTGTAGGTACGGTAACTGCGCATCATTGCTCATTTATATATGTTATTGTAATTTGTCTATGTTTTCTGTGCTTGGTATACTGATGGCTTGGCATATGTATTTTTTTTGTTTTTGTGTCGTATTGACCAGTCTGTTTAGCATTAATACAAGTTCTCCTGTGCGGTACAGAGATGGTCGTGACGATGTCAATCTTTGCGCAGCGCTTGGCTGGAACTTGTTTACAATTACTAAATTTCACAGACATGATATTACCATCATCATGTCGTTAAAATAGCAGACAACACGTTATCAGTGTATGTCTAATTGGTATTGGAGATGAATAAAAAAAAAAAAAAAAAAAAAAAACAGTTATGCAAGACTAAAATATGTGTCACATGACTGCCCTTCTCTTATAGACAGGCAGCCTCGGTCATATGTTTCCAGATTGGACATTAAGAAACCATTATGATCTGTACACTCGCATCTTAACACTTGAAATGCCTGTTTTAAATAAGGACTGCCACCCCAGAGTGACAACTCTGCCTTTTAGAATGTTGTAAACGGGTTTCCACCCAGTAGCCCAGGGTTTGCCTGCGTGCCTAAAATCTGTTGCAGCAACGGCCTTAGCCATAAGACAAAGTGACTCGATAGTGCTGGGCCACCCCCTGACAGTACAAGTACCGCACGCAGTAGAGGTTCTCTTGAACCGGACACAAACCCAACACCTGACTGTAGCGAGACTGACAGGTTATGAGCTGACGTTATTTCAACCACACATAGAGATCAGACGATGCAACATACTGAATCCTGCTACTCTTTTGCCCTCCAGTACAGAAAACGTTCCACCACATGACTGTGTTGAAGTGATACATACCGTGACTAAATCAAAACAAGACTTGACAGATGTTGCACTCCCAGACCCTGACCTAACACTCTATGTTGACGGCTCATGCATGAGGACGGGGGCGGGAGAATTAGTGGCAGCATATGCAGTGACCATTGCTACTGAAATAATAGAGACTAAAAGAATAGACATACTGTCAGCACAAGCAGCAGAGCTCATCGCTCTGACACAAGCATGCATAAGAGCTAAGCACTTGAGAGTAAACATTTACACCGATTCACAATATGCATTCGGGGTAGTTCACAATTTTGGAGTACTATGGAGAGAAAGAGGTTTCTTGACCTCTCACGGGGCCAAGATACAGCATGGCCCCCTTATACAAGCCCTTCTGGAAGCGATACATTTACCGACAGCCATAGCTATCCTGAAATGCAAAGCACATACTAAAGCCACAGATACCATTTCTCAAGGCAATGATCTGGCAGACCGAACTGCTAAACAGACAGCTCAGACCCCACTAGACATGACGAACTCACAGATACCATCAATGACCAAAGCCATGACAGTCAGGGATCCTTCCAGGGATGTACAAGACATACAGACACATGCTACTGTAGACGAATTAAAGAAATGGTCGGAACAAGGAGGGGTACTGACTGATCAGGGTTGGATGACTAAGGGCAAAGCAACATGGTTTCTTCCTGATTCGATGGTACAAGTGATCATAAATACCGCACATAGTCCTGCACACTTAGGAGAGAAAGCAATGCTAGACAGCTTACAGAATATCTGGTTCAACAAGCACCTGCGTGCAGCAGCGAAACAAAAGGTCAGAACATGTATGATCTGTTGCCAATTCAATCCAGGTAAAGGCATTCCGGTGGAACAAGGTGGATTTCTCTCCACCTGACCATCCTTTTGAAGTCCTCCAAATGGATTATATCCAAATGAACAGATGTAGAGGTTACAAATATGTCCTGGTACTCATGAAGCAGGTGTCCCTTCTGTTAGGGTATACCTGGAAGTCTCATTGTGTGCGACATCCTGAAGCAGCAGGCCTTGTAGAAAGGCACAATCAGACCTTAAAGACAAAACTAGCAAAGATTTGAGCAGAAAAAGGTGTAGATTGGATGGTAGCCCTGCCGGTTGCACTCTTTTACATGCGAATGGTAGCCCATTCTAGAACTGGCTTATCTCCTTACGAAGTGGTCTTTGGTAGACCACCGAATATGTGGGGCACTCCGATGCCTAAAAAGATTACTGATGTTGATAGTAACATGCTGACAGATTACCTGGCTTCATTGATGCCTGCACTACTCTCTTGTCATTCGCAGGTTGCCGCCGCCCTCCCTGACAACACCCAGGTCAAGGAACACTCCATCGCTCCTGGGGATTATATTTTTATAAGGAACTTTGACAGGACGAGCCCTCTTGAGCCGAGGTGGAAGGCGCCGAAGTTAGTGCTATTGACCATGAGGACAGCCGTTAAAGTCGAAGGACGGAAAGGATGGCTGCATATACACCACTGCAAGCGCTACTTCGGGAATAACGACTCTTTTAAAAAGGAAACAAACTTTTCAGACTTTGAGCCCCCTTTACTAGAGGAGACTCCTCAGCAGGAGTACAAAGCTAAACTTAGATCTAGAAAGCCAGACCCCGTTTGATCAATTAAGTCCACTAGGTGGTGAATCGGTTGAACATGTATTCTCTGCAAGACTAAAATATGTGTCACATGACTGCCCTTCTCTTATAGACAGGCAGCCTCGGTCATATGTTTCCAGATTGGACATTAAGAAACCATTATGATCTGTACACTCGCATCTTAACACTTGAAATGCCTGTTTTAAATAAGGACTGCCACCCCAGAGTGACAACTCTGCCTTTTAGAATGTTGTAAACGGGTTTCCACCCAGTAGCCCAGGGTTTGCCTGCGTGCCTAAAATCTGTTGCAGCAACGGCCTTAGCCATAAGACAAAGTGACTCGATAGTGCTGGGCCACCCCCTGACAGTACAAGTACCGCACGCAGTAGAGGTTCTCTTGAACCGGACACAAACCCAACACCTGACTGTAGCGAGACTGACAGGTTATGAGCTGACGTTATTTCAACCACAGATAGAGATCAGACGATGCAACATACTGAATCCTGCTACTCTTTTGCCCTCCAGTACAGAAAACGTTTCCCCACATGACTGTGTTGAAGTGATACATACCGTGACTAAATCAAAACAAGACTTGACAGATGTTGCACTCCCAGACCCTGACCTAACACTCTATGTTGACGGCTCATGCATGAGGACGGGGGCGGGAGAATTAGTGGCAGCATATGCAGTGACCACTGCTACTGAAATAATAGAGACTAAAAGAATAGACATACTGTCAGCACAAGCAGCAGAGCTCATCGCTCTGACACAAGCATGCATAAGAGCTAAGCACTTGAGAGTAAACATTTACACCGATTCACAATATGCATTCGGGGTAGTTCACAATTTTGGAGTACTGTGGAGAGAAAGAGGTTTCTTGACCTCTCACGGGGCCAAGATACAGCATGGCCCCCTTATACAAGCCCTTCTGGAAGCGATACATTTACCGACAGCCATAGCTATCCTGAAATGCAAAGCACATACTAAAGCCACAGATACCATTTCTCAAGGCAATGATCTGGCAGACCGAACTGCTAAACAGACAGCTCAGACCCCACTAGACATGACGAACTCACAGATACCATCAATGACCAAAGCCATGACAGTCAGGGATCCTTCCAGGGATGTACAAGACATACAGACACATGCTACTCTAGACGAATTAAAGAAATGGTCGGAACAAGGAGGGGTACTGACTGATCAGGGTTGGATGACTAAGGGCAAAGCAACATGGTTTCTTCCTGATTCGATGGTACAAGTGATCATAAATACCGCACATAGCCCTGCACACTTAGGAGAGAAAGCAATGCTAGACAGCTTACAGAATATCTGGTTCAACAAGCACCTGCGTGCAGCAGCGAAACAAAAGGTCAGAACATGTATGATCTGTTGCCAATTCAATCCAGGTAAAGGCATTCCGGTGAACAGATGTAGAGGTTACAAATATGTCCTGGTACTCATGAAGCAGGTGTCCCTTCTGTTAGGGTATACCTGGAAGTCTCATTATGTGCGACATCCTGAAGCAGCAGGCCTTGTAGAAAGGCACAATCAGACCTTAAAGACAAAACTAGCAAAGATTTGAGCAGAAAAAGGTGTAGATTGGATGGTAGCCCTGCCGGTTGCACTCTTTTACATGCGAATGGTAGCCCATTCTAGAACTGGCTTATCTCCTTACGAAGTGGTCTTTGGTAGACCACCGAATATGTGGGGCACTCCGATGCCTAAAAAGATTACTGATGTTGATAGTAACATGCTGACAGATTACCTGGCTTCATTGATGCCTGCACTACTCTCTTGTCATTCGCAGGTTGCCGCCGCCCTCCCTGACAACACCCAGGTCAAGGAACACTCCATCGCTCCTGGGGATTATATTTTTATAAGGAACTTTGACAGGACGAGCCCTCTTGAGCCGAGGTGGAAGGCGCCGAAGTTAGTGCTATTGACCATGAGGACAGCCGTTAAAGTCAAAGGACGGAAAGGATGGCTGCATATACACCACTGCAAGCGCTACTTCGGGAATAACGACTCTTTTAAAAAGGAAACAAACTTTTCAGACTTTGAGCCCCCTTTACTAGAGGAGACTCCTCAGCAGGAGTACAAAGCTAAACTTAGATCTAGAAAGCCAGACCCCATTTGATCAATTAAGTCCACTAGGTGGTGAATCGGTTGAACATGTATTCTGACTTGCATAAGATCTCGGACAATGATAATCATAAAAAGAGCAAGATGAAAAGCAAATACTGTAAAATATTACGTGGTAGATGTATAGTGACTTTGATTTTTCTATCTCTTCTGTGCATCACGATAATATGTATCAGCTTAATACTACATGCTATTTTTCCTCCTATTGCCTCACTCTTACACTCCTCCACTAATGATACCATAAAGCACACATTTAGTGATCTGCCATCCTATGAGCTATCCTATCGGCTTGCCCTGCGCAACAATACCTTTATTCAGATGCTGCACCATTCACATCAGACTAGCAATGCTACAGACTGCTGGGTCTGTGGCTGACTTCCCCCGTATCAGAAGGTGAAGGGAGTGTTGCCTCTTTTCCCTTTTCCGTTCTCCCATAATGGTTCTTGCGGAGCATGGTTTGCCTTAATGACATCCATCAACGGTGATGCCAAAGAATGTCAAGACAAGGAGTGTAGGGGTGACTGGGTATGGGGTAACTTGAATAAAGTCATGAATGAAGCATGTTTCCCAGACAAAGAAGGTCTTCCCCAAAGAAAAGGTACAGATCTAGAAAATGAAGAGTATCAGCAAGGAAATGTGACCCTCGACTTTATAATGTTGAATATCAAGCCCATACACAATGTAGGTCCGTCCTCAATTACAGTCCTGCCAGTAAAAGGGGACTTGTGTGTCAGAAAAGAAGGCTCAGTACATTTGGGGCACAGCGAGTGTAATACTATAATAGAGTTTAAAGATAAAGGAAAGTCCTATTTCAGAGCATCACGACACACCTACTTTATTTGTGGCCAGACAGCCTATGTACAGCTGCCCTTAGACTGGGGTGGGACGTGCTACCTATCATTTCTTTTATTCCTAATAACGCACCATCTGTATACAAAGCAATAACAAGGCTCCACAAGATTGCCCAAAGCATACATCAAAACCCAGGCACGTGGACTTGGTCCAGTTGGCTCTGGGGAGTAATATCGGCATGGGGATGGAAAGTGTTGACCGTCTGTGGGTTAATACTACTAATGGTATTCAGTTGTTGTCTATGTCTGCAGTGTGGCCCGGCCATTTGTGGCCTGTGTGCTACTGCATGTGTTCCACGTCCCCATATACAAAGCATTGAAAATGGAAAAATAATAATGCAAGAACAGATCGACTGTCTCATGAGAATAGATGTGACATGAAGGGTCCACTAGGGGACAAGGAGGGAATGAGGAAATAAAAATTATTACAAGGCCTATGTGTCCCCTATGTGTTCCCCAACGTTTCGTTTACATGCATGTACGCCATGCATTTTCCCTCCATGGCCTGTCAACCATGATGCCTATGCTATAACGTGGCCTGCCATCAAGTCTCCCATGAGAGAAACGACAAATCTGCACTGAGGCCTACACGTTTTGCATCATGTTTTCCTGCACTCGTGCCATTTTCATGAAAGCCCATTTTGTGGCTCAGCCGGAGCCCGAAAAGAGGTTTCAGGCCTCAGACGCTCTGAGAGCTGCAGCTGCGTATCCTTGGCCTCGCACACTTGGGCCTCAGCCAAAGGGGCCCAGTCCGGGGTGCCGAGATAGTATTGAGCACGATTATCTGCTTACTCCTACTGAATGACATTCCTGCCTGGAAAAGGAGGAATAAACAAAACCCGCCTGCAAAGGATAGAGCCTAGCCTTTCTGTCTCCTTTTCCGTGATTGCAAAGCTCACGTCAGTGAAAAACCCATAGCCCCCATGTAAGGCCCACGCAGTGAATAAAGAAATAGAAGCCACATCGGCTCTTGGTGATGGGCAACCTATGTCACAGATCAGTTCCTGCTCCGGACTTTAGATATCAGATAATACAAGATGTGCTGGTCGTCCTGACACTGAAGGCCTCTCTTCCAGACTCCCCGGCTGCACAGCAACCTTCCCCCAGTTACACGTCATGCTCGAGTTGAGCACAAGTAAGGCAAAGTTCCAGTAAAGTTCCAGCTGATCACGCAACCCCCTCCAGGTACCCACCCACCTATGACACTCACCTATGACTCATCAAGTGGACGACCACATGGACGCCCACCTTCACGCCTACTTTCACGCCCACATGCTCTTATCTCATTCTCGCTTGCTCTCTTGTGCCTGAAGCGCTCATGCTTACGTATAATATTGAATGTATATATACTGTACTCTGTGAATAAAGTGGCAGAAGACCCTTCCTGATCCCTTGTGGTGATGGAACCATTCTCCCTATAACTCGAGTTATTGGAATAAAGCCCTTTTGAACCTGATACCACGGACTCAGCCTCTTGCTTTATGCATGATCCTATTGATACCTATAGAAATTATGAGTGCGTAATACTTTATTTACGACAAAGCCCAAATGCAGTAATACTGCAAATAGGAAGGGCCATTCGACCATGTCAAATGCCATGCGCGCATCCAACGAGAGCAGCACCGCCGACTCCTGTAATTGCTCCATTCGGGCCAACACACCGTGCAAGCGCCGCAAGTTAAGGGCCGTGCTCCTGCCGGGCATAAAACCAGAATGGTCTGGGTGTATAATGTCTAGCAAATGCGGTGTTAGCCTGGACGCCGAGAGTTTCGCAAGGACCTTCGCCTCTGCATTCAGTAGCGATATAGGACGATAGGAGGTACACTTCGAAGCAGGTTTCCCGGGTTTCAGTATAGCCACTATGGTGGCTGTTCGTTGGCCCTGCGGGAGTTCGCCCACCCGGAGACTATCGGTAAACATGTTAAGCAAGCGAGGGACGACCGTCCCGGCCAATCGCTTATAGAGCTCGATCGGTATGCCATTCGGTCCCACCGCCTTACCCGATTGCAGCGCTCCGATTGCCATTTGTACCTCCTCCACCGTAATGTCAGCCTCTAAGACACTCGCCGCCTCAAGGGCGAGCCGGGGCATTGCCAAATCCTTCACATACGTCCCCGCCTCCTCCACTGTCATGGAGGAGGTGGAGGAGTAAACCCGCTGGAAATGGCGCGCAAGAGCGCGCACTATCGCGCTCGGTTCCGTCAGCATCTGGCCCTCCTCAGATTTGAGGTGCGCTATCCACCTGGCTCCCCCCTCCCACCTGTCGAGCCATGCCAGGAGCTTCCCAGTCTTATCACCAAGGTCATATATCCTGTGCCGCGTAGCTGTCAACTGTTGCTTCGTGTACTCTGTGGGATACGCCCTATATTTGGCCTGTGTGGTCTTCAGGTCCGAGGCCGACGCCGGGGAGGGGTCTCGAGCTTGGCGTGCCTCCGCCGTGTGCAACTCTAAGTCCAAATGTTTTTGGGAATGGTTGGCTATTGTCGACAGTGGATCCCAAAATTTTCTCTGTAGGCGAAGCCTTTGTTTAGGTTAAAGCGGAAGGACATAAGTGATCTGGTACCATGGGATGACAATTGTTTAAGGGCCTTCCAGGAGCTAAGGGAAAGCTTGTGACGTGCTCCAGCTCTTGGAATGCCTGATTATAATAAAGCGTTTTAACTTTTCTGTCATGAGAGGGATGGGTGCGCATTGGCAGTATTAGCTCAGACACATGGGGATGCCCGTAGACCAGTAGCTTATTTTTCTGCCTCCTTAGATACAGTGGCTACTGCATTGCCTGGATGTCTCAGATCCGTTGCTGCAACTGGTGTCAGCATTGAGAGGTGTGAAAGCATTGTGATGGGTCATCCCCTTACAGTATATGTACCGCACTCAGTGGAACTCCTGATGACGAGAACCAAAACAAGTGATACTAGCATCTGAAAATGTGACTTTGAAAAGATGTTCTATGTGGAACCCTGCCACACTGATGCCATATTCACCTGTAGAAGGTGAAGATTGTGAGGAGCATGACTGCCTAGATGTGACTGAGCTTTCTACCAAGCTCCGAATTGACATTGTCGATGAACCTTTGCCTGAATCTGAGCCCTTTTTGTAGACGGTTCATGTTTAAGAGACAATGAAGGTTGTTTGAGAACAGCTTTTGCTGTTTTTACTATTTTTGTAGTTGTGGAAGCTACTTGTTTACAAGGAGTATACCCTGCACAGGTGGCGGAAATTATTGCTGTAATATGTGCATGTTTCATCACATTTGTTGAACGCGAGTCGTTCTAGGCGTGTGAGACTTTTAAGAGTTTTTTATCATTTCTATGTTTTAAACTTGTGTGGCAGCATTTTAAACAATCATTTTGGCATTTTATCTCTCACCGTACTGTTGGAGCTGTGTTATAGCACCGGGGGGATTTTTACTTGCCTATTTGCATATTTGCACAAGATAGTAGTCCTGGTCAGCGCTATACCCCTTGACGCTGTTGCGCACACCCACCTACAAAAACCGTGGATGACGCGACCGCGCAGTGGACGTGCTGCTTGCGTGCCGAAGGCATGCCTAAGGCAAGTCCATCTGAGCCTGTCCGCGCCTGACCGGGACCAGGGGCCACAACCCCTGCCGGTTTTTCAAGGGAAACTTACACATACACTGCGGATCAGCTGATCCACCTCAGAGGATCTACTTTGAGTAAGTGTTCTCACTCCATCTTGCCCACCAGCAGTATCAACCACTTCCCCCACTGTTCTTTTAAATTCTGTTTTCCTGCTAACCCTTCAACTGCCAAATCCTCTCAGTACACTCATAAGATGTTCCTACTTAACTGTCGTTCTTTCCCCGAACATTCAACAGAAATTTGGATATTCCTGGAGGAAGAAGCCCCTGATGTCCTGTTTCTTACTGAGACTTGGCTGATTAGTGAGGCAGACTTTGACCTCACACAGGGGCTCCCCTCGGGGTATGCCATCCAGAGGCAAGACCAGGTGTCAGGTAGAGGTGGCAGTATTGCTATCATATATAAAATGGAGCTAAGATGCCGCACCTCCTCAAGTTCACTTCCAGAGTGCAAGAGTTTTATTTTCACAGTTAGTGTCGCCCATGTCTGCACTCTTTCTGGGATTTTAATCTATAGTCCCCCTGGCACACATGGACAATTTTGCAAAGTCCTCCCCAAAGTGGCAGCCAATTTAGCTAGCTCTCTCCTCAACTTCACTTTATTAGGAGATTTTAACCTCCATTTTGATTACCCCTCCCACCCAGACACGAGTGAGCTGGTCGAAGGCCTAGGGGCATTTCAACTTGATCAAAAAGTTATATGTCCCACCCATTCAAAAGGACATCTACTCGACCCCATTTTTTCTAATATGGAGAGTCTCCTGGTTGGGGTCCTATCCCAGTGCCCTGGTCTGAACATCTTTTAATCTCATTCACCTGGGGCCCGCAGATGGCTATTACCCCGCTATCAAAAACGAGAAGACAGGTTCATCCGTGTACTAAACTCTCTACAGAGGACTGGGTGTCAATTCTGGAGAATACTAGACCTAGATTTGATTCTAATCCTATTAGCGCTAATGACAAGCTTAATGAATGGCTTGAATTATCGCTAAATACAGTTCTTCCTAAAAAATGGATTAGTAGCAAGGCTGCTACTAACCGAACCACCTGGTACTCTCCTAAGCTTCGGAAGCTCAAGCAAGTTTGTAAAAAACTAGAGAGAAGCTGGAGAAAGGATTTCTCATCTGCTAGCAAAACTAAATATAGGGAAGTAATCAAAACCTATAAAGAAAACATTAAATTGGCTCAGGCTCTCTATTATGAAGAGAGAATCACTTCTGCTTCTAATTCCCCATGCAAACTTTTTCGCATCGTAAATTCCTTTCTTAAACTGCCTAACACTCCTGCTGTGCCTGATGATGCGTCAGCCCGCCGTAACCAACTTGCAGAGTTCTTTTTTAATAAGATACAAGACATTTATGCATCTTTTCCTACTGTGGGGGCTCAGCGGAATCTACCGTTAATGGACAATGGTTCTCCTACCCCAGAACATTTTCTAGAGGAAATCCCTCCATTGAACCTGATGTCACTGCAAAATGTATTTGATCGACTTAAATCTGGCTCTCCCAGAGACCCAGCTCATCCGGCTATTGTAAGACAAGTCTTTGATACAGTGTCCCCAGCCTGTTAGAAATGGGGGTCTCTAGTTGGCAATGGCTGGCCACTGTCCAAGTAGGGACCCGTCTTCCTAAGTCAGAGTAAGAGGGCTACACCCTTTGATAACCCCTGCTCAACTCTGTGGTAACGTAGCACGAGCAGCTAGGCTTATCTCAGAGGCAGTGTGTGAAGCATTAATGACCATACACAGAAATACAGTGAGGAACTCTACAAATGGACACCACTCAAGTAGTTATAAAAAATAGGTATCTTTATATAGACTTAATCACAAGACCAATAACAGTAAAAATCCACAATACTAGAAAAATAGGGTTACTTAGAAAATGCTGCAAAAATAGTTCAAGGTGTGCAAAGAGGTGTTCAGTTCAAGGCAGTGGTCTCTGCGACCCTTTTACTCACAAGGCAGTGTGTGAAGAATTTATGACCATACACAGTAACACAGTGAAAAACACTACAAAGGGACGCCACACAAGTAGTTATGAAAAAATAATTATCTTTATATATAGACTTAACACTAGACCAATAACAGTAAAAATTCATAATACTAGAAAATAGGGTTACTCTTAAAATGCTGCAAAAATAGTTCAAGGTGTGCAAAGAGGTGTTCAGTTCAAGGCAGTGGTCTCTGTGACCCTTTTACTCACAAGATACCTGGATTCTGTAGCAAAGCAACAAAAATGTCGCTAAGGAGTTGTAGCGATGATTTTCCTCACGCTAACCAGCGATGCGTTGAATCCTTACCGCAAGGGAGGATGATGCGCTGGTTTGTGGGTAGGACAAAGCGACAAACTTCTGCACGCTAAGCCGGCGATGCGATAAAATCCTTGCCGCGAAGGGAGGATGATGCGCCGAGCCTGTTGCATGTGCGATCTTGTTGCGATGAAAGAAAATCCGCGAGGGAGCGACGATCCTGATGTGATGCGATGAAAATGGCGAATGCTCGGCGTCAGCTCTGCGATGTCGTGAAGCGATGAACTCGATGCGATGATCTTTGGTTAGTGAGCGTTTTGAGGCCCGCAAACATGCAATGCGATAATCTTCGGGTTAGCGAGCGTTTGGCAGCCTGCCGACAGGTGATGCGATGATCTTTGGTTAGCGAGCGCTTTCAGGCCCGCCAACATGCAATGCGATAATCTACGGGTTAGCGAGCATTTTCGGGCCCGCAGACAGGTGATGCAATGATCTCCGGTAGCGAGCACTCGGCGGCAGCAGAGCGACGATTTTCCTTACGCTCTCCGGCTGCAGCGGCTGGCTAACGGGCGTTAGCGACGATTTTCAGCACTCTTTTCTCTGTAGTGGAACTAGAGGCCCTGGAACTCACAGGAGCCTCACATAGAAATCCTCGCTGGGAGGAAAGAGGAGGCTGGTGGTGGAGTATGATGTGCCTGAGAATCCTGCAATAGGCTAGCTCTCTTCTAGCATTTGGGTGATTGCTATAGCAAAAATAAAGGTTCCTTCAAAGTCCTTTTCCTCTTCTTCCAAGTCCAGTAATAACCACTGCAGGCCAGTCCAAGAAACAGCACACAAGCACAAGGACAGTCCTTCTCCTGCAGATTCCTTCAGTTACACGAACAGAGGTTCTTCTTGTTGTCCAGGAGCAATACAATTTGTAGGGGTTGGGGCACAGATATTTATACCCCAAAAGTCTTTGTTCTCAGAAGCTACAAGTCACTGAACCCAGCCAGAACCAATTCTGCCCAGCCCTGGAGCACTTTGTTTACCAGGCTGCATCCTTCCTTTCAGAAAGAGGGGGTCTGCCATCAGACGCACAGTAGGAGGTGGAGCCAGCATTCACCTTGCCAGGCACAGCCCTATTCAGGTCCAGGAGCTACCCCACCCCATACTCCAATGCAGATCTCTCTATTCAACCCAGGTCTGATTCAGCCTGCCCTGTCCCTCCAAAACCAGACAGCCAATACACATAACAGCATGGCACACTGGAAGGCTTAGGCAAGAAAATACCTACTTTCTAAAAGTGGTATTTTCAAACACGAAATATAAAAATAAACTTCACCAAAAGATGTATTTTAATATTCTGAGCTCAGGCATACTAAATTCGTTTTTCTACCATCTTCTGTGGGTCAGTTAGGACTATAGAATGTAATAGCCAAACCTCCCATTCTGGCCTATGGAGAACAGGTAGCCTTACAGTAGTGAAAAACGAAATTGGGTGTAATTCACTACCAGGACATGCTACACACATCAGAGCATGTCCTACCTTACACATACAATGCACCCTACCATAGGGGTGGCTTACATGATGCCAAGGGAAGGTTCAGGGGCTGGGAAGTGGGCGCACTTCACAGCCAAGATGGCAGTTCTGGACTGCACGCAGACTCTGCAGTGGCAGGTCTGAGACACACTTTACAAGCTGCTTCTGTGGGTGGCGCAAACCAGCGCTGCAGGCCCACCAGCAGCATTTGGTTTACCAGCCCTGGGCACACACAGGCCACGTTACTGGGGACTAACAGGTAAACCAAATAAGCCACTCATGGATATACCAATTCAAATGTCATCTTTACACAGGGAGCATTCGCGCTGAGGCACTGAATGGCAGTGGCACAGCGCCCAGAGCATCTATTACCAGCAAAAATAGAGGTGACAACAGCAAAAAATGGAAGGGAGACCCACGCCAATGGTGCCAGGTCTAACTCCAGTTATCTTGGAACTGGTTAATGCCTCATTTCTGACCGGGCTTGTCCCCCCCATTAAAATGTGCAAAGGTAAAAGCACTCTTAAAAAAGCCCAATCTGGACCTGAGGTTTTGGGGAACTACGACCCATATCATTATTAACAGCATTCAGTAATGTCGCTGAGAGGCATGTCAATTCTGTTCTCTCTGAATTTCTGGAGAGCCACAGTTGTTTACATCCCTCGCAGACCAGAATCAGACACCAACAAGGCACTGAGACTGCTCTTTTGGTGGTGGTAGAAGGGTTCAGAAAAATCTTGGATGGAGGAGGCTGTGCTGCGATCTTTCCTTTAGATCTCAGCACAGCCTTTGACACTGTTAACCATCAGCTTTTGATCCAGAGACTCTGGGAGGTGAGAGTCAGAGAGGGATTTTTGAAGTGGTTGTAATCTTTTCTGGAGGACAGGTCTTTCCAGGTTTTTGAAGACAAAGACTTTTCTGATTATATGCCCCTCAGATGTGGTGTCCCACAGGGGTCTTCTTTAAGCCCCACTTTATTTAATGTATACATGAGCCCCTTAGCAGAGATTGTGGTAAACCTTTTGGAGTCCACCTATGCTGATGACACACAGTTGGTCGTCTCCTTTAACCATCTTGATAACACAATTCCAGGATGGAATGCTAATATCTAAAATTTAATGGGGCCAAGACAACATTGATGTTCCTGGGCATATCCCCTATTCTGAATGTAGGATCATTGTGGCCAGCCTGCCTCGGCCCAGTCCCCATCCCTAAGGACCGGATTAAGAGCCTAGGCATCTGGCTTGACCGGAATCTCGACTTTAAGGAACAAGCACGCAAGGTTGCTGCCAGTTGTTTCGGCATCCTTAGGATGCTGCGGAAAGTCCTTCCTCTCCTACCTTTTCAAGCCAGGAGACTTTAGGTACAGGCACTGATTCTCTCGTGGCTGGATTACGCCGATGCCCTTTATCTAGGAGCTCCACGCTTTACTACCATGAAACTCCAGATCATTGAAAACTGTGCTGCGTGCATGCTCCTGAGAATCCCTCACTGCCAATCGGTGAAGTCCGCCATGGTCACCCTTCATTGGCTCCCTATTCAGGAAAGAATTAAGTTTCAGGCTTTGTGCGTGGCACACAAGGCCCTAACAGGCAGGGGACCGCCTATTATTCGCACCATCCTGCTCCCCTACCGTGCTAATAAGGCTCTGTGGTCGGATACTCAACATTCGGCGGTAGTTCCTAAAATACGGAACTCCAAAAGTGGAGGACGGCTTTTTCTCATATAATGCTGCCAAGCTGCGGAACTCCCTTCCCCTTCAGGTTTGTCGGGAAGCTAACTATCTGACCTTCCGGAAACTCCTTAAAACCTCACTGTTTCCCTAGGCTGCTTGGTGTTCTTGAATGTCCTGCTTCTAGTGCTGGGACGCCCTCAGGTAGCCATGAGCTTAAGAAATGTCGATTTATTCATTCATTCATTTATTTATTCATCTCTGATCGAGTTCGAGTGACTGTCTACACAGACAGCCAGTAAGGGTTCGGAGTAGTTGACGACTTTGGGCAGTTATGGTCACAGAGAGGGTTCCTAACGTCATCAGGATCTCCTATCAGAATTGGTGAATATGTGAGACAACTGTTACAAGCATTACAGAAACCAAAGGAAATAGCGGTGGTAAAGTGTGCAGCACACGGGAAGGAGGATTTTGTCATCAAAGGAAACCGTTATGCCGACGAAGTTGCTAAGATTTGTGCTATACATGCTTGTATTTGTAATGGAGAATATGTGGGAGAGAGCACAGAAAAGACAGAGCTCAGCATGATGTTGGCTATGGCCGATACCTGGGAGGAGATCAAAAGACTTCAAGAAGAGGTCACTAAAGAGAAAGAAGCAGCATGGGTTAGAGCAGGTTTTGAGAGAACAGGTGATGGCCTTTGGGTATCAACAGATAAAATAACAGTGCTACCCAACTGTCTATTGAATCCAATGGCAAGGCAGATACATGGAGCAGTTCACCTTGGAAGAGACACCATGGTGAGAGTGTTTCGTCAGACATGGTTCAATCCAAGGTTCTGTGTGTGTGCTGGGGCAGTATGTCATAGGTGTTATGTGTCAGCAGATGAATGCATCAAAGAAAACAGTAGTTGCTTTGAGTCATATTGGGAGGTCAGGAGGTCCTTTCAATCGAATGCAGTTAGACTTCATAGAAATGCCCAGGTGCAATGGATTAAGATACGTTTTGGTGGTGGTGTATGTCTTTTCACATTGGGTTGAGGCGTATCCGACTAGGAGGTGTGACAGTCTCACAGTAGCAAAATTGTTGCTTATAGAGGTTATCCCACAGTTAGGATTTCCGACCTCATTGGAATCGGACAGAGGAACTCACTTTCATAGTGAAATCATGAAGCTGTTGTGTGCTGCCTTACAAGTGGATCAGAGACTGCATTGTAGCTATAGGCCGGAGGCTTCTGGCCTAGTAGAACAGATAAATGGGACTATCGAAATGAGAGTGGCAAAGGTTTGCTTGTCAACATCTTTAACATATCTGGATGCGCTGCCCTTGGTGCTGATGAGTTTGCGTAGCACTCCAGATAGGAGAACAGGATTCTCGCCCCACTAAATATTGATTAACCCTGTGCGTAGTATGCGTAGTTGACCTACGCTTAGCTACGCGAAGTTGCACATGCACTTCGCGAGCTATGCGAGCGCGCGTAGTTACTTGTCCCATCCATTCGCCATGCGTTTTTCTTGCTCGCGAACGCGTATTGCGTGTTCAATGGGTCTGTTTGCGTGCTCAGGGTATAGTATCTCGCAAACTTACCCTTGCGGTCGCCTATGGGCGCGGTCATCTTGTTTTTGACTTGTCCTGCCCATTCGTGATGCCTTATTTCCTGTTTCGAGTCGCGTATAGCGCGTTCAAAATACGCATGTCATGTTCGGGAACGCGATTAACATGTTCGTGACGTTTTGTGCGTGCTCGCGGGGAAATATCACGCAAACTTACCCACGCGGTCGCGACGGGCGCGGACATCTTGTTTTTTCACTCTATGCTATGGTTCTGGGGCCTGCTTTTCTATCCTCCCTCAATCTTTGCCATCCTTAGCTTTTTACACTGTTCTTCTGATCTTTTTTATTTATTATCTATCACTCTCTGTCCCTAAGCATATATTTGTGTTTTTTCTCACTTTTCTACAGTTTTATATTACTTTCTTTTACTCCTTCCCCTATCTTTATTTTTCCCTTATTTTCTTTTGTGCCTTCCGCTCACCCACAGAACCATGCCTAAGGGTACCAACAGCCGCTCCAAGGGTAAGGCGCCTGCACCCAAGAGCCGCCTGCCTTGCGGCAGACTGCGCCGTCCAGGGGTGCAGGCCCGGGAGCTTTTTGGAGAGGTGGAGGTGGCCGCCCTAGTTTTTTTTGTTCAGCGCCACCTCCCCTTGACCTTGGCAGCAGGCGTCAGGCATGGCTCCGGGTACCAGACCCAGGAGCGTCACCACCGGTGGGCGAAGGTGCGCCGGGCTGTGTTCCGTGAATCAGGGGTTCAGCGCACCCATCACCAGCTGTCCCACCGGTGGTCCGACATCTTGGACCGGGAGCAGGACCTGCTGGACCTGCTAGGTGTCGAGGTCGTGGGGCTTGGTGAGTAGCTAATATACTAGTAGTGTAAGTATTGTGTATAATTCTTTTCCGAATAGCAAGAATACTGCTGCTTACATTGCAGGTAAATTACATTTCAAAATCTTCTGTGATTGTAGGAAACAGGTGCTCGGCGCTGCTCTTACTTGATTGCAACTTTGCGTTCGCTTGGGCTGATTGATTATGTAAGAGTCTACTTCGAGAACTTAAGTTAGGTAATGCTATTGCTAGACAGACTCTAGTCATTCCTTTGTCCTCCTGTCACTAAGAAGAGATAGTGGTGGATGGATTGATAGGTTTAGTTAGTATTAGTTGGTAATATTTAGAGGTTTGCGTGATGCATCCTCTCTGTCACTGAGTGCTGCTTAGTGCTTACCCCAGTCCTTAGTAGTACCGTCCTTTTGTAGTTTGTTTAGTGAGTGGTAAGGCTTAGCAGTATCACTAGCATGATAACATCAGACGCAACCAACCAACAATTTGGTGTATGACTATGCACAAATGTATGCATGTGTCCTACACCTATGCATTTTTGAGGGCTAAAATTTCAATGCAGACTTATTGAACAATTGGCCCGTCCGGAATATGTGGGCTAGGTCAGGTGGTACATAGGCTTAGTTTAGTTAGTATTCCGGAATCAGAATGGAATACTGGATTCGTGTTCATAAATAATAAGTAGACGGTCTGTGAGTCCCGCAATAATACAACTAGTCGATCAGATGACATAGGTCAATTTTATTTCAATTGTTTCCTAAAATGTTTTTTGAGCGTTTTTTAAAATATTTTATTTGTTTCATACACCAATCATTAATGTTTGTCTCCTTCTTTGTCATATCTTACATGATCAGCACCGAGGGGCAACACAACGGGGTCAAAGGCGGCGGTGGGAAAGTCACAACAACTTCAAGAACATCAAGCCTCCCAGGGCCAGGACCAGTCCTCCTCTACCGAGGCCTCTGCTGCTGGCCCCAGTAAGTCCTCCAGTGGTTAATATTAATAATTATAGTTCCCTAACTTTTACTGCACCTTATTTTTTCCGAACTATTATTTCTGTTCCCTAATTCTATTTTTTTCCAAATCTTCTTCGATCTAGACTGTTTCTAAATTCTTGTCGTCGTTATCCCTGCCTCCAACTGCCTGTGCTATGAGCTGGCTATGACTCTCTGTACTACTACTATCAGTCTGTCTGTAGCTAAGCTTGCCCAGTTGGCCACTCATTATTTAAAAGGTTTTAAATAAACTCAGATTCACCAATAGCTCTAGCAACGGAGTCCAGTCCTTTGGGCTGTCCTCTTCTGGTCTTCTTAATCTTTCTTGAGGCTTTTCGACAATTCCCACCAACAAAATGCCCAACCAGATATTTGACTATTTTTGGATAGGATATACTACTACTGTTGTGGGGATTCTGCACAGCCACACAGGGTGTTGGTGATGGGAGGTTGGACCTTCCTCACACCTCAGTCAGAAGTTAACCCACCACAATCCTGTGACTGACTAGCTATACTCACTCATTAGGTCCCCGAACTCCCCCCAAAGATACCCAATGATTAGACACAGCCCAGTACATAATAACACACTTTTGCTCACTCACTCGTGTAAGTCCACCACACCAAATACCACAGAGTCTTTGTGTAAGTTGAAGTTCAAAAGGTTTATTTTCAACTGACAAGTGACAAGCTTTGTACGTTGTTCTACAATTCAAATCATTATACTATATGAGCCAGCTACAAAAGCAAAATGCATAAGATTAAAACAATAAACATTGTTACAACAAGTCCATCGAAGAGTCAGACAAACGATCTCTGTGCGAATTCCGGGATACCCCTCACCTTAGAACATAGAAGTACTGGTTACATGCATCATAAGCCTTGCAAAGCTCTGGTTCGTACTTAGAAGGTAATCTTCCGCCTGTTATGAGAAAAATTATGTGCGTTAGATAGTATAATGCAAGCATTTCTCATTCATGCCAAAAAGTGTAGCATGTTATGTTATGGCTAAGCAATACGGACTGACCAGAACTCCTTAACAAAGTGGCTTGTTTTTAGACCTCTTGTATGCAACGCTCAGACAGTAGCTGTATGAGCTCATGTGGGCTCAAAGCCAAAGGCATCCACAGCAAGCTGCGAGGTAACGTCCGTGTGCAAAAGACATGAAGCTAAAATGGTGCATGGCTCAGGCTAACTTTGCAAAGAGTAGAGTAGACTAGAATGACCCTAGGGACCATAACATTACTAGCCTTCTCTACTGTAGTACCCAATTTGGACTAGTGCTGTATGTTGTATATGTATTTATTAACTTTTTTTCAATCTTGCTAGTGAAAAAGAATGAATAGGGGGAGGTGTATATGGCATCTAAAAATGTGTAATGTTTTTTCTATGAATACTACCGACCACCACCAGTGCCGAGGCCAGCGGCGATGGGGGCATTCCGGATGCAGCTGCAGAACCTGCAGGAGCTACAGGGGGTGAGCCTGCAGCAGCGGTGGGCGGTGTTAAGTTATGTTCCTTACTTATTGACATTACATTAGCGGGAAGGGTGTACTAGTGTACACACACTGTACTGTTGAGACTTAGTAAGTATGAAATTGCAGTGAACATTAGACAACGGTTGAAGAGAAGACACCATTTAATTAGCAATGGCATAAGTAGCAATAGCATTAGCAGCATGAGTTGAGTAACCAATAGCCTCTTCTATCTGACTTCAACTCAGCTGTGAAAGTAAAATGGAGAAGACTAAAAGTCAGATCAGATCAGATGACCTTGATGGATGTGTTGAACAAAAAGGGAAAGAAGGGTGGAAGGAGGAAGGACGGGCGAGATGTAATATTACTGGCAGAGAAGGATACTTTGGAAGCATGCATAGGTGGCTGATAGGAATCAGATGCAGAGGTTATTGAAGGATGGGTGGAAAGTCAAAGGAAAGATGCCTGCATGGGTGCCCACACTATATGGGTGTATAGGATTGCAAGCATCATCAGCGGTGTTTTGGTCGCACCCAAAGCCAAGACAAGCAAGGAAGGACGCATGGGTGGTTATTGGTGAAACAAACTAAGGTTTGTTGAGAGATTAAGAAGAATGTTAGATGTTTACTTTGAATGGATGGATGCCTGGATGTATATTAGCATAGGTTGCGAGTCCGACTGTCACTGGATGCAGAGTTGCAGAGTTGCATGCAGACCAGAGTCTTTGAAGAGAATGTAAAAGAAACCACGCCACAGTAGCAAAGCCGACTACTGAGGGGAATATATAAGTTGTATTTTCAGAATACTCCCTTGACTCACAGTAGTTTGCAAGCACATCATATATATATATATTGTGTATGATGTATGCAGTTATCAGCGCCTTCCTCCGACTCGGAGGACCACTCCCTACCTACCCATGTTAATTTTACTGTCAGCCAGCCTGCTATTGGGGGTGGCCTATCTGTTGGTTACACAATCAATCAAAATAAAGTACCTCATGTCGTCCCATATATAAGCAATGATCATTAGATCAGATATATAATCTGCCTTTTTGTAGTAGTCAGGACAGGGTGAAAGTGAAATTGAGCAATTTCCCTTGATGTAACAGAGAAACTATGTCCAGTGCCACCCGTAATAGAAAATTACGAGCTTCCCCACCTGCAGATAGTAGTAAATACTAAATAGAACTAACGTGAGTCTGCATCATCATTGTAGGAGAGTAGGGTCTGCTATCCTATGGTCACCCCAAATTTTTGCTTTTTGCTTCACTGGTTTTTGACATATTGAGGCTGTGGGCCTGCCAATCAGACCCCCAGCCTGCTGTTCTCTCTACTAAATTTACACTATGAACCCTAGGTGCATAACCAATTGGAAGTGGATCACCCTGTGAGCCCCTGTACCAGTGTACACTAGGTACCCAGGGCATTGGTGTATCTAAGGCCTGCCAGGGGCTGAAGCATGTATTATGCCACCCCAGGCCTGGCCTAACAAATTTGACACAACTGGCTGATCACTCAGCTGGGGTAAGTTGGTGTAACCACCTCTTACTTAGGTGTAGTATACCTATACCTAACCTTAAATGGAACACATGGTAACCTATCAGCCACTCCTATAGCAGGCCTTGACAATCCTGAAGGCAGAGTGCTTGGTTCCATGTGAGATGGTGCTCTGGCATGAGCTGAGCCTGTCTGCAGTGGTCGGAACCACTTCCTTCTACTGTTTCCAGATATCGTCATACCATATACTCTTAAGTGCATTATGAACCTCGCGGTTAAATGCTATCTTTGGTTTGGCTTTATCAAAACATGTCGAGTAAGGTGTCATACGAATTGGAATACTAACCCCTCGCCAATTCTGGTGACGGGGTTAGCATTCCACCCTTCTAGAGGGACACGACACGTACAGTACCTGAAACCCGGGTAAAATCAGACATAGCCTCAGCTCCACAAAATGGATGCTGCCACCACAGACACAAGTCTGCCCTCCTGCTGCTGGGAGTCCTTCCAGCTTGGGAGGTGTGGACAAAGGGTTTCCTGCCAGGGGAGGTGCGTGCACCACCCCAGACAGGATTTTGTATATTGGTCAGGTAGGGCTTGAAAGAAACCAGACATGCCTGAGGCTCACAAGGAGCCTCGGTGCATATGCCAGTTCAATCCGGTCCTGGGGCACACCAGTCCCAGGCCTGGGGCGAGCTGGACAAAGGATTGGGGGTGTAACCACCCCCCTTCCTGGTCCCACCCTTAGGGAGGGACCTAGCAGGTAGTCCGGCCCCTAGAATCCGCTTAAAGGTAGGAGCTGTGTCCTAAGACTTCAGACATCCTGGAATCAACTTAACTACAAGAAGAAGATGGGAACTTCGACGCTCTGCCGCACAGAGGACTGAAGGAAATCTCCCCTGTGGTCAGGGAGTGACCACCTTGCTAACGCAAGCACCATCCAGCGAATCAACATCTGCTTTGCCGCCGCCTCCCGCCGGAGCCCGAGCCCAGAGACTGACAAGACCTGGACCTCCAGACCTCTCACTGCCCGATCCACAGTCCCTGAAAAGAAGGAACCCGTGGAGGCACCGAGACACGTGGAGCCAGTCATCTTGAAAAGACCACGACAAGCTGCAAGCGCAACAACCGAGGCTCCCTCCACGTTGTGCTTTGGGATCTGAGAAGCCCAACACCCGAGCAGCATCTGCACCAAAGGTGAGCCCTCCAGCATCTCCACGATCTGCGTGGGGCCCTTCTGCATTTTGCCACTTGACGCACCTAACCGGTTGCTGGCCCGCTGGCTAGTGGCCATCTTGGCGACGAACTTCAAGAACTACACTGCTAGTCTGGTTGCTCCAGATTGGCCCTTGCTCCCCTCCAAAGGAGCAGTCCCTCTGACTTTGCCGGTCAGAACCATCAGCTTATTTTGTTTTCCACAACAATTGCTTTTGCCAAGGCTTGTTTGCTTCGATCAAGTCGCCGACACCGCCGACAGCGAGAACCTGCGTGGGACAGCTCGTGAACCGACTCCTGGACGTCATCGACCCTCAGGGACCACGTGGCTGCAGAGACAAGCTGCACCTTTCTTCCTGTTTGCACCCGACATCGCCTGGTACCCACCTGGTGCCACGCTGGTCACTGGCTAGTGACTGTGAACACTGTCCCCTCTGCTTACAGGTCTTCTACAACTCCGATCCACTCTTGGATCCACCGCATCCCTTCCGGACCGACCGCCTGCAGCATCCTTGTCTTCAGGCTCCATTGAACAGATAGAAGAAACCCGACGCACTTCGAGACCTATGCACCCGCTTCCTGTGGGTGAGGTAAAGCTGGCACTCCGGTGCCCAAGTGTAGAGTATCATCTCTAGTGTCTGTGTTTCCAATCTTGAGTTCATAGTCCATCCGGAAGATCCTTTTTGCAGTAACTTTGTAACTTTTACGCACCCATTGAAAACCTATGGGAGCTCGCGTGTGACTATTTGCTCTGCACACGCAACCCGTGGACCTCCTGGTCACTAACTAAAGTTAGCTCCTTGTAGGCCCAGCGATTCTAGAGGCCCTAGGCCTTTTCCTTTTTCTGTTCGTGGTACTTATGCCACTATTTTAGTATATGGTTTGAGTGGCCACCAGGGCCTATCCATATAAAGTGCAACTTCTGTGTATTCTAACGTATTCTTGTTTAACGATTTGTGCTCCTGTGCTCATAAAGAGTCTAGGGGATACTTTGAGAAATAAATACATATATATTTTCAATATATATCTGTGTGGTGTCCTTTCATTGGTATAAAAGGGGGTTACATTTGGTAAAACAGCCTGCTTAACACGCTTCACGAGTTTAGCCTCAAAGACTGCTTAGCCTACGCTACCACTAGGGCAGCTAGTCCGAAAAGGTTGACTTACAACCACACCATAAGGGTCGCTTGGCATGGTACAAGGTGGTCACTTTAACTAGTGAACATCATATACCAGGCCAACTTCTCACAATCATCATGAGTCAGACTCGAGTATGTATGTCTTTGGCGCAAGCTGACTGAGCTGGCATGTGTCGGCTACAACAAGGTTATGTAATTTCTCTAAACTAAAGAGAAAACGAAGACTGGTGTACTGTGCCATAGTGCTAGTATAATGCCTGAAAAACTCCCACAAATGTTAGAGGCTGGGGAAGTGGGAGGACAGATACATACCACAAATGTTATGTACTGTGCTTGGTAGTGGTACAGCTACTATGTGTTAAATTAATTTAGTGTTACTCTTTTGCGAAGAGTATTGGTAAAATATATATATTTTTTTCTTGATATAGCTCCTCCTAAACCAACAAGGAAGGAGTTGGCAATTCTGGCCCGGCGGCGGAAGCTGGAGGCCATCTGTGCCGAGTACAGACGGCTGGTGGCTCTAGCGGAGGAGGAGGAGGCGGCAGCAGCTGCAGCCTCCTCCAATGCCCCTGGCCCCAGCCAGGTACCTCTAGTTGTTCGGCCCTGCGGTCAGGCATGGTTCAATCCAAGGTTCTGTGTGTGTGCTGGGGCAGTGTGTCATAGGTGTGTTATGTGTCAGCAGATGAATGCAGGAAAGAAAACAGTAGTTGCTTTGAGTCATATTGGGAGGTCAGGAGGTCCTTTCAATCGAATGCAGTTACACTTCATAGAAATGCCCAGGTGCAATGGATTAAGATACGTTCTGGTGGTGGTGTGTGTCTTTTCACATTGGGTTGAGGCGTATCCGACTAGGAGGTGTGACAGTCTCACAGTAGCAAAATTGTTGCTTAGAGAGGTTATCCCACAGTTAGGATTTCCGACCTCATTGGAATTGGACAGAGGAACTTACTGTCATAGTGAAATCATGAAGCTGTTGTGTGCTGCCTTACAAGTGGATCAGAAGCTGCATTGTAGCTATAGGCCGGATGCTTCTGGCCTAGTAGAACAGATAAATGGGACTATCGAAATGAGAGTGGCAAAGGTTTGCTTGTCAACATCTTTAAAATATCTGGATGCGCTGCCCTTGGTGCTGATGAGTTTGCGTAGCACTCCAGATAGGAGAACAGGATTCTCGCCCCACGAAATATTGATTAACCCTGTGCGTAGTATGCGTAGTTGACCTACGCTTAGCTACGCGAAGTTGCACATGCACTTCGCGAGCTATGCGAGCGCGCGTAGTTACTTGTCCCATCCATTCGCCATGCGTTTTTCTTGCTCGCAAACGCGTATTGCGTGTTCAATGGGTCTGTTTGCATGCTCAGGGTATAGTATCTCGCAAACTTACCCTTGTGGTCGCCTATGGGCGTGGTCATCTTGTTTTTGACTTGTCCTGCCCGTTCGTGAGGCCTTATTTCCTGTTTCGGGTCGCGTATAGCGCGTTCAAAATACGCATGTCATGTTCGGGAACGCGATTAACATGTTCATGACGTTTTGTACGTGCTCGCGGGGAAATATCACGCAAACTTACCCAGGCGGTCGCGACGGGCGCGGACATCTTGTTTTTTCACTCTATGCTATGGTTCTGGGGCCTGCTTTTCTATCCTCCCTCAATCTTTGCCATCCTTAGCTTTTTACACTGTTCTTCTGATCTTTTTTATTTATTATCTATCACTCTCTGTCCCTAAGCATATATTTGTGTTTTTTCTCACTTTTCTACAGTTTTATATTACTTTCTTTTGCTCCTTCCCCTATCTTTATTTTTCCCTTATTTTCTTTTGTGCCTCCCGCTCAGCCACAGAACCATGCCTAAGGGTACCAACGGCCGCTCCAAGGGCAAGGCGCCTGCACCCAAGAGCCGCCTGCCTTGCGGCAGACTGCGCCGTCCAGGGGTGCAGGCCCGGGAGCTTTTTGGAGAGGTGGAGGTGGCCGCCCTTGTTTTTTTTGTTCAGCGCCACCTCCCCTTGACCTTGCCAGCAGGCGTCAGGCATGGCTCCGGGTACCAGACCAGGAGCGTCACCACCGGTGGGCGAAGGTGCGCCGGGCTGTGTTCCGTGAATCAGGGGTCCAGCGCACCCATCACCAGCTGTCCCACCGGTGGTCCGACATCTTGGACCGGGAGCAGGACCTGCTGGACCTGCTAGGTGTCGAGGTCGTGGGGCTTGGTGAGTAGCTAATATACTAGTAGTATAAGTATTGTGTATAATTATTTTCCGAATAGCAAGAATACTGCTGCTTACATTGCAGGTAAATTACATTTCAAAATCTTCTGTGATTGTAGGAAACAGGTGCTCGGCGCTGCTCTTACTTGATTGCAACTTTGCGTTCGCTTGGGCTGATTGATTATGTAAGAGTCTACTTCGAGAACTTAAGTTAGGTAATGCTATTGCTAGACAGACTCTAGTCATTCCTTTGTCCTCCTGTCACTAGGAAGAGATAGTGGTGGATGGATTGATAGGTTTACTTAGTATTAGTTGGTAATTATTTAGAGTTTTGCGTGATGCATCCTCTCTGTCACTGAGTGCTGCTTAGTGCTTACCCCAGTCCTTAGTAGTACCGTCCTTTTGTAGTTTGTTTAGTGAGTGGTAAGGCTTAGCAGTATCACTAGCATGATAACATCAGACGCAACCAACCAACAATTTGGTGTATGACTATGCACAAATGTATGCATGTGTCCTACACCTATGCATTTTTGAGGGCTAAAATTTCAATGCAGACTTATTGAACAATTGGCCCGTCCGGAATATGTGGGCTAGGTCAGGTGGTACATAGGCTTAGTTTAGTTAGTATTCCGGAATCAGAATGGAATACTGGATTATTGTTCATAAATAATAAGTAGACGGTCTGTGAGTCCCGCAATAATACTACTAGTCGATCAGAAGACATAGGTCAAATCTTATTGCAATTGTTTCCTAAAATGTTTTTTGAGCGTTTTTTAAAATATTTTATTTGTTTCATACACCAATCATTAATGTTTGTCTCCTTCTTTGTTATATCTTACATGATCAGCACCCAGGGGCAAGACAACGGGGTCAAAGGTGGCGGCGGGACAGTCACAACAACTTCAAGAACATCAAGCCTCCCAGGGCCAGGACCAGTCCTCCTCTACCGAGGCCTCTGCTGCTGGCCCCAGTAAGTCCTCCAGTGGTTAATATTAATAATTATATTTCCCTAACTTTTACTGCACCTTATTTTTTCCGAACTATTATTTCTGTTTCCTAATTCTAGTTTTTTCCCAATCTTCTTCGATCTAGACTGTTTCTAAATTCTTGTCGTCGTTATCCCTGCTTCCAACTGCCTGTGCTATGAGCTGGCTATGATTCTCTGTACTACTAATATCAGTCTGTCTGTAGCTAAGCTTGCCCAGTTGGCCACTCATTATTTAAAAGGTTTTAAATAAACTCAGATTCACCAATAGCTCTAGCAACGGAGTCCAGTCCTTTGGGCTGTCCTCTTCTGGTCTTCTTAATCTTTCTTGAGGCTTTTCGACAATTCCCACCAACAAAATGCCCAACCAGATATTTGACTATTTTTGATAGGATATACTACTACTGTTGTGGGGATTCTACACAGCCACATAGGGTGTTGGTGATGGGAGGTTGGACCTTCCTCACACCTCAGTCAGAAGTTAACCCACCACAATCCTGTGACCGACTAGCTATACTCACTCATTAGGTCCCCGAACTCCCCCCAAAGATACCCAATGATTAGACACAGCCTAGAACATAATAACACCCTTTTGCTCACTCACTCGTGTAAGTCCACCACACCAAATACCACAGAGTCTTTGTGTAAGTTGAAGTTCAAAAGGTTTATTTTCAACTGACAAGTGACAAGCTTTGTACGTTGTTCTACAATTCAAATCATTATACTATATGAGCCAGCTACAAAAGCAAAATGCATAAGATTAAAACAATAAACATTGTTACAACAAGTCCATCGAAGAGTCAGACAAACGATCTCTGTGCGAATTCCGGGATACCCCTCACCTTAGAACATAGAAGTACTGGTTACATGCATCATAAGCCTTGCAAAGCTCTGGTTCGTACTTAGAAGGTAATCTTCCTCCTGTTATGAGAAAAATTATGTGCGTTAGATAGT
Organism: Triturus cristatus; assembly: GCF_964204655.1. NCBI lineage: Eukaryota > Metazoa > Chordata > Amphibia > Caudata > Salamandridae > Triturus > Triturus cristatus. The sequence goes on from NC_140581.1 coordinate 17,062,008, forward strand.
ATAATGCAAGCATTTCTCATTCATGCCAAAAAGTGTAGCATGTTATGTTATGGCTAAGCAATACGGACTGACCAGAACTCCTTAACAAAGTGGCTTGTTTTTAGACCTCTTGTATGCAACGCTCAGACAGTAGCTGTATGAGCTCATGTGGGCTCAAAGCCAAAGGCATCCACAGCAAGCTGCGAGGTAACGTCCGTGTGCAAAAGACATGAAGCTAAAATGGTGCATGGCTCAGGCTAACTTTGCAAAGAGTAGAGTAGACTAGAATGACCCTAGGGACCATAACATTACTAGCCTTCTCTACTGTAGTACCCAATTTGGACTAGTGCTGTATGTTGTATATGTATTTATTAACTTTTTTTCAATCTTGCTAGTGAAAAAGAATGAATAGGGGGAGGTGTATATGGCATCTAAAAATGTGTAATGTTTTTTCTATGAATACTACCGACCACCACCAGTGCCGGGGCCAGCGGCGATGGGGGCATTCCGGATGCAGCTGCAGAACCTGCAGGAGCTACAGGGGGTGAGCCTGCAGCAGCGGTGGGCGGTGTTAAGTTATGTTCCTTACTTATTGACATTACATTAGCGGGAAGGGTGTACTAGTGTACACACACTGTACTGTTGAGACTTAGTAAGTATGAAATTGCAGTGAACATTAGACACCGATTGAAGAGAAGACACCATTGAATTAGCAATGGCATAAGTAGCAATAGCATTAGCAGCATGAGTTGAGTAACCAATAGCCTCTTCTATCTGACTTCAACTCAGCTGTGAAAGTAAAATGGAGAAGACTAAAAGTCAGATCAGATCAGATGACCTTGATGGATGTGTTGAACAAAAAGGGAAAGAAGGGTGGAAGGAGGAAGGACGGGCGAGATGTAATATTACTGGCAGAGAAGGATACTTTGGAAGCATGCATAGGTGGCTGATAGGAATCAGATGCAGAGGTTATTGAAGGATGGGTGGAAAGTCAAAGGAAAGATGCCTGCATGGGTGCCCACACTATATGGGTGTATAGGATTGCAAGCATCATCAGCGGTGTTTTGGTCGCACCCAAAGCCAAGACAAGCAAGGAAGGACGCATGGGTGGTTATTGGTGAAACAAACTAAGGTTTGTTGAGAGATTAAGAAGAATGTTAGACGTTTACTTGGAATGGATGGATGCCTGGATGTATATTAGCATAGGTTGCGAGTCCGACTGTCACTGGATGCAGAGTTGCAGAGTTGCATGCAGACCAGAGTCTTTGAAGAGAATGTAAAAGAAACCACGCCACAGTAGCAAAGCCGACTACTGAGGGGAATATATAAGTTGTATTTTCAGAATACTCCCTTGACTCACAGTAGTTTGCAAGCACATCATATATATATATATTGTGTATGATGTATGCAGTTATCAGCGCCTTCCTCCGACTCGGAGGACCACTCCCTACCTACCCATGTTAATTTTACTGTCAGCCAGCCTGCTATTGGGGGTGGCCTATCTGTTGGTTACACAATCAATCAAAATAAAGTACCTCATGTCGTCCCATATATAAGCAATGATCATTAGATCAGATATTTAATCTGCCTTTTTGTAGTAGTCAGGACAGGGTGAAAGTGAAATTGAGCAATTTCCCTTGAAGTAACAGAGAAACTATGTCCAGTGCCACCCGTAATAGAAAATTATGAGCTTCCCCACCTGCAGATAGTAGTAAATACTAAATAGAACTAACGTGAGTCTGCATCATCATCATGAGTCAGACTCGAGTATATATGTCTTCGGCGCAAGCTGACTGAGCTGGCATGTGTCGGCTACAACAAGGTTATGTAATTTCTCTAAACTAAAGAGAAAACGAAGATTGGTGTACTGTGCCATAGTGCTAGTATAAAGCCTGGAAAAACTCCCACAAATGTTAGAGGCTGAGGAAGTGGGAGGACAGATACATACCACAAATGTTATGTACTGTGCTTGGTAGTGGTACAGCTACTATGTGTTAAATTAATTTAGTGTTACTGTTTTGCTAAGAGTATTGGTAATATATATATTTTTTTCTTGATATAGCTTCTCCTAAACCAACAAGGAAGGAGTTGGCAATTCTGGCCCGGCGGCGGAAGCTGGAGGCCATCTGTGCCGAGTACAGACGGCTGGTGGCTCTAGCGGAGGAGGAGGAGGCGGCAGCAGCTGCAGCCTCCTCCAATGCCCCTGGCCCCAGCCAGGTACCTCTAGTTGTTTGGCGCTGCGGTCAGGCAGCCATCTGTCACTGCCCACCAGCAACAACATCCAGCACTACTGCTGCCCCCCCTGTGGATGCAACTGCAGGGCATTTGCGCACTGCATGCTCTGCCAAAATGCGCGGCTGGAGGAGGAGCTAGAGAAGGTGAAGAAGTGTCTGAAGGTCCTGGAGAGAATCGCCCGCTGCTAGGAAAAAGACCCTGTTCAATTGCCCCTTTTTTATCGGTTCTTTTTGGTGGGTTTATGGACATTGGTTGGGGTTAGGGAGAGAGGTGGGTCAAGTGTTGTGTGATTTTTACATAGTTTATTTTTGTTAGGGTATTAAATTATATATATTTTAGTTTACATATGATGTGGTTAATGTTTTGTGGGTGGGGTTACTGTTTTACATCACACTGTTTCCTTGCTGCTGTAGGGCAACAGCCAGTGTTTGATTTAAATAATTGGTTGACTTGTAAGACACAAACAGATAGATGCGATACCCCTTACTGATTGACTTGTCCTAGTAGTACGGTCACTCTCTCCTCCTCCTGTCCTAGTCCATTATTATACCTCCCACAAACATCTTTTCTTTTCTTACCTTTGGTTGATGTTTAAGTTAGGCACAGCGATGGCTGCATGACGTTGACGATGCAGGTTTGGTTTCCAAAGAGAATGCAGAATCAGATGCCATGGTTGTGGTGGTAGTAGTATTAGACACTGGCTTTAGCATTTACAAAAAAGAAAATGAGACAGTCAGTCGCCTGAGAGAGACTCTGGGAGGAGTAGTAGAGCGAAGTAAATAAAACATGATGGTGTAGGGGATAGCCTAGTACAACAAGTTACAAACTGTAGTTGTTTTCAAGTCACTCAACTAGGCCTACACTAGACACAAGCGTAACCTTTAGTGCTGTGTGTAATAGGAAGGATGACAATCGATGCCGGCAATTAATGATGATGGATTACGTTCCTTTGTTAAAATAGTTAACTCGCAATTCGCAACTATACGTATCATCATGGGTGGGCAAGCATAAAAAGATCCTCCACCTGCCTTGAAATTGAATCAGTGTTGCTTTTGCCACGTCCCCCCAGCAAGCGTGTGATCAATTATTGGTGTACATTAATGTAGTCACACCTCAATAAATCACACGGCCCGGGGTAGAGGGTTAGGGTTTGATGAATGGTAGGGAAGGGGGGTTTGGGGAAAGGTTTGACAAAGAAAAACAGTACGCATGGACAAACAACAAAAGAAAAGACAATCTTTGTAGACTAACATATCCATAAATGTGTTAAGGATGAAAAAGGAAATGCATGCATGATGATGATGATAACTTGATGGTTAATGAGAAGTAAAACTTACTAACTGCTACTAGACAATTAGACAGTGCAGGGCATCAGTATATATTAATAATAGGCACTTGCCTGTCTGCCCTCAAAGAGAGAGAGACACAGATTACATACAGTTTGTGTTCTGTTCTATTGTACTGGGCTTACTTTTGAAGATAGCAAAGAAAATTTCAAAATAGCTGTAGGGATGAATTTTAAGCAGAGAGCAAACATAATTAATAATAACAACACACAGCATTAATGATTGAAGACCAAAAATGAATCAAATTGTTTAAAAGATCACGAAAGTTGATACTGTTACTGTGTTATGATTGTTAGCCTGGTCAAATGGGGAGTTGCATCTCGGCATTCCTCTTGGTCCTCAGTCCCTTCCATGGATGCTCGTCCATCAATTTTGGGTGTCGCCACTGCATGACTGGCACATGTAGATTCATTGGGAAGGTAAGTGTGCATTGTTTTTCCAAGTATAGCACAGGGTAGAAGCTGGCCTGTAAGTGTAAATGGAAAAACAAATGGGATACTCAGAAATCAATGAATAAAAAAAATGCATCAATTACGAGGGAGTGCAACAAGAGTCAGACAGAGAAGAGAACACTTTTAGACTGAGGTGGCATGGATAGATACATCATGTCTGTCTACTCTGTTTACAGCATTTTTTAAGCTACACCAACAACAGGACAGAGCATGCCACGCAACGGCACCGGGCCGTGACCAAACCTCCATTTAGCTGAACGTTTGACAGAGCCAGACAAAGCACATATACAGCAACCTAGCATTTTCTAAATTAAGTGAATAAATCAAATCAATGGCAATGCACCGCTGTCAGTCATACCACTGCACTACTCGACTCCACCACTAAACGGACATGTATGTCTACTGTGGTTGTTGACTTATTTACCATTTTATGCCACTTGATTTGAAATGCCCAGAGTTATTCCATCAATCATCCCTGATCCAACTGACTGACTGCGAAAGTGCGAAGATAGTATGGTCATGACTCATCATCATGGTGTTGTTGTACGTGTTGGCCAACTCCAACTCAGTCTGTTGTATACCGAGTACGACTCCGACTAAGTCCATATTCCATATTAAAAATTGCAACGGATATTGGCTTGCAGTATTAGTAGGAGTACAATTTGGTTATTAAACAACAAGAAGGGAAACATTGACTTTCACTTGAGTCACTTTTGGTTGGTAGATTAATTACTAGTACAGTTCGACTTCATGCACAACGTCATCAACATCAACACAAAAAACAGCAATCACTCTGAGTCTGCATACAACGCATGCATTGCCAACATTAGTAAATTACCTGTCTTGAACTTCTCTTTTGTTGTCAGATGCCTATTTCTTTCTGACAGGTGTGTGTTTTTTTACCGAGCCAGCTCGGAAACAAAAGGAGGATACCTATAGTCACGTTCCACTTCTTCTGGAGGGACTGCTAGAGGCAACAATTTTTCCTGTACTATTATCCATCCAATTTTTGGTTTGAGGGAAATGTATTTAGGGCGAGTCAGGAAGATGGAGCAGGACTCTGAGGAGTGGGCAGTAAAATGCACAGAGGTGCAACTCCAATAGGGAAATAAAAAGAGAAGACGTGGTGATGTATTCATTTGTTGTAATTTGATTTGAAGCAGAAAAAGACAGATACACACACAAATAAAGGAAGGTAGAAAGTAACAATTTGAAAGCCTAATTGTCAGGGAAGAGGAGTTCTTCCTCAAACTCTGGCAGTTCGGACAGAAGTAGGTCATGTAACCCACTACTTGTGTCATCAAAGTCGCTCTCCTCTTCCTGCTGTGATTCACGTATTTTGTAGTCTGGTGGTAGAAAGTGCTGATTCATTTTGATCATGGTTAACCTCTCCACGCTTTTGGGAGAGAGACTGGTCCTTTTCACCATTACAATGGCACCAGCAGCACTGAAAATACACTCAGAAGAGACACTTGAGACAGGGGAAGCCAGATACTTTATCGCCAGCCTGCTGAGCACTGTCCATTGGCTTATTTTCCCATACCAATACTCCAATGGATTTCCATCCATGAAGACCTCTGTTGGGTCATCCAGATACGCCTGGACAATTCGCTCAATGCTCAGGGGTGTTCCGATGTGCTCGGCCTCTTTTGCCTTTGCATCAGCTCTGGACTTACCATACCCCTGTAGTAGAAACCAATCAGTTGCCGATTGTAGTGTGGATGATCCTGTTCTTGCTGTGGATGTTATTGGTAGTGTTGGTGTCGGTGGCTGCAGGGAGGCAAACGCACTGCCCTGAGGCTCTAAAGAAGAACTTGACTCTGGAATCTGCCCTGGAGTACTTGTTCTGGGCTGGAGAGGGGGGGCCTCTAATTACTAGCCGTTTGTTTTCGAAGTCAATGGCTTGCTCAGCTATCAGAGTTTTGTACTTGGCAACATCCACTTCTGAAAAAGGAATTACTGCCTTACTGGTCAGAAATGCTTTGTACCGTGGATCCAAAATTACAGCAGTAATGTAATGATGATGTGACACAATGTTATTTTGAATCCTTGTATTTTCAGATAAGCGAACGGCTAAGGATTCCGCCAAATAATGTGCATCTTGTTTGCCATCCACACCTGTGTACGTCTCAGACACCTCCTTCAGCTGTTGCTCTAGCATGTGCAAGAATGGGATAGCTTGGCCCATAGTACAGTCGTCCCTGCTGACTTCACGTGTGAAGACCTCAAAAGGAAGTAGCATCTCTGTCAGGCATTTAACGAGGTCTCATTGACCCATCTCAACGGTCATGCCTCTCACAGTAGGATCCCCTAATCTTCGCATGACATAAGCATTGAGTGGTATGTACTGCTCGAGCATGTAATAAGTTGAATTTCAATGTGTTGGCACCTCCTGGATGAATGCTTTGACTGGCATTTTATGCTCACGTTGAAGGACCCTCAGCTGCTTTTGGGCTTAAAAGAATGGCTGAAATGTATGCATATTCTTCTGCAGGTGACTAGTAAGTTGCTGACTTTGTATTCATTTTTCAGAAAGTCTTGAACAACAATGTTAATGCAGTGTGCCAAACATGGGACCCTGAAATAGCCACCATCTTTCATGGCCCTAACTACATAACTGCCATTGTCCGTGGCAACAAAACCAATGTTAAGCCCTCTTGGACGCAGCCACTCAAAGACCTTGCTGTTAAACTCATCCAAAATGCAGCAGTATGAGATTTCTCCACTGCAAACATGGCTACATTTGCATGTTTGCGAGTAGCATAAAAAATCTCAGCAGCGTCAACACCAGCAGATATCTGTTCTCTAACCCCCACAAAAGAGATCCAGTGTGCAGTTATGCACATGTAATCAGTGGCTTGGCAACTGGTCCACATGTCTGTGGTCAGGTGGATACTCTGAACAGCACTCTGCTTTAAGGCATTTCCAAGCAATTACAGCATGTCGTGATGTAGTGCTGGAACAGCAACTCTGGCAAAATAGTAGCGGCTGGGAACCTGCCATTTTGGGCAGATGGCTGTCACAAATTCCAGAAAACCCACCCCTTCAACAAAAGAAAAAGGGAGAAGGTCCAGTGATAACATTTTAGCCAGCTTCGCATTGTACAAACGTGCTATTGGGTGGTTGCGTTCGTACTGCCCCTCCACCGGCCTAAACATGCTGATAATGGTGGGCTGCATGGTTTTCCTTCCTCGTAGGCTCAACAACATACTTTTTTTCATTTCAGTACTCATTGCTGTCTCAGGCTGACTCTTACTCTTGTGCCACTGAGATGTTGCTGAAGATGTGGTCGGCGATAAGACTGCACTGCTGGGGACAGGGCTACTTTGTGTACCACTACCAGAGAGAATGTCTCCCTGTCCTTCCTCTCCCACCGTGATCAGATCTTCTTCTTCTACTCGTTTATCCCCACCAACACCAATGGTTGCAGTTTTTATGCCGCGAAGGTGTTCCTTCGCGGTGTTCCTCCCAGTTGATCAAGTGGTGTTTTTTCAGATGGGTGATTTGGCCTCCAGTACCATAGTTTGTACCACGCTTACATATGGCAATGTTCTCTTCCTTTTCACTAACCGTAAAGAAGTCCAAACTGGGGAGCTTAACTTTTGCCTCCTGCTGGAGGTGCCACTTCCAATGGCGGATGAACTGGAGGGTGTCCGTTGAATTTGACTCTGTGCTGTACCACTACATACTTCTACTGAGGTGGTGGTTGTGCTGGATGTAGGTCGCTAACGGGCCTTTGCTAATGCAAATATGGAAGCTGTAGGTCGTGTTGGTGTTACCTGTGATGGAGGTATGTGTGCTACATCCCTCGCAGCGATTTTGGATAGGGTAATAATGTTGGTCTCAATCTCCTCAGGCCGGTAGTGATGTTCGTGATGACTGGCTCATCATCATCATCATCCTGCTGTTCTACATCAACCGCCATAAGTGTAAGGCTTTCTGGAATCTTCCTTTTCCCTAGCCTGTTCTTGGGACGTGTCTCCCTCTCAGACTCAGTTTGTTGCTTCCAAGTGGCATCTAGATCATCAGGGGGCTAGGCGAAGAACTTGGAATAACCCTCCTTTTCCTTGGTGGGGATTTGGAAGACAATGGAACAATGGAACTTCTGAATGAGTGGCTTCCTCTTCTTCATCTGCATGACGCTCATTTTCCTGAACTGCCCCTACTTCGGGAGGAACAACAACTACTATTGCGGGTGGTGGTTGCGGCTATTGTCGTTGAGCACTTATCTTCTGTGTTTCTTCCTGCGTTGATTGGGTACTACTTTGAGATAGCGATAAGTTTAGCTCAGGCTCAGCATCACTGGTTTCCACCATTAGGCTGGCTACCTCTTCCACACTCATGTGCTTGGTCCTGGGTTGGCGGGTTGGGGCCACTCATGCGGAGGTGCTGGCCCCAGCTTGCCCCCCCTGACACCGCTGCAGCAGGCGTCATTTTCAGTTTCCCCAAAAACATTTTGGGCGACATACCAGACTTAAGTGTCGCTTCCTTCTTTGTTTCCTTCTTCTCAATAGCAACTTTCTTGGTACTGGAGGACCAGCTACCTGCTTTCTTTGGGCCCATCTTCTTCAGTTGTCAGCAGCACTCAGTCGCACAAGTTGCAGAGATGGCTGGTCAGGTCACTCACACGTCACGTCGTGTACAGCAGCAGGACCTCTGTCTGGCAGCACAACGGGCGATGATGACACACCTCCTCCTCAGTCTTTTGTGCACCTAAAAGCAAAAAAGCCAGAAGAACATCAGTCAAAAGATAGTACAATCAAACTAATATAATATACAACTTCTTTGTGTGTAGTGGTGGTCACAATTATTACATTTTAGTAACTCAGTGAACAACAGTGTAGCCATTTATGAGACTTTGACAACAAGGCCAGGGCTTTTCTGATGTACTGTACTGTGTACACTCAGGAAGAATAAGAATAACAAAGAACAAAAACAAAAATGAAGTGGAGCCTGTGTTTGGCCTACATTTGTGCCTCACGTGGGATGGATGCAGCATCAGGGAGCTGCAGCTGGAAATGGGGATGGATTTGGAAGCAGACAAGAGGAACAATGGAAAGACACGCAGGCCTATGTGGCAAAAACAACACACTACTAACTACCACTACAAAATGGCCCTCAGCCAAATAGTCAGGCCAGCCACAATAACAAGAAAGTGAAGACAAAGGAAAGGACCAGTAAGTTGGAGGCTCTGGGGAACTTCCTCTAAAAAAATTGTAAAAGAAAAGAAAAATGACTCCTAGCTTCAAAAACTACAGCCAAATGACAGCCTGAGGAGTTTTTTTAGCAAAATGAACAAGACCATCGTTTTCGAGAAGGTTTTATGCTGCTCACGAGAAATTATTTGCCAGATTGCAAATTCTGCGTGTTTGGCATCGCGATCTTTACAAAAAGTCGTTATCGCGTTCGCGAACACGCATATTGAGCACGCGGAGAAGACAAAAAGTGTAAGTCCGCATTGTCGCACAGTGCGGAGTTGCCAAAACTGTGTGAGATGAACACCTAGGGTTGGTATTGGAGTATCTATGGATGTCAAAATGGCCGTTTGAAATTTTGAGTCGTGTATCAAAGGTTATATTAGGGTGTGAGAAGATGCACTAATTTATCACATGGATGACGTCATCAGTGATGTCATTAGTGATGTCATTTGAGATGTCATCAGTGATGTCATCAGTGATGTCACTGATCATGTCATGAGTGATGTAATATGTGACGTCATCAGCAGTGCATTGCGGGGGCGCGAGTTATAGTTAGCTGAACTAACTATAACAGGGGAATTTCTGGGGTTTTGTATGAGGGAAATGTCCAGCTAACTATAACAACCCTGAAACCTATGGTTTTTTCAGTGAATTTCTAAGGTTTGTTAAATGCTAATTCCTAACTATAACGTGCCTGAAACCTATGGATTTTTCAGTGAATTTCAAAGGTTTTTTAAATGCCAATTCCTAACTATAACGTGCATGAAACCTATGGTTTTTTCAGTGAATTTCAAAGGTTTTTTAAATGCTAATTCCTAACTATAACGTGCCTGAAACCTATGGATTTTTCAGTGAATTTCAAAGGTTTTTTAAATGCCAATTCCTAACTATAACGTGCATGAAACCTATGGTTTTTTCAGTGAATTTCAAAGGTTTTTTAAATGCTAATTCCTATCTATAACTTATCTCTAAAGATATCATGAAAAGCATTCTTTTTTAAAAGTAGGGTGCACATTAGTTTTGTGGAAAAGCATCTTTGTGATTGGTTAAGAAAAAGCAGTTTCAACGTGGAGTACATATCATAGGATAAAATTTGCTCAGCTCAACCACACCTGCTACTTGCATTTGGAAGGCACTGTTCGAACTTAAAACAATCGTGAACTTTTAACCTGTACGTGTCGTTAAATGTTCAAGAAAATGTTGCAAAAAAATATCGTTAAGTTTTAAAAAATTGATGAACTTTTAACCTGCACGTGTTGTAGAATGTTCTAGAAAGTGTGTTGATAGAATACGTTGCACTTCTGACTTCTATGTGTTGTTGAATATTAAAAAAACGGTTCATATGGAAAATTAAAAAGAAACTAATAGAGAAGTTTTGAAACCTAAAAGAATCAAGGAACTATTCTAATTTATTCTTTACATGTATTTATGTGTGCAGCAACAATTATAGACACAACAGCACTAGGAAGAGGAAGAAGCAGGGAGTGGGGGGAGGGGGAGAGATGGGCAGAATGGCACACATGCACAATTAAGTACAACACACATATAGACTAATAATGGCCAAAATGAAACACACCAACAAGGAGCACAAGTCACACAACCCGCCAACATCACACCACTGAACGAGCATAGAAGTGAAAACCACGCTGCATTCATACAGGATGTGTACAAAGGCCAGTCGTTGGTGTTGTGGGATGTCTGCGACCGTGGTCATCATGGATGAGATGCCCAGCATGTGGCACATGGTCGAGTTCACTGTGTGTTATGTTGCCAAACGGCTGCTCCTCCCTCCCACGAGCCCCCACACTTTTGTACAGTGCACTGTTGTATCTTGTGCACCCGTACGGCACACCATTGTAATGCCTATTTGCGCATGTCCTGCTACATTTCAACTACACCATCACAGTGCCGTTTGGAGGTGGTGCATGCCACTTTACAACATCGACGGCTGCGGCTCTTGTAGCAGGCCACACCAGAACACAGAGACACACTTACCGCACTTCCTGTACACGGACATGTCCGAGACACTCCTTTACCCTTGCCGGATAGGCACACCCCTGCACTGACCTGTGAACCCCAGACCAGCACACGCCAGTTGTGCATGCAGGAGGATGCGTGCGTAGCTACACGTTCAGGCTCACTGCCAACGCTGAGGTGACAGCACACTGTGATGTTGCAGGGCTCGTGCCTATCATGCTAAGACAATGACCACAGGGACACACTTGCTAAGATGTGGGTTTGGGGGGCATTGGCGGTCCTGGAGTTGTTGAGATGAGTCTTCTGGCCCTCATGGGTATCCCTGTATCATGCTCATTGACTCTATGGCACCTGTGGGTGTTCTGGTGTGGCTCTTGGCTGTGTTCCCTTTCATGGTGCAAGTAGTTGTCCTGCTTAACACCAGCAGAAAGCAGGTGTAAAATCCCTGGTGCTAACGTGTCTTATCGCCGGAATTTGTTTCGCATTGCAATTGGTGTGAAAGTTGTGATGTGATTTTTTTCGTGTGCAGAACAATTTACGAACTGAGCAGTGTATCTCGTCAAGATGCAGCACCTGACGCACTATTCCCAATCAATATAAATACAATGAGATTTCTTAATAGATTTTGTGTGTACACTGTTAGTGCAGCCAATGCCTCAGTGCAATTCAATACAGGATTTTAGTATTTAGAATAAATCGGAAAGGTGCACCTTGTGTCTTTTTGCACGAGAATGGCTAGTCTCCATTTCATTATCAGCACTTTAACGGAAGTAAAGTTGAGATAAATCTAACACACTATTCAGAAGTTGGTGCAAACTGCAGATATCACCAGTATTCCAGTGATAAGTGTCCCAAAATTTAACACCATGGTGGACTCCATCAAATAACAGTAATAAGAACAAAAAAGAGTCACACAGCAGTTAAGAGAACAACCAAAAACGTTATACATTTTTTTTTCCAAACTTTATTTTTTATAATCATAAATATGTAAACGATAAGCTATTTTCAAACTTTATTTTTTTATTAACATATATATGAACGATAAACTAATAAACAAAATGTAACAACAATAATACAAAACAACAAGGCGGAACACTCCTGTGGGGACCATGGATGTCGACGACAGACCTGGAAAATCAGAAAGATTGTTAAAAAAAAACAACATGGTATTCTCAACAAAATACCACAAGAAACAAATCACAGATATATAAAATGCATACAGCTAACAACATTTTATAAGTTTAACTTACAAAAACTGTAAATGTTGCCGCTTTAAAATATTTACTGAATCTGAGGAATCTTTTTTGCAGAAGGCACCACACCCACAACGTTTTTTTTCAGTGGTGAGGAAATCTTTTACTTTTCCCAAGGGTTAAACAAAGACCAATGACACCTTGATCACGTGCAAGATTTGCAAAAGAGTTCTGTCACGAGGGGATCCTAACAAGAAATACTCGTACGGCACGGCAATTATGATGAAACACCTAAGGACCCTTCATCCGAACAATCTTGCACGAGAAGAGTGCAAACAGAGGAGAAACACTCCTATTCTGTATCTGTAAAAAAGAATCACAAATAAATGTATATTAATAACTTTCAAAATTATACTATTCCATTACTGTACAAACACATTTTATATAAATACTGACTAAGAAACTATGTCCCTGAACCACAAGTGTGACGATGGTTAAAACACTGCATGCATAGTGCATACTACTTTGAAGCAGTTCATGCCCTAGAGCCTACCTCACTAAAACTCTACATACTAACTGACTAAATGATTACAGTACTATAAGGAGACACACTGGGTGAGTGACAGGGTGTTTGCTAGAAGAGTATGAATGCTAACTAGGGAATTGAAGGTGTGAAACACAACTGTGTAGGTGATTAGAGGACTGCATCCATACTGTATAGGCATTTAAAGCAGTCCATGTGCTAAGGCCTGGCTCAGTGCATGACTACTTGGGTACTGACTGAACGATTAGAGTACAGCAAGGAGAGTGCCTAGGTGAATTTATAAGTGCTAGGCTTTTCGCACAGGGAATGGATTAGTACTTGGTACTGAATGGGTCACTAGAGGAGTGCAAAGGCAGTGACAAAATGTTTGCTGGACTGTATGGATACTGACTAGGAAATTGAAAGTGTGAAAGACAAGTGTCTAGGTGGTTAGAAGACTGCATGCATAGTGGATAGGGGTTTGAAGCAGTCAATGTGCTAAGGCCTGGCTCAGTGCATGAATACTTAGGCACTGACTGAATGATTAGAGTACTGCAAAGATAGTATCTTGGTGAATTTATAAGTGTTTGGGTTTTAGCACAGTGAATGGATTAGTACATGGTGCTGAATGGGTCACTAGAGGACTGCAAAGGGAGTGACAGGGTGTTTCCTGGAAGTATATGGATACTGACTAGGGAATTGAAGGTGTGAAAGACAATTGTGTAGGTGGTTAGAGGACTGCATGCATAGTGGATAGGGGTTTGAAGCAGTCCATATACTAAGGCCTGGGTCACTGGATGAGTACTTGGGTACTGACTGAATGATTAGAGTACTGCAAGGAGAGTGCCTGGGTGAATTTATTAGGGTTTGGCGCAGTGAATGGATTAGTACAAGATGCTGAATGGGTCACTAGAGGAGTGCAACGGGAGTGACAGGGTGTTTGCTGGAAGTGAATGGATACTGACTGGGGAATTGAAGATGTGAAAGACAAGTGTGTAGGGGGTTAGAGGACTGCATGCATAGTGGATAGGGGTTTGAAGAAGTCCATGTGCTAAGACCTGGCTCAGTGCATGAATACTTAGGCAGTGACTGAATCATTAGAGTACTGGAATGAGAGTGTCTTTGTGAATTTATAAGTGTTTGGGTTTTGGCACAGTGAATTGATTAGTACATGCTGTTGAATGGGTCTCTAGAGGACTGCAAAGGAAGTGACAGAGTGTTTCCTGGAAGTGTATGGATACTGACTAGGGAATTGAAGGTGTAAAAGACAAGTGTATAGTATGTTAGAACACTACATGCATACTGCATAGACATTTGAAGCAATCTATTCAGTACTTAGAAACTGACTAAATAATCAGACTACTTCTAGGACAGTGCTTAGGTAAAACTTTAAAATTTTCAGTTCTGCCACAGTGAACAGAATAGTACATGGTACTGCACCTTAGTGTCAAACCCTGACTCATTTTATCAATGCATAAGCAAAGACTAGCTTCTAATGCTACTAAAACTTGACAACATGACAGGTTTTAAAAGAGTTATCTGCTAAAAAATACACGATGTTACCAAATGCTACTCTTACAGTGCTTCCCAAATGCACAGACTCACAGTGTGATTCTAGACAACAACCACTATACCTAGGAGTTTACCAAAAATCATTCACTACTGTGGAAGTGGTAAGGGAACTGCACACAATCTTCATATTTTAGGACTGCACTTTTGTGTCAAAGCCTGACTCATTTAATCAAAGCATAAGCAAAGACTGGCTTCTAATGCTACTAAAACTTGACAACATGACCGGTTTTAAAACAGTTATCTGTCAGCAAATACACGATGTTACCAAATGCTTCTCTCACAATCCTTACCCAAATGCACACAGAATCACAGTGTGATTTTAGACAAGCAACACTATCCTAGGAGTTTACCAACACTCATTCACTAGTCTGGAAGAGTTAATGGTACTGCACACAATCTACATATTTAAGTACAGCACATCAGTGTCAAAGCATGACTCATTTAATCAACGCATAAACAAAGACTGTATTCCAATGCTACTAAAACTTCACAACATTATTATTATTATGGAATTTTGTAAAGCGCATGGTTACGCGCCCCGGCGTGTCCCCGCGCTGAGTGAGAAGTATGAAGTGGACAGAACAGGGAGGTTACATCAGTACTGACCGAAAGAAGTGAGTTTTTAGAGCTCTGCGGAACTTGGCCTCTGAAGGTTCGAGGCACAGCTCCATCGGAAGCATATTCCAGCTCTTGGCTGCAAGAAGCCTGAAAGATCTGCCCCCCATTCGAGCTTTATGAATTTTGGGGGCGACTACCAGTCCGGTGCCAGAGGATCTGAGCATCCGCTCCAGTCTGTAGGGGGTGATGAGGCTGTGCAGGTGAACGGGCGCCCTGCCCCCGATAATGCGGTGACACATGCAAAGTGCTTTGAAGGTAATCCTTTCTCTGATCGGAAGCCAGTGTAGGGACTTCAAAGCAACTTTTGAGGCCGTTCTCCTAGGAAGCCTCAGCACCAGCCGGGCTGTGGCATTTTGAAGTACCTGGAGATGATTGAGGCTTCTAGCTGTTATTCCCAGATAGAGGAGGTTAGAGTAATCGAGTCTAGATGTGACCAAGGCATGCACCAGAGTCTGCCTGGCACTAACTGGAAGTAGGTCCAGGATCTTCCTTAGACTCTTGAGTATACCGAAGCACATTCCGACAACCCGATTAATCTGGGGAGCAAATGACAGGTTGGAGTCAAACATCACCCCAAGATTTTTGGCCTGTTGACAAGGCACTGGAGTGGAGCCCAGGCATGCTAGCCACCATGCCGAGGACCACACATTCGGTCCACTTCCCACCACGAGCACTTCAGTTTTGGACCCATTCAGCTTCAGGCAGTTGTTAGACATCCAGGATGCAAGCTCCTGCATGCAAGCACTGAAGCTGGATGCCGCAACATCAGGTGCCCGTGACAGCGAGATGACCAGCTGTGTGTCATCGGCATATGACACTAGTTGGATGCCATGACTTTCCACAATGGTGGCTACAGGGGAAGCATATAGGTTAAACAGGGTGGGGCTCAGGGCGGAGCATAACAGGTTTTAAAACAGTTATCTGTCAGCAAATACATGATGTTACCATATGCTTCTCTCACAGTGGTTCCCAAATGCACACAGACTCACAAGGTGATTCTAGACAAACAACACTATCCCTAGCAGCTTACCAAAACTCATTCACTACAGTGGAAGTGGTAAGGGAACTGCACACAATCTACATATTTCACGACTGCACTTTAGTGTCAATGCCTGACTCATTTAATCAACGCATAAGCAATGACTGGCTTCTAATGCTACTAAAACTTGACAACATGACAGGTTTTAAAATAGTTATCTGTCAGCAAATACACGATGTTACCAAATGCTTCTCTCACAGTGGTTCCCAAATGCACACAGACTCACAGTGTGATTCTAGATAACAACCACTATCCCTAGCAGCTTACCAAAAATCATTCACTACTGTGGAAGTGGTAAGGGAACTGCACACAATCTTCATATTTCAGGACTGCACTTTTGTGTCAAAGCCTGACTCATTTAATCAAAGCATAAGCAAAGACTGGCTTCTAATGCTACTAAAACTTGACAACATGACCGGTTTTAAAACAGTTATCTGTCAGCAAATACACGATGTTACCAAATGCTTCTCTCACAATCCTTACCCAAATGCACACAGACTCACAGTGTGATTTTAGACAAGCAACACTATCCTAGGAGTTTACCAAAACTCATTCACTAGTCTGGAAGAGTTACTGGTACTGCACACAATCTACATATTTAAGTACAGCACATCAGTGTCAAAGCATGACTCATTTAATCAATGCATAAGCAAAGACTGGATTCTAATGCTACTAAAACTTCACAACATGACAGGTTTAAAAAAAGTTATCTGTCAGCAAATACATGATGTTACCAAATGCTTCTCTCACAGTGATCCCAAATACACACTAACTCACAGTGTGATTCTAGACAAGCACCACTATCCCTAGGAGTTTACCAAAACTCATTTACAACAGTGCAAGTGGTAAGGGAACTGCACACAATCTACATATTTCACGACTGCAATTTACTGTCAATGCCTGACTCATTTAATGAAAGCATAAGCCATAACTGTCTTCTAATGCTACTAAAACTTGACAACATGACATGTTTTAAAACAGTTATCTGTCAGCAAATACACAATGTTACCAAACACTTCTCACACAGTGGTTCCCAAATGCACACAGACTCACAGTGTGATTCTAGACAAACAACACTATCCCTAGCAGCTTACCAAAACTCATTTACTACAGTGGAAGTGGTAAGGGAACTGCACACAATCTACATATTTCACGACTGCACTTTGGTGTCAATGCCTGACTCATTTAATCAACGCATAAGCAATGACTGGCTTCTAATGCTACTAAAACTTGACAACATGACATGTTTTAAAATAGTTATCTGTCAGCAAATACACGATGTTACCAAATGCTTCTCTCACAGTGGTTCCCAAATGCACACAACACAGACTCACAGTGTGATTCTAGACAACAACCACTATACCTAGGAGTTTACCAAAAATCATTCACTACTGTGGAAGTGGTAAGGGAACTGCACACAATCTTCATATTTCAGGACTGCACTTTTGTGTCAAAGCCTGACTCATTTAATCAAAACATAAGCAAAGACTGGCTTCTAATGCTACTAAAACTTTACAACATGACCGGTTTTAAAACAGTTATCTATCAGCAAATACACGATGTTACCAAATGCTTCTCTCACAATTCTTACCCAAATGCACACAGACTCACAGTGTGATTTTAGACAATCAACACTATCCTAGGAGTTTACCAACACTCATTCACTAGTCTGGAAGAGTTGATGGTACTGCACACAATCTACATATTTAAGTACAGCACATCAGTGTCAAAGCATGACTCATTTAATCAACGCATAAGCAAAGACTGGATTCCAATGCTACTAAAACTTCACAACATTATTATTATTATGGAATTTTGTAAAGCGCATGGTTACGCGCCCCGGCGTGTCCCCGCGCTGAGTGAGTAGTATGAAGTGGCCAGAACAGGGAGGTTACATCAGTACTGACCGGAAGAAGTGAGTTTTTAGAGCTCTGCGGAACTTGGCCTCTGAAGGTTCGAGGCGCAGCTCCATCGGAAGCATATTCCAGCTCTTGGCTGCAAGAAGCCTGAAAGATCTGCCCCCCATTCGAGCTTTGTGAATTTTGGGGGCGACTACCAGTCCGGTGCCAGAGGATCTGAGCATCCGCTCCAGTCTGTAGGGGGTGATGAGGCTGTGCAGGGGAACGGGCGCCCTGCCCCCGATAATGCGGTGACACATGCAAAGTGCTTTGAAGGTAATCCTTTCTCTGATCGGAAGCCAGTGTAGGGACTTCAAAGCAACTTTAGAGGCCGTTCTCCTAGGAAGTCTCAGCACCAGCCGGGCTGTGGCATTTTGAAGTACCTGGAGATGATTGAGGCTTCTAGCTGTTATTCCCAGATAGAGGAGGTTAGAGTAATCGAGTCTAGATGTGACCAAGGCATGCACCAGAGTCTGCCTGGCACTAACTGGAAGTAGGTCCAGGATCTTCCTTAGACTCTTGAGTATACCGAAGCACATTCCGACAACCCGATTAATCTGGGGGGGAAATGACAGGTCGGAGTCAAACATCACCCCAAGATTTTTGGCCTGTTGACAAGGCACTGGAGTGGTGCCCAGGCATGCTGGCCACCGTGCCAAGGACCACACATTCGGTCCACTTCCCACCACGAGCACTTCAGTTTTGGACCCATTCAGCTTCAGGCAGTTGTTAGACATCCAGGATGCAAGCTCCTGCGTGCAAGCACTGAAGCTGGATGCCGCAACATCAGGTGCCCGTGACAGCGAGATGACCAGCTGTGTGTCATCGGCATATGCCACTAGTTGGATGCCATGACTTTCCACAATGGTGGCTACAGGGGAAGCATATAGGTTAAACAGGGTGGGGCTCAGGGCGGAGCATAACAGGTTTTAAAACAGTTATCTGTCAGCAAATACATGATGTTACCAAATGCTTCTCTCACAGTGATCCCAAATACACACTAACTAACAGTGTGATTCTAGACAAGCACCACTATCCCTAGGAGTTTACCAAAAGTCATTCACTACAGTGCAAGTGGTAAGGGAACTGCCCACAATCTACATATGTCACGACTGCAATTTACTGTCAATGCCTGACTCATTTAATGAAAGCATAAGCCATAACTGTCTTCTAATGCTACTAAAACATGACAACATGACATGTTTTAAAACAGTTATCTGTCAGCAAATACACGATGATACCAAACACTTCTCTCACAGTGGTTCCCAAATGCACACAGACTCACAGTGTGATTCTAGACAAACAACACTATCCCTAGCAGCTTACCAAAAATCATTCACTACTGTGGAAGTGGTAAGGGAACTGCACACAATCTTCATATTTCAGGACTGCACTTTTGTGTCAAAGCCTGACTCATTTAATCAAAGCATAAGCAAAGACTGGCTTCTAATGCTACTAAAACTTGACAACATGACCGGTTTTAAAACAGTTATCTGTCAGCAAATACACGATGTTACCAAATGCTTCTCTCACAATCCTTACCCAAATGCACACAGACTCACAGTGTGATTTTAGACAAGCAACACTATCCTAGGAGTTTACCAAAACTCATTCACTATTCTGGAAGAGTTAATGGTACTGCACACAATCTACATATTTAAGTACAGCACATCAGTGTCAAAGCATGACTCATTTAATCAATGCATAAGCAAAGACTGGATTGTAATGCTACTAAAACTTCACAACATGACAGGTTTAAAAAAAGTTATCTGTCAGCAAAAACATGATGTTACCAAATGCTTCTCTCACAGTGATCCCAAATACACACTAACTCACAGTGTGATTCTAGACAAGCACCACTATCCCTAGGAGTTTACCAAAACTCATTCACTACAGTGCAAGTGGTAAGGGAACTGCACACAATCTACATATTTCACGACTGCAATTTACTGTCAATGCCTGACTCATTTAATGAAAGCATAAGCCCTAACTGTCTTCTAATGCTACTAAAACTTGACAACATGACCGGTTTTAAAACAGTTATCTGTCAGCAAATGCACGATGTTACCAAATGCTTCTCTCACAATCCTTACCCAAATGCACACAGACTCACAGTGTGATTTTAGACAAGCAACACTATCCTAGGAGTTTACCAACACTCATTCACTAGTCTGGAAGAGTTAATGGTACTGCACACAATCTACATATTTAAGTACAGCACATCAGTGTCAAAGCATGACTCATTTAATCAACGCATAAACAAAGACTGTATTCCAATGCTACTAAAACTTCACAACATTATTATTATTATGGAATTTTGTAAAGCGCATGGTTACGCGCCCCGGCGTGTCCCCGCGCTGAGTGAGAAGTATGAAGTGGACAGAACAGGGAGGTTACATCAGTACTGACCGAAAGAAGTGAGTTTTTAGAGCTCTGCGGAACTTGGCCTCTGAAGGTTCGAGGCGCAGCTCCATCGGAAGCATATTCCAGCTCTTGGCTGCAAGAAGCCTGAAAGATCTGCCCCCCATTCGAGCTTTATGAATTTTGGGGGCGACTACCAGTCCGGTGCCAGAGGATCTGAGCATCCGCTCCAGTCTGTAGGGGTGATGAGGCTGTGCAGGTGAACGGGCGCCCTGCCCCCGATAATGCGGTGACACATGCAAAGTGCTTTGAAGGTAATCCTTTCTCTGATCGGAAGCCAGTGTAGGGACTTCAAAGCAACTTTTGAGGCCGTTCTCCTAGGAAGCCTCAGCACCAGCCGGGCTGTGGCATTTTGAAGTACCTGGAGATGATTGAGGCTTCTAGCTGTTATTCCCAGATAGAGGAGGTTAGAGTAATCGAGTCTAGATGTGACCAAGGCATGCACCAGAGTCTGCCTGGCACTAACTGGAAGTAGGTCCAGGATCTTCCTTAGACTCTTGAGTATACCGAAGCACATTCCGACAACCCGATTAATCTGGGGAGCAAATGACAGGTTGGAGTCAAACATCACCCCAAGATTTTTGGCCTGTTGACAAGGCACTGGAGTGGAGCCCAGGCATGCTGGCCACCATGCCGAGGACCACACATTCGGTCCACTTCCCACCACGAGCACTTCAGTTTTGGACCCATTCAGCTTCAGGCAGTTGTTAGACATCCAGGATGCAAGCTCCTGCATGCAAGCACTGAAGCTGGATGCCGCAACATCAGGTGCCCGTGACAGCGAGATGACCAGCTGTGTGTCATCGGCATATGACACTAGTTGGATGCCATGACTTTCCACAATGGTGGCTACAGGGGAAGCATATAGGTTAAACAGGGTGGGGCTCAGGGCGGAGCATAACAGGTTTTAAAACAGTTATCTGTCAGCAAATACATGATGTTACCATATGCTTCTCTCACAGTGATCCCAAATACACACTAACTCACAGTGTGATTCTAGACAAGCACCACTATCCCTAGGAGTTTACCAAAACTCATTCACTACAGTGCAAGTGGTAAGGGAACTGCACACAATCTACATATTTCACTACTGCACTTTAGTGTCAATGCCTGACTCATTTAATGAAAGCATAAGCCATAACTGTCTTCTAATGCTACTAAAACTTGACAACATGACATGTTTTAAAACAGTTATCTGTCAGCAAATACACGATGTTACCAAACACTTCTCTCACAGTGGTTCCCAAATGCACACAGACTCACAGTGTGATTCTAGACAAACAACACTATCCCTAGCAGCTTACCAAAACTCATTCACTACAGTGGAAGTGGTAAGGGAACTGCACACAATCTACATATTTCACGACTGCACTTTAGTGTCAATGCCTGACTCATTTAATCAACGCATAAGCAATGACTGGCTTCTAATGCTACTAAAACTTGACAACATGACAGGTTTTAAAATAGTTATCTGTCAGCAAATACACAATGTTACCAAATGCTTCTCTCACAGTGGTTCCCAAATGCACACAGACTCACAGTGTGATTCTAGATAACAACCACTATCCCTAGCAGCTTACCAAAAATCATTCACTACTGTGGAAGTGGTAAGGGAACTGCACACAATCTTCATATTTCAGGACTGCACTTTTGTGTCAAAGCCTGACTCATTTAATCAAAGCATAAGCAAAGACTGGCTTCTAATGCTACTAAAACTTGACAACATGACCGGTTTTAAAACAGTTATCTGTCAGCAAATACACAATGTTACCAAATGCTTCTCTCACAATCCTTACCCAAATGCACACAGACTCACAGTGTGATTTTAGACAAGCAACACTATCCTAGGAGTTTACCAAAACTCATTCACTAGTCTGGAAGAGTTAATGGTACTGCACACAATCTACATATTTAAGTACAGCACATCAGTGTCAAAGCATGACTCATTTAATCAATGCATAAGCAAAGACTCGATTCTAATGCTACTAAAACTTCACAACATGACAGGTTTAAAAAAAGTTATCTGTCAGCAAATACATGATGTTACCAAATGCTTCTCTCACAGTGATCCCAAATACACACTAACTCACAGTGTGATTCTAGACAAGCACCACTATCCCTAGGAGTTTACCAAAACTCATTTACAACAGTGCAAGTGGTAAGGGAACTGCTCACAATCTACATATTTCATGACTGCAATTTACTGTCAATGCCTGACTCATTTAATGAAAGCATAAGCCATAACTGTCTTCTAATGCTACTAAAACTTGACAACATGACATGTTTTAAAACAGTTATCTGTCAGCAAATACACAATGTTACCAAACACTTCTCACACAGTGGTTCCCAAATGCACACAGACTCATAGTGTGATTCTAGACAAACAACACTATCCCTAGCAGCTTACCAAAACTCATTTACTACAGTGGAAGTGGTAAGGGAACTGCACACAATCTACATATTTCACGACTGCACTTTGGTGTCAATGCCTGACTCATTTAATCAACGCATAAGCAATGACTGGCTTCTAATGCTACTAAAACTTGACAACATGACATGTTTTAAAATAGTTATCTGTCAGCAAATACACGATGTTACCAAATGCTTCTCTCACAGTGGTTCCCAAATGCACACAACACAGACTCACAGTGTGATTCTAGACAACAACCACTATACCTAGGAGTTTACCAAAAATCATTCACTACTGTGGAAGTGGTAAGGGAACTGCACACAATCTTCATATTTCAGGACTGCACTTTTGTGTCAAAGCCTGACTCATTTAATCAAAACATAAGCAAAGACTGGCTTCTAATGCTACTAAAACTTTACAACATGACCGGTTTTAAAACAGTTATCTATCAGCAAATACACGATGTTACCAAATGCTTCTCTCACAATTCTTACCCAAATGCACACAGACTCACAGTGTGATTTTAGACAATCAACACTATCCTAGGAGTTTACCAACACTCATTCACTAGTCTGGAAGAGTTGATGGTACTGCACACAATCTACATATTTAAGTACAGCACATCAGTGTCAAAGCATGACTCATTTAATCAACGCATAAGCAAAGACTGGATTCCAATGCTACTAAAACTTCACAACATTATTATTATTATGGAATTTTGTAAAGCGCATGGTTACGCGCCCCGGCGTGTCCCCGCGCTGAGTGAGTAGTATGAAGTGGCCAGAACAGGGAGGTTACATCAGTACTGACCGGAAGAAGTGAGTTTTTAGAGCTCTGCGGAACTTGGCCTCTGAAGGTTCGAGGCGCAGCTCCATCGGAAGCATATTCCAGCTCTTGGCTGCAAGAAGCCTGAAAGATCTGCCCCCCATTCGAGCTTTATGAATTTTGGGGGCGACTACCAGTCCGGTGCCAGAGGATCTGAGCATCCGCTCCAGTCTGTAGGGGTGATGAGGCTGTGCAGGTGAACGGGCGCCCTGCCCCCGATAATGCGGTGACACATGCAAAGTGCTTTGAAGGTAATCCTTTCTCTGATCGGAAGCCAGTGTAGGGACTTCAAAGCAACTTTTGAGGCCGTTCTCCTAGGAAGCCTCAGCACCAGCCGGGCTGTGGCATTTTGAAGTACCTGGAGATGATTGAGGCTTCTAGCTGTTATTCCCAGATAGAGGAGGTTAGAGTAATCGAGTCTAGATGTGACCAAGGCATGCACCAGAGTCTGCCTGGCACTAACTGGAAGTAGGTCCAGGATCTTCCTTAGACTCTTGAGTATACCGAAGCACATTCCGACAACCCGATTAATCTGGGGAGCAAATGACAGGTTGGAGTCAAACATCACCCCAAGATTTTTGGCCTGTTGACAAGGCACTGGAGTGGAGCCCAGGCATGCTGGCCACCATGCCGAGGACCACACATTCGGTCCACTTCCCACCACGAGCACTTCAGTTTTGGACCCATTCAGCTTCAGGCAGTTGTTAGACATCCAGGATGCAAGCTCCTGCATGCAAGCACTGAAGCTGGATGCCGCAACATCAGGTGCCCGTGACAGCGAGATGACCAGCTGTGTGTCATCGGCATATGACACTAGTTGGATGCCATGACTTTCCACAATGGTGGCTACAGGGGAAGCATATAGGTTAAACAGGGTGGGGCTCAGGGCGGAGCATAACAGGTTTTAAAACAGTTATCTGTCAGCAAATACATGATGTTACCATATGCTTCTCTCACAGTGATCCCAAATACACACTAACTCACAGTGTGATTCTAGACAAGCACCACTATCCCTAGGAGTTTACCAAAACTCATTCACTACAGTGCAAGTGGTAAGGGAACTGCACACAATCTACATATTTCACTACTGCACTTTAGTGTCAATGCCTGACTCATTTAATGAAAGCATAAGCCATAACTGTCTTCTAATGCTACTAAAACTTGACAACATGACATGTTTTAAAACAGTTATCTGTCAGCAAATACACGATGTTACCAAACACTTCTCTCACAGTGGTTCCCAAATGCACACAGACTCACAGTGTGATTCTAGACAAACAACACTATCCCTAGCAGCTTACCAAAACTCATTCACTACAGTGGAAGTGGTAAGGGAACTGCACACAATCTACATATTTCACGACTGCACTTTAGTGTCAATGCCTGACTCATTTAATCAACGCATAAGCAATGACTGGCTTCTAATGCTACTAAAACTTGACAACATGACAGGTTTTAAAATAGTTATCTGTCAGCAAATACACAATGTTACCAAATGCTTCTCTCACAGTGGTTCCCAAATGCACACAGACTCACAGTGTGATTCTAGATAACAACCACTATCCCTAGCAGCTTACCAAAAATCATTCACTACTGTGGAAGTGGTAAGGGAACTGCACACAATCTTCATATTTCAGGACTGCACTTTTGTGTCAAAGCCTGACTCATTTAATCAAAGCATAAGCAAAGACTGGCTTCTAATGCTACTAAAACTTGACAACATGACCGGTTTTAAAACAGTTATCTGTCAGCAAATACACAATGTTACCAAATGCTTCTCTCACAATCCTTACCCAAATGCACACAGACTCACAGTGTGATTTTAGACAAGCAACACTATCCTAGGAGTTTACCAAAACTCATTCACTAGTCTGGAAGAGTTAATGGTACTGCACACAATCTACATATTTAAGTACAGCACATCAGTGTCAAAGCATGACTCATTTAATCAATGCATAAGCAAAGACTCGATTCTAATGCTACTAAAACTTCACAACATGACAGGTTTAAAAAAAGTTATCTGTCAGCAAATACATGATGTTACCAAATGCTTCTCTCACAGTGATCCCAAATACACACTAACTCACAGTGTGATTCTAGACAAGCACCACTATCCCTAGGAGTTTACCAAAACTCATTTACAACAGTGCAAGTGGTAAGGGAACTGCTCACAATCTACATATTTCATGACTGCAATTTACTGTCAATGCCTGACTCATTTAATGAAAGCATAAGCCAT
Organism: Triturus cristatus; assembly: GCF_964204655.1. Lineage (NCBI taxonomy): Eukaryota > Metazoa > Chordata > Amphibia > Caudata > Salamandridae > Triturus > Triturus cristatus. The sequence continues at coordinate 17,087,933 of NC_140581.1, forward strand.
AACTGTCTTCTAATGCTACTAAAACTTGACAACATGACATGTTTTAAAACAGTTATCTGTCAGCAAATACACAATGTTACCAAACACTTCTCACACAGTGGTTCCCAAATGCACACAGACTCATAGTGTGATTCTAGACAAACAACACTATCCCTAGCAGCTTACCAAAACTCATTTACTACAGTGGAAGTGGTAAGGGAACTGCACACAATCTACATATTTCACGACTGCACTTTGGTGTCAATGCCTGACTCATTTAATCAACGCATAAGCAATGACTGGCTTCTAATGCTACTAAAACTTGACAACATGACATGTTTTAAAATAGTTATCTGTCAGCAAATACACGATGTTACCAAATGCTTCTCTCACAGTGGTTCCCAAATGCACACAACACAGACTCACAGTGTGATTCTAGACAACAACCACTATACCTAGGAGTTTACCAAAAATCATTCACTACTGTGGAAGTGGTAAGGGAACTGCACACAATCTTCATATTTCAGGACTGCACTTTTGTGTCAAAGCCTGACTCATTTAATCAAAACATAAGCAAAGACTGGCTTCTAATGCTACTAAAACTTTACAACATGACCGGTTTTAAAACAGTTATCTATCAGCAAATACACGATGTTACCAAATGCTTCTCTCACAATTCTTACCCAAATGCACACAGACTCACAGTGTGATTTTAGACAATCAACACTATCCTAGGAGTTTACCAACACTCATTCACTAGTCTGGAAGAGTTGATGGTACTGCACACAATCTACATATTTAAGTACAGCACATCAGTGTCAAAGCATGACTCATTTAATCAACGCATAAGCAAAGACTGGATTCCAATGCTACTAAAACTTCACAACATTATTATTATTATGGAATTTTGTAAAGCGCATGGTTACGCGCCCCGGCGTGTCCCCGCGCTGAGTGAGTAGTATGAAGTGGCCAGAACAGGGAGGTTACATCAGTACTGACCGGAAGAAGTGAGTTTTTAGAGCTCTGCGGAACTTGGCCTCTGAAGGTTCGAGGCGCAGCTCCATCGGAAGCATATTCCAGCTCTTGGCTGCAAGAAGCCTGAAAGATCTGCCCCCCATTCGAGCTTTGTGAATTTCGGGGGCGACTACCAGTCCAGTGCCAGAGGATCTGAGCATCCGCTCCAGTCTGTAGGGGGTGATGAGGCTGTGCAGGGGAACGGGCGCCCTGCCCCCGATAATGCGGTGACACATGCAAAGTGCTTTGAAGGTAATCCTTTCTCTGATCGGAAGCCAGTGTAGGGACTTCAAAGCAACTTTAGAGGCCGTTCTCCTAGGAAGTCTCAGCACCAGCCGGGCTGTGGCATTTTGAAGTACCTGGAGATGATTGAGGCTTCTAGCTGTTATTCCCAGATAGAGGAGGTTAGAGTAATCGAGTCTAGATGTGACCAAGGCATGCACCAGAGTCTGCCTGGCACTAACTGGAAGTAGGTCCAGGATCTTCCTTAGACTCTTGAGTATACCGAAGCACATTCCGACAACCCGATTAATCTGGGGGGGAAATGACAGGTCGGAGTCAAACATCACCCCAAGATTTTTGGCCTGTTGACAAGGCACTGGAGTGGTGCCCAGGCATGCTGGCCACCGTGCCAAGGACCACACATTCGGTCCACTTCCCACCACGAGCACTTCAGTTTTGGACCCATTCAGCTTCAGGCAGTTGTTAGACATCCAGGATGCAAGCTCCTGCATGCAAGCACTGAAGCTGGATGCCGCAACATCAGGTGCCCGTGACAGCGAGATGACCAGCTGTGTGTCATCGGCATATGCCACTAGTTGGATGCCATGACTTTCCACAATGGTGGCTACAGGGGAAGCATATAGGTTAAACAGGGTGGGGCTCAGGGCGGAGCATAACAGGTTTTAAAACAGTTATCTGTCAGCAAATACATGATGTTACCAAATGCTTCTCTCACAGTGATCCCAAATACACACTAACTAACAGTGTGATTCTAGACAAGCACCACTATCCCTAGGAGTTTACCAAAAGTCATTCACTACAGTGCAAGTGGTAAGGGAACTGCCCACAATCTACATATGTCACGACTGCAATTTACTGTCAATGCCTGACTCATTTAATGAAAGCATAAGCCATAACTGTCTTCTAATGCTACTAAAACATGACAACATGACATGTTTTAAAACAGTTATCTGTCAGCAAATACACGATGATACCAAACACTTCTCTCACAGTGGTTCCCAAATGCACACAGACTCACAGTGTGATTCTAGACAAACAACACTATCCCTAGCAGCTTACCAAAAATCATTCACTACTGTGGAAGTGGTAAGGGAACTGCACACAATCTTCATATTTCAGGACTGCACTTTTGTGTCAAAGCCTGACTCATTTAATCAAAGCATAAGCAAAGACTGGCTTCTAATGCTACTAAAACTTGACAACATGACCGGTTTTAAAACAGTTATCTGTCAGCAAATACACGATGTTACCAAATGCTTCTCTCACAATCCTTACCCAAATGCACACAGACTCACAGTGTGATTTTAGACAAGCAACACTATCCTAGGAGTTTACCAAAACTCATTCACTATTCTGGAAGAGTTAATGGTACTGCACACAATCTACATATTTAAGTACAGCACATCAGTGTCAAAGCATGACTCATTTAATCAATGCATAAGCAAAGACTGGATTCTAATGCTACTAAAACTTCACAACATGACAGGTTTAAAAAAAGTTATCTGTCAGCAAATACATGATGTTACCAAATGCTTCTCTCACAGTGATCCCAAATACACACTAACTCACAGTGTGATTCTAGACAAGCACCACTATCCCTAGGAGTTTACCAAAACTCATTCACTACAGTGCAAGTGGTAAGGGAACTGCACACAATCTACATATTTCACGACTGCAATTTACTGTCAATGCCTGACTCATTTAATGAAAGCATAAGCCATAACTGTCTTCTAATGCTACTAAAACTTGACAACATGACATGTTTTAAAACAGTTATCTGTCAGCAAATACACAATGTTACCAAACACTTCTCACACAGTGGTTCCCAAATGCACACAGACTCACAGTGTGATTCTAGACAAACAACACTATCCCTAGCAGCTTACCAAAACTCATTTACTACAGTGGAAGTGGTAAGGGAACTGCACACAATCTACAAATTTCACGACTGCACTTTGGTGTCAATGCCTGACTCATTTAATCAACGCATAAGCAATGACTGGCTTCTAATGCTACTAAAACTTGACAACATGACAGGTTTTAAAATAGTTATCTGTCAGCAAATACACGATGTTACCAAATGCTTCTCTCACAGTGGTTCCCAAATGCACACAACACAGACTCACAGTGTGATTCTAGACAACAACCACTATACCTAGGAGTTTACCAAAAATCATTCACTACTGTGGAAGTGGTAAGGGAACTGCACACAATCTTCATATTTCAGGACTGCACTTTTGTGTCAAAGCCTGACTCATTTAATCAAAACATAAGCAAAGACTGGCTTTTAATGCTACTAAAACGTTACAACATGACCGGTTTTAAAACAGTTATCTATCAGCAAATACACGATCTTACCAAATGCTTCTCTCACAATTCTTACCCAAATGCACACAGACTCACAGTGTGATTTTAGACAATCAACACTATCCTAGGAGTTTACCAAAACTCATTCACTAGTCTAGAAGAGTTAATGGTAGTGAATACAATCTACATATTTAAATACAGCACATCAGTGTCAAAGCATGACACATTTAATCAACGCATAAGCAAAGACTGGATTCTAATGCTACTAAAGCTTCACAACATGACAGGTTTTTAAAAAGTTATCTGTCAGCAAATACATGATGTCACCAAATGCTTCTCTCACACTGATCCCAAATACACACTAACTCACACTGTGATTCTAGACAAGCACCACTATCCCTAGGAGTTTATCAAAACTCATTCACTACAGTGCAAGAGGTAAGGGAACTGCACACAATCTACATATTTCAGGACTGCACTTTTCTGTCAAAGCCTGACTCATTTAATCAAATCATAAGCCATAACTGTCTTCTAATGCTACTAAAACTTCACAACATGACAAGTTAAAACAGTTATCTGTCAGCAAATACACAATCTTACCAAATGCTTCTCTCACAGTGGTTCCCAAATGCACACAGACTCACTGTGTGATTCTAGACAAACAACACTATCCTTGCACTATACCAAAACACATTTCTTCATCTAGAAGGACTACTACATTTTAGTATAGAAACATAACATAACTCATTTCACAAATTCATAAACAATGACTGGTTTCTAATTCTACGAAAAAATAAAAAAACAGCACAGTTATCTGTCTGCAAACACATGAAAAACACAAATGCTTATCACAGAATGGTTTCTACATGCACACACATTGTAGAGAAAAAAAAAGGACTCCCTACACTTTAGCAGGAGAAATACATTAGTCTGATTAAAATCAAAATAGTCTACATACATCCCCTCACAATTAAAGAACTCATCTTTCAAGTTCTTTTGTAGATTAAGAAGTATATCAGTCACTCACCATAGTTTCTTTTACAGAATCTCTGCACTGTGCACCTCTCAGCAAAAACAAAGAATGGAAAAGTTTCCCTTTCATTTTCCACACATATACATGTAAACATCAAATCAGAATCCTTCACACATAAACTCAAAAGCAAACACACATTTCTATTGGTTAAACATTTCAACCCTTTCCAACTGAAATACATTTCAACCCTTCCCCCAATCTGCCTTCTGTCTGTTACCATAGAAACAGGTCAGGGAACACTGCACTGAGCTCACAGGTCACAAGTTCAGCACACAATGTTACTAAACAAGACAGGAAGTGTGCTTGACTTTTCAACATATTAGCTTATCATATATAATGTTCCGTACAATCTGTTTTTGTTAACCAATAAGAATCATACCTTTAAAATACAGAAATATACACCCTACCTTTCAGTGTACAAAGTAGTCATACAACCAATGATTTCTTGTCTTTTTTCAAAAAACATTGCCGTGGATCTGCGCACCCAACGCGTGAGAATCCGTGCACCCAACGCGATAGGATGCGCGCACTGTGCGCGTATTTCGCCGTTTTTTTTAAAAGGGGGCCCCAGGTGGTCCTTCTGGGACCCCCTAAGCACCTCTAGAGTGTCAGAGTATTTCCACTCTGCCCCCTTTATATGTTTTACACACTTATTCCCCTTGCTTCTTCAGCCTCGCTTTTACCGAGGCAGAAAATGGCCGCCAACAGTTCCTGGTTTTGAATGTAGAGAGACACCCGACAGCCAATTAGCATTCAGCGCACGATCGGGAGGGTGCGCGCTCGGGTTTGGAGAGTGTGCGCTTACGGTGCGGGTACGGTCCGCGGATCCTCCGCGGCCATAGATATTTATGTACTTTTAACTCTAATTTTCTCAGGAACTACTGAACGGATTCACACCATATATGCAAAAGGCACGAGTCCAAACTGAGGACTACCTCTTTGCCAAATTTGGTGTCATTCCGTTCAGCCGTTCTGGCTGTAGCTGCGACAACAGATCCTATGGGAAATTGCATCTATCTATCTATCTATCTATCTATCTATCTATCTATCTATCTATCTATCTATCTATCTATCTATCTATCTATCTATCTATCTATCTATCTATCTATCTATCTATCTATCTATCTATCTATCTATCTATCTATCTATCTATCTATGACCTACTGGCCAGTAGGTAGTTATAGTTAGGGCATAGTTTCTATAGGAAAAGCATAGGAAAAGCATTTTTTTATTTGCCAAAGTCTTTGGCGCTGGTTGACGAATCTTCGCGTAGTTTTGGGACATTCCGTTTAGCTCCTGTCTTGAAAGTTTTGGGGTGATCGGTCAAGCGGGGGCCGACAAAAAAGGGGGGTCACAAAACGCGATTCCTCCATGTTAATTTCCATAGGACATTTTGGAGAAGGCTTTCCACAATGGTGGCTACAGGGGAAGCATATAGGTTAAACAGGGTGGGGCTCAGGGCAGAGCATAACAGGTTTTAAAACAGTTATCTGTCAGCAAATACATGATGTTACCAAATGCTTCTCTCACAGTGATCCCAAATACACACTAACTCACAGTGTGATTCTAGACAAGCACCACTATCCCTAGGAGTTTACCAAAACTCATTCACTACAGTGCAAGTGGTAAGGGAACTGCACACAATCTACATATTTCATGACTGCAATTTACTGTCAATGCCTGACTCATTTAATGAACGCATAAGCCATAACTGTCTTCTAATGCTAATAAAACTTGACAACATGACATGTTTTAAAACAGTTATCTGTCGGCAAATACACAATGTTACCAAACACTTCTCACACAGTGGTTCCCAAATGCACACAGACTCACAGTGTGATTCTAGACAAACAACACTATCCCTAGCAGCTTACCAAAACTCATTTACTACAGTGGAAGTGGTAAGGGAACTGCACACAATCTACATATTTCACGACTGCACTTTAGTGTCAATGCCTGACTCATTTAATCAACGCATAAGCAATGACTGGCTTCTAATGCTACTAAAACTTGACAACATGACCGGTTTTAAAACAGTTATCTGTCAGCAAATACACGATTTTACCAAATGCTTCTCTCACAGTGGTTCCCAAATGCACACAGACTCACAGTGTGATTCTAGATAACAACCACTATACCTAGGAGTTTACCAAAAATCATTCACTACTGTGGAAGTGGTAAGGGAACTGCACACAATCTTCATAATTCAGGACCGCACTTTTGTGTCAAAGCCTGACTCATTTAATCAAAGCATAAGCAAAGACTGGCTTCTAATGCTACTAAAACTTGACAACATGACCGGTTTTAAACCAGTTATCTGTCAGCAAATACACGATGTTACCAAATGCTTCTCTCACAATCCTTACCCAAATGCACACAGACTCACAGTGTGATTTTAGACAAGCAACACTATCCTAGGAGTTTACCAAAACTCATTGACTAGTCTGGAAGAGTTAATGGTACTGCACACAATCTACATATTTAAGTACAGCACATCAGTGTCAAAGCATGACTCATTTAATCAATGCATAAGCAAAGACTGGATTCTAATGCTACTAAAACTTCACAACATGACAGGTTTAAAAAAAGTTATCTGTCAGCAAATACATGATGTTACCAAATGCTTCTCTCACAGTGATCCCAAATACACATTAACTCACAGTGTGATTCTAGACAAGCACCACTATCCCTAGGAGTTTACCAAAACTCATTCACTACAGTGCAAGTGGTAATGGAACTGCACACAATCTACATATGTCACGACTGCAATTTACTGTCAATGCCTGACTCATTTAATGAAAGCATAAGCCATAACTGTCTTCTAATGCTACTAACACTTGACAACATGACATGTTTTAAAACAGTTATCTGTCAGCAAATACACAATGTTACCAAACACTTCTCACACAGTGGTTCCCAAATGCACACAGACTCACAGTGTGATTCTAGACAAACAACACTATCCCTAGCAGCTTACCAAAACTCATTTACTACAGTGGAAGTGGTAAGGGAACTGCACACAATCTACATATTTCACGACTGCAATTTAGTGTCAATGCCTGACTCATTTAATCAACGCATAAGCAATGACTGGCTTCTAATGCTACTAAAACTTGACAACATGACAGGTTTTAAAATAGTTATCTGTCAGCAGATACACAATGTTACCAAATGCTTCTCCCACAGTGGTTCCCAAATGCACACAACACAGACTCACAGTGTGATTCTAGACAACCACCACTATACCTAGGAGTTTACCAAAAATCATTCACTACTGTGGAAGTGGTAAGGGAACTGCACACAATCTTCATATTTCAGGACTGCACTTTTGTGTCAAAGCCTGACTCATTTAATCAAAGCATAAGCAAAGACTGGCTTCTAATGCTACTAAAACTTGACAACATGACCGGTTTTAAAACAGTTATCTGTCAGCAAATACACGATGTTACCAAATGCTTCTCTCACAAACCTTACCCAAATGCACACAGACTCACAGTGTGATTTTAGACAAGCGACACTATCCTAGGAGTTTACCAAAACTCATTCACTAGACTGGAAGAGTTAATGGTACTGCACACAATCTACATATTTAAGTACAGCACATCAGTGTCAAAGCATGACTCATTTAATCAATGCATAAGCAAAGACTGGATTCTAATGCTACTAAAACTTCACAACATTACAGGTTTAAAAAAAGTTATCTGTCAGCAAATACATGATGTTACCAAATGCTTCTCTCACAGTGATCCCAAATACACACTAACTCACAGTGTGATTCTAGACAAGCACCACTAGCCCTAGGAGTTTACCAAAACTCATTCACTACAGTGCAAGTGGTAAGGGAACTGCACACAATCTACATATTTCATGACTGCAATTTACTGTCAATGCCTGACTCATTTAATGAACGCATAAGCCATAACTGTCTTCTAATGCTAATAAAACTTGACAACATGACATGTTTTAAAACAGTTATCTGTCGGCAAATACACAATGTTACCAAACACTTCTCACACAGTGGTTCCCAAATGCACACAGACTCACAGTGTGATTCTAGACAAACAACACTATCCCTAGCAGCTTACCAAAACTCATTTACTACAGTGGAAGTGGTAAGGGAACTGCACACAATCTACATATTTCACGACTGCAATTTAGTGTCAATGCCTGACTCATTTAATCAACGCATAAGCAATGACTGGCTTCTAATGCTACTAAAACTTGACAACATGACAGGTTTTAAAATAGTTATCTGTCAGCAGATACACAATGTTACCAAATGCTTCTCCCACAGTGGTTCCCAAATGCACACAACACAGACTCACAGTGTGATTCTAGACAACCACCACTATACCTAGGAGTTTACCAAAAATCATTCACTACTGTGGAAGTGGTAAGGGAACTGCACACAATCTTCATATTTCAGGACTGCACTTTTGTGTCAAAGCCTGACTCATTTAATCAAAGCATAAGCAAAGACTGGCTTCTAATGCTACTAAAACTTGACAACATGACCGGTTTTAAAACAGTTATCTGTCAGCAAATACACGATGTTACCAAATGCTTCTCTCACAAACCTTACCCAAATGCACACAGACTCACAGTGTGATTTTAGACAAGCGACACTATCCTAGGAGTTTACCAAAACTCATTCACTAGACTGGAAGAGTTAATGGTACTGCACACAATCTACATATTTAAGTACAGCACATCAGTGTCAAAGCATGACTCATTTAATCAATGCATAAGCAAAGACTGGATTCTAATGCTACTAAAACTTCACAACATTAGAGGTTTAAAAAAAGTTATCTGTCAGCAAATACATGATGTTACCAAATGCTTCTCTCACAGTGATCCCAAATACACACTAACTCACAGTGTGATTCTAGACAAGCACCACTAGCCCTAGGAGTTTACCAAAACTCATTCACTACAGTGCAAGTGGTAAGGGAACTGCACACAATCTACATATTTCATGACTGCAATTTACTGTCAATGCCTGACTCATTTAATGAACGCATAAGCCATAACTGTCTTCTAATGCTAATAAAACTTGACAACATGACATGTTTTAAAACAGTTATCTGTCGGCAAATACACAATGTTACCAAACACTTCTCACACAGTGGTTCCCAAATGCACACAGACTCACAGTGTGATTCTAGACAAACAACACTATCCCTAGCAGCTTACCAAAACTCATTTACTACAGTGGAAGTGGTAAGGGAACTGCACACAATCTACATATTTCACGACTGCAATTTAGTGTCAATGCCTGACTCATTTAATCAACGCATAAGCAATGACTGGCTTCTAATGCTACTAAAACTTGACAACATGACAGGTTTTAAAATAGTTATCTGTCAGCAGATACACAATGTTACCAAATGCTTCTCCCACAGTGGTTCCCAAATGCACACAACACAGACTCACAGTGTGATTCTAGACAACCACCACTATACCTAGGAGTTTACCAAAAATCATTCACTACTGTGGAAGTGGTAAGGGAACTGCACACAATCTTCATATTTCAGGACTGCACTTTTGTGTCAAAGCCTGACTCATTTAATCAAAGCATAAGCAAAGACTGGCTTCTAATGCTACTAAAACTTGACAACATGACCGGTTTTAAAACAGTTATCTGTCAGCAAATACACGATGTTACCAAATGCTTCTCTCACAAACCTTACCCAAATGCACACAGACTCACAGTGTGATTTTAGACAAGCGACACTATCCTAGGAGTTTACCAAAACTCATTCACTAGACTGGAAGAGTTAATGGTACTGCACACAATCTACATATTTAAGTACAGCACATCAGTGTCAAAGCATGACTCATTTAATCAATGCATAAGCAAAGACTGGATTCTAATGCTACTAAAACTTCACAACATTACAGGTTTAAAAAAAGTTATCTGTCAGCAAATACATGATGTTACCAAATGCTTCTCTCACAGTGATCCCAAATACACACTAACTCACAGTGTGATTCTAGACAAGCACCACTAGCCCTAGGAGTTTACCAAAACTCATTCACTACAGTGCAAGTGGTAAGGGAACTGCACACAATCTACATATTTCATGACTGCAATTTACTGTCAATGCCTGACTCATTTAATGAACGCATAAGCCATAACTGTCTTCTAATGCTAATAAAACTTGACAACATGACATGTTTTAAAACAGTTATCTGTCGGCAAATACACAATGTTACCAAACACTTCTCACACAGTGGTTCCCAAATGCACACAGACTCACAGTGTGATTCTAGACAAACAACACTATCCCTAGCAGCTTACCAAAACTCATTTACTACAGTCGAAGTGGTAAGGGAACTGCACACAATCTACATATTTCACGACTGCACTTTAGTGTCAATGCCTGACTCATTTAATCAAAACTTAAGCAAAGACTGGCTTCTAATGCTACTAAAACTTTACAACATGACCGGTTTTAAAACAGTTATCTATCAGCAAATACACGATGTTACCAAACGCTTCTCTCACAATCCTTACCCAAATGCACACAGACTCACAGTGTGATTTTAGACAATCAACACTATCCTAGGAGTTTACCAAAACTCATTCACTAGTCTAGAAGAGTTAATGGTACTGAACACAATCTACATATTTAAGTACAGCACATCAGTGTCAAAGCATGACTCATTTAATCAATGCATAAGCAAAGACTGGATTCTAATGCCACTAAAGCTTCACAACATGACAGGTTTTTAAAAAGTTATCTGTCAGCAAATACATGATGTCACCAAATGCTTCTCTCACACTGATCCCAAATACACACTAACTCACACTGTGATTCTAGACAAGCACCACTATCCCTAGGAGTTTATCAAAACTCATTCACTACAGTGCAAGTGGTAAGGGAACTGCACCCAATCTACATATTTCAGGACTGCACTTTTCTGTCAAAGCCTGACTCATTTAATCAAATCATAAGCCATAACTGTCTTCTAATGCTACTAAAACTTCACAACATGACAAGTTAAAACAGTTATCTGTCAGCAAATACACGATTTTACCAAATGCTTCTCTCACAGTGGTTCCCAAATGCACACAGACTCACTGTGTGATTCTAGACAAACAACACTATCCCTTGCACTATACCAAAACACATTTCTTCATCTAGAAGGACTACTACATTTTAGTATAGAAACATAACATATCTCATTTCACAAATTCATAAACAATGACTGGTTTCTAATTCTACCAAAATATAAAAACAGCACAGTTATCTGTCTGCAAACACATGAAAAACACAATTGCTTATCACAGAATGGTTTCTACATGCACACACATTGTAGAGAAAAAAAAGGACTCCCTACACTTTAGCAGGAGAAATACATTATTCTGATTAAAATCAAAATAGTCTACATACATCCCCTCACAATTAAAGAACTCATCTTTCAAGTTCTTTTGTAGATGAAGAAGTATATCAGTCACTCACCATAGTTCCTTTTACATAATCTCTGCACTGTGCACCTCTCAGCAAAAACAAAGAATGGAAAAGTTTCCCTTTCATTTTCCACACATATACATGTAAACATCAAATCAGAATCCTTCACACATAAACTCAAAAGCAAACACACATTTCTATTGGTCAAACATTTCAACCCTTTCCAACTGAAATACATTTCAACCCTTCCCCCAATTTGCCTTCTGCCTGTTACCATAGAAACAGGTCATGGAACACTGCACTGAGCTCACAGGTCACAAGTTCAGCACACAATGTTACTAAACAAGACAGGAAGTGTGCTTGACTTTTCAACATATCAGCTTATCATATATAATGTTCCTCACAATCTGTTTTTGTTAACCAATAAGAATCATACCTTTAAAAAACAGAAATATACACCCTACCTTTCAGTGTACCAAGTAGTCATACAACCAATGATTTCTTGTCTTTTTTCAAAAAACATTGCCGTGGATCCGTGCACCCAACGCGTGAGAATCCGTGCACCCAACGCGATAGGATGCGCGCACTGTGCGCGTATTTCGCTGTTTTTTTGTTTTTAAAATGGGGCCCCAGGGGGTCCTTCTGGGATCCCCTAAGCACCTCTAGAGTGTCAGAGTATTTCCACTCTGCCCCCTTTATATGTTTTACACACTTATTCCCCTTGCTTCTTCAGCCTCGCTTCTACGAGGCAGAAAATGGCCGCCAACAGTTCCTGGTTTCGAATGTAGAGAGACACTCGACAGCCAATTAGCATTCAGCGCACGATCTGGAGGGTGCGTGCTCGGGTTTGGGGAGTGTGCGCTTACGGTGCGGGTACGGTCTGCAGATCCTCCGCGGCCATAGATATTTATGTACTTTTAACTCTAATTTTCTCAGGAACTACTGAACGGATTCACACCATATATGCAAAAGGCACGAGTCCGAACTGAGGACTACCTTTTTTCCAAATTTGGTGTCATTCCGTTCAGCCGTTCTGGCTGTAGCTGCGACAACAGATCCTATGGGAAATTGCATATATCTATCTATCTATCTATCTATCTATCTATCTATCTATCTATCTATCTATCTATCTATCTATCTATCTATCTATCTATCTATCTATCTATCTATCTATCTATCTATCTATCTATCTATCTATCTATCTATCTATCTATCTATCTATCTATCTATCTATCTATCTATCTATCTATCTATCTATCTATCTATCCATCTATCTATCTATCTATCTATCTATCTATCTATCTATCTATCTATCTATCTATCTATATATCTATGACCTACTGGCCAGTAGGTAGTTATAGTTAGGACATAGTTTCCATAGGAAAAGCATAGGAAAAGCATTTTTTTATTTGCCAAAGTCTTTGGCGCTGGTTGACGAATCTTCGCGTAGTTTTGGGACACTCCGTTTAGCTCCTGTCTTGAAAGTTTTGGGGTGATCGGTCAAGCGGGGGCCGACAAAAAAGGGGGGTCACAAAACACGATTCCTCCATGTTAATTTCCATAGGACATTTTGGAGAAGGCTACAGCCCGAACTGCTTAACGGAATTACTCCAAATTTGGCAAAAATGTAGCTCTTAGTTCAGAAAGCGTTCTATTTTAAATTGTGGAAATCCGTTCAGTAGTTTCTAATTCAAAAATAAAAAAATATTGCTATCTGGTGACCACAGTGGATCTGCAAACCCTCCTGAGCACGAGCTTGACTCTGATTGGCTGCCAACACTCCACACCAAAAAATGTTGGCAGCCATCTTGTGACTCGGTTGAACCTGGGCCTGCTCAGGGGGTTATACAGGGATCCCCAGTGCTAGAAAAAAGCATTTTTTTTCAGCGGGATTCGCGTACAATGTGCAAATCCCTCTGAGAAAAAAAAAAAAATGAAGCGCTTTGTTTTAATAAGCCCCCAGTTGGGACAGGTCTTTAAGATTTGAAAAGCATTATTCTATACGTTTTGAAACTATTGGAGAAGTGTGATGTTATTGAATGTAGCAATGTTTATTTTACATTGTTTAATTGTACTGAAATGATTATTGAAATAGACTGTGTATAGTAATAAGTGTAAATTCGTAGATGAATTAGCAATTATGGTAGTTTGTATTTATGTATGGAAAGGTACAATTGAAGTGCACGCATAATTGTAGCTGTTGCTTTCAAATTGGAAGTGCAGTCAGTCAAGTTTTAAGGTGTACATGGATAAGCGACTGAGGTATGCCTCTACTTGCAAATGTAATCTCAATGTATGACATTTGAAGATGCTAGACGTGTAAAACACAGTTATACATCTATTTGAATGCTTGTTTCATATATGATGCCACTAGCCAAAGGTACACACACAAGCATGCATTGTTTTAGGAATATGGGGAGACACACAACAGAGGCATGTGAAGGGTTGCTGCTTTGTATTTGGCTAGGCTCAATACCCTAAGTAGTAGTAGAATGGCAAAGCAGCAGCAGATATGTTGGCTGATGAATTCGTGATTAGGCTACTTTGTATGAGTCTGTGGAAAGGGTCACTTGAACTACGCTGCATAAATCTAGGTTTCTGTTTGAAATGTGGAGTGCAGTCTGTCACGTATTAAGGTGTTCATGGTCTTGTGATTGAGGTATGTCTCTACTTGTACATGTATTCTCATACGCGTTATGTATCTATAGATGCTAGATGTGTAAAACACTGTTTTACATCTATTTGTATGTTTCTTTTATATATGATGCCACTAGCAAAAGGTACAGACACATGCATGCATTTTTTCAGGAATATGGTAAGACTCATTGTAGAGATATGCAAAGGGTTAATGCTTTATATTTGGTTAGGCCCAACACACCAAGTAGTCATAGAATGGTGAAGCTGCATCACAAACGTGAGGTTTAAGACATGTTGGCAGAGGGATTAGTGATTAGGCTACTTTGTACGAGTCTGGGGAAAGGTACACTTCAAATGTACCGCATAATTTTCAATGTCTGTTTGAAATGTGAATTGTAGTTTGTCAAATTTTAAGCTCTGCATTGTCTTGTGACTGAGTCGTGTCTCTACTTGCACATGTATTCTCATATGTGTTATGCATCTGAAGATGCTAGATGTATGAAATGCAGGTATACCTCTATTTGTATGTTTATTTTATATATGATGGCACTAGTGAAAGGTATATACACATGTATGGAAGCTCTCAGGAATATGGTGAGACTTACAACCGGATCATGAGAATGGTTGCTGCTTTATATTGAGGTAGGCCCAACACCCTGAGTAATAGTAGAATGGTGAAGCTGTAGCACAAAACTAAGGCTTAAGACATGTTGGAAGACGGATTAGTGATTAAGCTACTTTGTATGAGAAACACAGGTATGTAACTATTTGTATGCTTCTTTTATATAAAGTGTCACTAGTAAAATGTACAGACACATGCATGCATGCTTTCAGGAATATGGTGGGACTCAGAAGAGATACATGTGAAGGGTTGCTGCTTAATATTTGGGTAAGCGCAACACTCTAGGTGTTATTTTGAAATAGGAACGCCAGTCTGTGAAGTTTAATGGACTTTATGGTGTTGTGAATGATGTATGTGTCTACTTCTACATCTATTGTCTGATATATTTTATATCTGAACCTGATCGGTTTGGGTAGTAGTAGAGAAATCCGTTAGCTATGCTCTATCATTCTGTTGTAGAGGTTGTGATGTCTTCCAAATTAAGGAATTGTGCAGTGTCTGACATAGTTTGTTCAATAATCAGGTGCCATATTTTATGAGTAGAAACTAATTCATACACTTTTTTTACTCAAATTTAGAAAGTATATGCTCTGAGATGTTACTGTTTAAAGATGTGGTTCTTATTATAAGTTTGATAATATGTAAAGTATAATATTCTAAATATTTATGTGTTATGGAGACATTTACAATGCGATTGAAAGTATTTGTTTATTTATACATGAGAATATTTGTGTATAATTATTTTAAGAATATAACATTATTTTTAGAAAATATTTTAATTTTTTTTTTTCAGATATTCACCATTATTAGTAAGAACGATTGAGTGTGACAAGAAAATATCAAAAGAAAAGACAAGAAAGAAAACAGTACTATTTAAAGGAAAGAGAAAAGCAGAAATTAGATGAAGTTCAAAATGTTACATTGAAGAAAAAGACTTCTGGTAGGAGAACTAAAGAGTTTGTTAAAAGACTTTTAAAGACTTTAAAGAATTTTGAAAATGTGGAAAAGAGAAAGGAAAGTTGTACAACCAATCGGAAGGAAACAAAAAAGGACATATTAATAGAAAATCATGTTATGGGAAAACAATCCATGTTGAAAGAAGGCTGAAAGAATATAAAGACATAAGGAAGAGATTGTATAGTATAGAGTACTACAAAGTTTATTGAAAGATAGTTAGTAAAAAATATGAAAAAAAGATCTGTAGCTTATAAGAAAAAGCAATAGATTGAAAGTGTAGTAAAAAAAGCATTTGGATTGAAATGAAAATTATCTATATTGGTATTGACGAGAATGAAAACATCGAATAAAACAATGCACTTTATGAAGGAGAAAAGCAAAAGGAAAAGATTGGTAACTTTTTCCAAAACTTTTTCTAGTGAATGGAAGCATACTTCTAGTACTGAGCCATTCTTTAACGAAGAATGCTATTTACAACAAAATACATTAGTTCATGCAGTTGATACCAGTGGCCGATGATCTGAGATGAAAGATGATTGTCCAATTGAAAAAGAAAAGATCAATCCTAGAAATATGGAAGACGTAATAGCTGAAGAAGTTCAAGGGAGACGTACACAAGCTCCGGTGTATAAGTGGATTGTAGTAGTATTTGTAGTATTCAACATGAATCTATTGATATATTATGAGTTTTCTCACGAGAATATGCCAAAAAAAGTGTTAAACAGAAGATTAAGATATTGCATGGACTAGATCCATGTAAAGTAAGAAAATATACTAAGTTGCAGGGTCATTCTCTGGCTTGTCTTTCTAGAAAAGTGTGTAAAAGTTCATTTCATCATTTAAGAATGTTAGCAGTACACCACACAGAAATGCGGAAGTTAGTAAGGAGATTATACTACATAAAAATTCCTGCATTATCTTTAAGTGAAATGAACACAGATCTTTTGCATGGCTCAGTATTGAATGAAAAAAAAGTTTGTGATGATATATAGTTTTGTTTCTTTGATTCACAGGAGGAGTGTAGAGAAAGTGATAGTTTGATAAGTGTAGGTGTTGAAGAACAGGTGGAAGTTATTGGTACTGACAAGTTTACAGAAGAAATTACAAAGTTGAAGATAGTTACAACTGAAAAACCAAACGATGGAGCCTATTATCATGGCGGGCGGATTCCCACCGCCCGACCGGCGATGGCGATCCGCCCGCCAAAACACACTGCTGGACGGCCATTTACCCCTGCCACATTAGCATGTCGGGGGTATCGCGGCCGATGGAAAGACCATCCGCTGCTTTTCCACCCGCAGGCAATCGTCACGATTGCCCGCCGGGCGGAAAAGGTCCATATTATGATGGGTGCGGTAGAATGCCTTTATGGAAAGGCATGTGGTCTTTGGCTTGGGGGGCCAATTGCGGGCCCGCGAGTGTTGGGGGGTTGGGGGGTGTGTAGGAAAGTGGCTCTGTATATACTGTTCCAAATCGGTACAGTGTGTACAGAGTCCCCAGAGGTTTGGCAGAAGCTAAAGCTAGATATAACCTTACTCTCTAAAGTGGTAGTTTGGTCGAGCAGTAAGGCAGTATCAGAGGACAGTGTAAAGCATTTGTTGTACAGGCTCAGTCAGCAAATGGTCTCACTCACTCAAGAACTGAAATCTAGGCCAATGGTTTGTATATAAAAATATGGTTGTTTTATTTTAGAACCAACAATAGGTTTCAAAATATACTTTCTCAGAATGAGTTGCTTTAGGTAAATACTTTTCAGTAGGCAATAGTCTCTTGAATGCAATAGTTTACAGTTTGTTGCAATTGGCAACACAATACAAACACAATTGTACATTGAGCTCAATGGGATTTTAAAGTTAAATGCAATTGATTACTTTTAGGATTACTTTTCTAACTCCAGGACTGGACCTTAGATTCAGTCCTGGGACAGTTCTTGGAAACAGGTGAGTAAATGCGTTTTAGTTACTGTTGTGATTTTTAAGCAATATTTTGGTCTTTCAAAAGTTGACACTTTGAAACGTTTTCTAATCAAATCACCAATTTTATCCAATGGGAGGAAATTCACTTAGCAGGTAAATGAGTTTATTGTTACTTTTTCGGGTTCCTGGATCCAGCACTAGTGTACCACCTGTAAGCAGTTGATAGAATGTGTTTAGGTTATACAGGCGAGTTTTAACGAATATTTGTAAGTTTGCAAAATCGACAGAAGAAATTTCACAGAAAAACAGTCAATGGTTTCCTATGGGAGAAAGTTCAAGTTGCCGGTAAAGTATGTTCTCGTTACTTTTGTACTCCAGTGCTGGGCTCCTAGGCTCAGTACTGGGACATCTATCTAAAACAGGTAAGTAATTTCACAGTTGGTACGCTTTTTAAAGAATATTTGTAGGTTGCAAAAATCAACACTTGAGTTAGCGGTAAGTAAGGTTTGTAATTACTTTTCAGGGTCAGTGCTGGGCACCAAGATCCAGCACTGGGATCTCTCCTAATAGCAGGTGTGTATTTCCGTTTTCATTACTCGGTTGATTTTAGGTGGATATTTTAAAGTTTAGAAACGCCACACTGAGAAGAAATTTCAAGTGAAACCAGTCAATGTTACCCTATGGAAAAAAAGTGAGTTATCAGCTTTTGGGCAAGTACTCGACTGGAAGAGTTAAGGTTCTGGGCATAGACTCAGGGGTCCCCCAGGGTCAGGAAAGTACAGTTGTTACACCCTCAGCAGTACAGTGGCAGCCGGGTGCAGAGTGAGTTAGGCCCAATGTTATCCTAGGGAAGGAAGGGGGCCCTTGGTTGGTGGCTGCTGGCTAGCAGGCCATGCGGGTGTGGGAGCTGGGCTCCTGGTCACTTGCTCAGGGCAAATGGGGAAGTAGATAGGAGTAGAGGTTGACCTAATCTTTTCTAATGTCTCCAGTCTTGCGGCGACCGACCCGATTCCTCTTCCATGGTCGGATCACTCCCTGATCCCCTTTACGTGGATAGTTCAAGAGGCTCTTCCTTGGGTGGAGAAAAGTATTAGGCGCACGCGTCCTTGGGCAAAATTGTCATGCGACTCCTGGATCACTTATTTAAAAGAGTCGGTCCCTATAGTAGACTCTAACCCTATAACTGCCAATGATGAACTTAATAAATGGCTAGAGTCATCGTTAGATATGGCTCTAAACAAGAAACTTATGCATAATAAAAGAGGAGGTCACCATAATCTGTGGTATACGCCCAATTTACGTGCTCTTAGACAAGCTACAAAGAAGTTAGAGCGAAGCTGGAGGAAAGACCTGACAGCTGACAGGAAAGCGGAATATAGAACTGCAATCAGAACCTATAAGCATGAAATAAAATTAGCTAAATCTGCTTATTTTGAAAAGAAAATTATTTCAGCAGAAAATCGCCCCGTGAAATTTGTAAAATAGCCAAATCTCTTTTTATTTCTTCTTCCCCCCCTATCATTGTTAAGGACATCCCTCGACGTTGTAATTTAATCGCCAAATTTTTTAACGACAAAATACAATCCATTTATAAATTGTTCCCCGTGGTACCTGAGTCACAGACCCATATGCTCTGTTGCTCATCAGCTAGAATCTATTCCGCTTTTAAATTTGACCACTCTCCAGAAGATTCTTAGTCAACTGAAATCTGGAGCTCCTTTGGATGCTGCCCCCCCTACTATTCTAAATCGAGTCTCCAAGACTGTAGCCCCGGTGATTCTCAAAGAGCAATCAATGCTTCTGTAGAAACGGGGATAGTACCTCCCTTATGGAAACAGGCCATGGTTAGAGCACTGTTAAAGGAACCCCATCTGGACCCAGAGATACTATCCAACTATCACCCTATCTCGTTGCTTCCGGGCATTCGGAAACTGGCAGAGAAATATGTTAACACCACCATCTCTACATTTTTGGAAAATAACAACTGTTTCCATCCCACTCAGACCGGATTCAGAGCTCAACAGAGTACTGAGACCGCTCTTCTGGTAGTGTTGGAAAGCCTAAGACAAATTACGGATAGTGGGGGCTGCGCAGCATTAATTCTGCTTGACCTCTGCGCAGCCTTTGACACGGTTAACCACCAGCTTCTGATTCAAAGGCTTAGGGTGGTTGGAATCACTGGTCTGGCATTAAAATGGCTGCAATCTTTCCTTGAGGACAGCTCTTTTGTGGTCTTTGAAGAAAAGTTTGCTTCGGAGCCCATGCCCCTTGGTTGCGGGGTTCCTCAGGGTTCTTCCCTGAGCCCCACTCTTTTTAATGTGTATATGAGTTCCTTGGCGGAACTTGTAATCCCTCATGGCATCCAGATCGCCATGTACGCAGATGACATTCAGTTAGTGGTTTCATTTAGTCAAGAGGACAATTCTGCCCCAAATCTGGCCTTATGCCTGCAAGAAGTCTCTAGATGGATGGGAAACTCTTATTTGAAGCTCAATGGGGACAAGACAGAACTAATGTTTTTGGGAAACCATTCCCCTTGTACAATAGATTCTTCTTGGCCTAACTGTCTTGGTCTCCCGCCCACTCCCAAAGTAGAAATTAAGAGTGTGGGTAGACCATAATCTGGATTTTAAGAAGCAGACGAGTAAGGTAGCCGCTGGCTGCTATGGAGTACTCAGAATGCTTAGGAAGATTCTCCCTTTGCTTCCACTCACTGTAAGAAGAATATTGGTCCAGGCACTTATTCTCTCACGCCTGGACTATGCAAATGCTCTGTATTTGGGAGCTCCCCTGGTAGCCATTAAGAGGCTCCAGGTCATTCAGAATTGTGCAGCACGGCTACTCACTAACTCCTCTAAGCGCATTTCAGCTAAACCGTTGCTTGCAACACTTCATTGGCTGCCGATCTCCTAAAGAATCCATTTCAAGGCATTATGCATTGCACATAAAGCCCTCTCTAACAAGGGTCCCTCTTGTTATTAGACCTCTTATCCAGCCCTACTGCCCGGCCAGATCGCTCAGATCGGATAAAAAGCAACTAGCTATAGTTCCCAATATAAAAAGAATGCGCAGCGGAAGACGTCGTTTTGGGTACAACGTTGCGAAACTTTGGAATAACTTGCCATTGTCGATTCGTTGCGAATCACACTATCTTTTGTTTCGTAAGCTTCTAAAGACTTTTCTGTTCCCTTAAGTCCCCTATCTGCTCAAAGGGTTGCTGTAGCACTGGGATGCTCGAGGGTAGCCATGCGCTCTAGAAATGCCCTTTCAATTCAATTCAATTCAATTCAGAGGTTGCACAGCCAGGGGCACTCGGGCGGCTGGGTGCAGGGTGCTTTTGAGTCATCGGGCGCGCAATGGATTGCAATGAAGAAGCTCAAAAACAAACAAAGGCAGCAAGCTCGGGGACGAAGATTCTTCAGGTGTGACCACCACTTCGAGAGGTAAGTTGGGTAGTTGGAGGATAGGTAGGTACCCAGGGGTTGGGTACAGGGGGCCACAGGGTGCCGGGTGCAGGGATGCCTTTTGGTGTCGGGAAATCTTACCCTCTGTTGATCGCGGTTGGGAGGTCCCTGGTTCTGAGGCTTCAGGCATCGTCAGGAGCGTCGAAGTGGGTCCTTGGGTGCTGGATTCAGGGTCTCAGTCACCGGGGGGATGTCCTCGTGGTCTTGGTCCACTTCGGCACAGGCCAGGCTTGACGGGTGCTGAGTGTGCAGGGTTTGTGGTTCCTGGGTAGTGCCAGGGGTCAGTTACTGGCTTTGGGCAGTACCACTGCTCGTGGGAGTCCCAGGTGCTTAGAGTCACAAGGTAGCCAGGTCCTCCGGGGTTTGTGAGGTTGCTAGCCATGGGAGATGCCGGGGTTTTGCAGGAGCAGGTTCGAGGGTTGACAAGCCGGTAGGGCTGGGGCCAAAGCAGTTGGTGTCTTCCTCTTGTTAGCAGCTGCACGGCAGGTCTTCTTGCTTCTTGATCTTCTTTGCTGTTTCAGAATCTGGATCGAAGGAATGAAGGTTCAGGTGGCCCCTAAATACTAGAATTAGGGGCATTACAGGTAGGTAAAGGGCAGGGACCAATGGGTCCCTGCCCTGGGGTGGGTACACCCCCTATCCTGCCACTCTCCTGTGGGAGGGGGGCAGTAGCCTAGTCCTGATTGGGCAGGGCTTCCCATCTTCAAGATGGCGAGAGCCCGGAGATGTGCTTCACCTCAAGGGTTGGGGTTGGCAGAGGCTGGCACACCCCTTTCCTTCCTTGGGGTTTCCGGCCAGTCTTCCCGCCAGAGTGGGGGTCAAAACCGGTAGGGGCCAGTTGCTGAGTACAGCAAGTGGCCTGGAGAAGCTCACAAAGGCGGAATGTCTTTGAAGCTTCCCCTGCCCATCCTGGGGAGGAGACCTAGCACCTCACCCAGGATGTGCATTGTTGCAGGTCCAGGAGAGCAGGTGGCTCTCTACCCAGGGGTCCAGCAACATGTCTGCTGTGTGGCAGCCTAGGCAGCCCCTCAGACAAGACGTGGATTGTAGGTTAGGTTCAGGGGGCATCTCTAAGATACCCTCTATCGTGCATTGTACATTAAATCCCGCACTGGCATCAGTGCGGGTTTATTGTGCTGAGAAGTTTGATACCAAACTTCTCAGTCTTCAGTGCAGCCATCATGGTGCTGTGGAGTTCATGTTGACGATCTCCAAGCACCATATACTCTTAAATGGCAGCACTGCACTTACAGTTCCCGTGAATGGACCTGGGTACTGTAGGGGCACAGGGCTCATGCACCTGTGCCCACACCACTGGCATAGGGCACCCAGCTAGAGGGCTGGCTGATGTATGCCAGGGCAGTGTGTGTTGTGGGCATGGCACACAGGGATGTGTGCCATGTCGACTCTCTGTTTTGTTCTGTACCCAGACACTCAGCCTGCAAGGGCAGTATGTGTGTGTCAGGGTACAGGGCCCCCAAGGGTGGCACAATAAGTGCTGCAGCCCTTAGGGGTCTTTCCTGGTCACAAGGCCCTGGGTACCTAGAGTACCATTTACTGACATGTGGCCAGGGTTTGCCAATTTGGGTTTTGGTTTCAGCACAGTTTTTAGGGAAGGAACATAGGCCCTGGGCACCTGATTGGCAGGAGCCCAGAGCACACTCAGTCAAAGTACATTCAGCAATTCAGCAAAAAGTGGGGGCATACTATGCAAGAAAGATGGCACTTTCTCACAGGGTGCACATAGGGGGTACCCATGGTACCCCCCTTCATTGGCATGCAAAACATGCCTTTTTAACATTGTGGTGGGTGCTGCTTACAGCACCGCCCACCATAATGTTAAATATGCGGGATGCGACCGCCAGGGTGGCGGTCACATCCTAATAGGCACAGCGGGACCGCCACACCTCTGGCTGCCGGTCCCGTTTACCGTTACGGTGACGGGTGGATCTTAATGGGCCCTATGTTGGTATTTGAAGAACAGGTGGAAGATATTAGGACTGACAAGTTTACAGAAGAAATTACAAAGTTGAAGATAGTTACAACTGAAAAAGCAAACTATTTGGCCTATTATCATGGCGGGGGATCGCCACCACCCTACCGGCGGTGGCGATCCACCCGCCAAAACACACCGCCGGGCGTCCATTTACCCCTGCCACATTAGCATGGCGGGGGTACCGCGGCAGACGGAAAGACCGTTCGCCACTCTTCCGCCCACAGGTAATCGTCACAATTGCCTGCCGGGTGGAAAAGGCCCATAATATGGTGGCGTGCCTTGCAGGCACCGCCATCCATATTATGATGGGTGCGGTAGAATGCCTTTCCATGGCGGAGACTCCACCATGGAAAGGCATGCGGTCTTTGGCTTGGGGGGCCTGTTGCGGGCCCTCGGGTGTTGGGGGTTGGGGAGTGCACATGGGGGTACCCGTGGTACCCACCTTCATTGGCATGCACAAGGTGGCAGGCACCGCGCGGTGCCTGTCACGTTGTGCATGCCACTGCACAACATGCCTTTTTAACATTGTGGTGAGTGCTGCTTACAGAACCGCCCGCCACTATGTTAATTATGTGGGATGCGACCGCCAGGGTGGCTGTCTCATCCTAATAGGTACAGCGGGACCGCCGCACCTCTGGCGGTCGGTCCCGTTTACCATTACGGTGGCGGGCGAATTTTAATGGGCCCCTATGTTGGTATTTGTTGTCAACATACTCACTGTAGAAGTCAAACTAGGAATGCTGATATATATTTAAAAAGTGAAAAGGAAAACAATGATAAGTGGCAGCAATTTGGTGCTTACTTAGTGGTGGAAGGTTGTTTTGAGTTGGGTACTGATCAACTTATTTGTAAATATTATTACAACAAGTTAGAAGAGAACAAAATGCCTGCTAGAGCTGTGCATAACAACTTAAAGTTAGTAGCCATACCTCCGGAACTTGCAGATTTAAATGCATATGAGTCCATTCCTATTCAATCTGTGCCCCTGTTTCAGGCCATAGTTCATATGGAGCCTAAAACAGGTAAGCTTCCTCCAAAAGATTTACAAAGAGGTCTGAAAGGAAGAGTTGTGTACTTACCTTTAGAGTTTAGGAAAAATATTGAAACTGTTGGTATAGAGAGAGAGGAAAGTGAGCCTGTAGTTATTCGAGTTAATGGTGTACCAACAAAGAGTCGGAAAAAATTGCACGAGTTAGTAGATGTTTCCAAACTTGTACAGAGCAATATTTTTTATAAAACAGTAAATGTGGAAGATCAGGAAATATGTTTAGAAGATGAAACAGAAATTCAAAGTAGGCAAAGCAAAAGTGGACAAGTCCAGGAGTGAAGAGAATTAGGAACATTACAGTATACATCCTCTACATTCAAAAGAAGTGACAAGAAACAGTATTTAATTATTTCAAATGAAGAAAGCAAAGGGAACTCGCATGAGTGTATGGAAAAAAAGTTTAGAAGCTCATTGTTTTCCACAGCTGTTCCCCACTGGAGAAGGTGGACGATAAGATGAACGAGCAGTTCAGATTCCAGCTTCAGAATACCGCTCGACAAGATTGTACTCAGAAGATCCAAGATTTCGACAGTGCATTCCATATATATTTCATCTTCTGTTTGAAAGTGACTTGTCTGCACTTTCTTATGCGGTGAACCACATATTAAAAACAGGAGTTCATCTTGCACATGTTTCTGCAAAGAAATTCATGGACAGAGTTCAACGTAGTGATCCTTTAGAAACTCAGATAATTAATTTTATGGCGTGTCAACGTGGTACTAATGCGTATTGGTTTCATCCTTATGGTGAACTTAAATGTATGTTAAGAAACGTAGGTACCCTACGTGCTTTGTAACACTTAGCTGTGCCAAATATGCATGGGAGGATTGAATTGAATTTCTACTAGAAGTAAATTCAAATGTAAAAAATATTGAATTGAAGACAGCTGGAGAACTCTGTTCCTTGGATCCAGTAAAAGTGTGCAGATATTTTAATCATAGGTTTCAAGCTATGATGTCTTTTAACTACAATAAAAATAATCCACCTCTTGGAGAAGTTACTAATTTCTTTTGGAGCTAGGAGCACCAAGCTAGAGGTGCTCCTCATATACACATGCTATTATAGATCAAGAATGCACCAAAATTTGGAACTGATACTGATGAAAGTGTTTTGTCTTTCATCAAAGAGTATGTTTCCTGTGCCATTCCAAAAGAAGGAGGAGAAAGCAGCTTGAGACAACAAGTTTTACGGTTTTAAAGTCATCAATGTGGAAAATATTGTCGACAAAAATACAAGTCAAAGGGAACATTTTATACAAAATGTCATTTTGGATTCCCATGCCAAAAAATTAGTAAATGAAGAGTAAATAGTTTTATGTCAGCAGTAAGGCATACAATAACTCAGAAATTCCTGAAGAATATATACAACTTAAAAAGAACTGAAGATTCAAAGTACCTTGAACCTGGTTCCAGGCAGGTCGCTCCCCACGCTGCACAGCTCCACCTGTTGTGCCCGTGTTCCCGCCTTGCTGCTGCCGTGAGTTTGCTCCAGTCCTCTGCCTCTGGCCTTTCCCCCATCTGCCTCTCCACCGCCTCCTAACATTTTCACTTTTTCACGGCCTTTCACCTTTCATTTCTTTTGTTCACTTACTGCCTACTGCTCCTTCTCTCTTAATTTCACTGTCTTTCACCGTTAATTTCTTTTTGTTACCTATTGCTTATTGCTCCTTTTCTCTCCTAATTTCGACTTTCTGACACTTCCCCTTCATGTCGCTGCGTCCCCTGCGGCACCGCCTCCCTCGCTTGCCAATGTGCTCCCCGCACCCGCCTCCCAGCTGCTCCTCCCTCCTACCTCCCCTTCTTAATGGCGTCCGTGGTGTGACCACGCACAGCTGCTGCGCGCAGCGGGCACACCACTGGCACGTTAAAGGCGCACCTAAGGCAAGCCTGTCTGCGCCCATCCATGCCTGGACTGCGTCCAGCACCAGACCCCCTGACCCCCACGAGAGCCAAGACGCCCGACGCTGCTACGACACCAACCTCCTCCATGAACTCAACGCCGGCTGATCATCCACTTGCTTCCAGGCCACCCGAAGCTCACTCACGGATCCTTCTCCTGCCGGAGCTGCACCTTCACCAGCCGCCGAACACCTGCACGTCCTGCCCCTCCAACCATGGCAGGAGGCTACCATCTCAGATGCATACTATTCAACACCTGCCCAGTCCACAAGCATGCCGTCAAACTCTGGGACCTACTTGACTCATCCTTCCCGGACGTTGCCTTCCCCGACATTGCCATAGCCATCCCGGACGGCTACAAAATCACCCGCATGTATCGCACCAACAAACAGGGAGGAGGAATCGCCATCGTCCACAGGGATACCCTCAGAATCTCGACTAGCATGATGACACCCACAGCACCGCCGAACACCTGCACTTCTAGATCCACACCGATCCCAACACCACCCTCAGAGGAACCCTCGTCTACAGACACTGGCCTCAGTTCAGCGACTCCATCACAGACGCCGTCAGCTCGCATGCCCTGGCCTCCACAGACTACATCCTCCCCGGAGACCTGAATTTCCACCTCGAGAACGCAGACGACAGCAACTCAACCACCCTGCTCGCCAACCTCACCAACCTCAGACTCAAACAACTCGTCACAACCCCTACCCACTCTGCCGGACACATGCTCGATCCCATCTTCTCCGCCAACAACCACGTCACCTTCAGCCACACCACCGAACTCCACTGGACCGACCACTGCGGCATCCACTTCTCCTTCGAGAAACACACCACGCACAACCACCCTCAACGAATCCCCCACCGTTGTTGGAACAAGGTCACCGAAGACCAGCTAATCACCACCTTTGCTCGAGACCCACCAACCGAACCCACCAACCCCGACTCAGCTGCCCCCAACTTCAGTCAATGGATTGATGACTGCGCCAACACTCTTACCCCGATCAAAAAACCATCAAACAGATGCACCGAAAGAAGGGACAGCTGGTTCACCACCGACCTCTAAGCATCCAAGCAGACCTGCCGAAGCCTCGAGAAGAAGTGACGCCACAAACAGACACTGGACAACCACACTGCCCTCAAGATCGCCAGCCGCAAGCACCAACTCATTCGAACCTCCTTCAAGGAACGCATCGACAACAACAAGAACAACAGCAAAGAGTTCTTCAACATCGTGAAGAAACTTGCCAACCCCAGCTCCAGCTCCAAAGACATCCCTCCGTCGCAAGGCCTCTGTGACTCACTAGCCAACTTCTTTCACTGCAAGATCACAGACATCCATGACAGCTTCAACACTCAGACACCCCGACAGCCGCCGACACCTCACACTCTCTGCTCCCCAGCCACAGCAATCTCCTGCTCTCCTGGAACCACGTAAATGACTACGACACCATCAAAACCATGAACATCATCTGCTCCGGATCGCCAACCGACCCCTACCTCCATCACATCTTCAAAAAAGCTAGCTCCACCATCGCACCCCAACTCTGGAAGATCCTCAACAGTTCCTTCGAGACTGCCACCTTCCTGGAGAGCTGGAAACACGCCGAGATCAACGCCCTACACAAGAAACCCAAGGCAGACCCGAAGGACCTCAAGAACCTCCGGCCCATCTCCCTGCTGCCGTTCCTGGCAAAAGTCATCGAGAAGATTGTCAACAAGCAACTGATCCACTTCCTCGAGGAGAACAACACCCTGAACTCGTCCCAATCTGGATTCCGCAGCAACCACAGCACCTAAACTGCCCTCATCACCACCACCAACGACATCAGGACCCTGCTGGACAACGGCAAAACCATGGACCTCATCCTCCTGGACCTCTCGGCCGCCTTCAACACTGTCTGCCGCCAAACCCTATGCACACGCCTCCATGATGCTGGTATCCACGACAAAGCCCTGGACTGGATCATCACCTTTCTCACTGGCAGAACCCAGAGAGTCCGCCTCCCTCCAGTCTGATCCGAGGCCACCAAGATCACTTGCGGCGTACCCCAAGGATCATCCCTCAGCCCGACCCTCTTCAACGTCTACATGGCACCGCTCGCCAACATCGTCTGATCACTCGACCTCAACATCGTCTCATACGCCAACAACAGCCAGCTGATCCTCTCCCTCACCGTGACCCCACCAGTGCCAAAACCAACCTCCATGAAGGAATGAAGGCCGTCGTTGTGTGGTAAATATTTTAATTACCGATACTATTTTTGATGCAGTAAAATCTTGGTAAGAATAACTCAGTAAAATAAGAGGCAGAATCCGTGGTATTAGAGGTTCTAAAGGGCTTTATTCCTCTACAAAGGAATTACAGTTCGAACTGCAGGCATCGTATTCCATCACCACGGGGGGTTCAGGAAGGGAAGGCAATACATTATTGACAGGTAATGATATATATAGGAAAAGCATTATATTGAGACAGATGCAGGAGGCGTAACGGCTGATAAAGATACACATACGTAATGAAAAAGGAGTTACAGTAGGCGTAACTTAGAAAACGTCATTATACATGATGTCAAAAGTGGGTGGATCCATAAGAGAATCCTGCAATGTCAGCAGAAATACTTGGCAGAGATGTGCGCGCAGCCGCATGACGTGTGATTGACGTGTAACTAGGGGGTGAAGGGAACTTGACATTTAGCTCTACATGTGGAGACAGAAGTCTGGGGGGTCAGGTCAACCTAATCCCAAATCATATCTAATATCTTATGTTTAAAGAACGGTTTTATCCAAAAGAGAAAGGTCTCTCGGACAGAATCTATTCTATACTGACTATTAGTGCGTGTACAGGCGTCTAAGTGTCTACATGAAATGTGAGGGAGCAGAAATCTTCCATGGACACAGGAGCTTATGAATTACTTGCATGAAGACAGTGAGGCCGGGCCCTTTGCTCGGGAGCCGGAAGGATGTTTACCTAAACTACTAGACAGGAATGCATTGGATGAGGAGCGGAGCAGATAACTTGAAGGCTGAATAGAGTCTTGGCAGGCAACAGGCTGAGCCGGGCACCGTTAGCCGTGCAGGGAGTAGGACAAAGTTCATGGATATAGATGCAAGCTCAGGCTGGAGCTTTCAGAGGCAGAAGGCAGGAAAAGACTTGATGGCAGAATTCAGGGCCTACTCGCCTGAACTGCAAAATGGAGTAAATGAGCCATATAAAGTTGGTGGCCTTTCATACTTAGGAATGGAATATCCGGCCCATTCATGGCGGATCTGAAAGAGGACATGTTGACGGTAGACGCACATGTATTTGCGTCTTCATAACTGGAACTGGAGGGAACATACATGTACTTGTGACATATACATGGAGACGTTGGGGTCTAAGATAGGGGACATAACTGATCACAAAATTCATATTTCCTCATTCCCTCCTTGTCCCCTACGGACCCTCAGGAGATATCAATCTTCATCAATCCATCGATCTGTTCATATAGCATCATTTGTTCTTCTTTCTTCTTCCGGGATCTTGAGCGAAAACTTGGAGGTGGAATACACGATGTGGCACACAGACCACAAATCGCTGGTCCACATTGTAAACATAAGCAGCAACTGAATAGAATGAGAAAGCCAATACCTAGGAAGGATAGGATCCTCCATCCCCAGGCTGACAACACGCTCCAGAGCCAACCGGACCAAGTCCAGGTGCCTGAACTTTGGTGTATCTGGCTTACAATCTTATGAAGGCGAGTTATGGCTTTATACACTGATGGTGCATTTTGAGGAATGAAAATGCAACAACTCGATCCGATGACTCGACAGGCTCCGCCCCTATCGGCCAGGATGACGTCAAGGACAAGGCGATTTTGAAGAACAACAATCCGCATCGCAGACTGCTCTTCTGTTAAGTTGCCTAGGGCGGAAGTAGTTTCATTTACTACTGCTTCAAGAGTTCTAGTTAATCTACGTATCAGCTTACTATTAGTAACAACACCTATATAGGGAAAGAAACCTTTATTGAAATCTGTGTATTGTTCCCATGCCGTTTCAGTGTAGTCGACAATCGGGAGGTCTCTCTGCGGTCTATGGTGTACTAAATTGGTATTCCTATGATAATCAGGAGGGGCTAGGAAAACAGGTGGCAAAAGAAATGCAATGTAACAGGTACCACCCCAGTCTGGAGGTAAACGTATATATGCGGTATGACCACATATGAAGTAGGAATGGCGGGAAGCTCTATATGTAGACTTGCCTTGATCATTGAATTTAATCTCAGTAGTGCATTTACTATGGCCCATATGTATTGAACCATTCTTTCTTACACATAATTCACCTTTAACTGGAAATACTGACATAGCGGGCAAAATTGGTGTAGCTTCGGATTCAACATTCAGAATCATGAGGTTAAGTGTAAAATTACCTAATCCATATACTTCATTTTCTAGATCAGTTCCTGTTCTTTTGGGAAGTCCCTCCTTGTTAAGGTAGCAGACCTTAAGTAAAACTGAGTTCAGGTTTCCCCATACCCTGTTGTCTTGATTAACTGCGGAATTTGAGCCTAAGGAATTAATCAAACTAAACCATGCTCCACAGGAGCCATTGTGTGTGAACGGATATGGAAAGAGAGGCAGAACTCCCTTATAATTCTGATAGGGAGGGAGTCGGCCACATATCCAACAATTGGTAGCATTGCTGGTCTGATGGGAATGATGTAACATATTAATGAAAGTATTGTTGCGCAGCGCAAATCTATAGGACAACTCATGCGGGGGTAATTCGCTAAAAGAATGTTCAGCAGTAACATTGTAAGCACGTTTAGAAATAGGATAATATATATGCAACAGTATACTTGCAGTAGTAATTAAAAAGCTTATGAAGAACATAATCAATAATGTTACTACACAGTGACTACGAAGTGATTTGCAGTATTCATGCTTTTTAAGCTGCATCTGTCGATTTCTTTCTCTATTCCGGTCTAGAGGATACATGTCAGAGACAAATTCAACCGATTCACCTTGGAGAGGACTTAAACAATCAAATTGTCTGACTTGCTAGACCTTAATTTCAGTTTATAAAGTTCTGTTTCGGACTGTTCAACCAAGGGGAGCTTTGAATCAATCTGCGAAGGAGTGCAAGGTTGAATGTTCGCATCGGACGGTAGTCCATGAAATTTCTTGATATGACTCGAGTGTAACCATCCTTTACGGCCCTCGATCTTCACGGCTGTCCTTGTTGTTAGCAGAACGAGTTGAGGCGATTTCCACCTAGGCTCCAGCTGGGTTTTCCGGTCAAAATTCCGTACCAGCACCAAGTCCCCAGGAACCACGTCATGGGGTTTTACCTCGGTGTTATCGGGAAAGGCTGCGGCTACCTGTGAACGACAAGATTGTAGTGCAGACATCAAGGAAGCCAGGTAATCTGTCAGCATATTACAGTCAACATCAGTTATTTTACGGGGTATAGGCGTCCCCCACATATTTGGTGGTCTACCGAAGATCACTTCATACGGGGATAGCCCTGTTCGAGAATGTGCTACCATTCTCATGTAAAAGAGTGCAACTGGTAAAGCTACTACCCAATCAACACCTTTTTCTCTACATATTTTGGATAATCTAATTTTCAGAGTCTGATTATGGCGTTCCACAAGACCTGCTGCCTCGGGATGTCGGACACAGTGGAATTTCCATTGGTAACCTAACAAAAGTGAAACGTGTTTCATCAGTTCGGATGAGAACGGCTGGCCGTTATCTGAGTAGACAACACGTGGTAAACCGTACCGTGGGAAGAATTCTCGAACTAACTGTTTGGCAGTAGTCGGAGCAGTGTAATCTGAAACCGGGTAGGCGTCTGTCCAACGGGAAAGAGCACAGACAATTACGAGAACATATTTGAATCCTCGACATCGTTCCATCTGGATATAATCCATCTGGAGGACTTCAAAAGGGTGATCAGGAGGTTGAAATCCACCCTGTTCTACGGGAATGCTTTTACCTGGATTGAACTGACAACATATCATACAGGTACGAACTTTTTGTTTAGCTGCTGCTCGTAAATGTTTGTTGAACCAAATGTGTTGAATGCTATCTAGCATAGCTTTCTCTCCTAGGTGCGCTGGACTATGTATTGTGTTAATGATAACTTGAACCATGGAATCGGGAAGAAACCATATAGATTTTTCCTTCGTCATCCATCCTTGATCCGTTTGGATCCCTCCTAATTCAGTCCATTTCTTTATTTCCTCTGGTGTAGCATGTGTCTGTATGTCAATTACATCAAGAGCGGGATCCTTAACTGTCATGCAATGTGTTAGTGTCGGAACTATTGTCTTTGTCGTGTCAGTTGAGTGAGTTTGAGCAGTCTGTTTAGCTGTTCTGTCAGCTAGATCATTACCTTGAGAAATGATATCGGTAACTTTCGTATGGGCTTTGCATTTCATAATTGATATTGCAGTGGGCAGATGAATTGCATCTAATAAAGCATGAATGAGGGGACCGTGTTGGATGTGGGCACCGTGAGAAGTTAAATAACCTCTCTCTCGCCACAGTACGCCGAAGTCATGAACGACTCCGAATGCATAACGTGAATCTGTGTATATGTTTACTTTCTTATTTGTGGCTTGGATACAGGCTTGTGTCAGAGCGATGAGCTCTGCTGCTTGAGCTGACAAAGTGTTTATACAATTTGTTTCGATGACTTCAGTGTCTGTTGTGACTGCATAAGCGGCCACTAACTCTCCTGTACTTGTTCTCATGCATGAACCATCTACATACAACGTCAGGTCTGGATCTGACAATGGGACATCTGTCAAGTCTTGTCTGGGTTTCGTCGTGATAGTAATAACTTCAATACAATCATGCGCTAATGGGTCTGTTCCATTTACTGGCAAAAGTGTAGCAGGATTTAATGTATTACAACGTCTGATTTCTATGTGTGGCTGGAACAATGTCAATTTGTAACCAGTAAGTCTTGCTATAGTCAAGTGTTGTGTTTGCGTTCGGTTCAGAAGAACCTCTACTGCATGTGGTACTTGTACTGTCAATGGATGTCCTAATACTATGGCATCGCTTTGTCTGATTGCTAAAGCTGTTGCTGCCACTGATTTCAGGCACGCAGGAAGAGCCTGAGCTACGGGATCTAATGTACTAGAGAAATAAGCACATGGTTTGTGTGATCCTGCTTGTTCCTGAGTGAGTACTGACAGGGCAGTACCTTCGCGTTCTATAACAAAGAGTGTAAAATGTTTATTATAACATGGTGTTGCTAAAACAGGTGCTTGGCATAAAGCTTTCTTTAGGCTTTGAAATGCTTGTGTATGTTCTTGAGTCCAAGGGAGGACAGTCGATGTGGCTGCCTCCTGTGTTGTCAACTGAATGAGTGATTTTGCTAGAAATGCGTATTGAGGGATCCACTGCCTACAGTATGAAGTGAGGCCTATGAAAGCCCGCACCTCTTTTTGTGTCTTGGGTGTTGGCATATTAGCAATTAACTGGATGCGATCGGGTGTAAGCTGTCTTCCCTCCTTGGACAGCGAGTGCCCAAGGTAAACAACTTGCTGGACACAAAATTGCAGCTTAGAAGGGGACACCTTGTGCCCCTTTTCGGCCAGAAACTGTAAAACCGTCAGTGATGCTTTTTCACATTCGGGTTCGCTTCGAGCAGTGATCAGCAGATCATCGACATATTGAAGCAGAGCAGTGTTAACTGGCATGTGGATACTGTCAAGTTCTCGTTTCAATGCTTGGCTATAGATGCTGGGGCTTTCTGTGAATCCTTGAGGTGCGCGTGTGAATTTAAAACTTCGTCCATTTAAACTGAATCCGAACAAATATTGACTTTCCGGATCGATTGGGACGCTAAAGAAGGCGTTTTTGAGATCAATTACAGTAAAGAACGTTGCTTTGGAATCAATGGCTGTCAGTAATGAAGAGATGTCGGGGACCACGGGGTATTGTGGTACAATGCATTTATTTAATTCGCGCAGATCAATAACTAATCGATATACTGGCGGTGCTTTTGGATCAGTTCGTTTAAGAATCGGAATTATCGGGGAATTACATACATTGGAGTTGGTTTCCACAACCACTCCTTGGGCAATAAGCTCATCAGTGATTTGCAGTAAAGCCACAACAGCATCTGGGGGTAACTTGGATTGTCGTATTCGTGGTAGTACCACTCCTGGTTTGAGTGTGACTCGATATGGTGTAATGTTCATGCAACCAACATCAGTGGGGCCTTGTGCCCATAAATGTGTAGGTAAATTCTGCAGTCGGTGATCCATGTCTCTGGACACATAGTGCCCCTTGAAATCACGTAAAAATAATCTTACTCCTTCCGGAGAACAACATATTATAGCTCCTAGAGCTTTCAATGTTTTTATACCTAACAGATTTTCTGGACATGATTTAGTAAGCAATAGATCTGTAGTTCGTGCCAATGGACCAACCGTGAGTGGAAGGGGTTGTGATACTTCATTAATGATAGGCTTTCCTGAAAATCCAAGGGAAATATTCTGTGAGCCTGAGAGGGGTGCCCCTGGAACTTCACTGCGTCGTATTGTTGTTCGGCTTGCCCCTGTATCAAGTAAAAACTTTCTGTCTTGGCCTAATAGTTCACTATGTACATAAGGTCCCTCTTGATCTACAGGAACCTCAATAAGGGGTAAGCCAACTTCCCTCTCTAGGCTGTTTCATGTGTATCGTTGATAATCGGGGTAATCTGCTTGTGCATACTGTACATCTGTGGTGTCGTTGTTTGTGTTGCAGCAATAGGCTGTGCCTGTGATGTTGCTATGGTCTGTGATGGAGCTGCTTGTTGCGGAGCTGACATCGATTGGGTTTGCTGAGGGGTTCGTTGTTGGATCTGATCCTGTCTAGGTGGACGTGGTCTCTCCTGCGTTTTACCTGTGGAGATATTATGTTTCAGAACTGCACAATCCTGTATGTAATGACCTGGTTGTTTACAATAGTTGCATGTCCCTTTTACAGGACCTACTGAATCATTGGATGGTCTATAACTGTCAGCTGGAACTGACTGGGCAACAAGCATTTTCATTTTCGTGTCTTTCATACGTTTCTGTTCATGTTCTTGTTCTTCTCTAATTCTATTGTGTTGATATTGTAACATTTGTAACATTTGTGACGGGGTGTTACCTTGCCAGGTACTCTCGAATTTCAATACTCTATTCTTAACTTGAGGCAGGGAATTTTCAACTAATTTTGTCACAAACAGATGTGGGTATGACTCGCTACTTGCTTTTATGCCACTATTTATACCAAAACATTTTTCAAATCGGGCATAGAAATCACTAGTATCTTCATCTTGTTTTTGTTTACAGGCTGAGATTGCACCCCAATCTTCCTTTTTCGTAGTTAATAAACGTGGCAGTACCTGCACTAGTAATCCTGGTAACGCTGTAGTCTTGTCCCCAAGCCCTGAGCCTGGAGCTCGGGCTTTTTCTTCCGTTTCTAATGCTGTCCAATCTATCTTTTGGTCTCCCACCTCCCAATCCTTTTCTTTGAGTTTTTCGTAAATGCCAGCAGGCATCAATACTTTTAATATTTTCATAATGTCAGGGTAGGTATACTCTCCCATGAGCAACATGTCTTTTATCTCACGGTGGAAACCTGCTGGATCCTTGTCATGGTTAGGTACTACTTTCTTCATTTCTAATAATTCAATCTTAGTTATGGGCGTGTATACGAACACGCGTTTAAACTGATTGTCATCACCTTTTATTGGGTGTACTTCGCGTAAGGGATTCTGTCTGTCCATGTAATACGTTATTCTTTCTTTGATGGGGACTGAAACATGTTCTGGGCATACGAAAATAATATACTGGTTTCGAGATTCTAGAATTTCTTTAATTAAATCAGTACCTGAACCTTTCCATCTATTCGTGAGTAATTCTGTCAATATGTCGGGTAGGGGACCAGGATCAGAATGTTGGCCTTTATATAATATAAGGAGGTGTTGAGTCATGTATATACCAGCTAAACGCTGTTCATCCGGGGTAAGGTTCAAAAACGTGTGTGCTAGCGCATCATCACTGTATTTTCCGGGACTGTCAGCCCATAAGACTGCTGACCTGGCTAATTCTTGTTCGTCCATAGAATCAAGCATATGATACCCCCTTCGTTCTCGGAGTAATTTATCAGCGGCTTGGAATAAGTGTTCAGGAGACCTTATATTTATTATAGGGGTTTGGAAATTTCTATTACTTTCTGGGCGTACCGGACGTATCGGATCATTAAAACCTCTAGTATTATTATGAGGTCTTCCTCTACCTACATAAGCTATCGTTTCTACTTGTCCTGCGGCTATTTCTGATTCTTGCTCCTCCTCTCCCTCTGATTCAATTCTGTCTACTTCTCGTCTTTCTTTATGTATTCGTTCTACTTCCTTGCGGATTTTTCGATACATGGCGATTATACTCGCCTGTCTATCATGTTTCTCATCTGATATATTCTGACCCCATTTGGCAAGTTTCTGCATAGTATCATGATCTGCCTCAGGCCTGTCTTGGTTCCTGATCATGCAGTTTATGAAAAAACGTAGTAGTTGTCTTTGTACATCCACTTTCTGGTATTCCATGGCTTCGTTAATACTTTCTGGGCCTCGCCCTGTTTGGACAAAGTGATATATATTGTCTAGGTGTTCAACCATTCCTGGTATCGTCATTAAATATAATGTAGCTCGTCGTATACGTAGTGATGACAGTAGCAGTCTATCCTGCTTACCTGGCACTGGATCATATCTACAATCCACCAGATGCTCTTTAAACATGTCGGAAGTTGCTAGCTGGGGTGTACGTTGGAGCGCTAAATCTCTAAGGGTCTGTTTATTTCGCGGCGGTGTGGCAAACATGTCTGTCGTACCTCCTGTAGCACCACCTGAGGTGCTGGGCAAGAAAGGATTTGTTGGATGTAAAATAGAAATTGTAGATGCGGGGAAAGCGGTGGAAACGGACGGACCTGTGGGAATGGTTGTAGGAGTTTGTTGTTGCAGGGATACAGGCGAATGGTCTTGGCGTTGAACACCATCATCATGCGGTGTGGGTGGTGTGGCATTAGCATACTCGGGAACTACGTCATCTAAATAGGAGGAAAGGAAAACATCTTTTGCGGTCTTGGGATGTGCTTTTAACGGGAGTAACGGAGGTGTCAAGTCTTTCGGTATTTCTGGGGTGGCCTTAGGTAACCCTTCGGCCAGAAGAGGATACATACCATTCGTAAGGGTATTTCTTTGTCTGTCTACTTGTTCTGATTTTACTCGGGTACCTTCCTCAATTAATATATTTTCTCGGGCTTTATTTGAATTCTCCTTACTTTTCTCTTCTTGTCTGAGTGCTTTTTCTGTACGTCTATATGATTCTTTACGCCATAATTCAATGGCATCCTTCTGTGACTGTCTGGCTTTCTTTTTCCATAATTCTTCTTCTACTCTCATGATGCAGTCTGCATCCCAGGTCCCAGCTGCGGGCCACCTCTGACTTTCTGGTAAATCCTTGGTGTAGTCCACCCATAAATCAAGAAATAATACGGCATCTAGGCCATGCTTATGGTACATAAAGTACCCTGGGGTGTCCCTAGGTGGAATGGGAACAGCTTCTTCGAGTACCCCTTTTCTAGTTTTGATCTGTCTTAATTTCGAAAAGAGCGGCATTACTAGATCTGGTTACTTAATTTTGAACACACTTAATACAATAACCACAATATTGAACAGTCATTCACACCACAATATGTAGAACGTATTTAAAACATTTAACATTTAACATTTTAACGAATAATGATAACTAATAGGAAACTGGTTACTGACATAATACTGAACACTAGATAATACTGGATTATGTATAAGACATACTAGATATACTGCTAAACAGTACAGATACACTGCTGAAACAGTGCAGACCGGATTTGTGTACCCAAACCCGTCTTGACCGGCACAAACTATGTGCACGTCTAAATGCCTCCCCGGCAACGGTACTCACCGGGTAGCACGGAACGGAAGGCCTCGGAACGGAACTGGACTGGATCGGACTGGACTCGACTCGACTCGGAACTTCGGAACCTGGCGGGCTTCTGAATACCTCGGATCTTGCTCTCTCAGCTAGGCTCTGGTCGGGATACTTCGCACTTCTCACCGCCTCGTCTGGGTGTTGATCGCAGCCCTAGCCACCCCCACTTGGCCGGAGGGAGATACAGGAAATCCTGCGGGTACGCGTAGTTGTCCGTTCAGCTGTGGCAGGAGACCGGGCCTGCAACGCACCGCCGGCGCGTGAGATGAGAAAGTGTCCCTATTCGGGCGCCAATTATGTGGTAAATATTTTAATTACCGATACTATTTTTGATGCAGTAAAATC
Organism: Triturus cristatus; assembly: GCF_964204655.1. Classification (NCBI taxonomy): domain Eukaryota; kingdom Metazoa; phylum Chordata; class Amphibia; order Caudata; family Salamandridae; genus Triturus; species Triturus cristatus. The sequence goes on from NC_140581.1 coordinate 17,126,814, forward strand.
TTGGTAAGAATAACTCAGTAAAATAAGAGGCAGAATCCGTGGTATTAGAGGTTCTAAAGGGCTTTATTCCTCTACAAAGGAATTACAGTTCGAACTGCAGGCATCGTATTCCATCACCACGGGGGGTTCAGGAAGGGAAGGCAATACATTATTGACAGGTAATGATATATATAGGAAAAGCATTACATTGAGACAGATGCAGGAGGCGTAACGGCTGATAAAGATACACATACGTAATGAAAAAGGAGTTACAGTAGGCGTAACTTAGAAAACGTCATTATACATGATGTCAAAAGAGGGTGGATCCATAAGAGAATCCTGCAATGTCAGCAGAAATACTTGGCAGAGATGTGCGCGCAGCCGCATGACGTGTGATTGACGTGTAACTAGGGGGTGAAGGGAACTTGACATTTAGCTCTACATGTGGAGACAGAAGTCTGGGGGGTCAGGTCAACCTAATCCCAAATCATATCTAATATCTTATATTTAAAGAACGGTTTTATCCAAAAGAGAAAGGTCTCTCGGACAGAATCTATTCTATACTGACTATTAGTGCGTGTACAGGCGTCTAAGTGTCTACATGAAATGTGAGGGAGCAGAAATCTTCCATGGACACAGGAGCTTATGAATTACTTGCATGAAGACAGTGAGGCCGGGCCCTTTGCTCGGGAGCCGGAAGGATGTTTACCTAAACTACTAGACAGGAATGCATTGGATGAGGAGCGGAGCAGATAACTTGAAGGCTGAATAGAGTCTTGGCAGGCAACAGGCTGAGCCGGGCACCGTTAGCCGTGCAGGGAGTAGGACAAAGTTCATGGATATAGATGCAAGCTCAGGCTGGAGCTTTCAGAGGCAGAAGGCAGGAAAAGACTTGATGGCAGAATTCAGGGCCTACTCGCCTGAACTGCAAAATGGAGTAAATGAGCCATATAAAGTTGGTGGCCTTTCATACTTAGGAATGGAATATCCGGCCCATTCATGGCGGATCTGAAAGAGGACATGTTGACGGTAGACGCACATGTATTTGCGTCTTCATAACTGGAACTGGAGGGAACATACATGTACTTGTGACATATACATGGAGACGTTGGGGTCTAAGATAGGGGACATAACTGATCACAAAATTCATATTTCCTCAGTTGAAAGGATGACAGTTGCCTGAAACTGAACTCAGACAAGACGGAGGATCTAATCCTCAGCTCCACCCCATCCACCTTGGACGACTCCTGGTGGCCGACTGTGCTGGGAGCTGCACTAACACCCACCGACCACGCATGTTACCTGGGGTTCATCCTGGACTCATCACTATCCATGACCCTGCAAGTCAACGCTGTCTCCTCCTCCTGTTTCAACACCCTCCGCATGCTCACAGATGGATTCCCACCGAAACCAGAAGGACGGTCACCCAAGCCCTCCTCAGCAGCGGGCTGGACTACGGCAACGCCCTCCACGCAGGAACCATGGCTAAACTCCAGAAAAGACTTAAACACATACAGAACACCTCTGCATGCCTCATCCTCGACCTCCCCCGCCACAGCCACATCACTGCCCACCTGAGAGACCTGCACGGGCTCCCCGTCAACAAGAGGATCACCTTCAAGCTCATCGCCCACACCCACAAAGCACTCCACAATGCCAGACCAGCATACCTCAACAAACGACTCACCTTCTACACCCCGAACCGCCAGCTTCGATCTGCTGACCTCACCCTCGCCACCGTTCCATGCATCCACCGAGCGACCACCGGCGGCAGATCATTTTTCCACCTCATCGCCAAGACATGGAACACCCTCCCCACCCACCTGCACCAGACCCAGGACCTGTTGACCTTCAGAAGACTTCTCAAGACCTGGCTGCTCGAGCAGTAGCAGCACTCCCCCCCAGCGCCTTGAGACCCTCATGGGTGAGTGGCACGCTCTATAAGTCGGGGTCCCTCAGGGCTCTATTTTAAGCCCGACCCTCTTTAACATCATTATGACCCCATTGGCGGCGTTGGTGGAGTCGCATGGTGCCCAGATCGTATCCTATGCGGACGACACCCAGCTCCTCTTCTCTTGTAAGAGAGGAGGCGACTTTGATGGGGAGAGCATTCGGGATTGCCTTGGGGCTGTTTTTCATTGGTTCCATCTAAACAGCCTTAAGTGCAATTCCGACAAGTCCGAAGTACTTTTCTTTGGGTGTGATACAGAACCAGACTGGCAGGCCTGGTGGCCACGGGATATGTTCCCTCCGTCCTGTTCCTCTCAGGTTGCTAAGAATCTGGGGGTGAAGATGGATAACAGGCTTACCTTGAAATCCCAGATCCTGGGGGTGTCGGGCATTTGCTTTGGCGTCCTCAGGATGCTGCGGAGGTTTCTTCCTCTGTTATCCATGGAACACAGGACGCTGACTGTCCAGGCTCTGATTGGGTCCAGGTTGGATTATTCCAACGCTCTCTACCTGGGCCTTCCAGAGTACTTGTTGCAGCGGCTTCAAGTGGTACAGAATGCCGCTGCAAGGGCAATCTTTGGCCTTAGCAGGCGATCCAGGGCCTCGGGCCTGCTGGCAACTTTACACTGGCTTCCTATTCGTAAGAGGATCGCTTTTAAGGCGCTGACCTTGGCCTATAAAGCTCTTCACAAGGAGGGAGCCAAGTACCTCCAAAAGAGACTGGTTTTTTACCATCCAACCAGGTCTCTGAGGTCGGAAGCCCTGCATTTTGCTGTCGTCCCCCGGGTCAAGAAAGCGCGCCTCGGAGGCCGCTCGTTTGGATTGCTGGCTTCTCAGCTGTGGAACTCTTTACCACTGGCCCTGCGGGGAGCCAGCAGCCTATTAGCTTTTAGGAAAGGCCTTAAAACCTGGTTGTTTTCTCAGTAGCTGGTTCTCCGTGAATCTTTGGCCCATTCTTCTGTTAGTTCTATTTGGTGTTATGTTTTTTATGTTGCAGTATTATCTCTTTCTCCATTAAAGCGCCGGGACACTCTTTTTGAGTAGCCGTGCGCTATAGAAATGAATAAATAACATAACATAACATAACATATAAATGATTTGATTGATTGTTTGATTAATGACTACAATCCAGTGGCTTTGACAATGTAGAATGCAAGCATGGATATTCAATAGGTTGCAGATAATTCAATTGCTGTTGCTCGCTATGTTACGTCATATATAAACAAATCTTAAAAGACAGAGTTGAAAGGAATATGGGAAGAAATTTCACAGGAAAAGAGTCTTAGCAAGGAATTGTACAGCTTTAGCTTGAAAATGCTTTACCACTGAGAGATTGGATCTTATGAATGTTTGGATCGGTTGAGCCATGCCAGTTTATAGTCAAAGTCAAGAGTGATCATTTGGGTAAGTCTCGGTCTTGCTGTCACACGAAATAGAGTATTGAAATATCTGCAAGAAATTGAATACTTAGCATTGAATGAACCAGAAAGTACAGTAATTGTTAAAACTAATATGTTGGAAACATACTCTCCCAAAAGGAGTCCACATCTGGAAAGCCTATGTCACTATGAAATACTTCAACACTACAATTTTAAAAGAAATGGTACAGAAAATATAAATGAAGAAAAATATGCAGTAATTGGATGTGATGGATCTTTGGTAAAATATACCAAAGGAAATCTTATTAACCACAGAAAACCCAGTAGTGAAAGTCCAGATAAGAGGGAAGATTTCTATTTAGCACTTCTGCAACTGTTCAAGCCTTGGCCTAGTGAAATGGAGTGATTTTCAGTATGATTTTCTCAATGCTTGTGAAGATATATTCAATGCACAATTTTCCCAACTTATCTTCAAATGTTAAATGATGATATTGAACAAGAAACTACTATTGCAGGTAAAATAGCCAGAGACAGTTGTCAAGCTAGTCAAAGTTCAGCTGCACTAAGCCAAGATCCATTAAAAAAAAATGTAATCATTGATGAGGTGAGCATTGTCTCAAACGTAATGCTTGCCCTTGTACACTTGAGAATGCAATAGATGGTAAACAAGCTTTAGAAAGTCGGCTAACAAGGAACTTGTTTACAACTGGAAATACAGCGGCTGAAATAATCTACAATAACCTTGAAAAAAAATCTATAGTTTGCCAAATGCCTACACTGCAAGAGTGTTCTACATTTAATGAAGAGCTTTTAAAACTTGAAAAACAACAAATAGTGGAAATTTAACCTATTGATAAAATTGAACATCAAGGAGTGACTATTCTTCTCACAGAGAAACTGCAGTCAAAATTGGATTCCTTGGAAAAGTCTGTATCTAAGACTGCAGACTTAGAAAAGATGTTACATGTATGTGTAGCTAGCGGGTAATTTTTCGGCATCATTTGAATGTAGAAGAAGGTTTAGTAAATGGAGCAATGCAAAAAGTTGTTGATTTTGTACATTTTCGGAACAGAGATGGAATAGAATTTTGGAGATAACATTTGATCAGATTAAAGAGGTAAGACAGATTGGGCGTTGTGATGTACATTTTTTGCTTGTAAAAGACTTGTATGTTCGCAGAAAACAGTTTCCTTTGTCTTTAGCATATGCAGTAACTATTCATGAATCTCAAGGTTTAAGTACAGACAGTGCTTTGATTAATATTGGAAGCACAGCGTTCAAAGAGGGAATGGCATATGTTGCATTATCTCGCGTAAGAACATTATCTGGTTTGTATTTGATTGATGAGAAAAAGGTAAGTGCTGATACAAATTGTGAAAGAGAGTACAATCGTTTAAGAAGACTTTATACTCCTCATTTAGGTGAATATCCCATATATGAGATACGTTTAGTGTGTCCAAATCAGAAATATGTCAAACATTCAATTGAGGTTCAAAAAAAGAAAACAATTGAAGAGAATCATGAAGGTATAAAGAAAATGAAAATAGAAGCTGTTGATGAGATTGTAAGATACCAGTTGGAAAATAGTTCAGGTATGAACTGGTATGCTAATGTGATTTTGAATGTCATGTTTTATCTAGAAGAGCTTCATTGTGAAATTATGGGAAATCATGAAAAAAGATTTTGTCTTTATTATGTCATGTATTTCAAGAGTTGGTAACTGATAAAAGTAAAATCGATACTGTTTCTGGTGTTCCAGATCTTTTGGATAAATATACTGTTTTTTTTAACATTTTCTCTGAATGTGCAAGAGGATGCACAAGAATTTCTTATGTTTATGCTTGGAGTGTTAGAGCATGAAGGAATACAGATTGAAAACTTATTTGGACTAAGTTAAAGATGGGATGTGACGAGTGTTCATTTAATTTCACCACTGAGAGAGGCACAGAACGATTCACATACTCGACGATACCAGACTGCAAATCAGTAACTTTTAACAAATTTCTAAAACCAACCAATAAGGATATGAAATGTTTGCATTGTAAATCAGAGGTGTTGTCTACATTACATATAGAAAGATCTGGAACATATCTCATTTTAATGTTTCAACATTGTAGAGCAAATGGAAGAAAATTGAATCCGAAATAAAAAAAATTGTTGCAAGTCAAATATCTATTTCAGGAAGAACTTTTATAGCAGTGGCTATTATTTTCCATGATGGACCTACTACAACATCTGGACACTATACTGTGTATTTGAAGTGCAATAAAGGATGGACACATTGCAATGATGCCCACTTGAAATTCAAACCTAGATTGCCTTATGAATTGCCAAATTCATATTTGTTAATTTTGAAGCCAAAGTTTTTAATAAATTTTTCGGCCTATTGGGAAGATGTGAACACAAATTAACACATTTATATTGGATTTTTTCGAAGAGAACATTTTGAATACATTATTTGGCCTATTGGGAAGATGTGAACAGAAAGTGGACAGGATTGAAACAATTACTATTTATAATTAGTGTGTGGGTTATTATTTGTGCTAATTGATATTGCATTTGGAAAACTGTGTCTGAAAGCAGAAGTTTATATATTTGTTGTCTGTACTGTACCAGATGTAAATGAGAGTGTACATTTTAGCAAATGTACTTGAGAGTGATAAAATACTTAATTTACAAGTTGGATGTCATTCAGAAACTGTAGATAGGTAAACATATAGCTACACATATTGGAAGTGATGGTTTGTGGAGCAAGGAAAGCCATGAGCTCCCCCGACCTTACTCCCCTAATTCGATTATTGGGGGCAAAAGTTGTACCATCAGTAGCCTATGGTGCAATAGCCTTCAAAGATAAGATCACAACATGGCTTTATAGAGCACAGTCTGCCTGTTTTCGTAAAGTTTTTTTCTTGCCGACTGCCACTGCTCATGCTCAAATTCGGAGAGAATTAAACCTTCCTTCCCAAAAATGGATCCTGAAGGTGAGATTAATTGCAAATTGTCTAAAGGCTAAACAAGCTCGGGAAAAAACCTTGAAACAACATATCTGGGCAATGATAAATACCCAAGGGTCCATATGGTGTGAATATCAAGAGCGTCCTCAAGACTTTTAACAAAACAGGTGAAGCTACTGTCTTCCGACTGTGGTATGCAAACATTAAAAAACTTAAATCATGCAAGCTTGGCCTCGACCCTCTACGTCAGTGTGACTTTGCCATATTATCTGTCCTCTCCTTTAAAACAAATATTGAAATTACAACTAATGAGGTTGCAGTTCGGACTGATGCCACTGTTGGCATACAAATATGGGCAAGGGTATAAAGAGTCTGCAGTTACCAAGTGAAAAGCTTGCGGAGCAGCAGAGTAATCACTAATTCACAGATTGTGCATCTGTGCGAAAATGCGTCCACTGAGAATATACAGGCTTTGTCCAATTTGGCGTATTTTAAATATACGAACATGTCATGCCGCCTTAGTTGAGTGCATGAAAGGTGAATCAGCGCAGCTGGTGTCCTGGTTTCTGAAGTATTTGATGGCAATAAGGGCTTCTCTGGACTCCCCAATCGTATAGAACTTTAACTTATAAAGCTGGTCCATGTTATGTACTCCTTTTAAGGTTTTTATGGTTATAGTAACCAAAACGGTGTTTACATTTTCTTAACTTTTGCATAATTGGTTGAAACAACCTGTCTTTTTAACTTGTACAATAGGGGAACAAAATGTTATATTGTATATTTAAATGTGATTTAATTGCAATGGTGTTAATTAATTGTGCAATAAAAACTTATCTTATCTTATCTTATCATTTGGGGTTTTCTCACAATCTCGTTGATTGTTTTTTTCCCCACTGTTCAATGATGATACTATGTTGAAATCACTGTGTATGGTGAAGTTCAGTAGAATCCGAGAACAGAAAAAAAGGAAACTGAAAATGTTATCTAATTCTAAAACTATCTTGTGTTCTGAAAGTGTGAAATTTTCCTTTCTGTAATACATTACATTATATAACATTTTTTTTCTTCTTTACAATAAGTAAATGTGAATTTTGAAAAGAGTTTTAATTCAGATTATGACAATACTATTCTAAAATAGTTCTACTGAGTCATGTAACTAAATTACTAAAAAAGGTAAGAACACAAAACATAATATGCATGATAACGTTCATTTATCTGTTATTTATTTCTAATAAAAATAAAGTTGAACACATGCAATCAGCCAGGCACTACCCATGCACTCATCCAATCACTCAGGCACTACTATTGCACTAATCCATTCCCTGAAACACTACCCATGCACTCATCCATGCACTCATGCATGACCCAAGCACTCCTCCAATCACCCAGGTACTACCCCTGCACTCATGCAATCAGCCAGGCACTACTCATGCATTCCTCATTCACTCAGGCACTTCTATAACACTCATCCATTCCCTCAAATACTACCCATGCACTCATTTATGCATTCAGACACTACCCCTGCACTCATGCAGTCAGACAGGTACTACCCAAGCACTCTTCCAATCACCAAGGCACTACCCATGCACTCATGCAATTAGCCAGCTACTGCTCATGCATTCCTCCAATCACTCAGGCACTTATATTACACTCATCCATTCCCTCAAACACTACTCATGCACTCATCCATGTACTCAGGTACTACCTCTGCACTCATACAATCACTCAGGCACAACCCATGCACTCCTTCAATTATCCAGGCACTACCCATGCACTAATCCATGCACTCAGGAACTACCCAAGCACTTCTCCAATCACCCAGGCATGACTCCTGCTCTCATGCCATCAGCCAGGCACTACTCATGCACTCCTCCAATCACTCAGGAACTTCTATTGCACTCATCCATTCCCTCAAACATTACCCATGCACTCATCCATGCACTCAGGTATTACCCCTGCACTCATGCAATCGCTCAGGCACTGCCCATGCCCTCATTCAATCACCTAGACATTACCCATATATTCATCCATGCACTCAGGCACTGCACAAGCACTCATCCGCACACTCAGGTACTACCACTGCACTCATGGAATCACCCAGGCACTACCCATACACTCATCCATGCACTCATGCACTACCCTACACTCATGCAATCAGTCAGGCACTACCCAAGCACTCCTCCAATCACCCAGGCACTACCAATGCACTAATCCATGTACTCAGGCACTACCCAAGCACTCCTCAAATTACCCAGGCACTACTTCTGCACTCATGCTATCAGCCAGGCACTACTCATGCACTCCTCCAATCGCTCAGCCACTTCTAATGCACTCCATTCCCTCAAACATTACCCATGCATTCATCCATGCACTCAGGTATTACCACTGCACTCATGCAATTGCTCAGGCACTGCCCATGCCCTCATTCAATCAACCAGGCACTACCCATACACTCACCCATATACTCAGGCACTACCCAAGCACTCATCCACATACTCAGGTACTACCACTACACTCATGGAATCACCCAGGCACTACCCATGCATTCATCCATGCACTCACACACTACCCCTGCACTCATGCAATCAGTTAGGCACTACCCAAGCACTCCTCCAATTACCTAGGCACTACTCATGCACTCATACAATAAGCCAGGTACTACTCATGCACTCCTCTAATCACTCAGGCACTTCCATTGCACTAATACATTCCCTCAAACACTACCCATGCACTCACCCATGCACTCAGGCACTACCCATTCACTCTTATAATCACCCAGGCACCACTGATGCACTCATCCATCCCACTCATCCATGCCCTCAAACACTACCCATGCACTCATCCATACACTCAGGCACTACCCATGTACTCCTCTAATCACCTAGGCACTACCCATGCACTCAGGTACTACCCAAGCACTCCTCCAATCACCCAGGCACTACCCCTGCACTCATGCAATGACTCAGGCACTACCCATGCACTTGTACAATCACCCAGACACTACCCCTGCACTCATGCAATTGCCCAGGCACTGCCCATGCCCTCATTCAATCACCCAGGCGCTGCTCATACACTCACCCATGCACTCAGGCACTACACAACCACTCATCCACACACTCAGGTACTACCACTGCCCTCATGGAATCACCCAGGTATTACCCATGCACTCAGGCACTACCCCTGCACTCATGCAATCAGTCAGGCACTACCCATGCACTCCTTCAATCAGCCAGCCACTACTTATGGACTCCTCCAATCACTCAGGCACTTCTATTGCACTCATACATTCCCCCAAACATTACCCATGCACTCATCCATACACTCAGGTACTACCTCTGCACTCATGCAATCACTCAGGCACTACCCATGTACTCCTCCAAAACACCCAGACACTACCCCTGCACTCATGCAATCACTCAGGCACTTCTGTTGCACTCCTCCAATCCCTCAGGCACTACCCTATACTCATGCTATCAGCCAGGCACTACTCATGCACTCTTCCAATCATTCAGGTACTACTATTGCACTCATCCATTCCCTCAAACACTATCCATGCACTCAGGCACTACCCCTGCACTCATACAATCACTCCAGCACTACCAATGGACTCATACAGTCACCAAGACACTACCAATGTACTGAACCATGCACTCAGGCACTACCCATTCTCTCCAATCACCCAGACACTACTCCTGCACTCTTGCAATTAGCCAGGGACTACTCATGCACTCCTCCAATCACCCATGCCCCACTCCTGCACTCATGCAATCACTCAGCCACTACCCCTGCAACCATGCAATCAGCCAGGCACTACTCATGCACTCCTCCAATCACTCCAGCGCTTCTATTGCACTCATGCATTCCCTTGAACACTACCCATTCACTCATTGTTGCATCCAGGCACAATCCCTTCACTCATGCAATCACTCCAGCACTACCTATGTACTTCTTCTATCACCCAGGCACTACCCATGCATTTATCCATGCACTCAGGCACTACACAAGCACTCACCCATGCACTCAGGTACTACCCCTGCACTCATGTAAAATACCAAGGCACTATCCATGTACTCATCTGTGTACTCATGCACTACCCCAGCACTCAAGCAATCAGCCAGGCACTACCCAAGTACCCCTTTAATCACCCAGACACTACCCCTGCACTCATACAATCATCCAGGCACTACTCATCCCCTCTTCCAATCACTCAGGCACTTCTATTTCACTCATCCATTCCCTCAAACATTACAAATGCACTCATCCATGCACTCATGCACTGCCGCTGCACTCATGCAATCACTCAGGCATTACCCATGTACTCCTCCAATCACCCAGGCACTACCCCTGCACTCATGCAATCAGCCAGGCACTACTCATGCAGCCCTCCAATCACTCAAGCACTACTCCTGCACTCATGCAATCACTCAGGCACTTCTATTGCACTCCTTCATTCCCATGCACTCATACATGCACTCAGGTACTACCACTGCACTCACGCAATCACTCAGGCACTACCCATGCACTTGTCAAAACACCCAGACACTACCCCTGCACTCATGCAATCACTCAGGCACTACCCATGCACTCTGCCAATCACCCAGGCAATACCCCTGCACTCATGCTATACTCCGGTATATAAGTGACATTTTAGCAGTATTTGCAGCATTCAACAGGAATCTATTGAGATATTGCAAATTTTGTTTTACAAGAATATGCCAAAACAAGTCTTAAACAGAAGATTAAGATGTTACAAGGACTAGAGCCATGTAAAGTAAGAAAATATACCAACTTGTAGGGCCATTCTCCGGCTTGTCTGTCAAAAAAAGTATGTCAAAGTACTTTCCATCATTTGAGAATGTTAGCAATACACAACTCAGAAATGTGAAAGTTAGTAAGGAGACTCTACTATGTAAAAAGTCCTGCATTATGTTTAAGTGAAATGAAGACAGCTCTTTTGCAGGTTTCATCATCAGATGTAAAAAAAAGTTTGTGATGATATACAGTTTCATTTCTTTGGTTCACAAGAGCAGTGTAGAGAAAGTGAGGGCTTGATAAGTGTAGGTTTTCAAGAAGATGTGGAAGATATGAGTATTGACGAGTTTGCAAAAGAAATCACAAACTTTAAGACAGTTTCATCTGAAAAACCAAACTATGTTTGTATTTATTGTCGACATACTCCCTATATAGGTCAAAGTAGGATTGTTGATTTATATTGAACTAGTGAAAAGGAAAACAATGATGAGGGGCAAAATGTTGGACCTTATTTGTTGGTGGAAGGTCATTTTGAGTTGGCGACTGATCAATGTATTTGTAAATATTGTTACAACAAATTAGAAGAGAACAAAATGCCAGCTAGAGTGGTACAAAACAACTTAGAGTTAGTAGCTATTCCTCTGGAACTGGCAGATTTAAATGCATATGTGTCCATTCTTATTCAATCTGATCACCCATTTCAAGCTATAGTTCGCTTGGAGCCTAAAACAGGTAAGCTGCCTCCAACAGATTTACAAAGAGGCCTGAAAGGAAGAGTTGTGTACTTACCTTTAGAGTTTAGGAAAAATATTGAAACTGTTGGTATAGAGAGAGAGGAAAGTGAGTCGGTAGTTATTCTAGTTAATGGTGTACCAACAAAGAGTCAAAAATATGGCAAGAGTTTGTAGATATTAACAAACTTCAAAATGCTATAATATATCTTGTACAGAATAATATTTATTATGAGAATGTAAATGTTGATGAACAGGAGATGTGTTTAGAAGGTGAAACAGAAATTTTATGTGGGCAAAGAGAAAAAGTGGACAAGTCCAGGAGTGAGGAGATTTATGAACATTACAGTATACATCCTCTACATTCAAAAGAAGTAATAGGTAACAGTACTGAATTATTTCAAATGAAGAAAACAAAGGGAATTCCCATGAGTGTGTGGGAAAAACGTTTAGAAGCTTGGTGTTTTCCACAACTCTTTCCCACTGGAGAAGGTGGACGATTTGATGAGCGAGCTGTACAGATTCAAGCTGCAGAATACCGCTCGACAAGATTGTAGATCCAAGATTTTGACAGTGTGTTCCATATATAGTTAATCTTCTGTTTGAAAGTGATCATCTTTCACATGTTTCTGCAAAGGAATTCATGGACAAAGTTTAACAAAGTGATGAACATTTAGAATCTCAGTTAATTAATTTGATAGTGTGTCAATGAGCTATCAATGAGTATTGGTATCATCATCACGGAGAACTTAAATGTATGTTAGGAAACTTAGGTACTCCTACATGGTTTGTAGCTGTGCTGAATATGTCTGGGACGATTTACTTGAATTTCTACCAGAAGCAAATTCAAATGTTAAAAGCATTGAATTGAAGAGAGCTGGAGAACTGTGTTTCTTGGATCCTGTAAATGTCTGCAGGTATTTTAATCATAGATTACAAGCTATAATGTCATTTATCTGCAATAAAAATGTTTCACATCTTGGAGAGGTAACAGATTTATTTTAGAGAATGGAGTACCAAGCCACAGGTGCTCCTCATATATCCATGGTATTTTGGAGGAAGAATGCTCCAAAATGTGGAACTGATACTGATGAAAGTGCTTTGTCTTTTATCGAACAGTATGCTTCCTGTGCCATTCCAAGAGAAGGAGGAGAAAACAGCTTGAGACAACAAGTTTTACTGTTTCAAAGTCATCAATATGGAAAATAATGTTGATGAAAATGCAAGTCTAAAGGGAAATTTTATACAAAATGTTGTTTTAGATTCCCACGTCCAATAATTTATAAAGGAAGACTAAATAGTTTTATGTCAGCAGTAAGGCATACAATAACTCGAAAATCTCAGAAGAAGGCATACAACTTAAAAAGAACCAAAGATTCAAAGTATATTAATGACTACAATCCAGTGATTCTGAAAATCTGGAATGCAAACAAGGATATTCAATATTTTGCAGATAATTCAAATGCTGTTTGTCGCTATGTTACATCATATATAAAGAAATCTGAAAAGACAGAGATGAAAGAAATGTGGGAAGGAATTTCACAAGAATAATGTTTTAGCAAGAAATGATATAGCTTTAGCTTGAAGATGCTTTCCCATTGAGAGATTAGATCATATGAATGTTCGGATCGCTTGAGCTCTGCCAGTTTATATTCAAAGTCAAGAGGAATCCTTTAGGTAGGTTTAGGTTGTGCTTCCACACAAAATAGAGTATTGAAAACTTTACAATAAATTGAATACTTAGCACTCAATAAACCAGAAAGTACAGATATTTTTAAAATGAATATGTTGGATACATACTATCCAAAAAGGAGTCCACATCTGGAAAACCTAGGTCTGTATAAAATACTTCAACAGCTTTAAAAGAAACTTTACAGAAAATATAAAAGAAGAAAAATATGCAGTAATTGGATGTGATGGATGTTTGATAAAACATGGCAAAGGAAATCTAATTAGCCACAGAAAACTCAGCTGCGACAGTCCAAATAAGAGGGAATTTTTCGTTTTAGCACTTATACAAATGTTTAAGTCTTGGCATAGTGAAACAAATTCCTTGGACATTTTGACTGCTATGAAGATTCTTTTAATGCACATAAAGATAGCATTCAATGCACAATTTTCCCTACATTACCAAATGTCAAATGAAGAGATTGAACCAGAAAGTACTATTGCAGCTGAAATAGCTAGAGACAGTTCTAAAGACAGTCAAAGTTCTGTTCCACTAAGTCAAGATCCACTGGGACAACCAATATTCGAAAATGAAGCAGCAATAGCCATGAATGAGGTAGAAACTGCAATGCGCAAGAACAAGATATTATTCCGCTAGAAAAGTTATAAGAACAACTAAATATTGAACAGACATAAATATATGTACAAGTGAAAGAACAGATACAACATGGTTTGCTACATGACAAAAAGAATGCCAATGTTCATTATTTAAACCTATTTTAATGTACAACAGCCCTCAAGCTGGAACAGGAATAAGTTTCTTAATTAATGTTTTCACCAGTTATCTACAAAACTACAGAATCACATTTATCTTGTGTTGTAACAGCTCCAACTGGATTAGCAGCACACGACATTAAAGGGATTACTTTACATTGATTACTTATGCTACCAGTTGAACATGATAATACATTGGAATATCAGAAGCTAGTACTGTGGGAGTAAGATGGCGGCCGTGATCTCGGCCGAGTGAGGCAGCGTTTGCTCTGCTGGACCGCAATGGATTTGTGAATGATGGCTTAGCCCGCAGTGCTAATATGTGGTAAAATTGGAGAATAACGGAAAGCAAAACGACATGAGCTTATGGCCCTCATTTCTGCCTGGCTATTACTAGATTTGCATTACCTTTCGAGCTGCGGTGGTTCTGGCGGGCTGCTCAAGCTCCATACACTGTGACCGGCGTCTCAGGTGCAGCTCCTTCCTCCCAGGTCCGGCGTCCCTCCTCCAGCTTCTCCCTTGATCTTAAGGATGCCACCGAAAGTCTCTTCTAAAGCGGCGGCTGCCGCTTTGAAGTCCCGCTACACTATACGTAACATGCAGGACATAGATATGAAAGGTTCTGGGATTGTACCCCAGAAAGGCCGAGCATCGAGCATGGACAAAACGTCCTCTGTAAATCCCGCAGCTATACCCGCCGTGCCCCTGTTGCCTGCTAAGGGTCAGACGTTGCCTCAGATCTTCGACAGGCTTGGATCAAGAGAAAAGGCTCCGATCCTGAATGCGGTTGCTAGTCCATCTGTTGTCATTCCGGTGGACACCGCGCTGATTTCTAACTCCCTGGCTGGTAAGGAGGTGGCAAAGTTGCAAGCGGTTAATGATGATTTAATGCTCTCTAACACTGTCACAAGTCCTATACATATGCCCGGGGATCCGCCTAGACTCAGGAAAACAAATGATACTCAAGAAGAAGTAATTCGGTCCCCTGGTCTTTCCAATGCTGTATCTGCTCCGGCTCAGTGCATTCTGGGTAATGAAGTCCAATCTTCTAATATACTTATGCCTGCCACTCTGGAGTTACCCATAGAACGACCGTATAATGCTAGGGGCTCTGAGGTCAGTGAGTCCACAGACAAGTTCTATTCTGTGTCTGATCATTCTGTGTCCGGGGAGGAGGATGACCCTGACCTTCAGTGGTCGGATAATGACAGTGATGTGGCCGACTGGCGACCTAGCAAGGCTGCAAGGGATATGTCAGAAGACACAGTTCGTAAGGTCCCTGGATCCAAGGCATCCCGTCAGTATATTCAGCAAAATACACAGGGTGACTGTCGAGAGGATCAGCTCCAACTTGACCTGCAGGATGCCCCCGGCAATAGTGGAGGGGACTCTTTTGAGATTCCGGAAGAGGTCTCGTTGGTAACCATATATCGTACTATAATGATGCATAGAGAAGCGACAAGACAAGAAAACATGCGTACTCAAGGGGTATGTCGCAAAATGCAGAATTCTTTACGTCGTGTCATCAAGTCCTCTGCTGAGACCACCGCAAGGGTTGCAGAAGCTGAAGAACGAATCTCAGCTCACGAAGATGCCGCAGCTACACAGAAAGATCTAGTCATGGAGGTTAAAGAACAATGCAAAGATATTTTATGGAAACTCTCCGATATTGAGAACCGGGCCAGAAGGAATAACTTGCGCGTTTTGGGGATAGAGCAAAATAAGGAGGGCGATGACGCTCGAAAATTTATGGTGGAACTTTTTGCAGATGCTTTCCCAGAGGTCACCCAATGGGATTGGAACCTTCAGATTCAGCGAGCGCATCGTTTTCCATTCACCAGGAAAAAACAGTCCTCACTTAGCGCTAATAATTCTTATCCCCGAGCTATTTTGGTCTGCTTCAACAACTTTCTTGCCCGTGAATGCATATTCGACTTAGCCAGACCTAATAAAAAGCAGTCTGCTAAAGGCTGTCAATTTTTTGTCCGTCCAGACTTTTGCGCAGAGACAGTTGATCGTCGCTGGCATCTACGCCAGCTAATTTCTTTGTTTCAGGCGAAGGGGGCCCAGGCGTTTTTGCTCTTTCCGGCAAAACTAAAAGTGATTTTCAAGGGCCAGACAAAGTTTTTTTTGTCGGAGATATCTGCCAAGGAATTTTTGGATTCAATGTAGTCGAACTTTCTTAGGTTTTGCTTTGTTCTTTATTTACTCGCAACTGTGGGGCAGGTCATATCTCATATCCTTGCTTTTCTCTCTTTTTTTAGGCTTTTGGGGATGACCTATCTCGTATATATGAACCCTCGAACCTTTTTCTTTTGCTAATGACATTTTAGGATCATTCCCTGGTTTCTGTTTTTTTTTCTCCTGTAAGTGAGAAATGGCAGGTTCAGCGGAGTGTGGGTGACGCTTACTCAACCATCACAAGGACTTCGGTCCTGTACTCCGAATGGGGGGAGAGGGTTGTAGGTGGAGCAATGGGTGGGCGGGTGGGCTCAGCAGGGGTGGGGAGGGTGGCTGGATGGGGTTTCTCGGTATGTGGTGGTGGTGGTGGGCGGAAGAGGTGGCTAGATTCACTGATAGTAGCAGTATTTCAAATGTGTATAAGATGTTGTTAACTCACTTATTTTTCAGGATGGACTGTAGTAATATATTTTATAAATTGTTTAAATTGCTTGTTAGATGTATTGTTTTCTATCATAATCAATGGGAGGTCCTAGATTGACGTGTGCAACTTGGAATATTTGCGGTTTGAATGACCCTAAGAAGCGTAGGATTTTTCATAAAATGCTACAGGTGATGCAGGTGGACTTAATCTGCCTGCAGGAAACCCATATTCCCTGGGGTACCCGCGGCTATCTCAGATTTTCGGGTTATGATTTAGTGGCCTCCACCCGACAAACCTCCACCATCAGGGGTGTTGCAATTATTCTAAAAATTGGGGCTGGGCGGGTTAATAGGATAAAACAGGATAATTCAGGCAAATGGCTAATTGCAGAATTGTTTGTTAACAATTGCCCGCTTTCGGTATGTTCATTATATGCATCTAATTTAGATGATCCGCAGGTCCTGAGGGATTTAAACTTAGAATTAGCTACATGGCCACACCCACTGATTTTCTGTGGGGACTTCAACATTAATATCCCTAGTCAGTTAGATATTATAAAATATAGTGCATATGTCGGGCGGAAGCCCCAAGTCTATAAGGCGCTTCGTACCTTACTCTCTGAACATGGGTTGGTAGATGTATGTCATCATAATTATCCAAGCCAAGATGGGTTTACTTTTTACTCAATACCCCACAAAAAGATGGTTCGTATTGATTTTGTTTTTATGTCTACTGAAATCCTGGGGTCTACTAAGATTCAAATCAATCCCCGGACCATATCTGATCATAACTCCATTATTTTTAGTTTTCCATGGGATCATCCCGCTAATCAAATTAGATCAGGGACCTTTGATAGGAAACTATTATTTGATAAACTATATCAGGATCGGTTGTTGGTTTGGATCCCAGAGTTTTTTTAAATTAATAGTTCTACAGTATCGGTTTGCACTGTCTGGGATACTTTTAATGCCGCCTTGCACGGCGAGACCAAGAGAATCGCATCCTATCGCTGGCAAACAGAACAACAGATTGTTAAGACTAGAGTAGCAGCACTTCAACAAGCAGAGTTAGATTTAAGCACTAATATCCGTAGGGGGAAGGATGTAATAATAAGCCAGAAATTAGTTGCTCTTGGAGCCTTTTTATGAGGATATAGCAGCCAAGTATTTTCAATTTTGATCTTCAATGTATGAGGTTGGGGAAAGGGCTGGAAAAGTTCTAGCAAAACGTTTACAGCAAAGGGCAGTAGCTAGACAAATTCTTAGGGTCAAGGATCAGTCCGGCAAAAGTCAAGACTCACCTAGGGGGGTTGTTAACACTTTTGTTGATTTTTACTCGAGCTTATACACCGAGGAGTCAAATATAATTGAGCAGCAACAAACCCGGTTGGCCCAATTTTTGAATCTCTTGATACTCAAAAGGTTACCGGCGATCAGAATCTAATTCTTGCAGAACCTATCAGTTGGGAAGAAATCACGGCTGCTATAAAATCTCTTTTCAATGGTAAAGCAGCGGGCCGGATCTTATCCATCTTGAATTTTATAAAATTTTCGCGCACTTATTTAAGCGGCAGCTGCTAGAGGTTTTTCAACTTGCTCAGACGGGGGCTATCCCTGATTCCTGGCCCAGTCGACAATTGTTTTGTTCAAGAAGAAGGGCAAGGATGAATTAAACCCTGCATCATATCACCCCATAGCACTAATAAACACTGATAACAAAATTTATTCAAGGATTTTAGCTTCTCGATTGGCGCAAATAATTCTCCCTTTAGTTTCCGTTCGTCAGCACGGGTTCATTCCCGGCAGGGATACGACTGACCATATTAGGCGGGTCATTGCCCTTTTAGACTGGGCTAAGGTGACCCCCTCGGGGTGATCCTGTTGGACGCCGAGAAGGCGTTCAACAGGGTCTCCTGGGGGTACTTATGGGCAGTTCTCTACTGGAAGGGCCTATCGCCGGAATTTATTCAGGCTCTCCAAGCTCTGTATATATCCCCAATGGCTAAAATACGTATCTCAGGGAATTAATCGTCTTATTTTCCTATTAGCAGGGGCACCAGACAAGGATGCCCCTGCTCTCCACTTCTTTTCGCTTTATTTATTGATCCTTTTCTGTCTTTGATAGAAACAGCTCAAAATATCTCTCCATTTATTGTTCACGGAATTGAATATAAGGCATTGGCATATGCCGATGATATTGTGGTATTAACAGATAGTGTCGTCGGCTCTTTTTCGGCAGTGGAGATTTTGGCAGCTCAATTTGGTTCAATCTCGGGCTACAAGCTAAATATTGCAAAGACGCAAATTCTACAAACATCGGCTATGCCAATATCCCAAGTCCCTATTAGTGCACAGGCAACATATTTGGGTATTCAGATTTCGGCTGATGTCGAGCAGATTCCGGATTTGAACTACTCTTCTATTATTGATTTGCTCCACAACAAGCTAGAAAGACTTGATCACCTGCATCTTTCCTTATTTGGCCGCTGCAATATCCTTAAAATGTTTGTCCTTCCTAAATTCTTATATTTATTTAGATCCATTCCACTTTTAATTTCTAATTCTACTTTAATAAGAGCTGAAAGGATTTGTCAAAGGTTCCTATGGGCATATCGGAAGCCAAGAAGGGCCATCAAATGGACCTGTCTCCCGCAGGATCGCGGGGGCTGGTCAGTCCCGAATTTAGCATATTACTATTGGGCAGCTATGATTCAGCATTTCGTTCTTCCGTTATCAGAGGAGACTCCCGAGATTCCGCTACATTTGTTGCCATCAGTATACTCAATTCCATTAGGAGATGCCACAAAAGGAATACTAACACGCATTCTTGAGCCAAGCTATTTTAAAAAAAACAGATTTAAGGTGGCGTGGGCACTATTTGCGATTTGGCAAAAAGTGCGGCGTCATTTTCACATTTCTAAACTTAATTATTACACGCCATTAACTAAATGCCTCTGGATTGCTCCCAGTAATATTTCAAGAGGGTGTAGCCTCCATCTGGGCCTCTCAAGGTCTGAGGGATATAGGAGATTTGGCTGATTCCGGCCTGATGGCCTCCTTCTTATTTTTAAAAGATAAGTTTCAACTACAGTCTAATAATTTTTTCAAATACTTACAATTTAGAAGTTTCCTCGATAAAAAACTCCTGCTGAACCCAACTTTGTTTGACAAAATTACAATTGTGGAATTAGTAAGAAGGAAAGTAAAAATCAGAATTTTATATCAATCTTTCCTATCTCAACTCCCAGATGACTTAGCCGATCATAATAATAAATGGGCGATCAAATTCGAAGTACCTTGTTTATTTATTTATTTATTTTTCACATTTATAGAGCGCACTGTTACCCAGAGGTGTCCTGGAGCTAGTTGAGAGAGTGTGTATGAACCTTGTGTTGATTTAAAATTACCATTGACCTTAGCTAGGTCTGTTTTGGTATCTGGTGCTCTCCGTACTCAAAGTTATATGGCTATGTTTAATCTTTATTATACGCCTGCTAAACTGGTCAGATGGGGGACTGTCAGCGGGGGTAAAAGTTCACTTTGTCCAAGATGCAAATTCCCATCTGCAGATTCTCTTCACATGTTCTATGACTGCCCTGAGTTGTCACTTTTTATTAATCAAATCGAAACCTTTCTCATGCAGATTACTCACTCCTCAATTAAAATTTCTGCAGAAATGGTAATCACTGGCTACCAATATTCCACTGCCCCTGAAAGATCAAGATATATGGAGGCTTTCTTGTTTATTGCAATGGCAATGCTTAGACTTAGTATTACGTCCCTCTGGATAAATCCTGAACCGCCTACTTTTTGTCACTGGCAGGCCAGGATGCTGGCCTGGTTTAAATTAGAATCTTCCGTACAAAACTTCAGAGGAAAGAGACGACGTTTAATTGCTTCTAAGAACTGGGCTCCTTTTGAAGAATGGTTGACACATTAATAATGTACTTTACTCAATATATTGTTTTCTATGTACATATCTCTGTATGATTTTGATTTCAGTGTTTAATTTACAGTCTATCTCAGTTGTATAATCTTCTATGTATGTATCTCTGTACGATCTTGGTCTCAGTGTTAATCTTTCTCCCACCGCCATGGGGGGGGGGGGGAAATTTAAAAATCAAAAATTAAATTTTAAAAAAATAAAGGAATATCAGAAGCTATCTGGAGAAGCTTGTTATGAAGCCTCAAGTACGGAAGAAAATGAAACTTTTAATCATTGATGAGGTGAGCATGGTCTCAAACTTAATGCTTGCCTTTGTACATTTAAGAATGCAGCATATTTAAAAAAAAGATTACAATGTTTTGTTTGGAGGAAAACATTTAATTGTATTCTACTACAACTTGCTCCGGTAAAAGAACAACCTGTTTTTAAAACACTTGTTCATGAAGACACTAGGAAGTCTTTAGAAGGTATTGGAAATGTGAACATTTGGTTACAATTTGAATAAAAAGAACTTATTAAGAATATGCAACAAGTTAGTGTTGAAGAATATGGACCCTTCGCCTGCCAGAACTGCCACTACGCCAGCCTCCAAACCACCACCATGCCCACCGGAGTAGGTTGCAACAGCCTCCGATGCCTTCTTCTCAACACCCATTCCGCCCGCAAACACGCCATCGAACTCTGGGACCTACTGCGCTTCGCTGCTGCTTGCGCATGCAATTTTTAAGGCTCCCTATTTTGTATTTGATTTGTTTCATTATCTTACCCTTGCTTTTATTACAGTCGCGCCCCCCCCTGGTCCCCTCACGCACTATAAAATCTTTATCTGCACCGCATTTTGCGGGTCCGGGCTCACGGGGTCACGTGACGCGCCGCCGCCATTTTGGATAGGTCTATGACCCTTCCTGGGTTCGGGGGTTAGCGCTCTAGCGCTGTTGCACCGCCACACCGCCTATTTAAGGTGAGTTTTGAATGTGGGTCAGCCTGGAAAAGGTGACTACCACGCTGCGCTGGGGTCATACGTATAGCGCTTCGCTGCTGCTTGCGCATGCAATTTTTAAGGCTCCCTATTTTGAATTTGATTTGTTTCATTATCTTACCCTTGCTTTTATTACAGTCGCGCCCCCCCCTGGCCCCCTCACGCACTATAAAATCTTTATCTGCACCGCATTTTGCGGGTCCGGGCTCACGGGGTCACGTGACGCGCCGCCGCCATTTTGGATAGGTCTATGACCCTTCCTGGGTTCGGGGGTTAGCGCTCTAGCGCTGTTGCACCGCCACACCGCCTATTTAAGGTGAGTTTTGAACGTGGGTCAGCCTGGAAAAGGTGACTACCACGCTGCGCTGGGGTCATACGTATAGCGCTTCGCTGCTGCTTGCGCATGCAATTTTTAAGGCTCCCTATTTTGTATTTGATTTGTTTCATTATCTTACCCTTGCTTTTATTACAGTCGCTCACACACTATAAAATCTTTATCTGCACCGCATTTTGCGGGTCCGGGCTCACGGGGTCACGTGACGCGCCGCCGCCATTTTGGATAGGTCTATGACCCTTCCTGGGTTCGGGGGTTAGCGCTCTAGCGCTGTTGCACCGCCACACCGCCTATTTAAGGTGAGTTTTGAACGTGGGTCAGCCTGGAAAAGGTGACTACCACGCTGCGCTGGGGTCATACGTATAGCGCTTCGCTGCTGCTTGCGCATGCAATTTTTAAGGCTCCCTATTTTGTATTTGATTTGTTTCATTATCTTACCCTTGCTTTTATTACAGTCGCGCCCCCCTGGCCTCTCACGCACTATAAAATCTTTATCTGCACCGCATTTTGCGGGTCCGGGCTCACGGGGTCACGTGACGCGCCGCCGCCATTTTGGATAGGTCTATGACCCTTCCTGGGTTCGGGGGTTAGCGCTCTAGCGCTGTTGCACCGCCACACCGCCTATTTAAGGTGAGTTTTGAACGTGGGTCAGCCTGGAAAAGGTGACTACCACGCTGCGCTGGGGTCATACGTATAGCGCTTCGCTGCTGCTTGCGCATGCAATTTTTAAGGCTCCCTATTTTGTATTTGATTTGTTTCATTATCTTACCCTTGCTTTTATTACAGTCGCGCCACCCCCCTGGCCCCCTCACGCACTATAAAATCTTTATCTGCACTGCATTTTGCGGGTCCGGGCTCACGGGGTCACGTGACGCGCCGCCGCCCTTTTGGATAGGTCTATGACCCTTCCTGGGTTCGGGGGTTAGCGCTCTAGCGCTGTTGCACCGCCACACCGCCTATTTAAGGTGAGTTTTGAACGTGGGTCAGCCTGGAAAAGGTGACTACCACGCTGCGCTGGGGTCATACGTATAGCGCTTCGCTGCTGCTTGCGCATGCAATTTTTAAGGCTCCCTATTTTGTATTTGATTTGTTTCATTATCTTACCCTTGCTTTTATTACAGTCGCGTCCCCCCCTTGGCCCCCTCACGCACTATAAAATCTTTATCTGCACCGCATTTTGCGGGTCCGGGCTCACGGGGTCACGTGACGCGCCGCCGCCATTTTGGATAGGTCTATGACCCTTCCTGGGTTCGGGGGTTAGCGCTCTAGCGCTGTTGCACCGCCACACCGCCTATTTAAGGTGAGTTTTGAACGTGGGTCAGCCTGGAAAAGGTGACTACCACGCTGCGCTGGGGTCATACGTATAGCGCTTCGCTGCTGCTTGCGCATGCAATTTTTAAGGCTCCCTATTTTGTATTTGATTTGTTTCATTATCTTACCCTTGCTTTTATTACAGTCGCGCCCCCCCCTGGCCCCCTCACGCACTATAAAATCTTTATCTGCACCGCATTTTGCGGGTCCGGGCTCACGGGGTCACGTGACGCGCCGCCGCCATTTTGGATAGGTCTATGACCCTTCCTGGGTTCGGGGGTTAGCGCTCTAGCGCTGTTGCACCGCCACACCGCCTATTCAAAGCTCGCCTCGGCGCGCAGCGGTGATGCGCAGCGGTCGCGCCTTCGCTACGCCTGAGTCTAGCCAGAGTCCTGCCCGTCTGCGCCCGTCAGCGCTAAGGCAGGGCTAGGGCAGGGGACGCTAGCTGTTTCAGGATGATATCTGCTGACGCCTTGCGCCAACTGCGCTACGAGGTAAGAGGCTGTCATCATGATGCCATAGATCCACTGAGTGGCCCTTATCAGTGCCCCAGCTGTTCCTTTAAGCTTCAAAGGCCTCAGCCAAGTTTAATATTTCGATCTAGTTTATCTATGCTGTATACAGCTGATGCTGTCGTTGAGCATGCCTCTCGACCTCCATTAAAAATCTTACATCTTAACGTCAGATCTTTGGTCTGTCACCATCTGGAAGTATTCTCCCTGATTACGGATGAGAACCCTGATGTATTTTTTTTCACCGAAACATGGCTACATGATCAAGCCATGGTAACTATAAACTTAGCCCTACCTATGGGTTATACTATGTACACGCACCATCGCAATGCTAGAGGGGGAGGCATTGCGGTGGCGGTAAAATCATGCTACCCATGTGCTTGGCAGCCTGTTTCTATTGCGGGATGTGAGAGTGCTCAATTTAGCATCTCTATAAACCCTCATTTTACCTTTTCGGGTCTGCTCATATACAGGCCTCCTGGCCCTGATGCAGCCTTTCGTAACAGCCTCCCGGAGATAGCCTCCTCCCTTGCGCTGAAGACAGCCAACTTCTCTATAATTGGAGACCTTAACCTGCACATGGAGTCACTGAGTTCTAACGCTGTCAGCAGCCTTCTGGCTGATCTTGAAGCTCTTCAACTAGCCCAGCTGATTGAACTACAGACTCACATTGGCGGCCATTTACTAGACCCCTTTTTTACAAATATTACTAATATTTCGGTGCTCCAGCCTAAACCCATGGCCTGGACCGATCATTATTTGATCGAGGCCCATATAATTACATCCACTTCCTCTTTTAGAAATCACACCCCCAATATCTTCAAACGACCATGGAAAAATTTAAATCTAGCGGATTTCCATCAGCTTCTGATGAAATACCATCTTCACCTTCCCACTGAAGTCACCCGTGGTTATGATAGCTTTTGTGAATGGCTAACTTTAGCTCTGGATTCGCTTATACCTGCTAGATGGTGTAGAACCCAATCGGGTCCCTCTAATCCATGGTATAATGACTCTCTTAAGCAACTTAAATCTTCCTGTAAAAAGGCGGAGCGAGCCTGGCGTAAAGTGTATGACCCTAATCTCAAGTTAGCCTACAGAACTTGTACTAGGCTATACCATCGGGCCATATGCAAAGCCAGAGCTACGTACTATTCATTGGAAATTAAAAACAGCACAAATCCAATGAAGGTAATTTTTAAGGTGTGTAAAGAACTAACTAGTAAAAGGACGGCAACTCCAGTTAAAGCCACCTTAGCCCATTGTGAATATCTCGCCTCCTTTTTTGTTGAAAAGGTTGAGGCTATATATAGGTCGTTCCCTCTGTCCAGCGCTTTAAATAAAATATCAGTTCATAAGCCAACTGCTTCAAAAGTATTGTTATCTATTCCGGGCCCTACCTTTGAGGAGTTCAGTTCTTTGGCCACTAAAGTCAAGTCTGGTTCCCCTACGGACCCTTCAAGACCTGCTCAATTTCAGGACCTTGCAGAGTGTTGCTATCCTCTACTTTGCAATCTTATTGAACTTTCTTTTGCTTCAGGTACTCTGCCCACTAAGTGGAAGCAAGCCACCATCATTCCTATACTAAAGAAACCTTCTCTTGATCCCGCCAAACCTGAACACTACCGGCCCATTTCCCTTCTACCTTGGATATCAAAACTAGCAGAAGCACATGCCAATAACATCCTCTCTTCACATCTACAGGAAGCTAGCATTCTTGATCCTTCTCAGAATGGGTTTCGTGCAGAACACAGCACTGAAACCGCCCTGTTAGCAATTGTGGAGCAGATAAGGAAGATGCTAGACAGTGATCAAACGGTGGCACTGATCCTTTTGGATCTAAGTGCCGCTTTTGACACTGTCTCTCATCCGATCCTTCTCCAACGGCTTTCTGAGGCGGGAGTCGGGGAAATTGCGTTGGATTGGTTCCGCTCCTTTCTTGCGGAGCGCACCTTTAAAGTCTCCATGCCACCCTATGAGTCCTCTCCTCGCCCTATTTGTCATGGTGTTCCGCAGGGTTCGGCTCTCAGCCCTACCCTGTTCAATCTTTATGTTCAGCCGTTGGCGGAGGTAGCCCGTAGTTGTGGACTTACCATGGTGTCATACGCTGATGACACTCAGCTTGCGGTGGCACTTAATGGTGACACCACTATGGATGCTTCCGCCTTCCAGGCTGCCCTTAAAGAAGTAGCTGGGTGGATGTTGGAGAACTGTCTTCAACTTAATGCGTCTAAGACCGAGGTCCTTGTCCTCGGCAAGGACTCTAAGCTTTGGGGAGATCAATGGTGGCCAGTAGAATTGGGCCCCGTCCCTACTCCCGTTACAGAGGTTAGAAATCTCGGGGTGTGGCTAGATGACAAACTCTCTTTTACTCCCCACACTAAGAGAGTGGCCGGTGTCTGTTTTGGCACTTTGCAGTGCCTTCGGCCGGTCTTCAAATTTTTCGACGCGGCCACCAGACAAATAATTGTCCAAGCTATGGTTCTTACCAAATTGGACTATGCTAGCTCACTCCTGCTGGGAGTGAACCAGGCAGAGTTAGTTCGCCTCCAGCGTGTCCAAAATGCGGCTGCCAGGATGCTGGTTGGCCTCCCTAAATTCTGTTCAGCTCGACGTACTATCTATGATCTTCACTGGCTGCCTGTAGGGCAAAGGATCAAGTTTAAGGCCTTATGTCTGACTTTTAAAATCCTTAAATTGGCCTCTCCTCCTATCCTTGCCCAGACTATTTCCTATTATACTCCTTCCAGAGCTCTCCGGTCATCAGGGCAAAATCTTGCCATTGTCCCACGCTACAGAAGAACTAGAATAGGCGGACGTTCTTTTGCTGTGATGGCGGCCTCTCTTTGGAACACTCTGCCTACCTCACTCCGTTCTATACCAGATTTGCTTCTGTTTAGGAAGGCTTTAAAAACCTTCCTATTTTCCACAGTCTAACTTTTCCCTGTCGGAGCCTTTTTAATGTGTGTTGTGTTGTATCACCATCTCCTCAGCGCCGGGATGCCTCTTGGCTGCGGCATCTGTGCGCTTTATAAAACCATATAACATAACATAACATAACTTCCCCTGATGTCGCCTTCCTGACGGAGACCTGGCTGAACCTCTCCTCGGCACCCGATATCGCCATCCCTGACAGCTACAAGATCTCTCGCAGGGACCACACCAACGGCACAGGAGGAGGAATCGCCATCGTCCACAGAAACACCCTCAGAATCTCAACCAGCTTCGACGACACGCTTATCATCGCTGAACACCTGCACTTCCAGATCCCCACCAACCCCAAAACCACCCTCATCTACAGACCACCTAGCCCCTGGCCGCAGTTCAGCGACTCCATCGCCGACCTCGTCAGCACGCACGCCCTTATGTCCACAGACTACATCCTCCTCGGAGACCTAAACTTCCACCTCGAGAACACCAACAACAGCAACTCCACCACCCTGCTCAACAACCTTCCCAACCTCGGACTCAAACAGCTCGTCACGACTCCCACCCACTCCGCCAGACACACTCTCGACCCCATCTTCTCAACCAGCAACCACGTCACCTTCAGCCACACCACCGAACTCCACTGGACCGACCACCGCTGCGTCCACTTCACCTTCGAGAAACCCACCACGCACCACCGCACACAACAAGCACCCCACCGCAACTGGAACAAAGTCACCGAAGACCAGCTAGTCACCACCCTTGCCCAAAACCCGTCAACGGACACTACCTACACCAACGCCGACGCCCTCAACCTCAGACAATGGATCAAGGACTGCGCCATCACTCTCGCCCCGATCAAGAAACCCTTGAACAGACGCACTGACAGAAAAGCCATCTGGTTCACCGCCGACCTCCAGGCATCCAAGCAGGCCTGC
Source organism: Triturus cristatus (assembly GCF_964204655.1). NCBI lineage: Eukaryota > Metazoa > Chordata > Amphibia > Caudata > Salamandridae > Triturus > Triturus cristatus. The sequence goes on from NC_140581.1 coordinate 17,154,553, forward strand.
CATAGGCTCGAGAAGAAGTGGCACCACGAACAGACACCAGACAGCAACACAGCCTACAAGAACGCCATCCGCAGACACCACCAACTTATCTGAACCGCCAAAAGGACCTCCCTCAAAGAGCGCATTGACAACAACGCACACAACAGCAAAGAGCTCTTCAACATCGTGAAGGAGCTCTCCAACCTCAGCTCCAACTCCCTCCATCACAAGACCTCTGCGACTCCCTAGCCACCTTCTTCCACCGCAAGATCGCAGACATCCACGACAGCTTCAGCAACCAGGCCCCCCCAACAGACACAGACACCTCAGACTCATCGCCCTCCAGCCTCATCGACATCGACCCCCTGCTGTCTTGGACCCACGTCAATGACGAAGACACCATCAAAATCATGAACACCATCCACTTTGTTTCACCATGCGACCCCTTTCTGCACCACATCTTCAACAAAGCAAGCTCCACCATCGTACCCCATCTCCGAAAGATCATCAACAGCTCCTTTGAGACCGCCACCATCCCAGAGAGCTGGAAGCACGTCGAGATCAACGCCCTACTCAGGAAACCCAAAGCTGACCCCAAGGACCTCCAGAACTTCCGGCCCATATCCCTCCTGCCATTTGAGGTTCTGGACTTTTTAAGAGTCCAGAGGTGTCAGGGAAACAACACCCAAAGACCCCTGAGTTCCTTCCTGCCTTGGTGCACAAATAAACAGAGACGCGGGCTTCTCGATGGTGGCGTCAAAGACCAAGGTTTATTTACTGCAGGGACACAGAAATCATAGGAACCACACAGAGGCAGAATCTACGAGACTGTTCGATTTGCAAGAAGTGGGTTACGCCTTAAATACACAAAATATGTCTTTAGGCAACATTACACGAATATTTCTCATGCCCAACCCGGTATCCCAAACAGACAATAAACATACATCAAACAATAATTAGTCGTAGGTTTTCGGTATTCGATCACGTCTCCTTGTCAGTTCTCCATTCTTTGCCCGATCCTCCCCATCATAAAAATCGTAACCTCCCCATTGTAAAAGCCCAGAAGGAGAGGAGCAAGCCAGGTGCAAGGGATAGAAAAGTCGGATAAGAGGTGTTTATGGATCGTAAACGGGCATGGCTACCGTATTCGGCCTCTCAGTCAGGACAATGGACACGAGAACCAGTATAGCAAGATTGGCCTCAGGCAGGGGTGGCAGCTTGATTCTGCCTAGTCACGCAGCGTCAGCTTTCTCGGGGTATGAGCTTACGTGTCCTTAACAGGGTGATTCTGCCGGGGTCATCGCTCGTCCATTGACTATGTGAGGGCAAGAAACAAAATGGATGCCGTATCTAAAATGGATGCCATGATTTAGTAACAGAATGCCCTATTTCTCAGTGAATTCATGCTCGTTGCGTAGCGAAAACACTGTCATGCATATAATGGATCATTTACGGTTCATTGGTACCAAAATCGTGTCAGTACTACGATACCGAATACACGGGTTCGGATCGCTACAGAACCTCAGACCGTCCTTTTGCCCTTACATAGGCAATAACTCACTCTATATCAGAATCCATCTCTATGTTCATCAGGTCACTGATATGTTGCTGGAGCATCATTCTATCTCATGGCGTATCTCCAAAAACGGGTGGTCTTCTTACGCATGTTGAAACACAAAGGCCACATAAGGCAGGACCACACTGGACAATAAGACAGCATGAGAATAAGAATACCAACGCAACACCAGTGACTATCAGAACCTTCCATCCCCATGCAGATAACAGGCTCCAGAACCATCCCATTAGTGACCAGTTACCTTCCTCTACATGAATAGAGTAAGAGATTTTGTGTAACTTAGAAATGGCCTTATATACCGTTGGCGCATTATCTGGGATAAAAACACAGCAACTCGATTGGATCATCGTACATACCCCACCTCGATCTGCAAGTAATACATCAAGGACCATACGGTTCTGTAACGTCATGAGGCGATCCGCTTGAAGCTCAGCTGTCAGGTTACTAAGGGCACCCGCAGTTTCGGTAATAGTGGATTCAACTACCCGTGTTAGTTGACGTAAGTTTCTACTGTTGGCCATAGGCCCCCAGAACGGAAGGAAACCTTTGAAGAAGTCTCCTGCCTCTTGGCCAGCAGTATCTTCCTTATTGAAAACACCTCTCACAACTCTAGTTTTGTGATAATCCGGTGCAGCAGAGTATGTCGGAGGCAACAGTTGAGCGATATAACATGAGCCTGAAAAATCAGCAGGCAGCCATGTATATGCTCTGTCTTGGCAGACAAAATAGGTGCCCTTAGCAGCTAAAAATGCAGGGGAAGACTGTGACGGGAAAACGTATGTTTCGGTACAGTCGCTCTTCCCTAGTCGAGCTTTCGGATTCCTCCCATTTCCTTGCAAACAGACCTGACCTTGGTGGGGTACGACCCAGATCGGAGTCGAGCTTTTCCGTTTGTTCTCACCCAAAGTAATGCCATATTCCATAACGTTCCAACCCATGTAAACTTGCAATTCATCCTTGGGAATAAACGGAGTGTTATTGACATCTCTAACCATGTCAGTAATTCCCTTTACCAAGGCTCTATTAGCGGAGTTATACCTAGTGGAACGTGGAGATCGCGGGGGATAGGTCTCTAGGGCATAGGCGAACATGGTCTGAAATGCCCAGAATGATCCATTATAACTAAAGGGCAGAACCAGATAAGGGATACCCTTGTCCATGGTATGTGGTATCAAGCCACACACCCAGCAGTTTGTTGTGTTAACCACTAGTTGATGTTGGTGCAAGAGCTGAATGAAAGTGTTATTTATAAACTCGGAGCGTCGAGCTTGCTCATGTGCAGGAAAAGGATGGAAAGAATGAATAGAAACAACAGTCGGAGAAACAGAAACATGGGGAGATACTGTAGACGTAACAGGTGCAAAGATCAATTGAATACCAATAATAATTCCGCTTGCCAGAGTTATTAAAACAATCAGAAGTGTCAGAGCACATTGCATCAGAAAACATTTGTTATACAATATTTCATATAATTTTGTCTTGCGAGCATTTATGACGTAAGCCCGTCGCAGTTCAGGAAGCTCCATCTTCTACAACCGTTCGCAACGGATGGTTTGTACCTGTTAAAAAATTGCCTCTGTCTACCCTGGGAGTTCCCAAAATAAACAGAAAAAACCGACCTTGTGTCTGGTTCCCTGCAAGTTAAAACAAGGCACACGTTACGACCCTACGGTAACCCAGATGGCAAGGTGAGAGAACAACAAAAACAAAAAGGATAAAAATTATAGAGCAAACTTCCTGACTGAATGGAATGCGATAAGATCAAAACAGTTTTCAAATAGAAAGGTAATTATGCAATGTCATTGGTTCATAGAATGAGAACGTAGGTTATATCTGTATTTCCCGGGTCTTGTCTGATCTTGAAACAATTGTTCTACAGGAACAGTAATGTTCGAGTCCACAGGTGACAAATGTTCGCCTTGTATGACACTCTGTTCAGGGTTCGAAGGCACAGTTCCTGGTGGGGTATCAGAGTTCTGTGTTTCAGTTCGTTTGTCCGTTATGTACTCTGCATCACTGAAGGGAATGAGCCTAGGAACAGGTTCTGTCTCGGATGCACCAAATCCCTGTCTAACCCAGTTGTCGTAGGGGAGTGGGAGAGGGACACGCTTCGTATGGCTAGCGGGCACCCAATTCTTTCTTCCAGCTAGGCGTACAGCAGTTCTTGTTGCCAGGAGCACCTGGAATGGGCCCACGAATCTTGGCTGGAGGTTCCGGGTTCGTTCAAAATTCCGCACCACAACTTGATCACCGGATTTCAATGTGTGGCCTGGACTCTCTGTCAGCTTAGGCAAGGATTCGAATACCTGTTGATGAATAAGGCTTAATTTAGCAGTCAGATCAAAAAGGTAATCAATCAACATAGGATATTCGATCTGTTTGAATTCCTTTGGCCTAGGGATTCCCCAAACATTAGCAGGACGACCGAACACAATCTCATATGGGCTAAGCCCTACTCGAGAGTGTACAGTCGCTCTGGTGGACAGTAAAGCTAAAGGCAGTGTGTCTGGCCAAGAGAGACCAGTGGAAGCTTGAATTTTAGCAAGTTTCAGCTTCAAGGTACCATTGTACCCTTCAACCAAACCTGCTGATTGTGGGTGATTCGCACTGTGGAATTTCTGGACGATTCCCAGACTCGCACACACACTCTTCATAACTTTCCCTACAAACTCACTTCCATTGTCCGACCAAACAATCCGTGGCATACCATATCTGGGGAAGTACTCTTTGAGGAGGATTTTCGCAGTGGACATAGCAGTGTTATCCTTTAATGGATATGCCTCAATCCATCTTGAAAAGGCACAGGCTACCACTAGGACATATTTAAGATTGTTACACCTGTCCATGTGGATACAATCCAACTGAATCACTTCAAAGGGACAAGAAGGGGGAGCAAAATGACCAACTGGGGTTGAGGTTCCCTTGCCAGGATTATGCATCAGGCATATCATGCAATTTTTCACCACTCTTTCCGCACACTTAGTTATTCCATCATTTTTCCATACTGGAGCTAACAATTTACAGATCCCTTTCGAACTAATGTGCGCCGCTCCATGCGCCATCGTGACTACCGCAAGCACATACACATCAGGTAACATCCAACGTTGATGTTCAGACAAATCAACCCAACATCCACTCGAATCCATTTTACCCGTTTTCTCCCTCCATGCATTTTTCTCATTTTCAGTTGCTTCATTCTGGATTGCCTTCACACTTTCAATCGTATTCTCACACATTCCTGATTCAGCAATCCATCTTGCAGACGTTGCAACGTACATTCGGCTCATCATGTTCTTGGCCGTCTCTTTGGCGACCTCATCAGCAAACGCATTCCCACGGCCAACATCATCCGTAATCTTTCGATGTGCACTGCACTTCACAATCGCAACTTCATTCGGTAGGGTCAGAGATTCCAATAGATCACTGACTAACTGTCCATGTTGGATCTTAGTCCCATGGGACGTGAGAAAACCTCTTTCTTTCCACAGGCGTCCAAAGCTATGTGCTACGCCGAAGGCGTATTGGCTATCAGTAAACACATTCACTCTCTTTCCCTCAGCTAAAACACACGCTCTTGTTAGTGCAATCAATTCTGCAGCCTGGGCAGAATTCTGACTCACTCTTGCGGTCTCCACAATCGTACTCAAAGTCGTAACTGCATACGCGGCCGTCACATCACCATTCTGTAGTTTAAAACATGACCCATCGACGTACAAAGTGCCATCTGGATCTAGTAACGGAGTATCTTTTAAGTCAATCCTACCTTTTGTCTCTTCCTCAGTTCTAAAACAACAATCATGGGGCTCTGACTGGCTCGACCCTTGAGTAGTCGGCAACAGCGTTGCTGGATTCAATATGTTGCATCGCTTGATCTGAATGTGACTTGCCAAAAGTGTCAGCTTATAGCCTGATAGTCTAGCACTGGTGAGGTGCTGAGTTTTCGTTCGATTCATGAGTGTATCCACAGCATGTGGAACCATGACTACTAACATGTTGTTCATGACCAGTCCAGCAGACTGTCGAATAGACACTGCGGCTGCTGCTGTAGCTCTGTTTGTCGCCAAATTGTTGCGTTAATACACTCAATGCACAACCTTCTCTTTCATGGACATAGAGTGTAAATGGCTTACTGTAGTCAGGAGTACCCAACACAGGAGCTGAACACAGCGAATCACGTAAGTCGGAGAAGCTCTGTTGACATTCATCAGACCATGGCAAAGGGCTCGGAACACCTTTTCCAGTCAGGGCTACCAATGGTTTTGCCATGAGAGAAAAATTTGGGATCCATTGCCTGCAGTATGACGTAATACCCAAAAACGCACGCACTTCTCTCTGTGTGCTTGGTACAGTCATCTGTGAAATTGCTTTAATTCTCTCTGGGGTCAACCTTCTTCCCTCCTTTGACAAAAGATGACCTAAGTAGGTCACTTCTTGGCAACAATATTGCAGTTTAGAAGGGGAGACCTTGTGATGTAAGTCGGACAAATGACGTAGTAAAGAAATTGTAGCTGTTTGGCAAGTTTCCTTGTCATCAGCAGCCAGTAAAAGATCATCTACGTATTGGATCAGAGCAACACCAGGAGGAAGTACAAGAGCATCTAGTTGACTTTTTAACGCTTGGCTGTAAATTGAAGGGCTCTCACAATAACCTTGTGGAGCGCGCTTGAACCTGAAACTGCGACCTCCTAAGGAGAAACCAAAAATGTCTCTACTTTCCTCGGCTATCGGAATGCTGAAAAAGGCATTCTTCAAGTCGATCACCGTAAACCATGAGGCTGATGCAGGAATCAACGTCAATAATGCAGTGATATCTGGTACCACAGGAAACTGCGGAATCACTATTTTGTTAACCTCTCTGAGGTCAATCACAAATCTATATATTGGAGGTTTGGAAGGGTCAGTGCGTTTCAAAATCGGCAGAACGGGACTATTGCAAACATTTCCTCTAGTTTCCTCTATCACATATTTCTGTATTAAGTCTTTCACGATCATTAAAAGTGCACGTTCACCTTCATTTGAAATCCGATACTGTGGGATTCGTGGGAATTTAACATTCGCTTTCAGACTTACCACATAAGGGGGAATTTCCAAAAGGCCTACATCGTTAGGACCAGTTGCCCAAAGAGTATCAGGGAGAGAACGCAGCTCCGGTGGGAGCTTATCCATCGACATGTACATTGGAGAAATGACTCTCTTGCCTAATGTAAGCTGCACTCCCGAAGGAGAACAGTACAGTGTCGCATGTAGGCGTTTCAACAGATCTAAACCAAGCAGATTCTCATTACAAACTGTTGTTAGGATTAGGGGTGCTTCTAGTTCGCATGGCCCAACAGAAATTGACAAAGGACTAGAAACAAGATTGTGAACAGGGGCGCCTGAGAAACCTACTGAAGTGTTCGTTAAGCCAGACAAAGGTGCGCCAGGGAGTTTCGCATGCATAATTGAACTTTTTGCCGCACCAGTATCCAACAGAAACGGTTCGACCACGCCTGATGTAACTACTGCGACATAAGGTCCACTCTGATCAACTGGAACTGATACTACTCCCTCTCTTTGCCTGTGGCTGTCCTAGTAATCACTTCTCTGAATCTCTTCATTATTTTCATAGTAATCCTCAACATGATACTGTGAAGATCTACCTAGTTGCGTAGGTTGTACATTTCGCTGATCGAAATAATTTGATGGGCGATCAACGTGTGCAGTCATTGCACCACGTCCTCTACCTCTAGGAGCTTGCATAGACCCGCCATTTCCTCTCTGAGCTGGGACGCCACTGGTTTGTGCGTGTAGTACTGGACACTCGTTCTTATAATGGCCCTCCTTTTTACAATAGGCACACTGATTCCATGCTAACTGTTGTCGAGGAAAACCATAATTAAATCTTTGGGACGTCCCTTGTTGCAATTGTGGCTGGTGCTGAAACTGGGGTCGCTGCTGTGAATCTGACTGATTCGAGCGAGGCGGATACGCTTGTTGCAATAGTACTTTAGTCTTTAAATCTTTTGTCTTCTTTTCTGATTTTTCCTTCTCTTCTTTCTCTCTATTCTCGTAATACTGAGCAGTTGCCAGTATCTGTGCTGTCGTCGACACTGCCCATGCACTTTCAGAATCCTTTAACTTGTTACTAAGCTCAGGCAGTAAATTAAACACAAACTTGTCGACAAACAACCTCTGACCTCCCTCAGTACTCATATCTTGCCCACTGTGGTCGACGAAGGTCTCTTCAAATCTAGTGAAGAAGTCAGAGACACTTTCGTCCTTCTTTTGCTTGCATGCTGATAGTTCATCCCAATTTACCCGTAACGCTGGCATCAGCGTTTTCATCAAATTAATTATTCTGCCAGGTAAAGCAGCAATCAGGGGCTCAGGTTTAGCACCACCAACTTGTTGCGCGTCTGCCGCTATAATAGCTGGCCAATCACCTCCTAAGGCGACTGGGTGGTTCTCTTGCCGGATCTTGGCCCAAATAGGCTGTGGCACTACATTGCCAAATAGCATTTCGATGTCTGCCAAATTCATGACACACGCTTGAACTGTCTGCGTTAACTCTTTATAATAACCAGCAGGATTTTTACGCGGGTCCGGCAACGCTTGTTTTACTGCTAATACTTCGGCCCGCTTCCAAGGGATGTGTATCCACACTCTATGGAAATGCGCCGGAGCAGCTGCAATGCCATTAACCGCATCAGCGTCAACTGCTTCGCGCCATATGGGCGGAACTTCCCTCATCAGATATTGACCTCGTCTTTTCCTAGTAATCGGTGAACCATCAGAGGCTCTTGGTGCTCGAAGAGGAGAATCATCCCTATAAGCTAAAATCAGTTCTATCGCTTCTCTTACTTCTGATCCTATCACCATTGCTGCGGCAAACTTTTGCTGAACATTTACCAAATCAGAGGGGACGGAATCTAAGTCATCATCATCCCATTCCTCACGCACAAGAGAACACATCACGTCAAAAACATAACGTTGAGTTGGTTCATTCCATTGCATAAAGGTATCTAACACTCTTCGTGAATCATACTTCGCGGCTTTCGACATCCACCTAAGAGCTGTCGAATCTAACATCTCTCGTTCCTGGGGACCAGGAAGCTGGCTACGTCTCTGTATAGAGTCAGAAACGGGGGTCCCAATTAAAGACCTGTAGAGAGGAGTTAAGATATTAGTTACAGAGTCGGTTATTTTCCGACGAACAGAAAGCGGAGTCAGAATGTTTACAGGGTTTGGGAACAGGGCAGCTGGAGCAGATGAAATAGTAAGGGTGGGAGTAGTAGGTAAAGCAGTTTGCGAAACGACAGGCAAAGGCGGAATAGGCGACCCAGGAAGAGGGGGTGCCGAGGGAACATTAACCACAGGAAGGACAGGAGCTGGAATCAAAGGAAGTGGAGCAACTATTCCAGGCTGACCAGCAGCTGGCTGTACAACAGGTAGTAACTGTGGTGCTGTAATAATACCCTGTGCATACGGTGGAGGTGATCTCAACAGGTAAGACAACAGAGGATCCTTTTCATGGTCCTCTATCGGCTTAGCAGGACAAGATGGCAATACAGGGCAGCATTTATCAATTGCCAAATTATGTTTTCTATTCGCCATCTCCATTGCTTTCTCGGTCTCGTTGACATGCAACTGCCTAGCAGACTCCATTAACGTCAACCCTTTCTCTTTCTGTTCCTTCTTCGTTTTCCTAATTTCTCTCTGTTTGGCTTCTTTACACCATACGCGAAAAGAATCAAACATTGCCGGCCGGGCTTTCTTTTTAAACAACTTTATTTCTAGATTGTCTAGAATTTCATTTTCAAAACTACCATGCGGTGGCCAACTAAGGACACCATCTTTTCTGGTGTAGCGGACCCATACTTCATTATAAGCGATAGGACCTACACCATGTTTACAATAGAGCTCATATGTAGGAGTTCCAATCGGAGGAACCGTACACGAATCCTCCAACCGGGAATCCCCGTTGCAACTTAACCAGGACAAGAAACAATTACTACTATTAGTCATTATAAACTAAGGACAGATTCCAACCAAAATGAGCAAAAGAACTTAGGCCTACCAAATGAACCAATACCAAAACAAAGATTATCTTAACAAGAGCAACCAATGATAATCTACGAATTCAAAACAAGAGCAACAAGGAACAACCAAACTGAGCGCAACCCACTTAATACTTAACTGAAATGTGGAAGACGTCACCAAGGAGAACCCGTCTACGTCTCGCCGTACTAAGGTCTGCACCACGGGTCCAAGACAGGGCGACAGTCAGGGCAGCGGTCCTCTGTAGCCGTCTGGGAACGGGAACCCTCGTGGAAGAGATCGTCGGGCCACTTTTACGACATACAGGGATCGATGAAGCGGGGTACCTCCCTCCGGTATCTTCACACGAAGCTCCTCGAACTTTTCAGGCTTTGGACCGGTACCGGATGACGTCGCCCCAGTTGGGCGCCAATTTGAGGTTCTGGACTTTTTAAGAGTCCAGAGGTGTCAGGGAAACAACACCCAAAGACCCCTGAGTTCCTTCCTGCCTTGGTGCACAAATAAACAGAGACGCGGGCTTCTCGATGGTGGCGTCAAAGACCAAGGTTTATTTACTGCAGGGACACAGAAATCATAGGAACCACACAGAGGCAGAATCTACGAGACTGTTCGATTTGCAAGAAGTGGGTTACGCCTTAAATACACAAAATATGTCTTTAGGCAACATTACACGAATATTTCTCATGCCCAATCCGGTATCCCAAACAGACAATAAACATACATCAAACAATAATTAGTCGTAGGTTTTTGGTATTCGATCACGTCTCCTTGTCAGTTCTCCATTCTTTGCCCGATCCTCCCCATCATAAAAATCGTAACCTCCCCATTGTAAAAGCCCAGAAGGAGAGGAGCAAGCCAGGTGCAAGGGATAGAAAAGTCGGATAAGAGGTGTTTATGGATCGTAAACGGGCATGGCTACCGTATTCGGCCTCTCAGTCAGGACAATGGACACGAGAACCAGTATAGCAAGATTGGCCTCAGGCAGGGGTGGCAGCCTGATTCTGCCTAGTCACGCAGCGTCAGCTTTCTCGGGGTATGAGCTTACGTGTCCTTAACAGGGTGATTCTGCCGGGGTCATCGCTCGTCCATTGACTATGTGAGGGAAAGAAACAAAATGGATGCCGTATCTAAAATGGATGCCATGATTTAGTAACAGAATGCCCTATTTCTCAGTGAATTCATGCTCGTTGCGTAGCGAAAACACTGTCATGCATATAATGGATCATTTACGGTTCATTGGTACCAAAATCGTGTCAGTACTACGATAACGAATACACGGGTTCGGATCGCTACAGAACCTCACGTTCCCGGCAAAAGTCATCGAGAAGATCGTCAACAAGCAACTGGCCTCCTTCCTTGAAGACAACAACATCCTGGACTCGTCCCAATCCGGATTCCGCAGCAACCACAGCACTGAAACAGCCCTCATCGCCGCAACCGACGACATCAGGGCCATGATGGGTAACGGAGAAACCGCGGCCCTCATCCTCCTGGATCTCTCGGCCGCCATCGACACTGTCTGACACCACACCCTCCGCACACTCCTCCACAACGCAGGGATCCACGACAGAGCACTGGACTGGACCACCTCCTTCCTCACCGGCAGAACCCAGAGCGTCCGCCTCCCCCTTTCTGCTCTAAAGACACAAAGATTATCTGCGGCATACCCCAAGGATCGTCCCTCAGCCCAAAACTCTTCAACATCTACATGGCACTGCTCGCCAACATCGCCAGATCGCACAACCTCAACATCATCTCATACGCCGACGACACCCAGCTGATCCTCTCCCTGAAGAACCGGGCATTTAGAACCCTGCGGCGCCAGGGGCACGCCCAAAGTCTTCGGGTTCACCTGTCTTAGAATACAGAGACACAGGATACTTCTCGGTGGCGTCAGAGATCAAGTTTATTGGCTGCAGCCAGTAACAGAAGTCCTAGAAGTCATCACGGTATGAGTTCTCAGGAGACTGCTCAACTTTACAAAGCAAGTCATCCCTTTTTATGCCAGAAACATCACATTCCAGACAAACCCCCATTATTTTACAAATTGTCCAATCGCATGTAACCACACCAAAAGTATTGCATGACGGTAAAACCAACTTTTCAGTTGTCCGGCCCATGATCAATCATCGAACAATCCCAACATTCTTCTTTAGACAAGCCGGACAGACCCATGATAAAGAGACCACAACCCATATCGTAAATGGACCATAAAAGAAGAAACAGAAACAGATAGAAGTAGGATGGGGCATGTTTGTGTGCAATAAAACTTTACGAGATCCCGTGCTCTGACCCTTAATCAAGATCAGCTAGCAGGCGGGAACGGGTTTGGCAGGGTCGGCCTCAGGCAACGAGGTCAGTTCACTCGAGTCATGTAGGAGTCAGCACAAACTCGAGCTACGGTGCGCCTGACCAAAGAGCTTGTTTAACCACAGTCATCGGCCTATGTGAGGGCAACCACAAAATGGCTACCATGCGCAAAATGGAACCCAGGGTTTGGAACGAAAAACCCTAAATGTGCATTGAATCCATTGGTGTAATGTGACGAAAACACACGTACTAGCTAAACTCACTAGTTACGGTTCGTCGTTACCAAAATCGTAACGTAACCATGATATTCATTACGCAGATTCAGATTTCACGGAACCTCAAACCCTCCTTTTGCCCTTACATAGGCAATCTCAGTCAGCATCTGAATTGATGTCGATATTCATCAAATCATCGAGGTGCTGTTGAAGCATCATCTTATCTCTCCGTACCTTTCTCAAGACAGGCGGTCTCCTAACACAGGTAGCAGCACAAAGGCCACATATGGCAGGACCACACTGTACACAGAGACAACACAAGAAAAGAATCGCTAAAACCACACCAATGATCGACAGAATCCTCCATCCCCAAGCGGATAACAGTTTCCAAAACCATCCAGTTAACGACCAATCTCCTTCATCCGTATGTATTGACTCGGAGATCTTATGTAGCCTGGAGATGGCCTTGTATACTGTCGGAGCATTATCTGGAATGAAAACGCAACAACTCGATTGGATCACTTTACATTCTCCACCTCGGTCTGCAAGTATGACATCTAAAACCATACGATTCTGCAATGTCATAAGGCGATCCGCTTGAAGGTCAGCTGTCAAATTACTAAGGGCACCGGCAGTTTCGTTTATGGTGGATTCAACCACTCTCGTCAATTGCCGCAAGCTTCTACTGTTAACCATAGGTCCCCAAAATGGTAGGAAACCCTTAAAGAAGTCTCCCACTTCTTGTCCAGCAGTATCTTCCTGATCAAAGACACCCCTGACAACTCTCGTCTTGTGGTAATCTGCGGCAGCAGTATACGTAAGAGGCAACAAATATCCAACATAACACGTTCCCGAAAAATCAGGGGGCAACCATGTATATGCTCTGTTGTAGCAAACAAAGTACGTACCCTTGGCTGCCAAAAACGGCGGGGAAGACTGAGACGTAAAAACGTACGTCTGAGTACAAACACTCTTCCCTAACTGAGCTTTCGGATTCCTGCCAATACCTTGCAGACAAAAATGACCTCGGTGGGGTACGATCCAAATAGGGGGTGACCTCTTTCGTCTCTGCTTTTCACTCAGACTAACACTGTATCCAGTCGCGTTCCAGCCAACATAAGCTAGTAACTCATCTTTGGGAATAGTCCTATACTTATCGATATCCCTACTCATATTCGCAATTCCCTTCACCAAGGCTTTATTACTTGAGTTATCTCTTATGGAACGCAGGGGTTAGACTTCGATAGCATAAATGAACATCGTCTGGAAAGCCCATAAAGACCCATTCTGACTAATCGGCAGTACCAGATAGGGAATACCTCTACCCGTAGTGTGTGGCATAAGACCACACACCCAACAATTAGTGACGTTCACCACCAACTGATGTTGATGCAGGAGCTGTACAAATGAGTTATTTACAAATTCTGACCTTCTAATCTGCTCGTGTTCGGGTAAGATATGAAAGGAATGCAAAGAAGTAGTAATAGGAAAAGATGTAGGTTGGGAAGTGGGTGCAGAAGTCAATTGGGTAGAAAAAACAATCTAACCCACCAAAGCTAACGTCATGCTAAGAAACATCATAATACATGTAATCGGAAAACATTTGAGATGCATTATCCTGCATAGTTTCATCTTAAAGTTCGTTTTCTCAACAGCTCTCTTGCCCTCAAAAAATTCCATCCTCTCACCGTGCTGTTCGCGGCGGTTGGTTTTCTTCTGCTAAGGAGTGCGTCTGTCAGTCCAGGGCACGCCCTAGGACCAACCAGAACCATTGACCTTGTGTCTACACGGCTGCAATCCCAAGTCTTTACACCGCGACCTTACAGCTGAACCCGGATGGTGGTTCGAAAAAAAGAAAAAAGGATCAAAACAGTTTCTCGGCAGAGAGAGTGCTGTTCTCAAAATGAAAGGAATTATTTGTTCTTTATTAGTCCATTGTCTCTAGACCGCAGGTTATAACGACTTTATCCAGGCTCTGTCTGACTTTGAAACAACAGTTCAGGTTCAGTGGTGTCCAATCTTAAAGGTGAAGGCACAGCTGCTTGCAAGACATCGTCATCTCCTTTCTCAGACCTTGTCCATACCAATTCAGCATCGCTAAACGGTGTGAATTTCGTTAATCTCCCAGTTTCGGTGTCTGCGATGCCTTCGCGGATCCACTGGTCGTACGGCAGTGGTAAAGGTACCCTCTTACAGTGTACGCCGTGGATCCAATTTGTTTTTCCGAAGACTTTTACAGATGTCCTTGTAGACAACAACACCTGGCGAGGGCCCGTCCAACGGGGCTGATCGTTTTTAGTCCTCTGAAAATTCTTTACCAGGATCCAATCACCAGGATTGATAGTATGACCTGGGTCCACAGATGCTGGTGGCAAGCTATCATGAACCTGTTGATGCAAGACACGCAATTTAGCCGTCAAGTCATACAAATAGTCCACCAACACAGGATAATCGATGTCACTGAATTTCGTTATTCTCGGCACTCCCCACACATTTGCTGGTCGACCAAAAACAATTTCATACGGACTAAGTCCCATTCGGGAATGTACTGTAGTTCTAGTTGACAAAAGTGCCAATGGCAAGGCATCGGGCCATTGGAGACCAGAGCTCACCTGAATCTTGGCTAACTTCAGCTTCAGAGTGCCATTATAGCACTCCACTAAACCAGCTGATTGGGGATGATTCGCAGCGTGGAATTTCTGTTTTATGCCCAAACCCTCACATACTCTCTTCATGATCCTGCCCACAAACTCACTTCCATTATCACTCAACACCATCCTTGGCAACCCAAACCTAGGGAAATATTCTTTGAGCAAGACTTTAGCTGTGGACAAGGCAGTGTTATCTTTAAGGGGGTATGCCTCTACCCATCTAGAAAAGGCACAGACAACTACAAGGACGCATTTCAGATTGTTGCATCTTTCCATGTGGATAAAATCCAATTGCAAAACCTTGAACGGATACGTCGGAGGCGCGAAGTGACCAGCTGGGGTTGGAGTTCCCTTACCAGGATTATACATCAGACACACCATACAGTTTTTGATCACATTCTCCGCACACTTAGAAATTCCTCCATTCTCCCACACTGGAGCAAACAGCTTACAAATCCCTTTCGCACTGATGTGAGACATTCCATGTGCCATCAAAACCACCGCAAGCACATATGCATCGGGTAACATCCATCTTTGGTGTTCCGACAACTCAACCCAACAACCAGTCGAATCCAATCTACCGGTAGTTTCTCTCCACACGTTTTTTTCACTCTCCGTAGCTTCGGCCTGAATCTATTTCACACTCTCAATCGTATCCTCACACATTCCAGCCGCGCCGATCCATCTCGCAGGGCCTGCAGCATACATTCGACCCATCATATTTTTTGCTGTTTCTTTCGCAACTTCATCCGCAAATGCGTTACCATGGCCAACATCGTCCGTAACCTTTCGGTGGGCACTACACTTCACAATCGCAACTTGCTTTGGCAGAGTAAGTGACTCAAGAAGCTCATTCACCAACTGTCCATGTTGGATTTTAGTCCCATGCGACGTCAGAAATCCTCTCTCTCTCCACAAGCGTCCAAAACTGTGTGCTACACCAAACGCATACTGACTATCGGTATATACATTCACTCTCTTTCCTTGTCGTCACGGCATATGCCTCAGTCGTATCACCATTCGGGAGCTTGTAGCATGACCCATCAACCCATAGCGTACCATCTGGATTTGAAAGAGGAGTATCTTTTAGATCAACTCTACCCTTTGTTTCCTCTTCTGTCCTAAGAAAGCAATCATGCTGTTCCTGACCATCCCTATCCACAGAAATCGGCAACAATGTCGCTGGATTCAATACGTTACACCGTTTAATGTGTACGTGACTGGCCAAAAGCGTCAACTCATATCCCGACAACCTTGCACTAGTAAGATGCTGAGTCTTTGTTCTGTTCAATAAAGTATCCACTGCATGTGGAACCATCACCACCAACGTATTATCCATCACCAACCCAGCAGACTGTCAGATGGAAACAGCCGCTGCCGCTGTAGCTCTCAAGCAACTCGGCAATGCTCTAGCTACCGGATCCAAAGTCGACGAGAAATACGCACAGGGACGCTGCTTCTCACCAAACTGCTGCGTCAAAACTGACAATGCACATCCCTCTCTCTCATGAACGTAGAGTGTAAAAGGCTTACTGTAGTCAGGAGTGCCCAACACCGGAGCAGAACACAACGCGTCACGCAATTCAGAAAAAACTTTTATGGCAATCATCAGACCAGGGAAGAGGACTCGGTGTATCCTTACGAGTCAAAGCCAACAAAGGTTTTGCCAACAAGGAGAAATTCGGGATCCACTGTCTACAGTACGATGTGATACCCAAGAAAGCGCGTACCTCTCTCTGCATACTAGGCAGTCATTTGAGCAATCGCTTGGATTCGTTCTGGGGTCAACCTTCTTCCCTCTTTCGACAAGAGATGACCTAAGTAGGTCACTTCTTGGCGGCAGTACTGTAACTTTGAAGGTGACACTTTATGATGCAAATCAGACAAATGTTGTAACAACGAAAGAGTAGTTTCTTTACAAGTTTCCTTATCATCAGCAGCCACTAACAGATCGTCAACATACTGAATAAGAGCAGCACCCGCAGGCAACACAAAAGTATCAAGCTGAGTTTTCAAAGCCTGACTATAGATGGACGGACTTTCGCAATAGCCTTGAGGAGCGCGCTTAAACCGGAAGCTTCGCCCTCCCAAACAGAAGCCAAAAATATCTCTACTTTCTTCGGCGATTGGAATACTAAAGAAAGCGTTCTTCAAGTCTATGACGGAGAACCAGGAAGCTGAAGCTGGAATCAAAGTCAACAAAGCAGTAATGTCCGGAACGACAGGAACCTGGGGCACCACAATCTTATTAACCTCTCGAAGGTCAATCACAAACCGATACTCAGGCTGCTGAGAAGAATCAGTACGCTTTAAGACAGGCAGAACAGGACTGTTACACACGTTACCTCTCGTCTCTTCGATCACACCTTTCCCAATTAAATCATAGATAATCGCTAACAGCGCTCTTTCACCATCACTCGAAATCCGATATTGGGGAATACGTGGCAATCTAACATTCGATTTGAGCGTCACAACATATGGTGGAATCCCCAAAAGACCCACATCATTAGGACCAGTAGCCCAAAGAGTATCAGGGAGACAACACAATTCCAGTGGAAACTGATCTCTAGATAGATACATCGGAAATGTCACTCTCTTACCCAATGTAAGGTGTACTCCCGAAGGAGAACAATACAATGTCGCGTGCAGTCTCTTTAACAAATCCAGACCCAACAAATTCTCACCACAACCTGTTGTTAAAAGAAGGGGTGCTTTCAATTCACAAACCGGGGCGCCAGAAAATCCCACTGAAATATTCGTTAAGCCAGACAAAGGTGCGCCTGGGAGTTTAGAGTGCATGATAGAACTCTTCGCTGCACCAGTATCCAAAAGAAAAGGCTCTACCACACCCGATGTAACCACTGCAACATAAGGTCCATCTTGGTCTACTGGAACTGACACTACTCCCTCTCTTTGTCCTTGGCTGTCCTAGCAATCATTATAGCCAGTACTCCCATTCTCAACGTAACGATCATCAACATAATATTGTGGAGATCTGCCAGTCTGTACGTTCTGCTGATCAAAAAAATTCATAGATGTCTGTGGGGGAAAAGAACGTTCGTTCTGAGGGAACGCGCCACGTCCTCTACCTCTAGACACTTGCTGGAAACTACCACGACCTCTTGGAGCCATCATACCGCTCGCACGTTGTCGTAAAACAGGGCACTCATTCTTGTAATGACCTTCCTCTCTACAATACGCGCACTGATTCAGACCCAAAGGTGGTCTTGGAGGAAAATACTCGGGTTTCTGTGACAGTCTCTGAAACGATGGAGGTTGCTGAAACTGTAGACGTTGCTGTGATTCCTGCTGATTCGAACGAGGCGGATACGCCTGCTGCAGAAGAACCTTCGTTTTTAAGTCTTTTGTCTTCTTCTCTAATCTATCTTTCTCATCCTTATCCCTATTCTCGTAGTACTGTGCGGTCACCAATATCTGAGCCGATGAATAGACAGCCCAAGAACTCTCAGAATCTTTCAACTTATTACACAGTTCGGGAAGTAAATTAAAGACAAACTTATCGACAAACAGTCTCTGGCCACCTTCTGTACACATATCTTGACCACTATGATCTAAAAAAGTCTCTTTAAACCTGGTGAAGAAGTCGGACACACTTTCATCCTTCTTCTGCTTACATGCTGTCAACTTGTCCCAGTTCACTCGTAACGCTGGCATCATCGTTTTCATCATATTAATAATTCTACCGGGTAAATCCGTTATTAGAGGCTCAGGTTTAGCTCCTCCTACCTGTCTAGCGTCTGCAGCCGCAATATTCACCCATGTATCACCTAATTCTACCGCATGATCCTCATGGCGAATCTTCGCCCACAACGGTTGAGGGACTACATTACCCAATAACATATCCACATCAGCTAGATTCATAATGCATGCGTCGACTGTCTGGGACAACTCCTTATAATACCCCGCGGGATTCTTACGGGGATCGGGTAAGGTTTGCTTAAGAGCCAAAACCTCAGCTCTCTTCCAAGGGACATGTATCCAAACTCGTTGGAAATGAGCCAAAGTGGGTGGATTAGCATTCGCGTCTCCCTCTCTCCAAACTGGAGGAAACTCTCTCATTGGATAATGTCGTACCTTCTTTCTAACTGAGGCATCAGGCTCAAACAATGGCTGGGGAGGAAGTGCAGACCTATACGTAAGAAGCGTTACTACCGCATCCTCGACACCAGCTCCAACTATCGTCCCTTTAGCGAACTCACTCTGAATATCAAGCAATCCAAGAGGAGCCAACTCCAATTCATCGTCTTCCCATTGTTCCCGAACCAAAGTACACATCATATCAAAAACATATCGCTGCATTGGCTCTTTCCACTGTAGGAACGTATTCAGGACCACTCCCGGATCATACCTAGAAACATTCGTAACCCACCTACGAGCCAATGAATCCAATACTCCACGCTCCACAGAACCAGGGAGCTGACTACGTCTCTGTCTGTCATCAGAAACGGGGGTCGTGACTAGCGACCCAAATAGAGGAGTTAAGAAATTAGCAACAGTGTCAGCCACTGGCCGACGAACAGAAGGGGAGGAAGCAGTCATAAGAACAGGGGAAAAGGTACCTTGCGATGGTAAAGAAAAAGACGCAGAAGTGGAGGAAGTCGGAGGGACAGGAGCAAGAGGCACAGCAGTCTGAGTCAAGGCAGGCAAAGGTAAAGTAGGCAACCCAGGAAGAGGGGGTGCCGGAGGAACCTGAACCAACTGTGTAGCAGGAAAAGGGGTTTGCGGAGGGACTAAAGGCTGACCAGCAACCTGTTGTACAACAAACGGTAATATCGGTGCAGTAGCACCTTGCAGGTAAGGGGGAGGTGACTTCAATAAATAAGACATTAATGGATCCTTTTCGGGATCCTTAATAGCGTTCACAGGGGGGGGTGACAAAACTGGATAACATTTGTCAATAGCCATATGATGTTGCCTATCTGACACCTCAATCGCTTTATCTTCTTCATCTACTTTAAACTGCCTAGCAGCTTGCATTATTGATACACCCTTTTCTCTCTTATCTCTTTTAGCTTGTTTTATCTCTCGTTGTCTGGCTTCTTTGCGCCAAAGGCGGAAGGAGTCGAACATTGCCGGCCGGGCTTTCTTCCTAAATAATTTTGCTTCCAAATTGTCTAAAATCTCTGTATCGAAACTACCATGTTGGGGCCATCGTAAGACGCCATCTTTCCTAGTGTAGCGGACCCATACTTCATTGAATGCAATGGGGCCCATGCCGTGTTTAGAATAGAGGTCATAAGTCGGAGTTCCAACTGGAGGTACCGGACACGAGTCCTCCAATCGGAACTTCCTGTTATAACCACAACAAAACCAAGTACCAAATTTGCTACGATTAGGCATCTTTGCTCACTAATCGAGCTTCAAACTTCAAGGGGCTATCTTTACCGATACACTCGTAAATATACGAGACCCTCGGCTTTGGAAATTGCAATTTTCAAATCAAAAGTAAGGACCAAACAAACTAAGAACCAAGCAAAACCAAGAACTGCTCAAACTAAGGACCAAGTAAAACTAAGAACCAAACGAATTAGTGGGAGCGACCCACTTATACTTAACCAAGTCGTCTGCTACGCCACCCAGAAGATCCGTCGATCGTCTCGCCTTACGAAGTTTCACAAAAAGGGGGGGTGTCCAAGACAGGGCGACAGTCAGGGCAGCGGTCCTTACGTAGCCGTCAGAAGGGGGAAATCTCGTGGAAAAGACCTTCGGTCCACGTTTTTGACATGCAGGGGTCGCTGAAGTGGGGGCCCTCCTCCAGAGTTTCCACACAAAGTTCCTCTCGATCCTCAGGCTTGGACTGGTACCGCTTGATGTCGCCCCACGTCAGGCTCCAATTGAAGAACCGGGCTTTTAGAACCCAGCGGCGCCAGGGGCACGCCCAAAGTCTTCGGGTTCACCTGTCTTAGAATACAGAGACACAGGATACTTCTTGGTGGCATCAGAGATCAAGTTTATTGGCTGCAGCCAGTAACAGAAGTCCTAGAAGTCATCACGGTATGAGTTCTCAGGAGACTGCTCAACTTTACAAAGCAAGTCATCCCTTTTTATGCCAGAAACATCACATTCCAGACAAACCCCCATTATTTTACAAATTGTCCAATCGCATGTAACCACACCAAAAGTATTGCATGACGGTAAAACCCACTTTTCAGTTGTCCGGCCCATGATCAATCATCGAACAATCCCAACATTCTTCTTTAGACAAGCCGGACAGACCCATGATAAAGAGACCACAACCCATATCGTAAATGGACCATAAAAGAAGAAACAGAAACAGATAGAAGTAGGATGGGGCATGTTTGTGTGCAATAAAACTTTACGAGATCCCGTGCTCTGACCCTTAATCAAGATCAGCTAACGGGCGGGAACGGGTTTGGCAGGGTCGGCCTCAGGCAACGAGGTCAGTTCACTCGAGTCATGTAGGAGTCAGCACAAACTCGAGCTAAGGTGAGCCTGACCAAAGAGCTTGTTTAACCACAGTCATCGGCCTATGTGAGGGCAACCACAAAATGGCTACCATGCGCAAAATGGAACCCAGGGTTCGGAACGAGAAACCCTAAATGCGCATTGAATCCATTGGTGTAATGTGACGAAAACACACGTACTAGCTAAACTCCCTAGTTACGGTTCGTCGTTACCAAAATCGTAACGGAACCATGATATTCATTATGCAGATTCAGATTTCACGGAACCTCATCCCTCAGCAAGGCCACCACCACCACCAAATCCAACCTCCACGAAGGAATGAAGGCCATCGCCGAATGGATGATGACCAGCCGCCTGAAACTGAACTCGGACAAGACGGAGGTCCTCATCATCGGTTCCACCCTCTCCGCCTGGGACGACTCATGGTGGCCGAACGCACTGGGAACTGGACCGACTCCCACTAACCATGCACGCAACCTGGGAGTCATCCTAGACTCCGCACTGTCAATGACCCAGCAAGTGAATGCCGTCTCCTCCTCCTGCTTCAACACCCTCGGCATGCTCTGCAAGATCTACAGATGGATCCCCACCGGTACCAGAAGGACGGTCACCCAGGCCCTCGCCAGCAACAGACTGGACTACAGCAACGCTCACTATGCAGGAACATCAGCCAAACTCCAGAAATGACTACAATGCATACAGAATGCCTCAGCACGCCTCATCCTCGACATCCCCCGCCACAGCCAAATCACAGCCCACCTGACAGACCTGCACTGGCTCCCCGTCAACAAGAGGATCACCTTCAAGCTCTTCACCCATGCTTACAAAGCTCTCCACAACACCGGACCAGCGTACCTCAACAAACGACTCACCCTCTACACACTGAACCACCAGCTTCGCTCCATTGACCTTGCCCTCGCCACCGTCCCCCGCATCCGTCGAGTGACCGCCAGTGGCATATCATTCTCTCACCTCACCGCAAAGACCTGGAACACCCTCCCTATCTGCCTACAACAGTCCCAGGACCTGCTGGCCTTCAGGAGACTCCTCAAGACCTGGCTGTTCGAGCAGTGGCAGCACCCCAGCCAGCGCCTTGAGACCCTCACGGGTGAGTTGTGCGCTCTACAAATGTACTGATTGATTGATTAATGGAAATATTCTTCAAGATGTAAGAATTGGTGTCTTGAGGAAACATGGTAGATACGCTTTAGAAAGTCATCTACTAAGGAACTTGTTTATAAGAGGAAACACAGCAACTGAAAAAATGTACACTAAGTTTGGAGAAAACAAGTCTATAGTTTGTTTAATGCCTACACTGCAAGAGTGTTCTATATTTAATCAAGAACTTTTGAAACTGGAAAGACAGGAAATTGTGGAAATTGAAGCTATTGATAAAATTGAACACCAGGGAGTGACTATTCATCTCACAGACAAACTGCAAGCTAAATTGCATTGTTTGGAAATGTCTGTAACTTAACCTGAAAGCTTAGAAAAGACTTTACATGTATGTATAAACAGTCCGGTAATTTTACGGCGTAATTTGAATGTAGAAGACAATTTAGTAAATGGAGCAATGGGAAAAGTGATTGATTTTGTGAAATTGCAGAACAGACATGGAATAGAATTTTTGATAATACAATTTAATCAGATTAAAGGCGTAAGACAAATTGGGTGCTGTGTTGTACGTTTTTTACTTGTAAAAAATGTGTATGTTCGCAGAAAGCTGTTTCCTCTGTCCTTAGCATATGCAGTAACTATACATAAATCTTAAGGTTTAAGTGTAGACAGTGCTTTTGTAAAGATCGGAAGTACAGTGTTCTAAGAGGGGATGGCAGATGTTGTATTATCTCGAGTGAGAACATTGTCTGGTTTGTATTTGATAGAGTTTGATGAGAAAAAGGATAGTGCTGATTCAAATTGTGTAATAGAGTATAATCGTTAAAGAAAAATGTATCCTCCTGATTTAGGTGAATATCCCATATATGAGAAACACATAGTCTGTCCAAAATGGAAATATGTGAAAGATGGAACTGAGGTTGAAAAAAAGAAAAGAAATGAAGAGAAACTTGAAGGCGTAAAGAAAAAGAAAATGGAAACTGTTGATGACCTTGTAGGATACCAGTTGGAAAATAGTTCAGGTATCAACTGCTATGCTAATGTGATTCTGAATGTTGTGTTTGTAGAAGGTCTGTGCTTGTTATGGAACTCCGCTGGTTTGGAACCTCTCTGTGTCAAGGTTCTGTGCTGGGAGTTCCAGTGGTGTCAGTTGGAGTTTGTTGTACTCTCCGCTGCTCTGCTCTGATGGTCAAGCTGTATTACAATAAATAAGTCTTCGACCTACCTGGCGTTTCCTGAGTCTTCACTACATTTCTGTTGGCGATGAGCGCTCGGCCATCAATACGGACCTGAGTCGTTGTTCAGGCATCCTCGGTTGCTGCTGGTGCGTTGGAGGACTGTCTCTTGCCCCTGTCCGGGTGAAAAGTTTTCTCTTCCAACACCAACGTATTTTGCGAGCTACACGTTGTGGTGATCCGTGATGGAATTGGGAGCAGAGCGGCAGGAACAAGGTCAGTTGGGTGGTGGAACGCATAAGGATTTTGCAGTTCAGCAACGAGAACACAGAGACGCAGCTGGCGCTAACACACGTGTGTTGCCAAACTACCGCTTTTCAGCTGTGGACCGCAAGGAAGTCATTCTCTGCGTTTCAACAAAGGAACATCGAAACCCATTTGACGTAAAGATGTGCTGGTTGCCTAGTTATGGCGCTTCTATTGAAGAAAGGAAAGCTAGGCAATCGTCCCAGTGTGCATGTCACAGAGCTCAACCACGGAACCTGTTTTCTGCGCTGCAGTGAGGGAACATGTCACAATAACATTGGAAATGCTGCAGATTGGAAATTCCTTTTAATGAAAGGTACTGTCTGCATTTTCAGCACCAGTCACAACACTTACAGAGTGAACAGTTTTTTACATGTTTCCAAATTTTAGTAGTGTATATTGTTAGTAAAGTCACACGTTCAACATTATTGACACTGATTTGAACATTAGGTTGGCACAAATTTTGTTTAGCTTTCTAAGCGGTTACACTACCCCACTATTCTTGGAAACGCCTAGTGAACCACCCATCAATTGGAAACAGTGGTTTGATGGGTTTGAGACTTTCCTGGGTGCAATTGGGGCAAGCAGATTCTGAGCAGAATGCAGGAAGTACCTTTTGCTACACTCCTTGGGTTTTGAAGGGAGAGCTATATTAAAGCACCGTCCTCCACCTGCAATTGTTGGTGAAGACTTCCTAGATGAGTACCAAAACACGGTCAAGAGGTTGTAAACAAGGTTTGATGTCCAACCAAGTATAGTTGGACTTCGCCATCATTTTTTTTTACATGTACAAAACACTAGTGAAGACGTGGACAATTACATCATGGCCCTAAGTAGGCTGGTGTATGAATGTCAATTTGAAAACTTTGCGGACCAATTGGTGCAAGACTAGTTTATTTGTCACTGTATGGATAAATCCATCAAGCAAAAGCTTCTTTTTATGGGTAACCCGAGTCTCGACGAAATTATCAGGGTAGCGAAGAGCATTGAGATGTCACAAATTTCTGCAAAGGAATTAGATGGTAAAAGCAGTGAACCTGTCTCTGTTGTTAAAGTAAAGGATAACAAGGAGAAAGACAAGAAGAATACAGAAAAGCCTAGTTCCAGTTTAGAAGAAAGACAGAATTCTTTCTTTTCACAAAGTAACATTTGTTTTAGATGTGGTTATAAGTCTCATTTTGGAAATAGTAAATGCCCAGCTAAGTTTGTAACTTGCAGGATCTGCAATAGAACGGGACACTTTTCTAAGGTGTGTCACATTGGCAGGAACAAGACATTTTCACAACCCTCTGAGGTCAAATGTGTTGTTGATAGGAGCATGTATAGTGATGATGAGGAGTTTGTCACTAAAGACCTTAGTGAAATGGTTTCAGTTGTATAAGATGGTGGGGTCATTGTAGGAAATCCTGAAATGTGTGTCGATCCTTATGTTGAGATCATGGTTGGGGATAAAGTGCTGAAGCTCCTAGTTGACACTGGTGCTCGTATCTCCATGATCACACAAGTCCTCTTTGATCAAACATGGCCTTCCAGACCCCTCTTAACCCCTGATCGTAAGGCAGTCTCCTATGAGGGGTGTGAGATCAATTTATCGGAGTTCATTGAAGATGTTGTGGAGTTCAAGGGAAGGAAGATGTATGTGGCACACAGAGGGTTGAACATTTTGGGCTGGTTCCGCCAAGGTTTATTCGGAATGGTACTTAGACCTGGGTTAACTGAGCAGGTAGTGATAAGGGACAGTCCAGATCTTGAAGATTTAGTCAACACATTTCCCAGTGTGTTTTCTGGTGAACTTGGCAAGATCAAAGATTTCCAGCACAAGATTATTGTGAAAGATGTCACAATACCCATCAAACATAAGTTGAGAAATG
This sequence comes from Triturus cristatus, assembly GCF_964204655.1. Taxonomy (NCBI): domain Eukaryota; kingdom Metazoa; phylum Chordata; class Amphibia; order Caudata; family Salamandridae; genus Triturus; species Triturus cristatus. The sequence continues at coordinate 17,180,236 of NC_140581.1, forward strand.
TTCCTTTTAGTGTTAGGCTCGATTTAGAAAGTGAACCCAATTCTCTTTGTGCTAAAGGTATAATAGAACCAGTTGATTCCTCCTTTTGGTTATCTCCATTGGTGGTTGCACATAAGCAGAATGGGGAGTTGAGGGTCTGTGTGGACCTTCGCTGTTTAAACAAAGAAATCTGGGTAGATTCCCACCCACTACCCAATATCAATGAACGTTTGGCAAGTTTGAAGGATGCTAAAAAAAAATCAAAATAGGATTTAGCATTAGCCTACCATCAGGTGGAGTTAGCCTCTGAATCGAGGCATCTCACAGTGTTCGGTTCCCTTTTGGCAACTATCAGTATGTCCACATGCCGATTGGCCTTGCGTCAGCTGCATCAGTTTGTAAGCAGCTGATGAGTAGCATGCTGAAGGGGCTCAAGGGCCTATCTATTTTTCAAGATGATGTATTAATATTTGCACCCAACAGGAGTTCTTGTGATGCTATTCTTTGTGAAGTTTGTCCAGGTTCCAGTCCTATGGTGTGGTGTTACGCAGAGATAAATGTGTTTTCGTGACCAGAGAGGTTGAATATCTGAGACATTTAGTCAATGAAAATAGTATTCTCCCTAAGACCAGTCTGATTGATTCAATTGTCAAATCGAAAGCTCCCTCTGACAAGACTGGCCTCAAGTCTTTCCTTGGTCTGTGTGAATTTTATTATTGGTTTATTCAGGATTTTGCGAGTAAATTGAGACCTTTGTCACAAATGTTTTTGAAGGGAGTGGCATTTGTGTGGAATGATGAATGCCAGAATGTTTTTGAGTGGGTGAAGCAACAACTTGTGTCACCTAAAGTTTTTAAACATTATGATCCCTCTCTCACGGTGGATGCCAGCAATGTCGGGGTGGGAGCTGTTCTGACTCAGAACAAGGATGATGAGGACAGGACCATTGGGTTTGCCTCAAGGGTGTTGTCTCCTTCGGAAAGGAAATACACTGTTATTGAGAAGGAATTACTGGAGTGCTGGTGGGCTGTGATGTAATTTCGGAATTTCATCTGGTGGGAAAGTTTTGTCTCCGGACTGATCATAAGCCAGTAGTTTTTATTCTGAGTGGCAAAAATGCCAGAAGCTTTACCCGCAGAATTGCACGGTTGTCTTCCAAACTTTTGCAATTTGATTTTTGTGCTGAGTACATTCCTAGGGGGAAAAATGGGTGTGCAGATTTCCTTTTACATTCTTCTGACATTGTAGAAGATCAGCATGCCACAGGTGAGGATGACAAGGAGCAATTCAATGTTGCTGCTGTGTATCTCCCACAGTTGTGTGCGGTTTCTGAAAGTGAGTGGCCCCAAGCCCTCAGCACTGATGTGTCTTTAGCTTTGGTCATGAAGTATATAGAAAAATGTTGGCCAAATGAGCAGAATCTGAGCTTTGAGTACAAAACATATCTTCAAGTTGCTGATGATTTGACAATTGAGGATGGTTTGTTGATGAGAAGAGACAAGCTGGTTCCCCCTCTTAGTCTTAGATCTGGTTTGCTCAAGCATGCTCATGAGGGGCATTTAGGAGCCACAATGACAAAGCAAAGGGTATGTCTTTCCTTTTGGTGGCCTTCCATGGACAGGAAGGTGGATGAAATTGTCAGGTCTTGTGTTATCTGTTCTAGTTGTGATAAAACAGCAAAGTCATGCATGCCCCCTCTTTCTCCGATTAATTTACCGTCTGCACCATGGGTAAAGTTGGGGCTTGATATTGTAGGTCCATTCAATGCGCTTGATCCATCATCTAAGTTTGCTCTAGTCATGATGGACTATTACTCCAAGTGGCCAAAGGTCAGGTTTGTGAGGGAAGTGAGCTCTAAGCCGGTTGTTGAATTTCTTAATGACGTATTTATGGAAGAAGGTTAATCTGAATATTTCTGGTGACAAATAATGGTGCCCAGTTTGTTGCTAGTGAGGTTGAAGATTTTCTTCATACCTGTGGGATCAAGCACCTCAAAGCACCAACGGTTTAGTTGAGCGCATGAACAGGGTGTTGGGGGAGTGCATAAAGTGGGCTCTGGCCAAAAAATGTGTTGTTTCTAATTCTGTGAAAAGCATGCTGTGGTTCTATCAAATCACTCCACATTCTACCACGGGGTTTCACCTTTTGAATTATTAGGTTGTCGGAGACCATTTTTAGTCCCAGTTGGATGAGTAAGTGGAAGTTACGAGAGGATTTTAGAGTTGACTAACCATCCTGCCTTGAGGTTCAGTTCTCGAGTCAGGAAGCTTCCTACTCGTTACAAGCTTTAATCCAGTTCCTTTTTATAAGCTTACTTCTTTTCTGGTTAATAACTTTTTGTTGTAATTTGTTTAACCTTCTTTTCCTTACACAGGTATTGTTCAGCTTGTTTGTTCCTTTCTTTTTTCTTTTCGTTTTCTTTTTCTTGTTTTTGCTTTAAGGGCAGACCCATGTAGTAGTCTGTGCTTGTTATGGAACTTCCCTGGTCGGAACCTCTCTGTGTCAAGGTACTGTGCTGGGAGCTCCAGTGGTGTCAGTTGGAGTTTGTTGTACTCTCCGCTGCTCTGCTCTGATGGTCCAGCTGTATTACAATAAATAAGTCTTCGACCTACCTGGCGTTTCCTGAGTCTTCACTACAGTGTTTTATCTAGAAGGTCTTCATAGTGTAATCATGGGAGATCATAAAAAAGATTCTGTTCTTTAATACATCATGTATTTCAACAGTTGGTAACTGAAAGATGTAAAATTCATACTGCTTCTGGCGTTCAGCATCTGTTGGATAGATGTACAGGTTCATTGACATTTACTCTTAATGTACAACAAGATGCACAAGAATTTCAAATGCTTATGCTTGGAGTGATAGACCATGCAGGAATACAGTTTGAAAACGTATTCGGACTAAGTTACGGATGAGATCATAAATGTGAAGAGTGTTCCTTTACTTCTACCACTGAAATACAAACAGAAAGATTCATATTCTTGACGAGATCAGATGGCAAATCAGCCCCTTTTAATAAATTGATTAAAACAGCCAATCAGGACATGAAATGTTCACATTGTAAATCAGAGATGTTGTCTACATTACATATAGAAAGATTTGGGAAATATCTCATTTTAATGATTCAACGTTGTAGAGTAAATGGAAGAAAATTGGAAACGAAAATTATATTTTTAATGGAAGTTAAATATGGATTTCAGGAAGAACATTTATAGCAGGGGCTATTATTTTCCATGATGGACCTACTACAACATCTGGACACTATACTGTGTATTTTGAAGTGTAATAAAGGATGGACACATTGCAATGATGCCCAATTGGAATTTAAACCTAGATTGCCTTATAAATTACCAAATTCATACTTGTTATTTTTAAAGCTAAAGTTGTAAGTACATAATTCGGGCAATTGGGAAGATGTGAACAGAAACTAAACAGGAATGCAAAATATTAGTATTTGTGATTCGTTTTTGGATTATTATTTGCGGTAACTGATATTGCATTTGGAAAATTCTGTTTAAAAGGAAATAATTTATGTATTTGTTGTCTATTTTGTACCATATGCAAATAAGAGTCTATATTTTGGTAAAATGTATTTTAGATGAATAATAGAGTTTATGTAGATGAAGAAAGTTCATAACAAAGTGTAGATAGAAAAGTACATAGCTAGACATATTGAAAGGGACGATTTTAGATGATTTGTTTTCTACAATCAATTGGATTGTTTTTTCCCCACTCTTGAATGATGATACCACATTGAATCACTGTGTCTGGGGAAGTTAAGTGGAATCTGAGAACAGCAGAAAAGGGAATCTGAAAATGTTATTTAATTCTAAATTTATTTTGAGTTGCTAAAAATATAATCTTAAAATTTCAGTAATATATTTTTATCAAATAACTGTTTTTCTTCTTCTTCTTTATAGTAAGTACTGTTCAAGTTTGAGAAGAGTTTTAATGCTGTTGATGACAATACTACTCTAAAATATTTCTCCTGAGTAATGTATCTCAATTATTTAAAAGGTAAGAACACATAATGTAATATACATGAAAACTTGAAAAAATGTTTAACGTTTAATTAAATGTTATTTGTTTCTAATAAAAATATTGTCGATCCTTTAGACTACTTCAAAATTGTCATTATGTTGCTCATGTAATCAGGAGGCAGTTATCGTTACATGTAGACACTACCCATACACTTATTCATTCTCTGAAACACAAGTTTTGCACTAATAGCAAAACACCATCATTATTCTTGCATTCTTTCTTTTACACAGGTACTACCCATGCACTTACTTATTCAATTACCCAGGCAGTACCGCTGCACTTATGCAATCAACTAAACACTACTGATGCACTCAGGCAATCACCTAAACACTACCTTTCCACTCAACCATTCACTCAGGCACTACCCATGCACTCATTCAGTCACTCAGACATTACCCATGCATTTATCCAATGGTCCAGGCATTACCCATGGACTCATATTTTCACTCAGGTGCTTTTGACACACTCATCAAATCAACAAGTTAGTACCCCCGCAGTCATGCAATCACTGAGGCACTAATCTTGCACTTAACCATTCAATTCAATTCAATCAAGCTTTATTCGACAGTTGAGTCATAAAAGCACATTACAATCATAATATAGAACAGCTAATAAATTATCTAAAAAAATTACAATTACAATTAAATCTCTGGGCAACCGCCGAATGCAATACCATTCACTCACACACTATCCATGCACTCATCCATCACCTCAGGCACTACCTATACACTCATGCAATGGCCCAGGCATTACTCTTGCACCCATCCTTGCACTCAGGCACTACCCATAAACTCATCCAATCACCTAGGCACTACCACTACACTCATGCAATCACCTAGGCACTGCTGCTGCACTCATGCAATCATTCTGGCACTACTCATGCAGTCAACCATTCACTCAGACATTACCCATGCACTTATTCTCTCCCTCAAGCACTACCCATGCACACTTTCAATGAACCAGGGATTATTAGCCTTTCACTTTCACTCAGGTACTTCTCATGCACTCATCCAATAACCCAGGCACTATCCCTGCACTCATGCAGTCCCCCAGGCACTACACATGTAGTTATGCAATCACCCAGGCACTACTCTTGCACTCAACCATTCACTCAGCACTATTCATACACTTATTCCATCACTCAGACGCTACCCCTGCAGTCCCGCAATCACCCAACACTACCCATGCACTCATGAAATCACTTGGGCACTACTCTTGCACTTATCCATCCACTTATCCAGTACCCATGTACTCATCCATTCACTCAGGCACTACCTATGCACTCATCCAATGATGTAGGCATTAGCCTTGAACACATCCATTCCCTTAAGCAGTACCCATGCACTCATCCAAAGACCCAGGCATTACTCTTGCAGACATCCTTTTACTCAGACACTACTCATGCACTGATCTAACCACCCAGAGATTTCCCTTGCACTCACAAAGTGACTTAGGTACTCCTCATGCAATCATCCAATCACTGAGACAGTACCTCTGCACTTATGCAATCACCCATGGACTACTCATGCACACATGAAATCACTCAGGAACTACTCTTTCAGTCAACCATACAGTCAGGCACTACACATGAAAAGGCCTGGGTGGTGAACTTTGCTCCATGTGTAGAGTTTGCAGGGTTTTCTGCACTCCGTGACCTCGCGGAGTTCAAAAATCTCTGCTCAGTGATGTGTAGGGGAGTATTATCCCCGCTCGCGATCACAAACGGTAAGTTCACGATCGCGAATGGTAAGTTTGCGAGCGCGAGCTGCCACTCGTGTAGAATTTCTACTCGAGCAGCAGGAATACCAGCATAAACTGCAGTTTGCACTGCACTCTGCCACTCGCAGAACTTTGCGGAGTTTTTTTTGTAACTTTGCGGAGTTCCACGTAGCAAAACTGCATGAACTATGTCCAGGCCAACGCATGAACTCATCCATTCACTCAGGCACTACTCATGCACTTGTCAAATGACCCAGGCATTATGCTTGCACTCATACTTTCAGTCTCGCAATACCTATACACTCATCCAATGACCCAGGAATTACTCTTGCACCCATCCTTCCACTCAAGCACTATCCATACACTCATCGAATCACTCAAGCACTACCCCTGCATACATTCAATCACCCAGGAACTACTCATGCACTTATGAAATCACTGAGGCACTAATCTTGCACTCAGCCATTCACTTAGAAGAGGTGTGGCGCCGCGGCCAAGGCGACTGACGCCGGAATCGGGGATCACGGTTCGATCCCTGGCAGCAGATTAGCCCAGCACCATGTGACTCTTGGCAATAGCTTGCTTAATCTTCCCGACGGCCCTCAGCACCTAGAGACCCTTACGGGTGATTGTTCACGCTTTACAAATGTGGATTACTTAGGCAGTACCCATGCACTCATCTATTCACTCAGGCACTACCTATGCACTCATACAATGACTCAGTCTTTAGCCTTGCACTCATCCATTCCCTCAAGCAGTACCCATGCACTCATCAAATGACCTAGGCATAACTCTTACAGACATCCTTTTGGTCACACAGTATACATGCACTGATCTAAGAACCCAGAGATTACCCTTGCACTCATGAAGTGACTCAGGCACTACTCATGCACTTATCCAGTCACCCAGACAGTACCTCTGCACTTATACAATCACTCAGGGACTATGTATGCACTTTTTAAATGCATTTTTTTCTTTTTCACAGGGGGTACCTAAAACAAAATAGATATCCTTATTTATATGCATGTAGATTGCGATCGCATCAAACAAAAGAGAAGAGAAAAGAAAAAGAAACAGAAAACAATTGTATATATAAAGAAAATCAAACAAAGCAGTCCCATATACGGTCACATTTTGCCGTGACCGTATGCCTCTGATTTTGGCCAGTGCACGTTCCATCTCATATATGTCTTTCAAAAGAACAAGCCATTCAGAAAATACAAGGGGATTAGGCAAAATCCATGCTCTTGCAATGCAGAGGCGGGTGGCAACTAAAGCGATACAAAAGAAAGATCTCATGCCTCGGTCAGCGCTCTCTTTAAAACCTAAAACGATCTCCTTGTTAGCAGGGAGAAAGTCATAACACAAACGTTGACCTATGAATTGAATAATGTTCCCCCCAAAAATACCAAACATGGGATAAGTAAAAAACATATGACGAATGTTAGCTGTAATCAGTCCGCATTTTGGACAACGTGACCTACCTCCCTCATTCCCCCCGTACTCCTGTACCTTTTGTGCCCATTTCCCAATCCGTTCCGGAGTGTAATAGAGCATACAGATGGTTCGAAATTGTTGAAGCTTTAAGTTAATAGAGAAAATAGAAATATATAGAATGTCTAAAGCGGTAACTATTTCTGAAGCAGCCGTAATTGTGCCTAAATCCTGACTCCATTTTGGCACCAGGTATTGAGTATCATCACCCCTGAATTGATAAAGTTGTAGATATATTGTATTAATTCTTGATTTCAACGTAAGATTTAGCAAGCATGTAAATAATTCATGAGAGTGTGGCAATTGCAAAAGTTGTTGTTTCTAAGACATAATCCCTAATTTGTAAGTATTTAAAAAAGGATTGTTGTAGAAGATCATAGGCAGATTGTAAAGATGCAAAAGTGCGTAAACCATCAGAATCGTAGAGCTGGCCAAACCGTTCAGTACCATGGTTTGCCCACCGGCGAGTGGTAGAGTCATGGAATAGATTTGGGAGAGTTGGATTATTTCAAAGTTGGAAATAGGTGTGTTACGTGAGAGCCACAGGGGAGAGTGAACCGTGATCGAGAATTTCATGCCATATACGTACCATGTCCCTAACGATCTTAAATCAGACTCTTTTATAGTAATTGGGATCAATGATCCTATAGAGAAACATATTGCTGTCCTTACCAAGGGCGAGAGAGATGCCAAAATGTGGTTTCTTGTCAGTTAGTAGGCTTTGACAGTGTCCAGTGAATGCCGCCCAGAAGTAGAGTTTAAAATCGGGGAGTTGAAGCCCACCCTGCTTGAAGGGGAATCTGAGAAGAGGTATCGCATGTCGTGCTTGCTTATATCCCCATATAAAGCTATTGATTGCCTCTTCCAGTTAAAAAAAAAGAAGAAATTAGGGACACGTAGAGGGATAGCTTGGAACAGGTATATAAACTTAGGCAAAATAGTCATTTTAATTATATTGCATCTGCAAATTATAGTTAACTGGAATTTGTTCAATTTTTTTAGTTTTTGATTGAACAAGTGTAGCAATGTCTCATAGTTAAGTTTCCATACCTGTTCGACTAGTGGAGAAATTCGTACCCCCAAGTAGGTTGTGATAGTACAGCTGCCTATTATAGGTGTAGTCGTATCTAAATTATGGAGAATTTGAGTTTTATGAGAATTTAATTTATATCCTGAAAGCCGGCCACCATTTTCTACCTCTTCCTGAATTGAAATCAGTGCTGTTACCGGATCAGATGAAAAGACTGCAATATCATCAGCACATCAGCATAGGCAATAACTTTCAGTTTGCGTGTCCCATTGTTGAATGCAACAATGTGGATGTTTCGATTTAGTGCTTTAATGAACGGCTCGATGTATAATGGAAACAGCATAGGGGTGAGTGGGCACCCCTGCCAAGTACCGTGTTTTATCTGAAAGATGGCAGAGTGTAAGTGAATATATATATGTTTACCCTGTGGATTGGCAAATAGTGCGGGGACCCATTTTAAAAAACAGCCTTGTAGTCAGTTAGCAGTTAGAGTTGCCCATATTGCGTCCCATAACACTCGGTCAAATGCTTTTTCAGCATCTAATAGGTCCATCCCCAAATTGCAAGATGTCCTATTAGCAATGTCGAATGCAGTTATAGCTGTATTGAAATGGGCCATAGTGTCTCTGCCTGTTATGAACCCATGCTGTTGATCAGATACTAGATCTGGCATAACAGGCGCCAGAGTTGATAAGAGGTATTGGGTGATAAGACACGCAATCATGCGCTGGTTTCCCCTTTTTATGGAAAAAGACAATGTTAGTCATATCCCAGGATTTCGGGACTTCCATCCGATCCCCTATCTGATGCATAAGATCATCCAGTCATGGTAGAATGGAGTTTTTAAAAGTTTTATAAAATTCAACCGGCAAGGTATCATCCCCAGCAGCCTTATCAGATGGCTATGCAGCTAAAGAAATTGCAATTTATTTGTTAGTGATATCTTGATGAAGAAGGTCAGCTGCATCTCTATTCAGGGATGGAAGGTCGCAGAGCTTTAAATAGACTTCAAGTCTTGTTTTGTCGATATTATGCGATGAGGTGTAAAGGTCCATGTAAAACTGAGTAAATTGGTCTAAGATATAGTTAGGGGAAGTATGTAGTCTACCATCTCTGCCCCTTATTGTGTCTATCTGCCCTTTAGATTTTTTGTCCGCTACCTGGTACGCCAGAATTCTCCCAACCTGATCCCCATATTCATGTTGCTGAGAGAGATTCTTGTTATAAGCAGCTGCTATCTTTGCTTTTAATATCCTGCCCAAATGTAAACAGAAATCTATTAAAGAGGCATATAGTTGATCTTGATTTGGCCCTCCTAATCTGAATTCCTCCATATGACGACTCTCTAATTGTATTAGTGCAATACAAGATAACCTAGCATTATTCTCATTCGTTTTTATTTAAGCTAGGAATATATTGCAGAGTGGTTCCACATATGTAAGCTTTCATTGTATCCCAGACTATGATAGGAGATGCGGTGTCAACCTTAGACTGTAAGAACGCAATAAGTGCCGCTTGAGTAAATTATATAAATTCTGGGTCTGTCAGAAAGTTCCTGGGAAATGGAAAAGACCGCTTGGTTTTATCTGCCTCTGCTAGCTGAATGCTAAGCAAAACTGGGTCATGATCAGAGGTTATCCAGGGGCACACTTCAAATTTGGCTGTTGTTAAGATATCATCATTAGCCAGGGCAAAATCTATTTTAGAATAGTGCTGGTGAGGGTCAGAATAATATGTGTATCCCGGTGACATGGGGTGTAACGCCCGCCATACATCAGTAAGCCGTTAAGCCGAGCCAGTTCATAAATCAATTCTCAAACCCTCCTCATTCTCGGATGAGCCGTCCTATTAGTACAGTCAATATCGTAGTTTAGTGTACAATTAAAGTCCACCATAATAATTAAGCGGTTCAAGCATTAATTTATTGAAAAGAGTGGGATCATCCGTGTTTGGGTCATACAATGCACAAAAACCTATCTGTTTCCCTGTAAGCCAAGTGTGTTTCTACAAGAATTATCACATGAGGTTTGTGGAGCTTAAGCTCCTCCCTGAATAACTGGCGCTTAGATGCCGTGTTTAACCAGGCTACATTCCAGCTTATACATCTAATTATCTCCATTATAAAGCTTATGAAATTTCAAAAATACAAAAAAATGAAAAAGACATCTTGCAAAGCTTCTTTACCATCCCCCATAACATTTTCTGATAAAGAATTTTGAAGCATGAGAACTTTGAGAAAAAGTAGACAAATACAAACATTTAATATTTGTAAGATATCAGATTCATTTGCAACTGATAGTGTCAGTACCCCTGTGTTTTAAACCCCCAGTACCTCCCTGTGTTCTACACGCAAACCCCATGAGAGCCCATCCCGGCCCTAATCCCTTGAGCCAACTTCCACCCCTCCACCCAGTGTTCTGGAAAAAGAATCGTCCCCCCGACCCAGCTGTCGATCACTGACAGCCTTAAGGGAGCGTGGCCCCCGAGAGCCCTCCTTAACCCCTTCTGTGCTTATGACGAGCCCAGCTCGTCATGAGGCACAGTGGAGCTGTGCTCATGACGAGCTGGGCTCGTCATAACGGTCATGGTCCGCCCACGTGCAATTGATTCCCCGCCTGTGCTGGAGAATCAATTAGTGGGCGGAGTCGTGACGAGCTCAGCTCGTCATGAGCACAGCTCCACTGCACCTCATGACGAGCTGGGCTCGTCACGAGCACAGCGCCACTGCCACAACATCCCCTCGCGGGGGAATTACCCCCACGGCGAACAGGTTAAATGGGTATCAAATAAAACCCCAAAAGATATAAGAAAGAAAAGCAACCTAATTTCGGAAGAGAAAGGAAAATCCAGAGAAAAGACAGAAGTAGCAACTATGTTTAGCAAGTGCTAAATGTCTTATTGACAACAGAGGTAACAGAAAGCCGTGGTATATATCTGCTAATCTCTTGTAAAGAGAGCGTTCATTACGCTCAGATCATTTTTTAAGATGCTGCTGCCATTTAGAGAGTGCCAGTTTTGCCTCCTGATTTGAATGATAAATGTGTGATTGGCCATCCTTGATAATCTTCAAGCGAGCCAGTTCCTGCAAGTAAACCTGGGCCCGATTGCTTTCCAAGGGTCAATGAGCTACTGCATCCTCCATCTTTTGTCCATCGTGATCTTACAGAGATCTGATCTTACAATTAGGGAAACTGATTCCACAACCACAGGTATAGTAGGTCGGGCTTTAATGGCAATAGCCTGGCATAATACAAAGTTGCCAACATAGATAAGGATTGGATGCGAAGTTTGACTGGTCTGCTTGGTTCAGAAAAATTAGCAGTCTGTCAGCCTTTGAATTTGAGAGTCTTAGTCAGCTACATAGGGAAAGGCTTTCTGGAATAACTGGACAATAAAAGCCCATGGGTCAGAGCCCTCCTTGCCTTCCGGGACTCCAAACACTCTTAAATTGTTCCGGCGTTGCCAATTTTTTATGTCCTTGATTTTCCCCCTGCAATGCCACAAGTTTACTATTGTGATCCTAGACAAGACTAGTGGAGTGTGTTACTGCATTTTCATTATCTGCCAGCCATTGCTATAATTCTATCATGTCATTGGTAAGTGTGGTCACCTTATTGATTACTGCTGTTAGTGTTTGCTGAATCATAGCGTTGTCTGCCATGAGATGTACATAGCGCTCCTGCGGCTTGGTTCTTTGTGCCTGTGGTGCCTGCAGAATTGAATTTAGTGATAGTTCAGGTGGTTCTACCATCTCTGGTGTTGCTGCAACTGCAAATGTCACTGGCACCTTACTGATGGATAAAAAAGCTTCATTTTCTGTTGGAATAGAATTAGTAGAAAGAAGAGGAGGAGAGCCTGCTGTGAACAGATCCATTATTGATGCCTGTGTCATGATGTTATTTACGGTTTGGGAGGTAGAGGGATTCTGAGTCCAGCACCTTGTCCCATGTTAGAAGTGTCAATATGATAGCTTTAACCTCTCCTTTTGAAGTGACCCATTTACGTAAAGGGCTGCCTTTCTTTTGAATGTGCTGATACAGCAACTTGAGGCTGTGTCCTACAAGAGTTCAGCAGACTTTTTAGGACATCTGATAGATTTAACAGGTTTAAAGTTTCGTTTTTTGTTAGCTGCAGGAAGGTTAGCTGCGTCCTCTAAGGGATATGCTAATGAATCATCTGTGTTCGGCATGGGAAAGGATGAGGTGGGTGAAATGTCAACTAGAGCAGATTGGTTAGGAGAGAGATCATTGGAGTGCTCATCACCCCCTAAATCTGGTATATCAAGAGGGTATAAGGGCAGCAGTGGCTCTAAAAGGGTAGCACCTGCCATGCTTTTATTTTTGTGCAGCCTTGGTCGTCCTCAGGCAACATTCTGGCTTACTTGTTACCTGCTATATCAGCCAGAGCCAGCATCTGTGTTGATGTCTGTCTTTGCAGAGGCAATAGTGAGTCAGTGATATTCAAGCAAATATCGGAAGCACCAGCACTCACCTCTGTCTAGCATACCTGAAGAGTGGATGGCTGTTGCTTTGTCAGGTATACTGCAGGGGCCGGTCCATCCATAGAAAGCGACCCCTCCAAGTGCTCTGTATCCGAATGTGTAGAAGGAAGCAGTTCTTCACATATAGCAGAATCTCCATCAGGCCACCCCCCAAGCCCAAGTTGTACTGACTCCAATAAAATTCCGCCATGGCTGCTTCTGTGGCAGCAGTATGAATGTCAGCTGCTCTCCAGGATTGTAAACCGGTCTTCCCATACGGGGTATGCTCTTTTTACTTTCAGTCAGGTACTTTTGATACACTTATCAAATCATCCAGATACTATCCCTGCCATCATACAATTGCCGAGGCACTACTCTTGCACTCAACCTTTCACTCAGGCATTACCCATGCACTCATCCATTACTCACGCACTAACTATACACTCATCCAATGACTCAGGCATTACTCTTGCACCCATGTTTCTACACAAGCACTACTTATACACTCATCACATCACTCAGGAACTCCCCCTGCACTATGCAATCACCCAGGCAATACTTTTACTCTCAGCCATTTACTTAGGCACTACTCATATACTCATCCAATCACCCAGGCACTAGCACTGCACTCATACAATCACCCAGGTCCTGCCCATGCACTCATGTAATCACTCAGGCACTACTCTTCCACTCAATCATTTACTCAGGCACTACCCATGCACTCATATTAACTAGCCACCACCTACGTACTTGTCAAATGCCCCCAGCATTACCCTTGCACTTATACTTTCACTCAGGGACTTCCTATGCACTCATACCATCACCCAAGCAGTACCCCTGCACTTATGCAATCATCAAAGCACTATCCATGCACTCATGCAATCACTCAGGCCTTACTGTAGAACTCATAAATTCCCTTAACCCCTTGTGTGCGCACGACGGCTCCCAGCTGTCGTGCATTACGGTGGGCGTGTGTGCACGACGGCCGGGAGCCGTCGTAATCCCGCCCACCGTTTATTTCTCCCGCACAGCGGGGGAAATAAACCCGCACACAAGGGGTTAATACTACCCATGCACTCATTCACTCACTGAGACACTACTTATACACAATTCTAACATTAATCATATACCTATCCATACAATCAATCACTTTCATTACATACAATTTTTTCTATTTTTACCAGTTGAGGTGGTTCCGTTAGAACCTTTTTTTTTTATATAAAACAATTTTATAATTTTGGGTATTTTCTGAACATTTCTTTCTGGTGTTTTTATTTTTTTATAAACAAAAAATAAATGTAAAAGTGTCCAACTCTGTTGTTTCTGTTTAACATAGAAACAAAGGAAATAAAACAAACAAAAAACAAAATTATAATTTGTGGTTTCTGAGGAGTGTCTTGTTGGTTTTTGATAGAGAGTTCACCAACACACAGCGTTGTAAGACAGTGGCGGCAGTGTATGGTACCATCTACCAACTCAGGAACTATCAGGGGTTGTGGAGTTGTCAAAACAACTCCTGCAGATGTTGATGGTTGTTGTCCATCCTTGTTGGCTGCATCCCCCTGTCTTTGTCACTCCACTTCACATGTCCGGCAAATAGGATGCATTGTCTCCAGATGTTTTTTCATCGAAGAAGTACCACAAGAGTGCTTCTTCTCAGAGCCTCTTGATAAGATTTTGTGATAAATGGTAAATGTCACCTTACGGGCATTTACTTTTTTTTCACCTTCAGGCACAGTGAAGAAGGCCCGCACAATGCTTTTCTTAGTCTTCCTCAATGGCACTTCCACCTCCTCCATCTCCTCCTCGCGCTCTTCTCGGAACGCTGATGCCATTTTTTTGCAGTAAATTGAAAAACACCACAACAAAAAGAAAAATGACTGAGCCTACAAAACAGGTACTCTTCAAGCCAGACACACCCAAAAATAAAGGACTATAAGAGGTCTTGATTCCACCCACGAAGAGAATGAAAAGCTGTTCAACCAATGATAAGCTTTCTTTCTATGTCTCATGGGGTCTTGTAGGAGTGGCGAACCCTACGCGTATCCCTCACGCACCTGTAAAATTTACTAAATGTCATATACAACTGTAAATTCCTATCAGGATATTGTGTGTCAAAGTATTTTAATGTAACTTCTTATGCAAAACCAATATTTAAATTAGAAACAGTCATATTTCAGACTTCTAAAATTACGCTGGAGTCGTGATTCCTAAGCGAATACGGAAATACGTGACGGCTGGATTTGAGCACCCACCATGTAGAACCGCGTACCATACGCAATACCATTGCAACCACAAAAATCTGTCAATTTTTTTTTTTAAGTGTATAACACCTTTTTTTACTATTTTTATGTCCTCTGTAATAAACAGCTATTTTTAAAACATATATTACTTAGTTCTAAATGTGTTTTTAAGAGGGAGATTCATATACCGGATCCAAGCACCCATCATGTAGGATCCCGTACGGAGCGTGGCCCTTTTTTTTTAAATAAAAAAATAATAGATAAAAAACAAAAGGGCTCATTATGATGGCAGAAGGACCACCAGCCCTGGGCTGGCGGTGGTGGTCCTTCCGCCATCACTGAGCATTTTACCCACCGCCAAATTAGGATGGTGGTGGGTAGCGCAGTGGATGCAAAGTTCGTCCGCAGCTTTTCCGCCTGGGCAATCGCACCGATTGCCTGGTGGACGGTAAAGGGCCACTATTATGGTGGTGGTGCCTAGCAGGCACCGTCCGGCATATTAGGATGTGTCCTGGAAGAGGACTTTCCATGGCGGCCCTGTCACCATGGAAAGGCTGGCGGGATTGGGTTTGGGGGGAGGGTGTAGGTTTACTGGGGGTGACATTTCCATGCACAAGGTGGCAGGCACCGCGCGGTGCCTGCCACATTGTCCATGGAAATGCACATCCTGACCTTTTAACATTGCCAACGGTGCTGCAGCCAGCAACACTGTCCACAATGTTAAAAGGCCAGGATGCACCTGCCAGTATGGTGGACACATCCTAATTGGACCGGTGGGACTGCCGCATGTCTGGTGGGTGGACCCAGCACACCACCAGCCATCATAATGAGCCCCATAGTTATCAGAAGAAAACAACAAAACAACTTTCATGGTATTAAAAACAATCTTCCAAAATTTAACTTAGTAAAAAATATTTGGAAAAAAACTGTACATTTAAAAAAATATATATTTTTCAATTGAAAATGTTATTATATAATATCACACCGATCAAAATTATAAACAATAAAACTGTGATATTCAAATACATAACACTACAAATCTTTTATCAGCTATGTGTTATATATTTTTCTAAAAACAGATTATAACTAATTTGAAACATAATTAAAAAACTTAAAACAAAAAATAAAAAATATGTTACAAACATCTTTTCATAAATAAAATGGACTAAAAAAACTTAGAAATTCATTGGAAAAAACATAGTTTTCAGGTATGTTATAGTTAGGAATTAGCTTTTAAAAAACCTTAGAAATCCACTGAAAAAACCAGAGGTGTCATGGACGTTATAGTTAGGAATTATCATTTAAAAAAACCCCAAGTACTCAGCATGGCTTCACCGCCTGCGAAGCATTCATACTCAGGAAACAGCATTATATAAGAAAAAGGGACTTTTGTCCAAGGAGAAAGGTAATACTATCTGGGCATTCATGACCACGTTACCTAGCAAAAAGACAGGATGAAGAGGCAGACATAAAAATAGCCTGTTATAGTATAATGAGAGAAACATCTCTTTATAGGTCACCGGGGGATCATGGGGTACAAACTAGCGACTAATTATAAATAAAATGGGAGACTGTAAGATGGACTTAGCATATGAAACATATTAAAGCAGTTACCCCTGTCTTCAAAGTTGTCAGCCCGACACGTATGCACATCCTGGTATAGGTGAGCTTATAATCTATTTATTGATGAAATTAGTGATGAAATTATTAAAACTGTAATATATTTTTTCTTTTGTAACTTTCATGACATTTGTCAGTCCGACAAATATTCATTTTGTTGCTATAGGTGAATTTGTCATCTATTTATCGATGAAGTTATTGAAACTATAATGTATTTCAACTTCTCTACCTTTTAACATTGCCAACAGTGCTGCAGCCAGCATCACTGTCCACAATGTTAAAACGCCAGGATGCGCCTGCCAGTATGGTGGATGCATCCTAATTGGACCGGTGGGCCCACCGCACATCTGGTGGGCGGACCCAGCACACCACCCACCATCAAAATGAGCCCCATAGTTATCAGAAGAAAACAACAAAACAACTTTCATGGAATTAAAAAAATTCTTCCAAAATTTAACTATACATTTTTCAATTGAAAATGTTATTATACAATATCACACTGATCAAAACTATAAACAATAAAACTGTGATATTCAAATACATAACACTATAAATCTTTAATCAGCTATGTTATATATTTTTATAAACACAGATAATAACTAATTTGAAACATAATAAAAAATCTTAAAAAGAGAGACAAAAAAATAAAAAAGTTTCAAACATCTTTTCATAAATAAAATGGACTACAAAAACTTAGAAATTCATTGGAAAAAACATAGGTTTCAGGTATGTTATAGTTAGGAATTAGCTTTTAAAAAACCTTAGAAATTCACTGAAAAAACAGAGCTGTCATGGACGTTATAGTTAGGAATTATCATTTAAAAAACCTTAGAAATTCACAGACAAAATCACAGGTTTCAGGGCTGTTATAGTTAGGATGACATTTTACTAGTACAAAACCAGTGAAATTCGGTTGTTATAGTTACCTGAGATAACTAGAACTCACACCCCGACATGTACTGCTGATGATGTCACATATTACATCGTTCATCACATTGTCAGTGACATCGCTCATGATATCACTAATTACATCTCGAATGACATCACTGATGACATTATTCACTTAATATCTGATGTACCTCCTCACACCCTAATATCACCTTTCATACATCTACTCTAAAATACAGACTACCTTTTTTGAAACAATAGACACAGCAATACCAGTTAGTTCATAACCGCTCACTACTTCACATGTTTACACACACATGCACTCCCCCATACATTCACTCATACATGCAGTTACTCATCAATACAGCAACTGATATATCTACTCATATCCCCATACAGAAACTCACACACCGTCACTCACCCATAGACTTACTCGGACACCTAGTCAGTCACCCAAAGAATAAATCACACTGCCACTTGCTGACCTATACAGTTATACACACACCACCTCACCTATTCATACAGATGGTAACACATACTTACTCTCTTCTACAATCACTGAAACAAGCACACACTCACCAATATAGCCACTCTCATATTCACTTAGTCACATATACACTCATGTATATACTCCAACACTCACATATACTGCTTTTCACATATGTAGTTACTCGACCATATACCACTGAGACATCCACATACTCACCAACAAAGCCATATGCACACTCACTCAAACATACCGTCCCTCACTGACTCAATCATGGACCCATACACCCTGGGATTCACCCACTCATATATCCATGAATTGAGTCACACAGCCCCTCACTCACCCACACAAACACTCAGGCAACCATACAGGTACTTAGATAACTATTAAATAACCCATATAGACACTTATGTACCTACTCACCAAACCCATTCAGCTACTCACACACCAACTGACAGACTGATACATACATTTACACAGATTAGTCACTCACCTATACATTGACTAACACACGATCACTTAGCTCTTGGTAAAGAGGTGACGGGGTTTTTTCTTAGGCAGCTGGAGCCCTGGTATTATAAAAAAAACTCGATTCAAATGCATAAAGGTGGCCCAGAAGATCTGGGGTAAAGTCAGCAGATTATTAAATATTCCAAAATATAAAGGATATACACCATTATGGCGCTCCTCACTCCTTCCATTGGAGATGTATGATGGCATGTATAGAGGGCGGGAGCAGGCTGAAATAGAAAGGATAGTAAACCTATTTAATAATTCAGAGATCATCTGCTTTCCAGAATTAGTCCCAAAAATTTGCCTAGAGGGTCTTTCAATCTCAGGGAAATATTGTTATTGGATACGATATGTCGAGGGGATGGGAGGATCAGCGACTATTATACGATATTAATGGAAACCCTCTGTCAGGGCTGTCAGATCTTCAGTCAGGAAAAGGCTGTCAGTGAACGCTGTGGTGGTTAAAACCAGAGGAAGAATCAGGAAGGCTAAGGGGCAATACAAATTACAGGCAAATTCTAATTCTAAGATGGCCACCGAAAATCCACAGTCAGGTCAGCAAGTTAGCGCTCTAGCGCTCGCTACCAATTATGAAGAACCAGGTGAAGCGCCCGTGCTGTGACGCACTTCACCTGAGAACTGAGGAGGAGAGAAGCAGCATTTGAAGAGCGCCGCGAAAGTTAGTTAGGGAAAACAACTTTGTCGCGCAAAAGCAACCGTGTCACTGAGCGAGTCTGGAATTCCTGTGCATACATCGTAGCGCGGTAAGACTGTTCCTAAAGAAGTATTGGAATACATGAGTAAGGATAATAAAAAGAGTCACTTGTGTGTTCTTGCGCTTTAGGTATCAGGAACTCCGTGAGTTTTGAGTGAACTCTAGTTTATCCACGTAGTCATTCTGAGAGAGAGAGAGTAACAGCAGAGTCAGCACTAGTTACAAGATACTTATTTACGCGCACTCTATAGTTGCGCTTGCAGTTTCATTATCTAAAAAGAATCTTTGCTGACAGAATATTTTGAGATAAATACTGGCAGAGGAAGATACACAGAAAAGAGTTTAATAACAATTCGAAGAAACAATTTATTAGCAGCAATTATACTAAGATAAGAACTACACATTGAATTAAAAGAAAAAACACAAGCAAGGTGAAGCAAGACAAGATTAAAGAGATACTTACCAACACAGAATCCAATTAACGCCACAGCTGTAGCCAGAATAGGTGAGGAAGCTGTAAAAGGAAAAGATACAATTATTGAAAGGAAGAAAAGACAAACATCAAGAATTAACATATATTTTAATCTCTAGTTACAGCACACAGAAGCAAGAAAACATACAATAGAAGAGAGGCAAGGGTCACACCAAGACGGGGTAGGTGAACTACTTAGATAAGTCAGAGAGGAAGGCTAGCAGATAGGATATAATTAATTAGTGTCATTTATCTTACAGTCTAAAGAGCTCTTGTTAGCCAGAAAGAAGACAAGAAGGAAGATCCAGAAGCTGAGGAAAAGATTAGCAGCAGTGTGACTGTCTCTTCTCTGTCCCATCCCCTTTCCCCCCTGGGGTTTGTTGGCACACACGCTACAGGTTGCGGGTTGCTGAAAAACCCTGGTGTGGCATTGGGAACTTGCGACATTCTGCTCCTGTGCATCGAATCGAGCGTGGTTTGAGAGAGTGAAGTGCCCACGAGTTTAATAGCACCTGAGCAGAATGGCGGAAGGTTTGTATTTAAAAAAAGCTTGGAGAAATCTTAGAAGGAATACAAGGGGAGTTAATAATAGTTCGCGAAGAGAATAGGGAACTTAAAAAAGAGACTACAGATTTAGCCCAGAAAGTGAGTAGTTTAGTATCCAGTCCCAGTTTAAAATGTTCAGTTCCACTTGAAGGGAATTTGGGTGAATCTACAGTTCCCCAACCCAAGATAACTACTCAAGTCATACATTCTCTGTCCCCAGTAATCCCTTTGGCTCCTCCTGAGCGTTTTGGCGGAGACCCCCAGAAGGCTCAGGTGTTCCTGACACAATGCACCTTACACTTCATGTGCCGTCCAGCGGTTTTCCCTGATGCGCAGTCTCGTGTGGCATTTATTTTGTCGTACTTAAGCGGGGACGCTGTGTCTTGGTCTATGCCTCTGGTGACTAGAAATGATCCAATATTATATGATTTGGATGAGTTTAAAAAAGAATTTCTTCGAATATTTGACAGACGAAGGGTCTCCCAAGCTACAGACAATGAGCTATTGGAAATAAAACAAGGCAATAGAGATTTGGTTGCATATTTGGCCCAATTCAATAAGTTGATTATGGAGACTGAATGGCCAGAGAACAAACGAGCGGCAGTATTCTATCGTGGGTTAAAAGATGAATTAAAAGATGCCTTGGCGCAGGTGCCAAATAGACCCACTGAGATGTCAGCATTAATAGATCTGGTTTTAGAAATTGACTTCTGCCAAAGTGAAAGAAGAGGAGAGAGAAAAAAGGATTATCGTTCCAGTGTTCCAAGATTTGATAGAGTCAGAGCAGAAGGAAGCAAGGAAGTGGATTCAGTCAAGAGTGGAGAACCAATGCAAATCGGAACAATTCGAGGGCCTCTATCTAAAGAAGAAAAGGAGAGGCAAAGAATAAATACACAATGCCTTTATTGTGGAAACAGTGGGCATTTCGTTCGTAATTGTCCTAAGAAACCCAAGCAATCACCGCCGGAAAATGCCTCGCACCACCAGTAAATGGAGTTGGATTGGTGGTTGCAGAAGCAAAGACAACTCCAGAAGTTCATACATTGGCAAATACCCTACAATCAGCATCCCCACATCTGGTGCTAATGATGACCTTACGGTTCCGGGAAAAGATTTTTCACACAAGTAACTGTTATGATTGACTCTGGAGCTACGGGCAACTTTTGTGATCACAAGTTCGCTGAGAAGAGCGGATTGAAGGCTATCGAGAAAGAAAAAAGGTCAAGCTGTGCGAGCTGTAGATGGAGCAAATCTTTTATCAGGACCCATTGTGAGTCATACGGAGCCAGTAGAGCTGGAATCTGAAGAAGGGCATTTAGAGATCCTGCAGTTCAACTTAATAGATGCCCCACAATTTCAATTAATACTAGGCCTTCCTTGGCTCATGGAGCATAATCCAACAATTGATTGGGAGGCTCGAACAATAGTCTTGAATTATAAGTATTGCAAGGAGAATTGTCATAAAGAATGTAAAAGAAACCAAGAGAAATCACCGTCATTTCATTTGAGTGAGAAGGAGACGACCATTTGTGTGATAAGTACGACAAAACTACCAGAAGAATACAATGAATTTCAGGATGTGTTTAATGAGGTGGAGGCCGAAAGACTTCCTCCGCATAGGGATTATGATTGTAAAATAGATTTGGAACCTGGGTCCAATCTACCATGCAGTAGAATATACGCCTTGACTGAGCGAGAAGATGAGCACCTAAAGAAGTATATACAAAGATATCTTGAGAATGGATTCATTAGACCGTCCCAATCTCCTGTCTCTTCTCCACTATTTTTTATTCCAAAGAAGAATGGAGAATTGAGAACTTGCAAAGATTATCGAGCTATCAATCGAATAACCATAAAGAATCGATATCCTTTGCCCCTCATATCAGTGCTATTGGATCAGGTGAAAGGAGCAAGAGTCTATACAAAATTGGATTTGAGAGGGGCTTACGATCTTGTCAGAATTCGTGAAGGAGATGAATGGAAAACGGCATTCAGAACCAAGCATGGGCTTTATGAATATCAAGTTATGCCATATGGTTTGTGCAACGCTCCAGCCGCATTTCAACATTTCATTAATGATGTACTGAAAGAGTTCATTGATCGGAATGTTATAGTATATATTGATGATATACTAATTTATTCTGACACAAGGGAAGAACATACGGAACATGTTAAGAAGGTCTTACAAAGATTGCGAGAAAATTGCTTGTTTGTCAAGTTAGAGAAATGTGCCTTCAATGTAACCACAGTGGAGTTTTTGGGCTTTGTACTGGCACCAAGCGGAATAACCATGGATGAACATAAGATCAAGGCAGTCATAGATTGGGAAACCCCTAAAACCGTGAAAGAAATTCAAAGTTTCATTGGATTTGCAAACCTCTATAGGAGGTTTATTCAAGATTTTTCCAAAAAATTAATACCCATTACCAGATTACTGAAGAAAGGAATGCAATTTGACTGGACGAAGGAAGCAGAGGAGGCGTTCATTCAATTAAAGAAAGATTTCACAACTGTGCCGATCTTACTTCATCCCGATCCTACTGAACCTTTCTTTGTGAAAACAGATGCTTCCAATCAGGCACTGGGAGGAGTGTTGTCTCAAAGGCACAAATCTACGGGACAGTTGCATCCGGTGGCCTTCCGTTCAAGGAAATTGACAGCAGCGGAGGTAAACTATACCATAACGGAAAAGGAGCTGTTGGCCATTAAAGACGCCTTTAAAGAATGGAGACACTATCTGATGGGTGCAAGACATGTGGTGACTGTTTATACAGACCATAGGAATTTGAAATTTTTGAAGTCAGCCAGAACATTAACACCCAGGCAATTGCGATGGTCCTTGTACTTTGCTGATTATGATTTCATCATTACGTATCGACCAGGCAAACAAAATGGTAAGGCAGACGCCTTGTCCAGATTGGGAACAGAAGGTGTATTGGAAGAGGTTAAAGATCAGGCTATCATTCCAGCAGAGAAGGTGATTGGAGCAGTCTTGCAAGAGTTTCGAGAGGAAAGGAACAAAAATGCAATGACCTTGGAGGAAATGACAGATTGGGTGGAAGGTGATTCAAGACTAGAAATTCGAGAAGGTCTACCATATCACGACGGAGCATTGTACTTGCCTATGCCTGAAATGCAACAAACAGCTTTGAGGGAATGTCACAATAGCATTTTGGCAGGACATAAGGGCATCACAAAGAAAGAAGAATTAGTGAGACGACATTTTTGGTGGCCAGACGTAATAAAAGATGTAGCCAATATGTAGCCACTTGTGAGATTTGCGCTAGAGGGAAATCGGAACGGCAAGCACCCCATGGGTTATTACAACCCTTACCCACACCACCTTACCCATGGCATACAGTCACCTTAGATTTAATAGTAGACTTACCATCGAGTCATGGTTTTGATACCATTTTGGTTTGTGTGGATGCTTTCACCAAAATGGCTCATTTTGTCCCTTTAAAAGGATTAGCCACAGCTAAAACTCTAGCCCACACGTTTAGTCAAAATATTGTTCGGTCACATGGTATTCCAAAGATTTTAATATCAGACAGGGGTTCTCAATTTTTATCCCATTTTTGGAAGGCCTTCACCAAGAAATTGAACATTGAAACTAGATATTCTACTAGTTATCACCCCGAGTCTGATGGTCAGACAGAACGTACCAATCAAGAATTGGAACAGTATCTGAGACTGTGTTTGTTAGATCAAGAAGGTGATTGGCCAGATTACCTGTGGGCAGCGGAGTTTGCGCATAATAACGCAAAAAACGTGTCCACTGGTTATTCCCCTTTCTATTTGAACTCTGGAAGGCACCCCCATCAATCACTAAATTTTCAAAAGGTGGATGTTCCTGCAGTTACAGATCTAGTTGAACACATGGCACGAGTGCATAGCTTAGCCACAGAAAATCTGACCAAAGCTAAAGAGAGTTACAAACACTATGCAGATAGAAAGAGAAGAAGGGAACCAGAGTTACAAGAAGGAGATAAGGTTGGGTCAAACACTAAAAATCTGAAACTAAAAGGTGTCAGGAAATTTCAGCCAAGATTTGTAGGTCCCTATCAAATAGACAAGAAATTGAGTGCCTTAAACTACCGTTTGAGGTTACCCAAGGGGTTGCGCATACATCCTGTCTTTCACGTTTCTTTATTAAAAAAGACAGTGAGTGGTGTTCGAATTAATAAACCCCCAAAACCTATCCTAACAGAAAAAGGGGAGGAGTTTGAAGTGCAAAAAATTCTAGATGCTAAGGTGCAAAAAGGAAAACTGTACTATCTGTTGGATTGGAAAGGTTATGGCCCCGAGGAAAGATCTTGGGTGTTGTCTTCAGAGGTTCATGCCCCTCGGTTAATTACAGAGTTTCACAGCAGATTCCCAAAAAAGCCCTAGCAGAAAGGAGGCACTTTGAGGGAGGGTACTGTCAGGGCTGTCAGATCTTCAGTCAGGAAAAGGCTGTCAGTGAACTCTGTGGTGGTTAAAACCAGAGGAAGAATCAGGAAGGCTAAGGGGCAATACAAACTACAGGCAAATTCTAATTCTAAGATGGCCGCCGAAAATCCACAGTCAGGTCAGCAAGTTAGCGCTCTAGCGCTCGCTACCAATTATGAAGAACCAGGTGAAGCGCCCCGTGCTATGGCGCACTTCACCTGAGAACTGAGGAGGAGAGAAGCAGCATTTGAAGAGCGCCGCGAAAGTTAGTTAGGGAAAACAACTTCGTTGCGCAAAAGCAACCGTGTCATAGAGCGAGTCTGGGATTCCTGTGCATACATCGTAGCGCGGTAAGACTGTTCCTAAAGAAGTATTGGAATACATGAGTAAGGATAATAAAAAGAGTCGCTTGTGTGTTCTTGCGCTTTAGGTATCAGGAACTCCGTGAGTTTTGAGTGAACTCTAGTTTATCCGCGTAGTCATTCTGAGAGAGAGAGTAACAGCAGAGTCAGCGCTAGTTACAAGATACTTATTTCCGCGAACTCTGTAGTTGCGCTTGCAGTTACATTATCTAAAAAGAATCTTTGCTGACAGAATATTTTGAGATAAATACTGGCAGAGGAAGATACACAGAAAAGAGTTTAATTACAATTCGAAGAAACAATTTATTAGCAGCAATTATACTAAGATAAGAACTACACATTGAATTAAAATAAAAAACACAAGCAAGGTGAAGCAAGACAAGATTAAAGAGATACTTACCAACACAGAATCCAATTAACGCCACAGCTGTAGCCAGAATAGGTGAGGAAGCTGTAAAAGGAAAAGATACAATTATTGAAAGGAAGAAAAGAGAAACATCAAGAATTAACATATATTTTAATCTCTAGTTACAGCACACAGAAGCAAGAAAACATACAGTAGAAGAGAGGCAAGGGTCACACCAAGACGGGGTAGGTGAACTACTTAGATAAGTCAGAGAGGAAGGTTAGCAGATAGGATATAATTAATTAGTGTAATTTATCTTACAGCCTAAAGAACTCTTGTTAGCCAGAAAGAAGACAAGAAGGAAGATCC
The DNA here is from genome assembly GCF_964204655.1 of Triturus cristatus. NCBI lineage: Eukaryota > Metazoa > Chordata > Amphibia > Caudata > Salamandridae > Triturus > Triturus cristatus. The sequence goes on from NC_140581.1 coordinate 17,205,969, forward strand.
AGAAGCTGAGGAAAAGATTAGCAGCAGTGTGACTGTCTCTTCTCTGTCCCATCCCCTTTCCCCCGTGGGGTTTGTTTGGCACACACGCTACAGGTTGCGGGTTGCTGGAAAACCCTGGTGTGGCATTGGGAACTTGCGACATTCTGCTCCTGTGCATCGAATCGAGCGTGGTTTGACACCCTCCCTGATGATCTGGAGAAAACTGAGGCGAAATGTTCAGAAAAAAATGGGGTATTAGGAGATTGATCTAGATATGTCAATGGAATTGGGGGAGAAAATCTCTCTATCTGCAAATTTAAAGGCTCAACACTATAAGACTGTTTCATTTGTATTATACCCCCACAAAACTTTATGAATGGGGAACAGTGAGAAAGATAAATGCCCAAGGTGCCAAAACGGCCCTGCGGACAGCATACACATGTTCTATGCATGTAGTAAACTGACGTCCTTGAAAACTGGCATAGAAGATTTCTGGCAGCAAGCAGTCAACGGGGTGATTACCATCAGTCCAGCGTTGATGTTACTTGGTTACGATAGCCGAGCTGGACTACCAACATCACAAAGGGATTTTGTATTTTTCACAATATCCATAGCTAGATTACTGATAGCTAGGGCATGGAAAGATACTGAACCCCCCACGTACTCAGCATGGCTTCACCGCCTGCAAAGCATTCATACTCAAGAAACAGCATTATATAAGAACAAGGGACTTTTGTCCAAGGAGAAAGGTAATACTATCTGGGCATTCATGACCACGTTACCTAGCAAAAAGACAGGATGAAGAGGCAGACATAAAAATAGCCTGTTATAGTATAATGAGAGAAACATCTCTTTATAGGTCACCGGGGGATCATGGGGTACAAACTAGCGACTAATTATAAATAAAATGGGAGACTGTAAGATGGACTTAGCATATGAAACATATTAAAGCAGTTCCCCCTATCTTCAAAGTTGTCAGCCTGACACATATGCACATCCTGGTATAGGTGAGCTTATAATCTATTTATTGATGAAATTATTGATGAAATTATTAAAACTGTAATGTATTTTTTCTTTTGTAACTTTCATGAAATTTGTCAGTCCGACAAATATTCATTTTGTTGCTATAGGTGAATCTGTCATCTATTTATCGATGAAGTTATTGATGAAATTATTGAAACTATAATGTATTTCTACTTTTGTACCTTTTAACATTGCCAACGGTGCTGCAGCCAGTAACACTGTCCACAATGTTAAAAGGCCAGGATGCGCCTGCCAGTATGGTGGACGCATCCTAATTGGACAGGTGGGACCGCCGCACGTCTGGTGGGCGGACCCAGCACACTACCCACCATCATAATGAGCCCCATAGTTATCAGAAGAAAACAACAAAACAACTTTCATGGTATTAAAATTTTTAAAACAATCTTCCAAAATTTAACTTAGCAAAAAATACTTGGAAAAAAACTGTACATTTAAAAAATATATATTTTCCAATTGAAAATGGTATTATATAATATCACAGTGATCAAAACTATAAACAATAAAACTGTGATATTCAAATACATAACACTATAAATCTTTAATCAGCTATGTTATATATTTTTCTAAAAACAGATTATAACTAATTTGAAACATAATAAAAAAACTTAAACTGAGACAAACTAATAAAAAAGTTACAAACATCTCTTCATAAATAAAATGGACTACAAAAACATAGGTTTTAGGTGTGTTATAGTTAGGAATTAGCTTTTTTAAAAACCTTAGAAATTCACAGACAAAATCACAGGTTTAAGGGCTGTTATAGTTAGGATGATATTTTACTAGTACAAAACCAGAGAAATTCGGTTGTTATAGTTACCTGAGATAACTAGAACTCACGCCCGACATGCACTGCTGATGATGTCACATATTACATCGCTCATCACATTGTCAGTGACATCGCTCATGATATCACTAATGACATCTCGAAAGACATCACTGATGACATTATTCACTTAATATCTGATGTACCTCCTCACACCCTAATATCACCTTTCATACACCTACTCTAAAATACAGACTGCCTTTTTTAAACAATAGACACAGCCATACCAGTTAGTTCATAACTGCTCACTACTTCACATGTTTACACACACATGCACTCTCCCATACATTCACTCATACATGCAGTTACTCATCAATACAGCAACTGATATATCCACTCAGATCCCCATACAGAAACTCACACACCGTCACTCACCCATAGACTTACTCAGACACCTAGTCAGTCACCCAAAGAATATATCACACTGCCACTTGCTGACCTATACATTTATACACACACCACCTCACCTATTCATACAGATGGTAACACATACTTACTCTCTTCTACAATCACTGAAACAAGCACACACTCACCAATATAGCCACTTTCATATTCACTTAGTTACACATACACTCATTTGTATACTCCAACACTCACATATACTGCTTTTCACATATGTAGTTACTCAACCATATACCACTGAGACATCCATATACTCACCAACAAAGCCATATGCACACTCACTCAAACATACCGTCCCTCACTGACTCAATCATGGACCCATACACCCTGGGATTCACCCACTCATATATTCATGAATTGAGTCACACAGACCCTCACCCACCCACACAGACACTCAGGCACCCATACAGGTACGTAGATAACTATTAAATAACCCATATAGTTACTTATGTACCTACTCACCAAACCCATTCAGCCACTTACACACCAACTGACAGACTGATACATACATTTACACAGATTAGTCACTCACCTATACATTGACTAACACACGATCACTTAGCTCTTGGTAAAGAGGCGACTGGGTTTTTTCTCAGGCAGCTGGAGCCCTGGTATTTCAAAAAAAGAAACACGATTCAAATGCATAAAGGTGGCCCAGAAGATCTGGGGTAAAGTCAACAGATTATGAAATATTCCAAAATATAAAGGATATACACCATTATGGCGCTCCTCACTCCTTCCATTGGAGATGTATGATGGCATGGATAGAGGGCGGGAGCAGGCTGAAATAGAAAGGATAGTGAGCCTTTTTAATAATTCAGAGATCATCTGCTTTCCAGAATTAGTCCCAAAAATTTGCCTAGAGGGTCTTTCAATGTCAGGGAAATATTGTTATTGGAACGATATGTCGAGGGGACTGGAGGATCAGGGACTATTATACGATATTAATGGAAATTCCCCCTGATGATCTGGAGAAAACGGAGGCGAAATGTTCAGAAAAAATGGGGTATGAGGAGATTGATCTAGATATGTCAATGGAATTGGGGGAGAAAATCTCTCTATCTGCAAATTTAAAGGCTCAACACTATAAGACTCTGTTTCATTTGTATTATACCCCCACAAAACTTTATGAATGGGGAACAGTGAGAAAGATAAATGCCCAAGGTGCCAAAACGGCCCTGCGGACAGCATACACTTGTTCTATGCATGTAGTAAACTGACGTCCTTGAAAACGGGCATAGAAGATTTCTGGCAGCAAGCAGTCAACGGGGTGATTACCATCAGTCCAGCGTTGATGTTACTTGGTTACGATAGCCGAGCTGAACTACCAAAATCACAAAGGGATTTTGGGCCTCATGTAGGTAAATAAATTTTACCGTTTCTTAAATACCGAGCCGTACCGAATCGGTAAGTTATATGTAGGTAAAAATTCGGTAACAGTTACCGATTCGGTAACATTCGGTAATCACGAATCGGAATTCACCGAATCGGTAAATACCGAGGTGGTATTTACCGAATCGGTAAATACCGAGGTGGTAATTACCGAATCGGAAAATACCGAGGTGGTATTTACCGAATCGGAAAATACCACATCGGTATGTACGGAATCGGTAAATAAAATCACATGACTTGACGAAACAGCTAATCCTGTGCAACCACAGCCCACCCAACCAGGAAGTGGCCACACCCAGGCAGGTGTACATAATTAGCCGACCCTGGAGAGGCTTGGAGTGCAGAGGAGAGGCAGGGAGCCGGTGCCTGTGCGAGCGGGAAAACGAACATCATGTCCAGCCAGAGAACACAGAGAGACGGAGGGGAAAGGAGGAGGAAGCTGAAATTTAGCCCCAAGGAACTCCAGGTGCTGGTGGAGGAGGTGGTGAAGCAGCACCAGAAGCTGTTTGGAAGGCAATCCCTGCAAGTGCCTGAGGCTGAAAAGCGCAACATATGGCTGGCCATCCAGGCCCAGGTGAATGCTGTGGGAGTGACCCACAGGGACATAGAGGTCCTAAAGAAGCGCTGGTATGACCTGAGGATTGTAACCAAGAGGAAGATGGGCGACATCCAGAAGGAGGCCAGCCAGACTGGAGGTGGAACCAACAGGGCACCTGCCCTCACCGAACTGGAGGAGCTGGTGGGGTCCACAATCGAGCAAGAGAGCGTCGTGGGTCTTGGGGACGCCGACAGCTCTGCCAGAGCCGCCACACAACAAGGTAAGACGAAAGCACAGCAATGTAGCACCCCCTATCCCTATCCCACATCCCCCATTGTGAAACGAGAATCACACTGCAGTCCACACGTGTCAGTGCAGACAGGCAATGCATTCCGGGAGATGTAGTCAGGGAAACACCAACCATGACGTAAATGTTACAGGGCAACAAGGCATGTCACGCACTCAAGATACAAGGAGACAGAGGACATTTTGGAATGTGAAATGATTTATTGTGACGCTTTCAATGCAGCCCTTCGGGGACACTGAGCCTATGTTGTATTTCTGTCCACAGATGTGACATCATGCAGGACAGGGCATGCTGCAGGAGAGACGGCACACCGGCCACAAATATCACCTCTAGCCAGCACAAGTTCAGACCAGGGAGCAGGCCCACTGGCAGCCGCACCACCAACACAGGCAGCCGCGCCGCTGCCAGAGCCAGCATCACCTCACCCAGAGCCAGCATCGCCTCACCCAGAGCCAGCATCGCCACTCATGTTTGAATCACCGGCCACATCTCCGCTTGCAGGTGTGGGAATGAGGAGGCGTCCAGCAGCCAGGCTACGAGCCTTAGACACCTCGTCAGACGACAGCATGGGCCCTGAAGAACTCACCAGGCCCCAGGAAGGGAGCCATGCCACTGTGCCCCACACCTCACAGGCAGCACAGACGGGAGCAAGAGGGCGCCGCAGGTCGCGTGTCCAGAGTCCACCAGCACCCATTGACGGCCATGGTGTCTTCTTGGGTCTCGAGGGCCAAATGTTGAAACAACAGCGCCTGCAAACAAAGGCAGTCATGTCAGTCCAGAGGCACATGCGGGTGATGAAAACTACATTAGTCAACATGGACAATAACATCAGCGGCATGGCTGCGGGCATTCGGGACATGTCCCAGTCAATCCAGCAGTTGTGCAGCAAATTAGATGCTGACATCGAAGCACGGCGCCGGGAACGGCAGAGAAGGGACACTACCAACAGGGCACTCAACCGTCTGGCAACTGCGACTTCTCTACTGTGCCGGCGCTCTGTGACGATGCAGGAGGGCCTAACACACTGCTGCAGCGACCTGTCTCGGGGGATGGTGCAGGTGACAAGTGCACTAGGGGTGCTATTAACTAGTCAGGCGTCGACAACTGCTGCAGGGGATGCTGCGGAGAGCATCGACACCAGCAGCAGGAGCAGCATCACACCCCCCGTCCCAGAAGGACGCAGGAGCAGCAGGCGGCTTGGGGTTGGCTCTAGTGAGGATGCACCGGCCGTGCCATCCACCACTGCAGCGCGTATGCGCAAACATTGATGTGGCCCTGCTTAGCCACTTCCCAATGGGTGACGTGACCCTGGACATACTCCTTGTATAGATGGTATATTGCCAGATTGGCTTGTTCATGTGTTCATGGCGTGGTGCCACATTAAAACTACGTCATGACTAATCACAACTGGCTGTGTCCCCTTACTTACTCAGAAATAGTTGCATGTGATCTCTGTCCGTCTCTCTCTCCCATCGATTGCAGTTGGCACTCTAGCTGCGTTGCCCTGTGGCTGGCCTGACTCATCCTCGTTGTCCTCAAAATATGTTAGTTCCACATCTGTACCTTTTTTCGTGGCAAGGTTGTGCAGCATTGCACAAGTGGCAATAATCTTGCAGCAGGTGATGGGTGTGTACTGGCGTGCGCCTCCGCTCTTGTGGAGGCAGCGGAACCTGCTCTTCAGTAGTCCAAACGTGTGCTCCACCACATTGCGTGTTGTTTTGTGTGCCACGTTGTATCGTCTCTCACTCTGGGTTGCTGGGTGTAGGTAGGGAGTGAGGATGAATGACCGGCATGCATATGCACTGTCGCCTAGATGAGTATAAGGGAAACATCAGTCACATGCCTCTTTACACTATGATTTGCAGGTTGCAAGGGGCGTCACTGTTACTCACCTAGCAGGTATCCCTCTCCAAATTCTCCGGCACTCAGTCGTGTGTAGATCCCACTATTCTGGAAGATGTAAGAGTCGTGGGTGCTCCCAGGAAACTTTGCGACAATATCTGTGATGATGTTCCCTGCATCACAGATCACCTGCACATTGATGGAGTGGGTGGACTTCCTGTTCCTGTAGATGTGCTCTGTGTCAGCTGGTGGTCAGATTGGGATGTGTGTACCATCAATACAGCCGATGACATGGGGGAACTGTGCCATGTGATAAAAGTCTGTTTTTGTTTTCTGCAGTGCAGCCTGTGTGTTGGGGAAGCTGATGTAGTGGTGCATTCTCTGCATCATGGCATCTAGGAACTTCCTGAAGAAACGTGACAGGCAACTCTGGGATACACCACCCACCGCAGCTATCACCACCTGATAACTGCCGGATGCCAGCAGATGTAGGCTGCAGAGCACCTGCACATGTGGGGGTATAGCGTGCGCCCTTCTTATTGGCTGGTCCAGGAGTGGGTGAAGGTCCCTGATTAAGTCCATGATGGTTTGTGGGTGTAGCCTGTACCTTTCATGTATCTCTGCGTCAGTCTGTTGAAGGAGTGTGATGCGCTGTCTGTAGATGCGTTCCTCCCGTCTCCAAATCCTCAGACCTGCTGCCTGTAGATGTAGGCGCCTTGCAATGACATACATAGCGGCCATGTTGTCCACGCTGTTGCATTTTGGGATTGCTTATATGCACTGTTGATGGTTACCACCTGCTTTCAATCCGTGTTAATTACCGACTCTTATTTACCGATTTTCTTGGATTTCTTAATTACCGAGTGCTCCTACATGTCAATTTAATTTTTACCACTTCATATTTTCCACTTCATATTTACCGATTCGTTAAGTATGTATTCGGTAAATCTGATTCGGTATTTTAGAATTCGGTAAATATGATTCGGTATTTACCGCCTCATATTTACCGAAGAGTCGTTTTTGGACTCCTACATCTCACTTGTCTGAATACCGGTCGGTAACGGCATATTTACCGAAAATCGGCCGTTACCGACCGGTATTTGGCTACCTACATGAGGCCCTTTGTATTTTTCACAATATCCATAGCTATATTACTGATAGCTAGGGCAAGGAAAGATACTGAACCCCCCACGTACTCAGCATGGCTCCACCGCCTGCGAAGCATTCATACTCAGGAAACAGCATTATATAAGAACAAGGGACGTTTGTCCAGGGAGAAAGGTCATACTATCTGGGCATTCATGACCACGTTACCTAGCAAAAAGACAGGATGAAGAGGCAGACATAAAAATAGCCTGTTATAGTATAATGAGAGAAACATCTCTCTATAGGTCACTGGGGGATCATGGGGTACAAACTAGCGACTAATTATAAATAAAATGGGAGACTGTAAGATGGACTTAGCATATGAAACATATTAAAGCAGTTCCCCCTGTCTTCAAAGTTGTCAGCCCGATATGTATGCACATCCTGGTATAGGTGAGCTTATAATATATTTATTGATGTAATTATTTATGAAATTATTTAAACTTTAATGTATTTTTTCTTTTGTAACTTTCATGAAATTTGTCAGTCCGAAAAGTATTCATTTTTTTGCTATAGGTGAATCTGTCATCTATTTATCGATGACGTTATTGATGAAATTATTGAAACTATAATGTATTTCAACTTTTGTACCTCTATGGCTAAAATAAAAAAAATAAACAATTAGAAAATAAAAAGGTGTAGTCACCCCCCCAAAAAAGACTAAGACACATTTAATCACTCACTCATACAGTCAGTCACGCACCCAAAAAATCATCCACACAGACACTCATACACTCTGTCATTCTTGAATACACCTTGGCCAATGTTTATATATATTATTCAACTTTTTAGAAACACTCACAGGATGATGTCATCAGTGATGTAATTTGAGATGTCATCAGTGATATCATCAGGGATGTCACTGACCATGTCATGAGTGAAGTAATATGTGACGTTATCAGCAGTGGCTGTATGGATGAGTGTGTACTTGTATCAGTGATTGTATAAGAGAGTAATTATGTGTTAGTATCTGTATGAATAACTGAGATGGTGTGTGTATAACTGTATAGGTGAGTAAATGGAAGTACAATTTATTCTTTGCATGACTGACTAGGTATGTGAGTAACTCTGGATGAGTGGTGGTGTGTGAGTGTCTGTATAGGTGTATGAGTGCATATGATAGTGTTGTATTGATGAGTGACTGCATGTATGAGTGACTGTATGGGTAAATGAGTGGATATATGTGTAGACCTAGGAATCAGTGAGTGTGTATGTAGTAACTAGTATTGGTGTGCCTATGGTTTCGAAAATGGTAGTCTTTATTTTAAAGTGGGTCTATCAAAGGTTACATTAGGGTGTGAGGAATTGTAGCAGATTATCACGTGGATGATGTCATCAGTGATGTCATCAGTGATTTCATTTGAGATGTCATCAGTGATGTCACTGACCATGTCATGAATGATGTAATATGTGAAGTTATCAGCAGTCCATTGCACGGGCGCAAATTATAGTTAGCTGAACTAACTATAACGGACAAATTTCTTTGTTTTTGTACGAGTGAAATGTCCAACTAACTATAACATCGCTGAAACCTGTGGTTTTTACAGTGAATTTGTAAAGTTTTTTTAAATGCTAATTTCTTACTATAACGTTCCTGAAACCTATGGTTTTTTTCAGTGAATTTCAAAGGTTTTTTAAATGCTAATTTCTAACTATGCCTGCAGAGATAGGACATGTGTAGAAAGAGGAATAAAGGCGCAGAAATAAGCAAGAAATATGCAGAAAGAGGAAACAGAAGTCCAGGACGACAAAGAAAGGTGCAAAAAGAAGCAAGAGATATTCAGAAAGAACCAACAGAGGTGCAGAAAGAGGAATTTTTGCAAAGTCATCCTGTGCCCCCAAATTTTTGCTGTCTAGTACTGGTGGTAACTGACTCTGACTAACCAGGCCCGGAACCAGTCCTATGCTAAAAGACACTTAGAATATAGTGAAAACACCTACATACACCAGGGTACACTATGGGATGGGATACACCTGTGATTGGCATGACCTCTTTAAGGCCCTAGTATATAATAGGGCAGGGGGATCAAAACTACCTCTAAGTCAGAGGTGCAGAAAGATGCTTCTTTAAGTAGTAGTCACGTTTGCAGCGTGGTGGAGAAAGGGTGTTGGGCCTCCGACCAGCACTCAGGAATTATGCTGCGTAGGATTTACAGGAGGTACCAGGAGGGCTTCTTGGCCCCAAACTCCTTCAGGAGTAAATTGGACTTCATCCCTGCATCCCAGAGTCTTCCAGGAGGCATGTTTGCAAAGTGGTGGAGAAAGGGGGGCATGGCCTCTAAAGACGTCTTAGCAATGCCACTGTTTGGGACATACTGGAGGTAACAAGAGGGATAGTTGACCCCCAAGGACATCCTTGGTGGCCAACTATCCCTCCTATCACCTCCAGTAAGTCCCACACAGCAGCATTGGTAAGTACTCGTAGCAGGCCACCCCCCCTTTGCCCACCACTCTACAAAAGCTCTCCCTGGAGCACTCTTGGATGGGGTCCCCTGGGCCAGAAGTAGACCGGGAGGGGGCCATTAATTATTTATTTGCTTTTATAAAAAAAGGAAGACCAGGCCCCGGGGAATGGGCTCCCCGGTACCAAAAGTGGCCCAGGGAAGGGGGTCACATGGCCCCCTCCCATATTACTTAATATTAAAATTAAAAACAAGGCTGTGCCCGGGGGGATGGGATCCCGGGGCCGAAATCGGCCTCGGGAGAGGGGCCTCGTTGCCCCTTTCCGATTTATTTTTTTTAAAACTGCGGCAGACTCTGGTGGATGGGGTCCCCAGTGCCCAAAATAAGTTTAAAAGAAGTGGGGCCACATAGCCCCCCTCGTAACAATTTCTTTTTTTTTAAAGCTGGCATTTCACCAGAGGCTCCACCCCCTCCCTGCACCACTCTGCAAATGCACCCCTTGGCACGTTCTAAGTTGGGGAATTAAGTCCCCTCTAATATTGAGGGTCCCTGGGGGCCAACTAGCCCACTAGGTACCTCTAGTAAGTGCCACAGAGCTGGATTGCACAGAGGTGGTCCGAGCCACGCCCCTTTCTACACCATCCTGCAAAAACCGCTCTTGGCGCACTGCTGGTGGCGCGATGAGGTCCTCTTGTGTCCCAAGTAGCAATACACCAGGCGGCGCGTTTGCAGAGTGGTGTAAAAAGGGAGCGTGGCCTCGGAGCATTCTCAGCAATCCAGCTCTGTGGCACTTACTGGAGGTGATAGGAGGAGTAGTTGGCCCCCAAGGTTGATATTGGGTGCTAACTACCCATTCTGTTACCTCTAGTAAATCCGACACAGTGGGATTGCTAAGAGGTGTTTGGAGGCCATGCTCTCCTTTCTTCACCACTCTGCAAACATGACTGCTATGTTGTAGTTAGAAATTAGCATTTAAAAAACCTTAGAAACTCACTGAAAAAACCATAGGTTTCAGGGATGTTATAGTTAGAAAATAGCATTTAAAACACCTTAGAAATTCACTGAAAAACACATAGGTTTTAGGGACAATATAGTTAGATATTAGCATTTAAAAAACCTTAGAAATTCACTGAAAAAAACATAGGTTTCAGGGACGTTATAGTTAGTTGGACATTTCACTCATTCAAAACCAGTGAAATGTGGCCGTTATAGTTAGTAGATCTAACTATAACTCATACCCCCGCAATGCACAGCTGATGATGTCACATATTATATCACTCATGACACGGTCAGTGAAATCGCTGATGACATCACTGATGATATCTCAAATGACATCACTCATGACATCACTGATGACATCATCAAGTGACTGAGTGTTTCTAAAAAGTTCAAGAATGTTATATCTATATATGCCAAGGTATATTGAAGAATGATTGGTTGTCTGAGAACCTCTATGGATACCTGAGTGTCTGTGTGGGTGGGGGTGTGTGACTCCCTGGGTGTATGCACTTATGAGTGCGTGTGTTAGGGACTGTATGGGTGAGTGAGTGTACGTATAGCTGTGTTGGTGAGTGAATGGATCTCTTAGTGGTATATGTGTAAGTAACTACATATGTGAAAGGCAGTATTTGTGAGTGTTGGAGTATATAAGTGAGTATATGTGACAGTGAGCGGCTGCATGGATAAGTGTGTGCTTATGTCAGTAATTGTTGAAGAAAGTATGTATCTGTATGAATAAGTGACGTGGTGTGTGTATAACTGTATAGGTGAGTAAATGGCAGTATAATTAATTCTTTGGGTGACTGACAAGGTTTTTGAGTAACTCTTTGTGTGTAAGTGTCTAAATGGGTGTATGAGTGGATATATCAGTGGCTGTATTGATGAATGACTGCGTGTATGAGTGACTGTATGGGTTGGTGGGTGGATGTGTGTGTAGACATATGAATCACTGAGCGGATATGTAGTAACTGCTATTGGTCTGTCTATGATTTCGATATTGGTAGTCTGTATTTAAGAGTGGGTGTATCAAAGGTTTTATTAGGGTATGAGGAGGTGCATCATATGGACATGTGGATGATGTCATCAGTGCTGTCCTCAGTGATGTTATTTGAGATGTCATCAGTGATGTCATCAGTGATGTCATCAGTGATTTCACTGACCATGTCATGAGTGATGTAATATGTGATGTCATCAGCAGTTCAGAATGCATGGGTTAGTGACTAAACTGTGTGAATGTCTGGATCAGTCTCTCAGTTGTTGTGTAAGCTGCTGCATGGGTTGATGATTAGGTACATGACTGTCTATATGGGTTACTTATTAGTTGCATGAGAATCTGTATGGGTGCCTCAGTGTTTGTGTGTGTGGGTGTGTGGGCGGTATGTGCTTTTCTGCCGAAATGTGTGAGTGGATAATTTACTGGGTGTATGGGTTCAATAGTGCATTTGGAAATAGCTGTATAGGTGAGTGAGTGTGTGTATCAGTGTGTTGGTGAGTGAATGTATGTCTCATTGGTATATGTGTGAGCAACTACATATGTGAAAGGCAGTATATGTGAGTGTTGGAGTATATAAATGACTATATTTGTGAGTGAGTAATTGTGAGAGTGGCTGTATAAATGAGTGTGTGCTTGTGTCAGTGATTGTATAAGAGAGTAAGCATATGTTAGTATCTGTACGAATAGGTTAGATGGTGAATATATAACTGTATAGGTGAGTAAATGGCACTGTTATTGATTCTTTACATGACTAGCTAGGTGTGTCAATAACTCTATGGATGAGTGACGGTGTATGAGTGTTTGTATAGGTGTACGAGTACATATAATAGTGCTGTATTGATGAGTGACTGCATGTATGAGTAACTGTATGGGTGAATGAAAGAATGTGTGTGAATAGCTAGGAATTAGTCAGTGGGTATATAGTAACTGCTATTGATTTGTCTATGGTTTCGAAATTGGTATTCTGTATTTTAGACTGGGAGTATCAAAGGTTATATTTGGGTGTGAGGAGGTGCATCAGATTATCACGTGGATGATGTCATCAGTGATGTCATTTGAGATGTCATCAGTGATGTCATCAGTGATGTCACTGACCATGTCATGAGTGATGTAATATGTGACATCATCAGCAGTGCATTGTGGGGGGGGCGAGATAAAGTTAGCTCTACAAACTATAACATTCGAATTTCTCTGTTTTTGTACGAGTGAAATGACCAACTAACTATAACCTATGGTTTTTTCAGTGAATTTCCAAGGTTTTTTAAATGCTAATTTCTAACTATAACGTCCCTGAAACCTATGGTTTTTTTCAGTGAATGTCAAAGGTTTTGTAAATGCTCATTTCTAACTATAACGTCTGTAAACCCTATAGTTTTTTCAGTGAATTTCAAAGGTTTTTTAAATGTTAATTTGTATTTACAATGTTCATTAAACCTATAGTTTTTCAGTAATTTTAAATTATCATTCCATTCTCAACCTGGTTAAAACAGCCGATATTGCCAGTTTTCCAGCAATAGCTCCCGCCCAAAAGAATTGCCACTAATGAGAGCAACAACTAACGCAAATAATACGCAGAGTAGGTGTTCCTATACAAAAATTAATCAAAAACACCACTTCCCGATATTTTCATCGAGCAGCCAACTCTGTGGTGCGTTCCAAAAACAGGCTATAAGCTGTGTTAGCAGTAGGAATGTATCATCTGCCTTTTACTGGTGTAAATTAGGACGACTACCTACAGTGTGAAAGGGAGCACAGCCCAGAATCACATCTGAAGACCAACACATGTCCTAGAGCTACTGTTCATGCACCTTCGACACCCAAGAAGGCCACAAAATCCACTGCCACTAACCTCAGGATCTCTCCCCGGACCACGCCCCTACTACCACCGAGGCTGCACACAACAGGATAGCGGACCTTCCAAAAATGGCATGGCCCCTTAGCCACACAATAGCTGAATGTAGCAAAATGTGGCAACCAAACATGTGTGAAGTCACTCACCAATAATAATGCACACAATACCAACAGTACAGGGTGACACATTGGCGCTTGCGGCCCGGGTGGCGGCAGCACTACAACAGGGACACCCGCATCAATTGATTCCTCATACAGCCCAGGACAGAACCATGCCCAGGGCTCCAGAGTCATTGTTCACACCCTCATGCAGGACTGGCATATGTCAGGCCAGCCCAATCCATTTACACATACAGTGAGGGACAAGAACACTATATGGCCCAGCTTTTCATTGTAATGATCTGCTGCTCACAGGTCTAGTTCTCAATATGCCACAGCCACTCCCTGATGGCTAGTATACACCCACACCACACCCATCAAGCACAGGCATCACAGGACACGTGACCCTGCCAATAAAAACGACTGGACGCACGTGCTCCACGCCATTTTCATTTCAGACTTGGTGCATCGGATGCACTGCAGCCGGCACAGGCACACCGCCACGGGATGGTGAATTTCGGTCCACTGAGGTTGGGGCATTATAAGTGCTGAGTGGGTGTGCAGCCTGCAATGATGCCCCATCCCGGTGGTCCAGACAGGTCAGGTTTTGTGTGCCCTGCTGGATCGCAGTGTTGGCCTGAGCCAAATCAAGATGCAGCACCAAATTGAAGATCTGTTGGCCTGCGGAGTGGGCATGCATGATGTGGAGGGTGCCCTGTCCGTGAAAAGGTGAGCAGTGAGGCCTGGGTGCGCTGGGGCGGGCAGACACCTCTGGGCGGCGGGAGTGGATGGGATGCAGCAGCCTGGGAGCGCAGTGGCGGGCAGACACCTCTGGGCAGTGGAAGCGGATGATGTGCAGCAGCTGGGTTGCACAAAGGCGGGTCAGCGATTTAGGCGTGCGCAGTCGTATATACTCTGCCATTTCTGATTCTGTACTTTATTTCAGATGTGGGAGCTTGAGGGCTTCACTAGGTTCCGGCATGTGGTTGGAAACACAGCAGTGGTGTAAAGGTGACCTGTGAGGGTTTTGTCCACAGTGTGGGCACTCACTGGTTCTCCTCATCTCTTCCTTTCTCTCCCTCACATTGTTTCTCTCTCTCTTCCTACCTCTCACACTGTTTCTCTCTTTCTCTCTCTTTCTCTCTCTCACTCTTTCTCTCTCTCTTTCTCTCTCTGTCTCACTCTTCCTCTGTTTCTCTCTTCCTCTTTCTCTTTCTCACACTCTTTTTCTCTCTCTTCCTCTCTCTCACTGTTTCTCTCTCTCTTCGTCTCTCTCACTCTTTCTCTCTATATTCCTCTCACTCTTTCTTTCTTTTTCTCTCTCTCTTCC